>NC_143199.1:16520545-17164584 GCF_051530095.1 Phoenix dactylifera
ATTTCTCTATATGTGATAATTCGACCTGAGTATTAGATACTGGAAGTCCATTTAATATATGCAATTCGTTGCAAGAACTTCAGGTCAATGAGAGATTTGAAAACAGCGAGAGATTCCTGAATGTTGGAGATGGAAGATCTGTTCCAATTCTAGCTTTAGGAAATCTCAAACTTGTTTTCAATTCTCATGTAGTTGTCTTGAGTGATCACTATTGTCCTACGTTCTTATTGAATGTAATTTCCGTAGGCCTTTTGGCCATGAACGGTTATGAAATTTCAATAAAGAAATGTTCTTGTGATATCATTATGAATGGTGTTACTGTAATGAATGAACAATTGAGTAATAGGATTTACATATTATCACAGCCTGTTAATGTAATGTACAAGTCAAGTAAGCTCCCTAGAATAGATAATGTCGCGGATGTCTACCTTTGGCATCATAGGCTAGGTCATATTAACAAGAACAGGATGAACAGGTTAAGTAAAGAGGGAATCCTCAATGTTAATGATTGTGAATCATTGACAACCTGCGAGTCATGTCTCTTGGTAAGATGACCAAATCACCTTTTACCGGAAAAGGTGAACAAGCCAGTGACTTATTGACCCTTGTACATTCTGATGTATGTGGACCAATGAGCACAGATGGTAGGGGTGGGTATTCATATTTCATTACGTTTACAGACAACCTTTCGAGGTATGGTTATGTCTATTTAATGAGACATAAATTTGAAGCATTTGAAATGTTCAAATTATATCATAATGAAGTAGAAAAACAAACTGGAAAGAGTATTAAAACTCTTCGATCAGATCGAGGAGGCGAATACCTTTCCAATGAGTTTTTAACATATCTAGAAGATAATGGGATTCTCTTCCAATGGACTTCTCCTGGTACACCACAGTATAACGGTGTATCAGAAAGGAGAAATCGAACCTTATTAGATATGGTTCGATCCATGATGGGGTTTGCAAGTCTGCCCATATCATCTTGGGGATATGCACTTGAGTCAGCCTGCTACATTCTAAATAAGGTTCCAAGTAAGTCTGTAAATAAAACACCACATGAGATGTGGACTGGACGTAAGCCGATGCTCTCTCACCTTAGGGTTTGGGGGTGTCCGGCGTACGTCAAACATTTGAAACAGACAAACTTGAACCCAAGTTTGACAAATATTTCTTTGTTGGTTACCTTAAAGAAACTAAAAGATATTACTTCTACTTTGCTGAAGAACAAAAGTTGTTCGTAAGCAATAGAGCTGTATTCTTAGAGAAGGAATTCCTTGGAGAAGGAAGTCAAAGCTCTAATGTTGAGCAGCCCGTTGCTAATGCATGGGGTACGGTCAGAGATATTTATCAGAAGTGGCTCAGTGATCGTATCACTGTCTGTTGCATTATGCTCGCTGCAATGAATGATGAGTTTAGTAGGTGTTTTAAGAATGCGCAGTTGGAAGACATCATTCAAGTGTTGAATGAATCATTCGGTGTTCCCGACGACGTTGAGAGGCACAAAACCAGTTGTGCCATCTTCAGCGCCCGAATGAAAGATGGGACCTCGGTAACTGATCATATATTGTATATGATTGAGTTGATCGAGCGTCTAAGCTCTCTTGGCTTTCCCCTTCATGATCAATTGGGGAAGGATGCCATACTAAACTCATTGCCTGGATCATACCATCCCTTTCTCACTCATTTTCGTATGACGAAACCTGTAGTGAATTATCACCAATTGTTGGGGTTACTACAGACGTTTGAGAATGATCACCAACTTCTGAAGAAGATGGTGAATTTAGTGGGAGGTTCGTCTAGAGGTCGTGGCACCTTTGAGAAGGGGAAGAAGAAAAATAAGAATCAAAAGAAAAAGGTGCAAAATACTCAGCATAGTCAGACCAAAAAGATTAAGGATGACTAGAGTTAGGCAGAATGCTTCTATTGTAAGAAGCAGGGGCATTGGAAGAGGAATTGTCCTCAGTACCATGCCTCACTTGACCCAAACAGGCCAAGCAAGAGAAAAGGGCAATCAGTTGCTGATGAAGGTATTTATATGATAACACCTTGTAATTTCTCTATATGTGATAATTCGACCTGGGTATTAGATACTGGAAGTCCATTTAATATATGCAATTCGTTGCAAGAACTTCAGGTCAATGAGAGATTTGAAAATAGCGAGAGATTCCTGAATGTTGGAGATGGAAGATCTGTTCCAATTCTAGCTTTAGGAAATCTCAAACTTGTTTTCAATTCTCATGTAGTTGTCTTGAGTGATTGTCACTATTGTCCTACGTTCTTATTGAATGTAATTTCCGTAGGCCTTTTGGCCATGAACGGTTATGAAATTTCAATAAAAAAATATTCTTGTGATATCATTATGAATGGTGTTACTGTAATGAATGGACAATTGAGTAATAGGATTTACATATTATCACAGCCTGTTAATGTAATGTACAAGTCAAGTAAGCTCCCTAGAATAGATAATGTCACGGATGTCTATCTTTGGCATCATAGGCTAGGTCATATTAACAAGAACAGGATGAACAGGTTAAGTAAAGAGGGAATCCTCAATGTTAATGATTGTGAATCATTGACAACCTGCGAGTCATGTCTCTTGGTAAGATGACCAAATCACCTTTTACCGGAAAAGGTGAACAAGCCAGTGACTTATTGACCCTTGTACATTCTGATGTATGTGGGCCAATGAGCACAGATGATAGGGGTGGGTATTCATATTTCATTACGTTTACAGACAACCTTTCGAGGTATGGTTATGTCTATTTAATGAGACATAAATTTGAAGCATTTGAAATGTTCAAATTATATCATAATGAAGTAGAAAAACAAACTGGAAAGAGTATTAAAACTCTTCGATCAGATCGAGTAAGCGAATACCTTTCCAATGAGTTTTTGACATATCTAGGAGAGAATGGAATTCTCTTCCAATAGACTCCTTCTGGTACACCACAGTATAACGGTGTATCAGAAAGGAGAAATCGAACCCTATTAGATATGGTTCGATCCATGATGGGGTTTGCAAGTCTGCCCTTATCATCTTGGGGATATGCACTTGAGTCAGCCTGCTACATTCTAAATAAGGTTCGAAGTAAGTCTGTAAATAAAACACCACATGAGATGTGGACTGGACGTAAGCCGATGCTCTCTCACCTTAGGGTTTGGGGGTGTCCGGCGTATGTCAAACATTTGAAACAGACAAACTTGAACCCAAGTTTGACAAATATTTCTTTGTTGGTTACCTTAAAGAAACTAAAAGATATTACTTCTACTTTGCTGAAGAACAAAAGTTGTTCGTAAGCAATAGAGCTGTATTCTTAGAGAAGGAATTCCTTGGAGAAGGAAGTCCAAGCTCTAATGTTGAGCTTAGGGAAGTTCAACATGTAGGAGACCTGACACCATCTACTGAATCAGTTGAGTCGTATTTAATTAGATCAGATCCAGAACCCATCTTAGATGCACCATTAAAGCGATCAGGTAGAGTACCACGTCAGCCAGACAGATACTACAGTTTCTTAGTCCGGGACGGAGATCCGGTCGAGCTTGATGAAAACGACGAGGATCTGATCATATATATGGATGCAATGCAGAGGAATGACTCTGATAAATGGCTAGGAGCCTTGCAATCCGAATTGGAATCCATGAAGGTCAATGATGTATGGACATTGGTTGACTCACCTGAAGGGATTAAACCCATTGGGTGTAAGTGAATTTTCAAAAGAAAACGGGGCACAGATGGAAAGGTAGAGACCTTTAAAGCCCGTCTGGTTGCCAAGGGATATCGCTAATGTTATGGTATTGACTATGACGAGACATTTTCACCCGCGGCAATGCTCAAGTCCATTCGGATTATGCTTGCGATTGCAGCACACTTAGATTATGAAATCTGGCAAATGGATGTAAAGACCATTTTTCTAAATGGAGATTTAGAAGAGGAGGTGTATATGATGCAACCTGAAGGTTTTATATCTGCAGATGAGTCTAAGGTGTGCAAACTTCAAAAATCCATTTATGGATTAAAGCAAGTTTCACGGAGTTGGAACATACGATTTGATAAGGTGATCAAATCATATGGCTTCATTAAGAATGAAGAGGAACCTTGCATTTATAAATGGGCAAATAGTTCAGTTATTATTTATCTGGTTTTGTATGTGGATGACATTCTTCTAATAGGGAATGACATTCCTGCATTACAAGGAATAAAGGTTTGGCTATCATCTCAATTTGCCATGAAGGATTTGGGAGAAGCATCTTACATCCTAGGGATGAAGATCTATAGAGATAGATCTAGAAAATTGCTTGGATTATCCCAATCTACGTACATTGATACTATGCTGAAGAAGTCCAACATGATTAATTCCAAGAAAGGCTATCTTCCAATAGGCCATGGAATTAACCTCTCTAAGGAGGATTGTCTGACAACTCCTCAAGAAAGAGAGAGTATGGATAGAATTCCATATACTTCAGCAATGGGACTATAATGTACGCTATGACATGTACTAGACCAGATGTGGCATACTCACTAGGAGTAGTGAGTAGATACCAGTCTGATCCAGGTAGCAACCACTGGAAGGTTGTAAAAATCATCCTTAAGTATTTGAGAAATACTAAGGACCAGTGGCTTGTCTATGGTGATTCTGACTTGAAACTTGAGGGTTATACTGATTCCAGTTTCCAGTCAGATCGAGATGATAGCAAGAGCGTGTCGGATTATATCTTTACTCTTAAGGGTGGTACCATCTGCTGGAAGAGTTTCAAGCAGCACACAGTGGCAGATTCTACAGAAAATTGATACAAAAGAAAATATGGCTGACCCATTTACCAAAGTCCTCGGCATCAAAGAGTTCAACGAACACAAGTCGAAGATGGGTATTAGATACTATGCCGATTGGCTTTAGGCTAAGTGGGAGTTGTTGGGAATTGTATCCTAAATGTCAATCGTCAGCATGTTGATGATTGAATTTTGTAAATGAATTGACAAATTAATAAAGTGTTATTTGGCATTATTCATCATTTCATCTTCAAATGAACTCTTATATGATGAAGTCCTTAGGAATTATGTTATGATAAAGGAGGATTTATCTTTAAGTCCTTAAAACTGTTCGCGATCAAATGATATGCTGTTACTAGGACGACAGCATTATCGAGATTAGGTCATTGTGTGACATATATATTGGTTGTCCTCTTAACCAAGGAGTGTGGAGACACTGATATGTCACACAGGTGAAGTGTAGAAGTACATTTCACTGAACGTGACTGTTGCCCAAGGTGACAAGCCAAGAGGGGGGGGGGGGTGAATTGGTTTCTTCTTTTCTTTAGTGCTTTTAAAACTTTCTTAGTTAACTGCGATGGATGCTTACTTAGGTTATTAGAGTGAGTTAAACTAATGCAAGAATAGAAAGTAAAGCAAGAGAGAATGAAAGCACAAACACAATCCAAACACAACAATATATAGTGGTTCGGTGCTCTCCTTAGCACCTACGTCCACTCCCCAAGCGTACCCTTGGGAATTCACTATAATCTCGCGGATTACAGTTGGATTGTTTTCCGGGCTCACAATCCAAAAACCTTGTTGGTTTTACGGGATCACCAACGAACCTATACAACTTTGGTTTTCCGGGTTCACCAAAAACCTTGTTGGTTTTGCGGGCTTACCAACGAACCTTTACAACTTTGGTTTTCCGGGTTTACCAAAAACCTTTGTTGGTTTTGCGGGCTCACCAACGAACCTTTACAAAGTTTTCAATCAAATGAAAAGAAAAGATTTAAACTCCTAAATGAGCATATAGAACAATATGAGCAATGAAGAAGAGTTAGAAAGAAATTATCGCTTTGAAGTCGCTTGGCTCTTCTTTGTCAAGGAAGCTTCACTCTTCAATGGGGGAAGGAGCTCTTGATGCCTCTTTGAATCTGCTCAATCCCTTTCTTTGATTTTTGAATGAAGCTCTTGATGAAGAAGATTAGGGCTCTTTGGTTTTCTTGTGTATACTTTGATTTCCCACTCAAAAGTTATTTATTCTGATGAATAGTGCCCTTTTAAATAGTTTTCAACCTTCCTTGGACAAGCCCCATTGGTCAGATTTGAAAAACTAGCCGTTACATGCCTTGGGAAGGACAAAAAGTACATCTGCAGAACTAGCCGTTATTGTTCAGCCCGTGTTTGGGTTGGCTCAACCTGTCCTTGGGTCGACCCAACATGGCCTTGGGTCGACTCAAACATTCCTTGGGTCGACCCTCTCAGAGAACACAGAAACATGAATTTCAAACTTCCTTCACTTGGGTCGACCCAACCATTCTTTGGGTCGACTCAAAGTTCACTTGGGTCGACTCAACTTCTTCTTGGGTCGACCCTCTCAGTAATTTCAGAGAGCCATTTTCTGTCTGTCTTTCTGTCTTCCATTTGGGTCGACCCTCTCAGGGTTTGGGTCGACTCAAAGTTCACTTGGGTCGACTCAACTTCTTCTTGGGTCGACCCTCTCAGTAATTTCAGAGAACCATTTTCTGTCTGTCTTTCTGTCTTGCCTTTGGGTCGACCCTCTCAGGGTTTGGGTCGACTCAAGCTTGGGTCGACTCAACCACTGTGTGGGTCGACCCTCTCAGTAAATCCAGAGAGCATTTTTCCTTTGCATTTTGAGGTTCTTTGGAGGTTGGGTCGACTCATGCCTACCTTGGGTCGACCCAACTCACTGTTCATTTGTGCTGTTTTTGCATGAGTGTGCCAGATGATTCCTTTAAGTCCCGGGGTTGACCCAATCAACCTATGGGTCGACTCAATTCACACTTTGCTGCATTCTCAAGATTAGATCCATCCAAATGAACAAGACCATATATATATTTTCAATTAAACAAATATACTGAGAGTAATGAACTTATAAATGAAGTATCAATTTAACTTATAGCAAGCTCTAGATAATTGCTTGTTAATCATCAAAATAACACTATCATCCTCAATCTCCCCCTTTTTGATGATTACAAAATAAAGAGTATAAGCCTATTGATACTTGTCTTTAAAATCAGTTTATAAAAGAAATTGAATTTCTGAATTTCAGCTTTTCATATATATAAGTGAAATCTCCCCCTATATTATTCAAAATTTGCCAATTTGACTTTTTGAATGGCTCCCCCTTTCATTTATAATTCATTAGCAATGAAACTTCAAAAATTTGAGATAAAATATGAGTTTCAGCTTATGTATCGGGGTGAGAGAGGAGCGTGCCAAATTTTGAATTTATATGTGCCAAATTCTGAATTATGATAGAAATTTTTGATTTGATGGTTTTCATTGTTACAAATTGCTCCCCCTTAGATATATAAGCTCTCTTATATGATTTTCAATTTGTTTGCCCATTTATTTCTCTTTTTTCTTCTTTTCATAACTTCTTTACTCACTCTTTCTCACAAAATTAATATTTTTGTTTTTAAACACTATCTTTGCTTCTCCCAAAATCAATACTCTTTCTTTTCTCGAAGTGAATACTCTATCTTTTCTTCTCCCCCTTTATATACTCTTTTCTTCTCGTTTCCTTTATATACTCTTTCCTTCTCTTCTCCCCCTTTTTGTTATCATCAAAAAAACATATATATGGGAAAAGATGCAATAAAGAACAAACTTCAGACTTCATTGATCAAAATAGGAACATTTTCATACAATAATGCCCAAAATAAAGATAAGTACAATGTTCCTCAATCAAGATTTAAAGATATAAGGCAAAAGCAAAATACATATGAGAAAAAGCAAGATACATATGAGAACTAGATTTCTAGCCTAGGCTCTAAACATAGATACTAAGATCAGCCTAGGAGGAATCTAATGGCTGGGATCTAGTCCTCATCCTCCTAGCATACGTGGCGAGGGGAGGTCGAGCCTGGTGAGACTGAGTCTGGCGTGGAGCACGTCGAGCTGGATGACTTTGTGCCGATATCTCTGACTCAGCAGCCTGTGGCACAGATGGTCCATGTGTCTCCCTCTCTCTCCAGAGTGCTCCAATCTGCTGCCTCAGATCACTGATATCAGCAGACATGACATCCAACCGGGCGTCTAATCGGCTCGTGAGCCCGTCAGTAATAGTCCTCGCCTGAGCTGACATGAGCTCTGTCATCCTGCTCCAGAAGTCATCCGTATCTGTCGGAGGAGCAGATGACGATGGTCCAGCCTCTGAGGGTGCAGTAGGATGATCCATAGGCTCCTCATCCTCACCCTCTGGTGCCTCTCCCTCTGGTGCTTCACCCTGAATGCCTGCACCAGTATGTATCCACTGCCCGTTCACTTTCTCATAACCCATGCGTATGAGTGACCGTGCAGTGTACGTGTCTGTGGGTTGCAGATTCTTGAATGCTTCCTCCTCGAGAGGTAACCCGTGCTGACGGAAGATCAATGTAAGTATCATGCCATAAGGCAATGATACCCTGTTGCTGCTTATTACCTTTCTCATTTGCCTCAATATCATGGCCGGAAGATTTAGGGGAATCCCCCTAATCATGCACTCCATAACTGCAAGATCTCGTTCTGAGATGAGATCGAATCTCCCGGTCTTCGGAAATAAAATTCTATTTATCATATTAAGCAACAACCTCATCTCGGCGGAAAGAGAACTAGCTATTACCTTCTGAGAGAAATCGAAGTTCTCATTTTCCATGATCAGCTGAAGAGCTCTCATTTTGTTATCTGATCTTTCCGGAATAGCTCCCGTGCAAGGTAGGTGTAGAAGCTCACTCAAGCTCTCCTCGGATACACGGATCCGAACCCCTCTAACATCTGAAACAAGCCCTCCCATACCAGTCTTGAGGAAGGCGTAGAATTCTTGGACTAACCCGGGGTATATCACCACATCAAGGGAGCAAAGATACTCCCATCCTTGTCTTTGGATCCATTCCCAAATTCGAAATCCTTCTTGGTTGAAAAACTCCGAATGGATCCTTCTTCCGGTAGTAACCGGCCTCCCCGCAAATCTTGCAAGGAGCACTGAGGGGGAAGGAGGAGGAGGGACCTCCGCACGTGCCTCACGCGGTGGAGACACGGGAGAAGGCTCGGTAGGGCGCCTTTCCTCTTGTTGGACTCGGCTCACTCTTCCGGATCTTTTGGCTACGGCTCGTTTGGGACCCATTTCTCCAAGATCTTAAAGAAATCTACTGTTTGGAGGAGTCTAGTGGAGATTGGAGAGTGGGGACAAGGATTTTCGGAAGAAGACAAAGGGCAAACAGTGCCCTAGATGAGCTCTCGGGCCCCCTTTTAACAGTGGGGTCCCGACGTTGGGTCGACTCAAGAATTTTCTTGGGTCGACTCAACGTTGGGTCGACCCTTGTTCTGGGTTGGGTCGACCCAAGTGCAGAACTTGGTTTTCTCTCCCTTTTTGCTTCTAAAAAGTTTTCCTCGCTTTTAATCCTTATAAGCTCCTTATGGGACATTGATACATGAGTGAGAAATTTATAGACAACAAATTTGACTCATGTTTCATGGGATTTTTGAAGTTAGAAGAATGTATCATGAGACTACTAACTTCCTTTCATATTCATTCAATAAAAGGATCACATATACCTAATTCCCTTCTGAGCATACAGAATCTATCTTCACTCAGTGGTTTTGTGAATATATCGGCCAATTATTTTTCCGTGCATATATGCTCAATGCATACATTTCCATTTTGCACATGATCCCTAATGAAATGGTACCTTATTTCTATGTGTTTGGCCTTAGAGTGCTGAACTGGATTTTTAGTGAGATTGATAGCACTCGTATTGTCACACTTAATAGGAATATTTTCTAGTTTAACACCATAGTCCTCTAGTTGTTGCTTGAGCCATAATACTTGAGCACAACAGCTACCAGCAGCTATGTATTCAGCTTCGGCTGTGGATAGTGCTACTGAATTCTGCTTTTTATTAAACCATGATACTAAATTGTTTCCTAAGAATTGGCATGTGCCACTTGTGCTCTTTCTATCTAATTTGCATCCGGCAAAATCTGCATCTGAGTATGCGAGCAAATCTAGACATGAGTCTCTCGAGTACCATAATCCAATGGTGGTGGTTCCTCTTAAATATCTAAGGATCCTCTTAACTGCACTTAAATGTGACTCCTTAGGATCCGATTGATATCTAGCACATATCCCTACACTAAATACAATGTCGGGTCTACTAGCCGTAAGATAGAGCAAGGATCCAATTAGTCCTCTATAGAGCTTAATATCTACACTTTTCCCTTTTTCATCCTTGTCTAGCTTATTAGTGGGATTCATTGGAGTGTCAATTCCCTTATGATTTTCATTACCAAACTTCTTCAGTATTTCCCTTGTATACTTAGTTTGATGAATGAAAATACCTTCTTTGGTTTGTTTGATTTGTAATCCTAAAAAGAAGCTTAATTCTCCCATCAAACTCATCTCAAATTCTCCATGCATTAAATCAGCAAATTCTTTGCATAGAGTATCGTTAGTGGCACCAAAGATTATGTCATCTACATATATTTGTACCACTAGTAGATTTTTGTCCTTTCTTTTGAGAAATAGAGTTTTATCTACATTTCCTCTACAAAAGTCATTATCAATGAGAAACTTACTTAGTCTATCATACCAAGCCCTAGGTGCTTGCTTTAATCCATATAATGCCTTATGCAATTTAAACACATGATTTGGTAATTCATGATTTTCAAATCCTGGAGGTTGTTCTACATATACTTCCTCTTCAATAATACCATTTAAAAATGCACTCTTCACATCCATTTGATATAATTTAAAGTCCATAAAGCATGCAAATGCTAGAAGTAATCTTATAGCTTCTAATCTAGCTACAGGAGCAAACGTCTCATCATAATCTATTCCTTCTTCCTGATTGTATCCTTTAGCTACAAGTCTAGCCTTATTTCTTATAACTACTCCATTTTCATCTAATTTATTTCTAAATACCCATTTTGTTCCAATTACTGAATTATGCTTTGGTCTTTCAGTTAATGTCCATACATTACTTCTTTTAAATTGATTTAATTCCTCTTGCATGGCATTTATCCAGTTAGTATCTTTTTCAGCTTCTTCATAAGTTTTAGGTTCTAATTGTGAAACAAAAGCAAGATAATCATTTAAATTCCTAAGAGAAGATCGAGTTCTTACCCCTTGAGATGGATCACCAATAATTAAGTCTTTGGGATGTCCATGTGCATACCTCCATTCTTTTGGCACGTCTTGGGGTTGTGGTGGCAGGCAATCTTCTCCCTTATCTTGATTTGGCACGTCATCTATATTCAACTTTTCAAAGTCTATAATTCCTGTATCATCATCAACAATACTTTCTTTCCTAGCAGACTCACTATCAGACTCATCAAATATAATATTGACCGACTCTTCCACTACTAAGGTTCTTTTGTTGAATACTCTGTATGCCTTGCTAGATGTGGAGTATCCTAAGAAGATACCTTCATCTGACTTGGCATCAAATTTACTTAAGTCCTCCTTGCCATTATTTAAGATAAAACATCTACATCCAAATACTTTAAAATATTTTGCAGTTGGTTTCCTATTGTTCCAAAGTTCATAAGGAGTTTTCTTAGTTATAGGTCGTATTAAGACTCGATTTAGAATATGGCAAGAAGTGTTTATAGCTTCAGCCCAAAAGTACTTTGGAAGATTTGACTCGCACAACATTGTGCGTGCCATTTCTGCCAATGTCCTATTTTTCCTTTCAACAACCCCATTTTGTTGAGGCGTTCTAGGTGCTGAAAATTGATGTGATATTCCATTTTTAGTGCAGAATTCCTCGAAGTGTTGATTTTCAAATTTCGTGCCATGATCACTTCGAATTGCTACCAATGTGAGTTTCTTTTCATTTATGATTTTATTGTATAGTTTCAAAAATTCTGAAAATGCTTCATTCTTATGTGCCAAAAATAAAACCCATGTGTACCTTGAAAAATCATCTACAATAACTAGTCCATACTTCTTCCCTCCTAGACTTGTAGTTCTAGTAGGTCCAAATAAATCCATATGTATGAGTTCAAATGGTCTAGTTGTTGAGACTACATTTTTCGATTTGAAGGATGACTTAGTTTGTTTTCCCAATGAACATGGTCCACATATTTTGTCTTTTTCAAAAGTCAATTTTGGCACATCTTTTATTAACTCCTTCTTAACTAGTTTTGATATTAATTCCATACTAGCATGTCCTAGTCTTCGATGCCAAAGCCAACTAGTTTCATTTTTCTTTTCTTCATTAGTAATTAAGCATAAACCATTTTTCTTGCCTAATTCTTGAAGATCTACTAAATAAATATTCCTTTGCCTTTGTCCTACAAGTACAATACTATTATCTTTAGGATTTGTGATTATACATACAGATGCTTCAAATGTAACTTTAAATCCTTTATCACAAAACTGACTTATGCTAAGAAGATTATGTTTCAAACCTTTAACTAATAAGACATTTTCTATAAAAACAGATGGAGCAATGAAAATTTTACCCTTTCCAATGATATACCCTTTACCATTGTCTCCATAGGTTACTACTCCACCATTCTTTGGTTCCAAGGTGACAAATTGATCTTCGTCACCAGTCATGTGTCTTGAACACCCGCTATCTAGATACCAACGTTTTTCAACTTTGTCAGCTGCAAGACACACCTGCAATCAAAATCAAGAAGAAACTTTAGGTACCCAAACTAAGTTGGGTCCTTTAGGGTTAGTACTCCATGTTCCTTTTGGAACCCAAACTTTTTTGAATTTTATCTTTTGATTATTACTTGATTTGTTTTGACTAGACTTTCTAAAGTTACATTCATATGCTCTATGTCCTAACTTATTGCAATAATAACAAGTAATATTTTCATTTTTAGCTTTTACAAAAATATTCTTTAATAATTTTTGTTTCCTATTTGTTTTATATCCTAAACCGGCCTTATCATATACAGCTTTTTGGCTATCAAGAATCAAATTTAATTTGGTAGAACTAAGAGTAAATTTATCTACCAAAGTTTTATATTTTTCAGCATCTTCTTTTAACTTAATATTTTCAGCAATTAAGTTCTTGGTTTCATTTTCAAGTTTCCTACTTAATGTTTCGTAGTTATGAGACAGTTTTATCTTATCTTTAATGAGAGATTGATTTTCTTCTTTTAGAGCTTTGTTTTTATTAATTACCTTTTTATGTTCTTCCATGAGTTCTAAAAATGCATCATGTAATTCATCAACAGTAAAATCGCAGTCAAGTTCAGAATCTACCTCATCGTCATTGGCCATATGACATATTTGGGCCGTGTCTTGATGATCTTCGTCCTCCGAACTTGATTCCTCACTCTCACTCCAATCGGCCATAAAATTCTTCTTTTTCAATTTTCTTGCCATCCACTTCAAATCTGGGCAATCTATCTTATAATGCCCGGGTTTGTTACACTCATAGCAAATGGGAGTTTCTTTCTCCTTTTCTTTGTCCTTACCCTTTTCTTTGCTTGAGTTACCTTTAATGAAGGGCTTCTTTTTATGGAATCTATTCTTACCTCTCATGAATTTTCTGAATTTTCTCCCAAGCACTGCCATCCCTTCTTCATCAATATCTTCATCATCATTTGAATCTTCTGATTCAGTTTGTTGTCTAGGGGTGGTAGTCTTTAGGGCAATAGGCTTTCTCCTCTTGACCTCATCTTCTGAATTTTGCCTCATTGTCAACTCATAGGTCATGAGTGATCCTAGAAGCTCCTCTAACTGCAGTGTGTTGAGGTCCTTTGCTTCTTGAATAGCGGTTACCTAGGCCTCCCAATTCCTTGGTAGAGACCTGAGAATTTTACGCACCAAATCAGAGTTAGAATAAGACTTTCCTAAACTCTTAAGCCCATTTATAATATCAGTAAAACGAGTAAACATATCAGTTATGGACTCAGTAGATTCCATTTTAAACAGTTCATACTTGTGTACTAATATGTTTATCTTAGACTCCTTAACTTGATTGGTCCCTTCATGTGTGACCTCAAGTCTATCCCAAATTTCTTTGGCGGTGGTGCAAGTGGATATTCTATTAAATTCATTTACATCTAAAGAGCAGTAAAGTATATTTACAGCTTTTGCATTTAACTGTGCTAATCTTCTATCATTTTCATTCCAATCCATTTCTGGTTTGGGTATGATAGTGCCCTCTATATTAAGTGTGGGTGTGTGAGGTCCTCTAGTGATGATTTGCCATAGTTCATAATCTGAAGCTTGAATGAATATCCTCATTCTGGCTTTCCAATATGTGTAGTTTGTGCCATTAAATAGAGGAGGCCTATTTGTGGATTGTCCCTCACTCATTGCACATCCCACTTGGGTTGTCATGATCTTTAACTCTTGATTGTTAGATCAATGAGTACTATTAGAGCACCTTGCTCTGATACCACTTGTTGCCCAAGGTGACAAGCCAAGAGGGGGGGGGGGTGAATTGGTTTCTTCTTTTCTTTAGTGCTTTTAAAACTTTCTTAGTTAACTGCGATGGATGCTTACTTAGGTTATTAGAGTGAGTTAAACTAATGCAAGAATAGAAAGTAAAGCAAGAGAGAATGAAAGCACAAACACAATCCAAACACAACAATATATAGTGGTTCGGTGCTCTCCTTAGCACCTACGTCCACTCCCCAAGCGTACCCTTGGGAATTCACTATAATCTCGCGGATTACAGTTGGATTGTTTTCCGGGCTCACAATCCAAAAACCTTGTTGGTTTTACGGGATCACCAACGAACCTATACAACTTTGGTTTTCCGGGTTCACCAAAAACCTTGTTGGTTTTGCGGGCTTACCAACGAACCTTTACAACTTTGGTTTTCCGGGTTTACCAAAAACCTTTGTTGGTTTTGCGGGCTCACCAACGAACCTTTACAAAGTTTTCAAACAAATGAAAAGAAAAAATTTAAACTCCTAAATGAGCATATAGAACAATATGAGCAATGAAGAAGAGTTAGAAAGAAATTATCGCTTTGAAGTCGCTTGGCTCTTCTTTGTCAAGGAAGCTTCACTCTTCAATGGGGGAAGGAGCTCTTGATGCCTCTTTGAATCTGCTCAATCCCTTTCTTTGATTTTTGAATGAAGCTCTTGATGAAGAAGATTAGGGCTCTTTGGTTTTCTTGTGTATACTTTGATTTCCCACTCAAAAGTTATTTATTCTGATGAATAGTGCCCTTTTAAATAGTTTTCAACCTTCCTTGGACAAGCCCCATTGGTCAGATTTGAAAAACTAGCCGTTACATGCCTTGGGAAGGACAAAAAGTACATCTGCAGAACTAGCCGTTACTGTTCAGCCCGTGTTTGGGTCGGCTCAACCTGTCCTTGGGTCGACCCAACATGGCCTTGGGTCGACTCAAACATTCCTTGGGTCGACCCTCTCAGAGAACACAGAAACATGAATTTCAAACTTCCTTCACTTGGGTCGACCCAACCATTCTTTGGGTCGACTCAAAGTTCACTTGGGTCGACTCAACTTCTTCTTGGGTCGACCCTCTCAGTAATTTCAGAGAGCCATTTTCTGTCTGTCTTTCTGTCTTCCATTTGGGTCGACCCTCTCAGGGTTTGGGTCGACTCAAAGTTCACTTGGGTCGACTCAACTTCTTCTTGGGTCGACCCTCTCAGTAATTTCAGAGAACCATTTTCTGTCTGTCTTTCTGTCTTGCCTTTGGGTCGACCCTCTCAGGGTTTGGGTCGACTCAAGCTTGGGTCGACTCAACCACTGTGTGGGTCGACCCTCTCAGTAAATCCAGAGAGCATTTTTCCTTTGCATTTTGAGGTTCTTTGGAGGTTGGGTCGACTCATGCCTACCTTGGGTCGACCCAACTCACTGTTCATTTGTGCTGTTTTTGCATGAGTGTGCCAGATGATTCCTTTAAGTCCCGGGGTTGACCCAATCAACCTATGGGTCGACTCAATTCACACTTTGCTGCATTCTCAAGATTAGATCCATCCAAATGAACAAGACCATATATATATTTTCAATTAAACAAATATACTGAGAGTAATGAACTTATAAATGAAGTATCAATTTAACTTATAGCAAGCTCTAGATAATTGCTTGTTAATCATCAAAATAACACTATCATCCTCAGTGACCAATTCTGGAATGCTCTACTGTCAAGAGATGTTCCGAGTGGATATGGGTATAAGTTTGGCCCTCTGACCTGAGACCGCAACCTGTGACTAGCAAGCAACTCACTGTACTTTGGCACCAGACTACCTGAATTTCTAATTCAGTGACGGAAGGTCACTGGGTGCAGTCAAGTACTTGCGTAGTCAGTTGTGAGTCGAGATAGAATTGACCCCTCCTGGAAACAGGAGATAATATCTTGTGATTAATTTAGCAAAACCTTGGCCAGGGTAATCCCAGTGAGGAGTCACGGGATATCTAAAGTTAATCACATAATGGATGTACTAATTATAGGGTTGACAGTGAGCTCTTAGTCATCCTGGCATTAGGAGTCAAAGGGATTGAATTATACAGTAACCATAGTTCAGGGTTCCAGAATATTTGCTTTGCATATATTCGGCCTGTCCGGATGTCGGGTACCATTGCTAGATGGTCACATCGATTAGTTTAGGAAGACGTTCCTATACTACCGGCTTAGGTTTGAACCTATGAGGTCACACGCATAGAAGTTTCTAGGTTGATCAAATGGCTGATTGATGATTAAGAATCATTCAAGGATAATTTGGTCAATTCAATTGACAAATTATCCTAAGCAAAAGTTGCATTAGAATAAATATTAAATTATTGGAGGATTAGTTAGTAATTAGATTGCTAATAAACTCAATTTGATTGAGTAATTGGGCTTAGGTTGAGCCAAATTGAATAGGATTCAATTTGGGCTGCATCAGGGTTTGACCTAATTGGATTGGGTTCAACCCAAATAGATTGAGCTTGACCCAATTGATGGAACTTGACCCAATTGGATTGGGCTTGATCCAAATTAATTAGAAGACCTTATTTGATGAGGATTATGAGTCCAAATAATCAAAATTGGATAAGGAGAGGAATCCCTAAATTTTAGAAACCCATCCTTATCTTCTTGGAGAAGAATGATACCTTGATTTATCCCCAATATTTTCCATGCCTATCCTCTTTATTTTTGGCCAAAAATTGGCGTGATAAGAGAGGAGGCGTGGGGCTATATTACTATAAAAATGGCGGCTCAAATCTTCCTAAAAAGATTTAGATGAATTTCCTAATTTGTAGGGATTGCATGGCGAATGAAAAAGGGTGGTTTGCGGCTAAACTATGGATGCATGAATTCCTATCTTTTAGGGATCCAAAATGCACGAAATTTGGATATGTTTATCTCCTTTTAGCTGACAAATCATCAAAAATTTTTGGAGATTTTATCAGCCAAATTAATTGGCTAAATTAGGTGTGAGGCATTGGGGGGGTCTTTTATAGGTGTGAGGCATTGGGGGGGTCTTTTGGCTATAAAAGACCCCCATAACTAGGGTTCAAAATATACAATATTTAGAGGTTTCAAAAAATTCTGAAAAAATTCTCTGAGGGACTCCATCCCTTATTCTCCTTCATCCTCATGTCCATCGTCCATCTCCTTGAAGAACAATTAAAGGTTGAGTGTTTAGAAAGAGAAAGCTTCAGCTACTGCAGTGTTCTTGTGCGAGCTAGTACTTCCGCGGAAAACGATCTACCTAGGGATTTGCGTGTACTTCTCATAGAGGCCATTCATGTGCGTGGCTGCGAAGTCAAGGATCAGATCTATAAGTTTCTTCCATCATAAAGGGTATTAATTCTATATTAATCTTTTATTTTGGAGTCAGGGACTAGGTCCGATTCTCCGAGGTTTTACCCTCCTTTGGGGCTCCTCACGGAGTTATCTTCAGAATCCATTCGATGGATATTCGGAGATTAATTGAAATAGAGTGTTTACTTTTCAGATCTGATAGTTAATCACGCATAAAGTTTTAGCATAATTGTTTAAACGATTCCGGCATAATCCTATGTGTTCTTACAATGCTGATTTCTAGATTTGTTCTTGTAAGCATGCACGAATTAAATTGTTTGATTCGATTTTTTCGCTGCATTTTTGAAACTTAAAAAGAACTACGTATAGCTTGATCCCCCTTGTGAAGGGGTACATAGGCAACCCGATCAGGTTCAGCCATGGTTTAAAAAAAAATAATAATTCAGCAAGCTTAACACCGAAGAACCTAGGATTCACTTTCAGATTTCGGTTGAACATAAGTTGGCTTCACAAATATGGTTTTCAATGATTTCTATTTTCTCCAAGGATTATATCCTAAACCAGCTTTATCATAGACAGCTTTCTGACTTTCTAGAATTAGATTTAATTTCTGAGAGCTTAGGATGAATTTATCTACTATAGGTTTTAGTTTTCCAACTTCTTTAGCTAACTTCTGATTTTCTTCATGCAGTTCCTTCTTATTATCCAGAAGCAGAGCATTTTCTTTTTCCAACGATTGGTTCTTAATCTTTATCTCCTTATTCTTTAAACTAAGCTTTTTATATTCAATCATAAGCTCAGAAAAAGCATCTTGAAGTTCATCGAAAGTGAAATCATATTCAGTATTCAGATATACCTCATTTTCGTGTGCCATTAGACACAGATTTGCAGCTTCTTGTTGCTGTTCTTCTTCTCTAGAGCTGGATTCATCACTGTCACTCCATGTAGCCATCATAGTTTTCTTCCTTAACATTTTCGGAGCCTTTTTTAATAGAGGACAGTCAGTTCTGAAGTGTCCAGGCTTTTTGCACTCATAACAAACATATTGCTCCTTATTTTCTTTGCTTTGCTCCCCCTTGATTACAGGCCTTTTCTTGAAGTTTTATCTATTTCTTTTGAAGAATTTTCTGAACCTTATTGTAATCAAGGCCATTTCTTCCCTATTTTCAGATTCAGAATCCTCGCTCTCATCTTCATGTAGAGTGGATTTAAGAGCAATGATTCTGCGCTTCTTGGGTTCGTCCTCCTCAAGGTTCTGTTTCATTGAAAGCTCATGAGCATTAGGGAACCCAGCAGTTCTTCCAGTGGGAGAGAGTTGAGATCTTTGGCTTCTTGAATCGCAGTGACCTTTGCTTCCCATGCTCTAGAAAGAGACCTAAGAATTTTTCGAACAAAATCACTGTTAGAGTAAGATCTACCAAGGCTTTTCAGGCCGTTTATAATATCAGTGAATCTAGTAAACATTTCAGTTATAGATTCACTATTTTTCATTCTAAATAATTCATATTTATGCACTAGCATACTGATTTTAGATTCTTTGACCTGGTTAGTGCCTTCATGTGTAACTTCCAACCTATCCCAGATTTCTTTAGCAGTCATGCAAATAGATATACGATTAAACTCATTTGCATCTAAAGAACAGTAAAGAATATTCATGGTTTTTGCATTCAGCTGAGCCATTCTTTTATCATGGTCATCCCATTCAATCTCAGGTTTGAATAAGGTGATGCTATCTACAATCTTAGTTGGTGTGTGAGGTCCACTGACAATAACAGTCCATAAATCAAAGTCAAGTGCTTGAATAAAAATACGCATACGAGCTTTCTAATAAGTAAAATTTGTGCAATTGAAAAGAGGTGGTCTGTTGGTAGATTGCCCTTCGGCAACAGAGGATCCCATAGTGGCTGCCATGACCTTTAACTCTTGATTGTTAGACCAAAAAGTTACTGTGAGTACCAGGCTCTGATACCACTCGTTGCCCAGAGGTGCAGCCCAAGAGGGAGGGTGAATTGGGTCTTTTAAAATTAAACGTATGAAGAATGTGAGTTATTGTTATCTTTCAATAACTTGCAGATTTAGCAGCAGAAATAAAATTGCACAAATGAATCAGTGAATAAGAAGAGGAAAGCAATCAGGAATGTGCAGTGGAGGAAGAGAGAAAACTACAAACGCAAACACCATGGTTTATATAGTGGTTCGGTGCACTCCCAGCACCTACGTCCACTCCTCAAGCCTAGCTTGAGATTTCACTATAACCCAGCAGATTACAGCCTGATTGTTTTTCGGGCTCACAATCAACCGAAAACCTTTCACCGTTTGTTTTCCGGGCTCACAAACAACCCAGTTGGTTTTTTCAGACAACCAACCGAAAACCTTTTGTTTTCCGGGATCACAAACTACCCAGTTGGTTTTCAGATCAACCAACCAAAAACTTTACACCGTTTATTTTTCCGGGCTCACAAACAACCCAGTTGGTTTTTAGATAAACCAACCTGAAACTATCACCCTTGCTGAATACTCCCGATTCAGCAACTTCCAATCAAGGCTTGGAAGAGCCTTTACAGGTTTCAAATGAATGAAACTGTTACAGCGACAGTTAATCCAAATAAATGAAAACTGTAACTTGAAAACTTAAAGCTTCAGAATATATATAATGAATCAATACAAATAAAGCTGAAGCCGATGAAGAAGTTGGCTGTGGAAGAATGTCCAAATGCTTGAGCAGCAGCTCTTCTCGATTCAATGAGAAACTTCGACTGATTTCCTCACAGGAGTAAGTTTCAGATGAGTGCCAATGAGGATGATGAACAGTTAAGCTTTTTCTTCTTTTTTTCTCAGTGGAAACCTTTTTGTTTTTAAGAGAATCTTTTTTCTTTTCTTGTTGTTTTTCTTCTGAGGTTCCCTCGTATTTATAGGCAAATTCTTCGGCGGAATTTGAATTTTTTTCTTTCCGTTCTGATGAGAATCTTTTTCTATTACAGAAGAAGACAAAAGTCATTCAAAGCTTTCCGTTGTGGTCCCAGCAGTACAAGGGTCGGCTCATGTAATTCAGGGGTCGACTCATGTTTATCCTGGGTCGGCTCTTTGAGATATTGAGTTGGCTCTTTGTTATAACTTCAAAGGATCGACTCTTTAACCTTAAAGGTCGACTCATCTTCTTCAGGAGTCGCCTCTTCAAACACAAGGATCGACTCATGCGGTAAATTTTCTGGCTGACGTTGAGACTGAACTGGGGTCGACTCTTCAAACGCAAGGGTCGACTCTTCGATTTTGGGAGTCGACTCATTTGGAACAAGGGTCGACTCTTCAAACTTTGTCTCAGGCGATGAAAGCTTTCTGTTTAATTTGAACTACACAAGGGTCGACTCTTGTAAAGCGAGGGCCGACTCATTGACTGTCTCACTTGAAGAAAACATACCAGAATCAACTTAAACTTGTCCTTTTTGCTTAGGGGTTGACTCAAGTTTTTCAAACAGAAAACTTTAGACTTCATCTTTGATCTCCATGGATTAGATTTAGATCATTTTTCTTTTAGAACATATCCAATGAAGTGTTTGCGAAGAACTTATGATTTCGCAGTGCTTCATTTCTTCTGATTTTTCTTGACTTAGAAAACTTCACAATTAAGCCAACATCATTAGTACACAACATTATCTCAAGTGTTTTGTAATCATCAAAATTCATCCTTTAGGGTTGACAAATCTATTATCCCCATAGGCCTAGCAAGAATGCTAAATCATCAATCACGAATGAAATATCAGATTAGTCTCACAACGACCACCGAAATATGCCTGGCCTAATCATCCGGATGCTTTCTATCCAAAACACCCATACAAATCCACCAGAGGAAGGTCGACAACAAGCATGGGGGGGATCAACGGACCCTTCGCCCATTGCATCTGCTTAGTTGTACCCTCCTCCCATTCTACTACCTCGGCCTCATCTTCCTCCTACTTCTTAGATTCCTCATCATCATCATCCTCGGGTGGGGCAATACAGTTGAAGTCGAACTTAAGGAAGAGCCTCTTTGCTGAATGCAGACAGTCTTAAATACTGTGCAGATAGGAGTCGATAGAGGCAGAGGCAAGGTCCTTCTAAAATTTCTATGAGGCCTTGTATGCCTCCACAGCTCAGAGGATCTGTTCCTCAGAAAAAGGTGGCCTTCAACTATGCCTCCAGCTCAACCATTCTCTTTTTCTCCTCATCCGACTTCTGCTCCATTTTCCTAGCATGCTGCTAGAGCTGACGATGCCACTCATGAATGCGCACAATGTGGACAGTGCTCTAAAGGAGAAGACAGTTGTTAGCGATAAAATAGCTTGATGAAAGATCTATAGAACATAAGGTGGTGCTTACCTTCATGGCAGGCCTCATCAAAAAGGCTCCCATTTCCTATCCTCTAGCCTATTCCAATCAGCAAGGAGGACAATCCCCTTAATCAGATCCCAAGACACCTTTGGGTCCATCAGAGTTAAGGAAAAAGACTTGAAGGTTCTACTGGGGTAGTGGACCTTCTCCTTGGAAGTTGGGATCGAGGAAGGTTTAGGTGCCTTGGGAGGAACGGACCAAGGAGTCAACAGGATCTGCATACTGAGGTCTGCTTGGAGGGCTCTAGATGGATACCGACTGGCTTGAGGGGCCAAGGCAGTTGTAGCTGCACTCGACCCAAGCGAGAGGGGGAAGCGTCAAGTGGCCCTTTGGGGAACAATGACGGGCCACTCTCCATCGCCACCTTGCACTTGGCAATGGCCGCCTTCCATACCATAGATTTGTCCATCATATTTGCAAAGACAAAAACTAAGTCAGAAAAAGTTTGTAACAACTCAAAAAATTGAAAATTGAGAACATTACTCCAGCCCGACAGAGCAAAGCAATATCGCTCGTCAGCTTATCCACCTGTCAGGTTAGGTTTTGAGTGGAAACAGAAACCACTTATAAATGGTTAGATCATAAATCAATTTTCACACATGACATATCGAAATACCGATTATAGGCTCATGTGATACACTGAGGTGCTCGCGGATGCATCAACCATGAGATCATTGCCAATGCTTAGATCTAGCAAACAAAGAAGATGGAATATTTTTTTGTTTCCCATAGATGGCACCAATCTATTGATGCTCAAAATTCGGTCTGGTGATTTAGAGACGAGGAGGGCATTGATCGATCTGCTGCACTGGTAAATGAAGCGCTGATCTATTATGGAGAGATGATGATCTGCACACAATAAGAAAAGAAAGGCTTGCCAGATTGGCTCCGATCACGCACTCTGGTGCCTAAGTCAGGAAGGGCTTTGGAATAACAATAGGAGATAGAAAATATAAGAGAAACATAAGAGTAGTGTAGAATATTTTGATTTGTGTACTTGGTGCCTTGGGCTGCTAGATAGCTTGGCCAAGATAGGTCAGTCTGGTTAGCTAGCCTTTCTCACCTCAGCCTTCTTACCTCGGCCTTCTCACTTCAGCCTTCTTAAGTCGGCCTTCTCACCTTGGCCTTCACAGGTCGGCCTTATTACCTCGGCCTTCATAGGTCGGCCATCTCGCCTCGGCCTTCTCAAGTCAGCCTTCTCACCTCGACCTTCTCACCTCGGCCTTCTCATCTCGGCCTTCTTACCTTGGTCTTTCTCAAGTCAGCCTTCACACCTCGACCTTGACAGTTCATTGACCTGCAAGATGTTAACTCATAGACCTACAAGAAAAAAGAATATAATGATCGATTAGCTAATGGATGGGCTATGAAAGCTTCCAGCTATAAGAGCTTCTAGCTATAAGAGCTTGTCCCTTTGGGTTCTGTTGGCTCTATTCATATAAGGGGAAAGTTATGATTGAAGGCGGAAATCAAGGGATAAGCCATAACTATCCTTCCTTATGAGTCATAACCTCATTCCTTATCTAAATTCTCTTAATTGTGGAGCTGTTACTATTCCATCTAGGATTTAAATCCATTTGAAATTGCTTGCCACTTGTCAACCCATGATAGATGGGTTGTTTTAGGCCATATCACTACCCCTTCTACATATATTTATATTATAGCATTAGGATATTTATTCAATAGTAGCAAAAGTGCATTTGCCATGCATGCTTGGAAAAAAATAGAATAATCAAAATAAGTTAAATATGTTGTTATTTTTTCATTTGAAATATATCATCTAATATGCAAACAAAGAAAATGACAAATTGAATGCATAAAATAATATAAATAATTGATCAAGAAATGAATTAGAAGAAAATAAAAATAACATAAATTAGAAAATGTAAAGTAAATTAAAATATGGAAAAAGAAGAAGATTAAAATAGAATAATCAAAATATAGGAAATGATAGAAAAAAGACATTATTAGAAATAAATTGAACTAAAATTTAATAAGATAAAAGTTAAATGTGAAATAGAAGTAAAATAAAATTGTAAAAAATGCATGGTTGAATAGTAAATATAAACACAAAAAACAAGATATATAAGATAAGAAATTATTAAAAATACAAATTCAAGCAAAATTAAAAACTAAAAATGACATATAAAATAAATAATAAATATTTTTGAAGGAAAAAAGTAAAAAAAAAAAATTTGCTTGAAACCTAGAAATAGATACCAGATAACTCAAAAACATTCAAGACCACCAAATTTTTAATTTGTTTATTTAGTGCTATTTCTTACCTTCACGTTGTAAACATATCCTTCTCTCATGTGGATAATTATCACGCTCTGAACCTATCACCTAGGTCAACCATGTGACATAGCCATATGAGCCCTAAATCGATGCCCGAGGGATCATGCATGGCCTATAAGATGTATGAAACTTCCAAGAACACCAAAATAATTAAATTATTATAAAATTTAACCATAATAGTCTAACTAAATAAATCCATCACACAGTCTAACTAAATTTACTGCATTACAAAATTCAAATATTCATTTGGTATTTAAAAGAAAAATCAACTTTCTAACTAATAACTTCATTGCTCGAACTCTATCCCTAACCCAATCGAGACTACACGTCCTGCAACTCCAAAAGAAAAAGAGAAAAGACTGTGTGAGCTTTACAACCCAACAAAAATTCTCCACACTCACATCAATATAGATAAAGTAAATTTAAAAAAAGTTTAGCTACAAATTATATCAAATGTAGAAAAAAATTATAAAATCCCGTACCAACTATTCAGCATAGGCTCAAATAAATCCATCTATATATAGACACAAATATACATCATTAAATATATATCTATTTCAAGGAAACATATTAGATATATCATCAATCTAACAGTTTCGTATATCTTATCATTCATTACTATCCAGATTTTCAATCAATAATTATCTTTTTAATTTGGACTATCCACGATCACACTTCAACCCGTGACTAACAAACCATAATGTCATGCTTCAGCCCATGACGGCAAACCATAATGCCATGCTTTGCCCCGTGGTGGCAAACCATAATGCCATACTTTGGCTTGTGGCGGCAAACCATAATGCCCCACTTCAGCCTATGGTGCAACCATAATAACCATGCCTCAGTCCATGGTGGCAAACCATAGTGCCATGATTTGGCCCGAGATTAGAAATCCAAAATACCCATGCTTCAGCCCATGGCAGCAAACCAAAGTGTTATGATGCAGCCAGTAATTGACAATCCATAACATGGCTAATATAAATCCTTTTATTCTGCAATCAAATTAGTCAATTTTATTTGGGCCAAAGAAAACATAATTTCATATTATATTTCTGGCCAAATTCAAAACAACTACATCATATTCCAAATCACCAAAATCATCGATGTTCGATATGCTTATAAAAACATATATTTATATATTCATACCAAAAATTAATCAGTAACCATGCAACAAATGTTGCAAAACCAACATCATTACATAAATTTTTACCTCAACGGTGACAACTCAGACATAGTATGTACTGTCCTACACGTCGTTCTAAAAATCAGCGTGTAGAGTACCCTACTTAATGCCTTCATGCCCAGATGTTTTTTTCCTACAAAACCAGGTCTTAATATTAAATAATTATAAATGATCATAAATAGTGGAAGATTTTGGAAAGACAGGGTGGGTGGTCGTAACAAGATTGGTCTGAGACTGCTCCTAGAACACCATAACGACCATCTTGAACCCCTCCTAGGATCAATGTGGTGGGGTGCGTCGGTGGGCCACGCGCACACCACTAGGGTTCATTTGCTCCTTGGCGTCCGCCCTTGAATTTGGTAATGCTGCCTCGACCGAGGGTAGGCAACGCCGAGTTGATTTGGATGCTCAGCACACTTAGACTCCTTTTGACACAAGCCCAAGATTATTAGCTGCAACTTATCTTGAAAATAGCACAAGAAGGAGGTTGGTTCCTTCCTTGAAATCCTTGAACAATTAAGGAGATTACTAGCTGCAGCTAATCCCTTTGGTCGGCCAAGTTGAATCAACACTCACAAGATGCGCATAGAGGAGAAAGCTTGTTGATTTGATTTTAAAAGAGAAACACAGAGATAATCTAAGAAGGGTTGATTTACCCAACCTTAGCCCATGCCCGAAGGCCGAATACAAAAGGCACAATGCCTTCCCAAGCCTTTCATTCGATTCACACTCTAGGTGGAAAAAAAAACACTTCAAAGGGATGATAGACTCTTCCTAACTTGGGCCTTATATAGGCCTTTATAAGGACTTATATTTGAAAGCAATCAAATTTGAATTTGAAATTAAAATGCAAAGGAAAAGGGGAGGGCGACATGTGGCATGCGTGGTTGCTTGGATGGAGTTGCCGAGCGCAATCCTTAGGCTTGATTGCTGCTGTTATTCAGTTGCAGAATTTTGAATTCAAATTTAAAATTTGAATTCAAATATTTGCTAGTTGGCGCATGGGTTGTTGTAGCTTGATCCTTGGCCGCGATTTTGTTAGCTGCAATTATTAAGTTGCAAAATTTGAATTTAAATTCTGAATTTGAATTCAAATTCAGGATTTGAATTTGAATGGTTGCTAGTTGGCGCATGAGCTGTTGCTTGTTGACCGAGTTAAATGCAGCTTGATCTTTGGTGCCAGTTTTGTTGGCTGCAGTTATTAAGTTGCAGAATTTGAATCTTTGCTGATTGGTGCATGACGGGCATTTGAATTCGAATGGGCCAATGATTGTTGCCCTTGAATGCATGTGGTCGGCGGATGTGGCGGGCGCGCATCTGGATGCACGGGGCTGCCCGTGGGCGTGCGTGGCAGCTCGTGGGCGCACGAGGGCGTGCTCGCTGCTGGTGGTGCGCGTGCGGGGGCTGCGCTCCAATTTGGTCAGGCCATGTGGGTGCGGTCTAGCTTGTATGGCCATCAAACGACCGAACATGGTGACCGATCCCACGTTTGGCCCCTCCGAGTCGGCTTGTATGCTCTATACCACACTTGAATGGGCGCCTTTGCCGGGCAATTTTGTGGGGGTCTCATCATTTCCCCTCTCTTTATTGAAAAATGTATCCTAAAGGTCAATCGTCAGCCTGTTGATGATTGAGATGTATATGAATTAATAAATAATAAAAGTTATTTGGTATTTTTCATCGTATATTTTAATACATCTTCATGAACTCATGTGATGTGATGAAGTCCTTAGGACTTTTTTAAATGATAAAGGAGAATTTGTCTACGAGTCCTTAAACCTATTCACGACCGAACGATATGCTATTTCTAGGACAATGACATTATCAAGTATAGGTTATTGTGTGCCATATTTGTTGGTTGTCCTCTTAAATAAGGAGTGTAGAGACACTAGTATGCCACACAGGTGAAGTGTAGGAGTACATTCATTGAACGTGACCTGTTCCGAAGCACTCTGCTATCAAGAGATGTTTCGAGTAGATATGGATATAAGTTGCCCTCCAACCTGAGATCACCACGGTGACTAGCAAGCAACTCACTGTACTTTGGTACCAGACTATCTGATTTCTAATTTAGTGACGGAAGATTTTTAGGTACAGTCAAGTATTTGTGAAGTCGGTGTGTGAGTCAAGATGGGATTGACCCCTCCTGGTGAAAGGAGATAATGCTCTTGTGTTCAATTCAGCAAAATCTTGGCCAGGGTAGTCCATGTGAGGAGTCACAGGATTTGTAAAGTTGAAGCACATTTTGGATGAACTGATTAAAGAGTTGACAGTGAACTCTGAAGTCACCCTGTGCATTCAGAGTCATAGGGATAAATTATACGGTAACCATAGTCCAAAGATTCTTGAATGTTGCTTTGCAATCATTCATCCTATCCAGACGTCGGGTACCATTGCTAGATGGTCATTTCGATTAGTACAGTAAGTTGCTCTTGTGCTACCGGCTTAGCTTCGAACCTATGGGGTCACACGCATAGAAGTTTTTGGGTTGATCAAATGGCTGATTGATGATTAAGAATCATTTAGGAGTACATTGGTCAATTCGATTGACAAATTACCCTAAGCGAAGGTTGCAGTAAAATAATTATTGAATTGTTGGAGGATTAATTAGCAATTAGATTGCTAATGAACTCAATTTGGTTGAATAATTGGGCTTAGGTTGAGCCAAATTGAATTAGATTCAAATTTGAGCTACATTTGGGTTTGACCAAATTGGATTGGGTTCGACCCAAGTAGATTGGGCTTGACCCAATTGATGGAACTTGACTCAATTGGATTGGGCTTGACCCGAGTCAATTAGAAGTCCTTATTTGATAAGGATTCTAAGTTCAAAAATTCAGAATTTAAAAAGGAGAATGAATTCCTATTTTCTTGGCGCCAATAGTTGGCGTGAGAAGAAAATGCGGTTCCTATTTGGGCGCATGAATCCCTATTTCTTAGGGATTCAAAATGCACAAAAGGAGCCTTATCCCCTCCTGTTTCCAGCCGTGGAAACTCCCTATTTGATAGAGATTTTAATTGCCAAAAGATGACAATTTAATTGAAGCAAAAGGAGTGCATGGCGTGGGGTCTTTGGCTATAAAAGACCACTACACGCCTAGGGTTTGATTAAGGTGATTCTTATGAGAAAGTCTAAGCTCTGAAATTCAGAGAGAACGTGATGACCACCTCTTCTCCTCCTTCTCCTTCCTCTTCATCCTTTTTCTTCTTGAAGAACAATCAAGAGTTGATTGCTTCAAGAGAGAATACTTCAGCCATTGCAGCACCTCCTCACGAGCTAGCACTCCCATCGATGTCGATCTTCCTGGAGCTTTGTGTGGACGATCTATAGAGGCTGGACGTATGTGCGGCTGCGGAGCGTGATCAAGGAGTCATCAAAGGCTTCCAGCAAATCAGGTATGAGATATGATCTCTTTAGATATTAAGATTAGATCTTAACATATTGCTGAATTTTCAGGAATATATGTTAGACATATAATTATAGACTCATGTTTTAAATAAATATTCATGATCCTGGATTTATTTTATGGTTGAGATCAGATCTCATGCATGCTTTGAAATTAAAGTGCTTAATTTTAATAGCTTCCGCTGAAAAATTTAAAAAATCATGCATGCTACCCACAAGGGAACCCAATAGTGGTATCAGAGCCACAGGTTCATGTGATGTTTAAACGTTTATGTTTAAAACATGTTTTCTAATCCTAGTAGTCAAGTAATCGAATTGGGTGGATCACCAGACCGTCCGGTCATAGAAGAAAGAAGGGTTTCATGACCCTCTCTTTCCATTCAATAGGGTCTCCTATGGCGTGTAGGGATGCCATTGTGATCAAATTCCTTGAAGATGAACCGTGAAAGGAAGATTAAAAGTTGTTTTAATCTTTATAATTAGATCAAAGATCATAACTAAGTTTAGATGAGATCTAAAAGGATTTATGATTTGATTATTTGTTGTTTTTGCATTGTTAATCGAATCTAAAAATAAAGTCGCGTGTGATGTAAATGTCTAGGTAAAATTCATATTGGTATATATATGTGATGTATGAATATGAATTAAATCTGATTTAAGCATGTTTATTTGACAAACTTAGATCTAAAAATTTGTTTTAAGAACTAAAGTTTGTAATTAACATGTGATTAAATGACTTGTGCAATATCAGGGGCCGACTCATGTTCTTCAAGGGTCGACTCATTCAGCAAAGGGGTCAACTCATTTAGATCAAGAGTCGACTCATGAAACAAGGGTCGACTTATGTTCTTCAAGGGTCAACCCACTAAACTTAAGAGTCGACTCATTCTCTTAAGGGGTCGACTCATTTAGATCATGAGCCAACTCATGAATCTTAAGAGTCGACTCATTGACCTATACTTAATTGAGAATTGAGTGATGAAATCTTAGACCTAGAATTGAGAATAGAACTCTAAGTACATTGCACAAATCTTGGAGCTTGGGTTAGCTCAAATCAGGTCCTATAAACTGGGTTAGACCTTGGGTTAAAATCAAAGATGGACTAATTAGAGTTGTTGATCAAATCTAACTAAATTGTAACTAGATTAGGTCAAGGATGCTCTAAATCAAATACAATAGTTGTACTTGATTAAGTCCATGTTTGATTAGACCAAATGAAATTTGATTGAGGCTCAGTCGTTGAGCCCGAGTCATTAGGATGGTCAAATCGAAATTGATTAACCAATTGGTGTCTAAAGTAAGTTTGGCAGCTTCGACCGGTGGTCATTAATTGGGAGCTACTCACACTGATCATGTTTTTGATGAGTTAATGGAATATCCCTCCCACCGATCTCACTTACCTGGCCGACTTGGTGAATCATGTTTTGACTAGATCACTTAATGATTCGAGTTAACCCATATCTGTAAGGAAAATCAGTGTGATTGATTTAGATGCCTATGAACCGGCTTGAATCTAATTCTTTTTAATCTGACCTGGCGAAGTCAGTGGGAGGATCAAGATTAACCGGTCCTTCTCTTCTCTATTAAATCAAATCCTCTAAAATTATTAGGTTCCTAAAATGAAATAGTTATAGAGATAACTGCCCCACTGCCTCATATTAAGTTGAGTGATAATGGGTCCAGTGGTTCGATAATCATTGGAGGCGTCCCCTGGTGCTTATCTGCCATTGAAATTATCATCCATAATATGATGAGTCAGTTATACTTTCTATAGGTAATCAGGTTGGCCGAGCCACACTCGGGCTGGTCATCTGTTAGTGGGTTACACTGAATTCTGTCATATTAATGGTTGGACCTGACCAGGACTTTCAGTGGAGGCGCCACACGCCTGCTGAAGAGGTGCCTTGGGCAGAATTGACACTAGAAATTATTTGGATGAAACAATTAGTTAAGAACCTACCTATAGATGCACATGGGTTAGCCGAGCCATACTCGGGCCCATATGTGATCTGAGTGGATTTTAGTGCCCGCTAAAGGATTAGGGTAATTCTTCGGATTGTAAATAGAGGCTACCAATTCGTATAAAATAGTAAGAAAACCTCTAGACTAAAGTCCAAGTCTTTAGGTTTAATTAATTCGTATACTAATAAGAGTCATGTTTTTTCTTTTATACAGAAATGGGCACAAATTTGTCGCTCCGATCGCTATTAGATAGTGATAAGCTGACAGGACCAAATTTCAATAGCTGGCTTAGAAAGCTGAAAATTGTCCTGGAGCATGAGCGGATTCTATACGTTCTGACAGATCCGGCACTTGAGCAGCCTACTCCTAATGCCCAGAAAACAGTCCGAGACACTTTCCAGAAGTGGCTCATGACCGAATCACGGTTCGATGCATTATGCTAGCTCCTATGAATGATAAGTTCAGTCGCAGGTTTGAGAATGCTCAGCCAGAAGACATGCTTCAAATGTTGAAAGAATCTTTTGACATTCCCGACGATGTTGAAAGGCACAAAACTAGTTGGGCCATTTTTAGCACCCGAATGAGGGATGAGGCCTTAATTACTGATCATGTACTATATATGATCGAGTTGATTGAGCAACTGAACACGCTCGGGTTTCTCCTGCACGATGAGCTGGGAAAAGATGCGATACTGAATTCCCTACCAGCACCTTACCGCCCGTTCCTTACTCATTTCAGAATGACAAAGCCTGCAGTAAATTACCACGATTGCTGGAATTACTGCAGTGAAAGAATAGATGCCCTACATGCCAATCGCAATATGAATTGCGAAGGATTTTTCTTTTGATTTGTCCAAATCATATACATGACATTTAATTATGAATAAAGGCATTGTGTTTCATCATACGCTATTTATTATATTTGTGATGAACCCCTTAGATTAGGATAATGGTTTTAGGGCTATAATGAGATCATACTAGTAAGACCTAAAATTCTAAAACCCTAATTTTAAATATTCCAGTCGTTGGTACATTGAGTCGGGGATCAATGTTACCGGAAAGACTGGCACATCTTATGTATGCTCGATGCAGAGGGTGATTGATCTCACAATCACTTGTGTAGAGACACTAATACAAAGATGTGGGTGCTCATTAGAGGAATGAGTTCACTGAAATGACCTGCAAAGAGAAATCTTATGAAATCTTACTTACATGTCAAAAGATGATTCTCTTAGTGGAAGTTGTGCAACTGATCCTATGACCTGAGATCACCATAGTATCTTGTGCACATGAACCCATATTTTGGTTTACACTCATTCATAACTTTAAGTTGTGTACGAGGTCTTCTGGATATAGTGAATTGTGTACGAAGATTATGAGATAGTCAACAAGAAATCAATCACTTCTAGTAAGAGAAGATCGCATCTCATTTATTCTAATCATATGATAATTTAGGGAGCTTTTGATCAAAGCAGAATGAAAATTAGAAAGAGTTTCTAATGTTTCAAGATTCGAATTATCATTAGAAGATTAAGAGAAATATGAATATGAAGTTGAGTTTGACATACATTCATACTCATATACATATTCGGGATGCTGTTTGATTGAAGGATTGAATTGTACGGTAACTTGCCACTGAAGGGTATTTTTGATATTTTTACCAAATTTTATATTTTTTGGATAGACATGACACGTTGCTAGACGTCAATCTTGTCTTATAAGTTTGATCAAATTAAAGAGTTTAATTCGATCACCAATTAGAAAGGATTCTAATTGTTAAGTTCAGGTTCGCGCATTTTGGACCTAAATTGATTAGAAGAGTTTTAATCAAGTTGGGTCAACTTGTACTCACACCTATTGCTGGCTAAGTATGAAACCCAATGGGTCACACATAAGAAAACTGATCCAGGGTCTAATTGGATTAGATCATGTTTGCAAACCTTAGCTCCTGATTCGAATTGGATTCGAATCGGATTCGAATTAAATTCGAATTTGATTCTTAATTGATATAATTTGATTAGATCATATCCTAATATGGGTTAGCCAAGAGTTGGCACCTAATTGGCTTGGTTTGAGTCTAATTGGATTAGATTTGATAAATCATTCATTTTTGACCGTTGGATCAACATTATTGGATGATGAGATGGATGAAGATGATGGCGCATGCATTCCTAGCCATTAGATCACATGATGAAAGATTGCATGGCATGATCAAGGGACTTTATTAGAGGCATGATGGGCTGATGGCGTGAGGAGCATAGATTCTTGGATGGATAAGGATGAAATAATTACTTGATCTTATCCACTTTATCTCTCCTCTTATCATCACATGGCGCCTTGCATTGGAGCCCTTGGATCTTCATCATGAGATGATGGATGGCCTAGGAAGGAGGCGTGATGGATGGTGATGGGGCTTATCTGATAAGCCCTTTTCACTTCATGATGTGATAAAGGAGGCGTGAGGAGGAAAAAATTATACGGCGCCCCATGAAGAGGCGCATCTTGGTTTGGATAAGGATGAAATAACCATATCTTCTTATCTCTCCTCATCACATCACTTATCATGATAAGACTTCTCATGATGAGGCGCCACTCTTGGATCCCACGCATTCCTTGGTGCATGAAAGGATGGCTAGGATGCATCCCTCCACATCTATAAATAGATACGCTCCCGGTGAATTCTATTCCATCGGAACTCTTGAATTCCAACTCTCTCTCTTATCCCTTCTTTCTTACATTAGTTTCTTTCTTTCTAGCATTGCTTCTAGTGTGTCCTAAGCCAAGACAAGGTGGTCTTCTTTAGGACAAAAAGATTAGAAGTGATTTTAAAAGGTGAAAGAAAAATAGAAAGGAAGGAAAGCAAGCCATTAGAGTTCTTTAGAAGAATTCTGCATTAAGGATCAAAGTCTTTGGAGCTAAAGTCTTGAATCAAGTTTCCGTGTGGATCACCATTGGAGGGCGGATACTTGGACGCCTCATAGTGATCATTCATATTGGATTAGCGTTAGAGGTATTCTTCTATTCTTACATTTATATTTATATATTATTTGATTGTTACCATTAAGGTGATCTAGGCTTATAAGGATTTTACGATAAGGGACTTTATTAAGAAATTTTTAAAATCCCTGGCTTCCGCTGTCCATTATGACATGTTAGAACCCTACAGTGGTATCAGATCCATCCTTAATTGGTTCAATCAAGTGATTATGTATGATGTATGATTGTTAAATTACTATGAGATAGTAATGTCATATGTTTAGAAGAATGCTGAATTATATGATTCATATATGATATGATATATAATAAAATATCATGGTATGAATTTTTCATATGAAGATATGTTGAAGCATGTTAATTGATCTAATCAATTGGTAATAATTTGTACATGATATGAGATAGCCATGATGTATATATGCTATGAGATAGTATTATGTTATAAATGCCACGATATGAATTTTCATATGAAGATATGTTAATTGATTTAGTTAATTGGTAATAATTTATACATGCTATGAGATAGCCATAATGCATGATAGTTGGTTATGATTTATATATGCTATGAGATAGATATATAATTTGTTGCAGCATATACGAAGACATGTTCAATATGTTACAATTATAGAATGTGCATGAGACCAGTAAGCCCTCAATAAAAATTATATTAAGTCATAGTGTTGAAAAACTTTGAGCTGACCCATTCTAGAACAATTAATCTAATTGGTGTCTAAGAAAAGCACTAAAAGTGGTTTTCTAATTAGGACCTTACTCTCTGAGTAAGGAGAGCCTCCCACATGCTTACCTAGCCAATTGTTTGATTGCCTATTATGGATAAGCTTAATATTGATAAAATACTACTTTTAGCCTTCCTTCATGCCTCGACATTATTATGTCAAGATCCATGCTAGTTTGTTGTGCAACCACAAGGCTTGCACTAGGGACTGATGTTATACTATCTTGGTGTATAGAGATGCTTATGGCATATTTTAATATGTTACTTTGTTGTGCAACCACAAGAGCAATATTATTTGAATATGACTGTATGGATATGAAGGGTTTGACTTAACTAAAACATTATAGTTTGTTGTGCAACCAGAAGGCTATAAGTGTTTTAAGAGGATAGGATAAAATTGAGAATTGCATTAGATGTAATTGGAAAGAGTTTCCTATCTTTAAACTCATAAGGGTTTGTTGTGTAACCACAAGGCTTTTATGAAGAATTAGGATCTCAACCCTACTAAGAAAAATTAGGTTTTCTCGTTTATCATAGGAGAGAGCTATGATATTCGATAAAATAGTGGGAGTAACAATTAGATAAAGTTCTTGTCTAATTGTATATATGTCACATGATTGGTCTGCTTATGTTGGTTTTGTTCTTTGTTTATGTAGAATTAATTCTGAATTAAATGGCATCTTCACTATCACTAAGAGGCATCTTGGATGCCAACAAGTTGACCGGTCTAAACTATGTGGACTGGTTGAGGAATCTTAAGATTGTACTCACTCAGAAGAAACTTTTCTATATTCTTGAAACTCCTGATCTTAGAGATCTAGGGGATGATGCTACAAAAGAGGAGGTAGCCATACATAAGATGTGGAAGAATGACAGTTTAATTTTTAAATGTATCATTCTTGCCTCCATGAACAATGAGCTACAGAGACAACATGAGAGCATGGACACTCGATCCATACTTCTCAATTTAAAGAAGTTGTATGGAGAGCAGAGTAGAACTGCTAGATATGAGATATCTAAACAATTGTTCCATGCTAGAATGAATGAAGGAACGTCGGTCCAAAACCATTGTCTTATGATTATAGACTCGATCATCAGATTAAGTCAATTAGATTTTGCTATGGACAGTGAGCTCAGTCAGGATTTGATCCTGCAATCACTACCTGAATCATTCTCTCAAGTTGTTGTGAATTTTCACATGAACAAACTGAACATCTTACTGCCTGAGCTATTAAATATGTTAAAGACAGCTGAGACCCATATCAAAAAGGAAAAGGGTCCGATCCTTCTTGTTGATAGGGGCTCAAGGAAGAAATCAGGCAATAAGGGTTCTAAGAAAAGGTTGAACCATAATAGTAGCAAGATCAAGAAGAAGAAAGGAAAGAAAAACTCCAAACCCAGTACTTGTTTCCATTGCGGCAAGGAAGGTCACTGGAAGAGAAATTGCAAGAGTTTTCTTGCAAGTGTAAAGCAGGATGCAACAGTTGTATCAAAAGGTATGTTTATGATACATGCCAGTTTGTCATTAAGTTCTTCAAATGCAAATTTATGGGTATTGGATACCGGCTGTGGTTCTCATATTTACAAATCTTTGCATGGACTACAGAAAATTAGAAGTTTTAAGAAAGGTGACTTCGAGCTTTATGGCGCTAGAGGAGAGTCCATCCATGCTGAAGCTGTTGGAATCTACTACTTGGAATTACCTTCGGGAGAGTTTCTGAAATTAGAAGATTGTTATTATATGTCCAAGATTATTAGAAATGTAATATCTATTCCTTTGTTGTTAAAGAATGGATTTGAAGTTAATGTAAAGAGCAATGGTTGCTCAATTTCTTTTTCTAATAAAGTCTATTGTAATGGCATTATGGAAAATGGTCTTCTTGTTCTATCTCTTAATGACAATATATTTCATATTGATGAAAATAATAAAAAAAAGAGAGAAGAGGTGAATAATACCCTCCTTTGGCATTGCCGACTAGGTCATATTAATGAGTCAAGAATACATAAGTTATACAAAGAAAAGTTCTTTGATCCTTATGAGTTTGAATCATTAGGAACTTGTGAATCTTGCCTTATGGGAAAAATGACCAAGTCTCCATTCACTGGACATGGAGAAAGGGCAAGTGAGTTATTAGGACTTGTGCATACAGATGTATGTGATCCTATGACAACTCCAGCTAGAGGAGGATACTCTTACTTCATCACATTTACTGATGATTTATCAAGGTTCGGATATGTGTATCTTATGAAACATAAATCCGAAGCCTTTGATAAGTTTAAAGAGTATCAAAGTATGGTTGAAAAACAAACTGAAAAATGTATTAAAATTATTCGATCTGATCGAGGAGCTGAATACCTTTCTAGTGAGTTTTTAAATCAGTTTAAGAAAAAAAAAGGCATTCTCTCTGAATGGGCACCTCCGTATACGCCACAGTTAAATGGTGTAGCCGAACGGAGGAATCATACTTTATTAAATATGGTACGGTCCATGATGTGCTTTTCTGATCTTTCTATTTTCTTCTAGGGTTTTGCCCTAGAGACTGCTGCACTAATATTAAACAGAGTACCTTCTAAGTGTGTACCTAGCACTCCTTATGAGATATGGAGAGAAAAGAAGACAAATCTTAAATATCTTAAGATATGGGGCTGTCAAGCTTTTGTCAAAAGAAATTTTGGACACAGGCTAAATGCTAGATCAGATAAATGTATTTTTGTAGGTTATCCTAAAAATAGTATAGGATACATCTTCTATCATCCTACCGAACAAAAGATTTTTGTAGGAAGGCAAGCCACTTTCATGGAGAAAGACTTTTTCTTTGAAAATTGCAAGGATAGAAGAATTGAACTTGAAGAAGTTCAAGACCTACAATTGAATACACAAGATATTCCTCAACCAGATGTACCCATAAATGAGGTACAGCCACAGCACACATCTCCTCTCCGAAGGTCAGAAAGAGTGCGAAATGCACCTAAGAGATATGGGTTTATCATTGAGAATGATGAAAACCACATCGTTGAAAATAATGATCCTCTAATCTATTCAAAAGCTGTCATGAGTAGTGACTCTAACAAATGGCTGGAATCCATGAAATCCGAAATAGACTCTATTTATACCAACCAAGTATGGACTTTGGTTGATGCACCAGAGGGTGTAAACCCTATAGGTTGCAAATGGGTCTATAAGAAAAAGATTGGAGCAGATAGCCAAGTAGAAACCTACGAGGCTAGATTGGTGGCAAAAGGTTTCAGGCAAAAACAAGGAATTGACTATGATGAAACTTTTTCATCAGTTGCTATGCTCAAATCTATTCGGATTTTGCTTGCAATAGCTGCATACTATGATTATGAAATCTGGCAGATGGACGTCAAAATTGCCTTCCTTAGTGGTCATCTTGAGGAAGGGGTTTACATGACACAGCCAGAAGGATTTGTCTCAAGAGGGAGAGCAAATCAAGTATGCAAGCTTAAGAGATCCATTTATGGATTAAAGCAAGCATCGAGAAGTTGGAACATCCATTTTGATACAACAGAAAGAGTTTGGTTTTATCAAAAATGTGGATGAACCATGTGTGTATAAGAAGACTAATGGGAGTGCCATTGTCTTCTTAATATTGTATGTAGATGACATACTAATTATAGAAAATGATATTCCTATGTTACAATCGGTCAAGACTTGGCTATCAAAAAGCTTTTCTATGAAAGACTTGGGAGAAGCATCCTATATACTTGGTATAAAGATCTATAGGGATAGATCTAAAAGGATGCTAGGCTTGTTCCAGTCTAGGTACATAGATCATGTGCTGAAAAGATTCAGCATGGAAAGAAGTAAAAGAGGTTACTTGCGTATGAGTCATGGCATACGTCTCTCTAAGAAGATGTCTCCTAAGACATCTGAAGAGAGGAATAGAATGAATTCTATTCCCTATGCTTCGGCAGTAGGATCGATTATGTTACGCTATGCTATGTACAAGGCCTGATGTTGCTTATGTCTTAGGCATAACAAGCAGATTTCAGGCTGATCCAGGAGAGGATCATTGGATAGCTGTGAAAAATATTCTTAAGTACTTGAGAAGGACTAAAGATATTTTTCTAGTTTATGGAGGTTCTGAGTTGAAACTAGAAGAATTTTCTGATTCTATTTTTCAGTCAGATCCAGATGATAACAAGTCCACTTCAGGGTATATCTTTACCCTAAATGGTGGTGCAGTGAGCTGGAAGAGTTCAAAACAGCAAACTGTAGCTGACTCAACTACTAAGGCAGAATACATTGCTGTGAGTGAAGCCTCTAAGGAAGCTGTCTGGATGAAGAAGTTCATCTCTGAGTTGGGAGTAGTTCCTGAGATTGCTGGACCAGTCCCAGTTTATTGTGATAACACTGGAGCTGTCGCTCAAGCGAAGGAACCAAGGTTTCATCACAAATCCAAGTACATTCTAAGATGCTTCCACCTCATTCGAGAGATTGTCGAGAGACAAGGCATAGTCATTAAACGAGTAGATACAAGGAACAACCTAGCAGACCCATTCACTAAAGCTCTACCACAACAGCAGTTCGATCGCCATCTCGATTGTATGGAGATAAAATATAAAGGAGATTGGCTTTAGTGCAAGTGGGAGATTGAAAGAATAGATGCTCTACAAGCCAATCGCAATATGTATTGTGAAGGATTTTTCTTTTGATTTGTCCAAATCATGTACATGACATTTAATTATGAATAAAGGCATTGTGTTTCATCATACGCTATTTATTATATTTGTGATGAACTTCTTAGATTAGGATAATGGTTTTAGGGCTATGACCAGATCATACTAGTGAGACCTAAAATTCTAAAATCCTAATCTTAAATATTTCTAGTCGTTGGTACATCGAGTCGGGGATCAATATTACCGAAAAGACTGGCACATCTTATGTATGCTCGATGCAGAGGATGATTGATCTCACAATCAGTTGTGTAGAGACACTAATACAAAGATGTGGGTGCTCATTAGAGGAATGAGTTCACTGAAATGACCTGCAAAGAGAAATCTTATGAAATCTTACTTACATGTCAAAAGATGATTCTCTTAGTGGGAGTTGTGCAACTGATCCTATGACCTGAGATCACCATGGTATCTTGTGTACATGAACCCATATTTTGGTTTACACTTATTCATAACTTTAAGTAGTGTACGGGGTCATGTAGATATGGTGAATTGTGTACAAAGATTATGAGATAGTCAACAAAGAATCAATCACTTCTAGTAAGAGAAGATCGCATCTCATTTATTCTAATCATATGATAATTTAGGGAGCCTTTGATCAAAGCAGAATGAAAATTAGAAAGAGTTTCTAATGTTTCATATTCGAATTATCATTAGAAGATTAAGAGAAATATGAATATGAAATTGAGTTTGACATACATTCATACTCATATACATATTCGGGATGTTGTTTGATTGAAGGATTGAATTGTACGGTAACTTGCCACTAAAGGGTATTTTTGGTATTTCTACCAAATTTTCTATTTTTCGGATAGACATGACACGTTGCTAGACATCAATCTTATCTTATAGGTTTGATCGAATTAAAGAGTTTAATTCGATCACCAATTAGAAAGGATTCTAATTGTTAAGTTCGGGTTCGCGCAGTTTGGAATTGATTAGAAGAGTTCAAATCAAGTTGGGCCAAATCGGACTCACACCTATTGCTGGCTAAGTATGGAACCCAATAGGTCACACACAAGAAAACTGATCATGTTTGCAAGATAAACATCCTAGCAGGTGTTGCAAACCTTAGCTCCTGATTTGAATTGGATTCGAATCTGATTCGAATTAAATTCGAATCTGATTCTTAATTGATCTAATTTGATTAGATCATATCCTAATATGGGTTAGCCAAGAGTTGGCACCTAATTGGCTTGGTTTGAGCCTAATTGGATTAGCTTTGATAAATCATTCATTTTTGACCGTTGGATCAACATTGGATGATGAGATGGATGAAGATGATGGTGCATGCATTCCTAGCCATTAGATCACATGATGAAAGATTGCATGGCATGATCAAGGGACTTTATTAGAGGCGTGATGGGCTGATGGCATGAGGAGAATAGATTCTTGGATGGATAAGGATGAAATAATTACTTGATCTTATCCACTTTATCTCTCCTCTTATCATCACATGGCGCCTTGCATTGGAGCCCTTGGATCTTCATCATGAGATGATGGATGGCCTAGGAAGGTGGCGTGATCGATGGTGATGGAGCTTATCTGATAAACACTTTTCACTTCATGACGTGATGAAGGAGGCGTGAGGAGGAAAAAATTATACGGCGCCTCATGAAGAGGCGCCTCTTGGTTTGGATAAGGATGAAATAACCATATCTTCTTATCTCTCCTCATAACACCACTTATCATGATAAGACTTCTTATGATGAGGCGCCACTCTTGGATCCCATGCCTCGCTTGGTGCATGAAAGGATGGCTAGGATGCATCCCTCCACATCTATAAATAGATACGCTCCCGGTGAATTCTATTCCATCGGAACTCTAGAATTCCAACTCTCTCTCTTATCCCTTCTTTCTTACATTAGTTTCTTTCTTTCTAGCATTGCTTCTAGTGTGTCCTAAGCCAAGACAAGGTGATCTTCTTTAGGACAAAAAGATTAGAAGTGATTTTAGAAGGTGAAAGAAAAATAGAAAGGAAGGAAAGCAAGCCATTAGAGTTCTTTAGAAGATTTCTGCATTAAGGATCAAAGTCTTTGGAGCTAAAGTCTTAAATCAAGTTTCCGTGTGGATCACCATTGGAGGGCGGACACTTGGATGCCTCGTGGAGATCATTCATATTGGATTAGCGTTAAAGGTATTCTTCTATTCCTACATTTATATTTATATATTATTTGATTGTTACCATTAAGGTGATCTAGGCTTATAAGGATTTTATGTTAAGGGACTTTATTAAGAAATTTTTAAAATCCCTAGCTTCCACTGCCCATTATGACATGTTAGAACCCTACATGTAGACCTTTGAGAAGGATCATCAGCTCTAGAAGGAGTCGGTGAATGTGATGGCAGGATCTTTGGGAGGGCATCGTCCCTTTAAGAAAGGAAAGAAAAAAAATAAAACTAAAAATTGGAAGGTGCAACATGCTAAGACATCTCAACAGAGTCAGACCAAGAAGATCAAGGCTGACCAAAGTCAGGTAGAATACTTTTATTGCAACAAGCAGGGGCATTGAAAGAAAAAAATTTCTCAGTACCTTGCCTCACTTGACCCAAACAAACCAAGCAAGAGAAAAGGGCAATCAGTTGCTGATCAAAGTAATTATATGATAACACATTGTAATTTGTCTATTTGTGATAAATCGACTTGGGTATTAGATACTAAAAGTCTGTTTAATATGTGCAATTTGTTGCAGGAACTTCAGGTCAAAAAGAGATTTGGAGACAGCAAAAGATTCTTGAATGTTGGAGATAGAAGATCTGTTCCAGTTCTAGCTTTAGGAAGCCTCAAACTTGTTTTCAATTCTCACATAATTGTCTTTAGCGATTGTCACTATTGTCCATCGTTCTTATTGAATGTGATTTCTGTAGGCCTTTTTGTTGGGAATTATATCCTAAATGTCAATCGTCAGCATATTGATGATTGAATTTGGTAAATGAATTGACAAATTAATAAAGTGTTATTTGGCATTATTCATCATTACATCTTCAAATGAACTCTTATATGATGAAGTCTTTAGGACTTATTAATGATAAAGGAGGATTTATCTTCGAGTCCTTAAACTAGTTCGCGACCAAATGATATGTTGTTACAAGGACGACAACATTATCGAGAATAGGTCGTTGTGTGACATATACGTTGGTTGTCCTCTTAACCAAGGAGTGTGGAGACACTGGTATGCCACACAGGTGAAGTATAGGAGTACATTTCACTGAACGTGACCAATTCCGGAACGCTCTACTGTCAAGAGATGTTCCGAGTGGATATGGGTATAAGTTTGGCCCTCTGACCTGAAACCGCAACTTGTGACTAGCAAGCAACTCACTATACTTTGGTACCGATCTACCTGAATTTCTAATTCAATGACGGAAGGTCACTGGGTGCAGTCAAGTACTTGCGTAGTCAGTTGTGAGTCGAGATGGAATTGACCCCTCCTAGAAACAGGAGATAATGTCTTGTGATTAATTTAGCAAAACCTTGGCCAGGATAATTCCAGTGAGGAGTCATGGGATATCTAAAGTTAATCACATAATGGATGTACTAATTATAGGATTGACAGTGAGCTCTAAGTCATCCTGGTATTAGGAGTTAAAGGGATTGAATTATACAGTAAGCATAGTCCGGGGTTCCAGAATATTTGCTTCGCATATATTCGGCCTATCCAGACATCGGGTACCATTGCTAGATGGTCACATCGATTAATATAGAAAGACGTTCCTATACTACCGGCTTAGGTTCGAACCTATGAGGTCACATGCATAGAAGTTTCTAGGTTGATCAAATGGCTGATTGATGATTAAGAATCATTCAGGGGTAATTTGGTCAATTCGATTGACAAATTATCCTAAGCAAAAGTTGCATTAAAATAATTATTGAATTATTGGAGGATTAATTAGCAATTAGATTGCTAATGAACTCAATTTGATTGAGTAATTGGGCTTAGGTTGAGCCAAATTGAATAGGATTCAATTTGGGCTGCATCAGGGTTTGACCTAATTGGATTGGGTTCAACCCAAGTAGATTGAGCTTGACCCAATTGATGGGACTTGACCCAATTGGATTGGGCTTGATCCAAATCAATTAGAAGACCTTATTTGATGAGGATTATGAGTCCAAATGATCAGAACTGGATAAGGAGAAGAATCCCTAAATTTTAGGAACCCATCCTTATCTTCTTGGAGAAGAATGACACCTTAATTTATCCCTAATATTTTCTATGCCTATCCTCTTTATTTTTGTTCAAAGATTGGTGTGAAATAGAGGAGGTGTGGGGCTATATTTTCTATAAAAATGGTGCCTTAAATCTTTCTAGAAAGATTTAGATGAATTTTCTAATTTGTAGGGATTGCATGGTGCATGAAATAGGGTGGTCTGCAGCTGAACTTTGGATGCATGAATTCCTATCTTTTAGGGATCCAAAATGCACGAAATTTGGATATGTTTATCTCCTCTTAGCTGCCAAACCACCAGAATTTTTTGGGAATTTTATTAGCCAAATTAGTTGGTTAAATTAGGTGTGAGGCGTGGGGTGGTCTTTTGGCTATAAAAGACCCCCATGCCTTGGGTTCAAGATATACCATATTTAGAGGTTTCAAAAAAATTCTGAAAAAATTTCCTGAGGGCCTCCATCCCTTCTTCTCCTTCTTCCTCACGTCCATCCTTCATATCCTTGAAGAACAATCAAAGGTTGAGTGTTTAGAAGGAGACAGCTTCAGCCATTGCAACATTCCTGCGCGAGCTAGCACTCCCGCGGAAGACGATCTACCTAGTGCTTTGTGTGTACTTCTCGTAGAGGCCATTCGTGTGCGTGGCTGCGAAGTCAAGGATTAGATCCACAAGTTTCTTTCATCATAAAAGATATTAATTTTATATTAATCTTTTATTTTGAAGTCAGGGTCTAGGTCCGATTCCCTGAGGTTTTACCCTCCTTTGGGGCTCCTCACAGAGTTATCTACAGAATCCATTCGATGGATATTCAGAGATTAATTGAAATAGAATTCTTAAGTTTCAGATCTGATAGTTAATCATGCATGAAAATTTTAACATAATTGTTTAAACGATTCCGGCATAATTCTATGTGTTCTTAAGGTGTTGATTTCTAGATTTGATCTTGTAAGCATGCATGAATTAAATTGTTTTATTCGGTTTTTTCCGCTGCATTTTTGAAACTTAAAAAGAACTACGTATGGCTTGATCCCCCTTATGAAGGGGTACGTAGGCAACCCGATCAGGTTCAGCCATGGTTTTAAAAAAAAAAAATCAGCATGCTTAACACCGAAGAACCTAGGATCCACTTTCAGTGGTATCAGAGCCAGGTTCATGTTTAAACTTTTATGTTTTAATTTTTACAATTAAATCTGAAATTATGAGCATGCTTAGATTAGATCTAAAGTATTTTTTATGATTGATTTAATTTCTGATTATGCATGATTAACTAGATCTGAAATTTTGGATGCATATGATGCATATTTGTGTTAAGATTTGTAATATAAATAAATCTGAAATCATAATATTGTTTAGATTAGATCTAAATAAAGTTTATGATTCATATGATCTTTGATTTTAATGAACAAATCAGATCTGAAAATAAAAGTGAAAAAACAAATACATAAGATGTATGTTGTTTGAATTAATTCATGTTGTTATGTATATGTGATGCATGAACATTAAATATAATGACGTAAACATGAATTAAATCTGACTACATGTGATTAATTACAAAAACTCAGATCTGAAAATATGTTTTAAGAACTGAAAGATTGTAATTAATATGTAATTAAAAAGAAATATGCAATGATCAAAACTTTCATAAGTCTAAACTTAATTGAGAATTAAGTGTTATGAAATAGAATTGTAACTCAATTAATTGACATTGCATAATTCTTTGGGCATATGGGTTAGCTTGAATTAAGTTCCTAGGATTGGGTTATACCTAAGGTTAGAATCATACATGGACAAATTGAATTAATTGATCAAATTTAATTAAGTAGTAACTAGATTAGGTCAAGAAAATTCTAGGTCAATTTACAATAGTTGTAGATGGATCAAGTCCATGTCTTTGATTAGACCAAGATGGAACTTGATTTAGGCTCAGAGGTGTAGCCCGAGTCATTTGAGTAATCAAATCGAAATTGATTAACCAGTCGGTGTCTAAGGTAAGTTTGGCAGTTTTGACCGGTGGTTTTTAATTGGGAGCTACTCGCACTGATTCGTCTTTGTCGAGTTAATGGCATATCCCTTCCAGGCCGACATGGTCACTTACCAGGCCGACATGGTCACTTACCAGGCCGACATGGTCAATCACATTTTGATTGGATCACTTAATGATTCGAGTTAGCCTATGCCGATAAGGAAAATCAGTTTGACTGATTTAGGTGCCTCCTTAACCGGTTTGAGTCTAATCTGATTTGGTGAAGTCAGTGGAAGAAATTAGACTAACCGGATCTTCTCATCTATCCTAATTATGAAATCCTCTAAAATTATTAGGTCCTTAAAATAAAATGGTTATGGGGATAACTAGGTCATAGCCACCCATTAAGTTGGGTGATAATAGGTCCAATGTTTTGATAATTATTGGAGGCGCGACACGCCTGGTACTTATCAAGCATTGGAATTGTCATTCAATATATGATGAGTTAAGTGTACCTTCAATAGGCAGTCCGGTGAGCCGAGCCACACTCGAGCTTCGTCGTTTATTAGTTGATTAGACTTAACCCTATCATTTAATGGTTGGACCTAACTAGGATATTCGGTGGAGGCGCCACACGCCTGCCGAAGAACCTAGGGCAAAATCATCACTAGAAGTTGCTTGGTGAAGCAATTGGTTAAGAACCTACCAATAGGTGCATATGAGTTAGCCGAGCCACACTCGGGCCTATATGCGATCTATTGGGTTCTAGTGCTCACTAAAGAATTAAGAGTAATTTTTCGAATTGGAGGTAGAGGCTTCCAATTTGTATAAAATAGTGGGAGTACCTTTAGACTAAAGTCCAAGTCTATTGAGTTTAGTCAATTCATATAATAATAGCCAAATTTTCTTTTTATGCAGAAATGGCTACTAATTTGTCACTTCGCTCATTGTTGGACAATGACAAGTTGACTGGTCCAAATTTTAATAATTGGCATAGGAAACTGAAAATAGTGCTAGAGCATGAAAGGATCCTTTATGTGATAACGGATCCAGCACCTGAGCAGCCCGCTGCTAATGCATCAAGATCGCCCAGAGACACTTATCAGAAGTGGCTTAGTGATCTGAACACTGTTCGATGCATCATGTTGGCAGCAATGAGTGATGAGTTTAGTAGGCGTTTTGAGAATACGCAGCCGGAAGATATCATTCAAGTGTTGAATGAATCATTCGGTGTTCTTGACGATGTTGAGAGGCACAAAACTAGTTGTGCCATCTTCAGCGCCCGAATGAAAGATGGGACCTCGGTAACTGATCATGTACTGTACATGATTGAGTTGATCGAGCGTCTAAGCTCTCTTGGTTTTTCTCTTCATGATCAATTGGGGAAGGATGCCATACTAAACTCATTGCCTGGATCATACCGTTCTTTTCTCACTCATTTTCGTATGACGAAACCTGTAGTGAATTATCACCAATTGTTGGGGTTACTACAGATGTTTGAGAATGATCACCAACTTCTTAAAAAGACGGTGAACTTTGTGGGAGGTTCATCCAATGGTCGCCCCTTTAAGAAATAGAAAAAGAAAAATAAAATCCAAAAGAAACAAGTGCACCATGCTCAGCCTAGTCAGAAAAAGAATAAAAAGGCTGATCAGAGCAAAGCGGAGTGCTTCTTCTGCAAGAAGCAAGGACATTGGAAGAGAAACTGTCCTCTTTACATTGCATCCCTCGATCCGAACCGGCTTAAGAAAAGTGGACAATCAGTTGCCAATCAAGATACTTATATGATAACACCTTGCAATTTTTCTATTTGTGATAATTCGACCTGGGTATTGGATACCAGTAGTCCTTTTAATATTTGCAATTCGTTGCAGGGGCTACAAGTCAGTGAGAGGTTTGAAGAAGGAGAAATGTTCCTGAATGTTGGAGATGGAAGATCAGTTCCAGTTCTAGCTTTAGAAATTCTTAAACTTGAATTCAGCTCTCATATAAATGTCCTTAGTGATTGTCACTATTGTCCAAGTTTTTTATTGAATGTCATTTTTGTAGGCCTTTTGGCCAAAAATGGTTATGAAATATCAATAAAAAAAAGAATTATTGCAATATCATTTGGAATGGTGCTGCTGTAATGAATGAAACTCTGAGTAATGGCATTTACATTTTGTCACAGCCTGTTCATGTAATGTACAAGTCCAATAAGCGCCCTAGAATAGATAATGTCACGGATGTCTACCTTTGGCATCATAGGCTAGGACATATTAACAAGAACAGGATGAACAGGTTAAGTAAAGAGGGAATCCTCGATGTTAATGATTGTGAATCATTGACAACCTGTGAATCATGCCTTCTTGGTAAAAGGACCAAATCACCTTTTACCAGAAAAGGTGAACGAGCCAGTGACTTATTGACCCTTGTATATTCTGATGTATGTGGGCCAATGAGCACAAATGCTAGAGGTGGGTATTCATATTTCATTACGTTTACAGACGACCTTTCTAGGTATGGTTATGTCTATTTAATGAGACATAAATCTGAATCATTTGAAATGTTCAAATTATATCGTAATGAAGTAGAAAAACAAACTAGAAAGAGTATTAAAACTCTTCGATCAGATCGAGGAGGTGAATACCTCACCAGTGAGTTTTTGGCATATCTAGGAGAAAATAGAATTCTCTCTCAATGGACTCCTCCTGGTACACCACAGTATAACCGTGTATCAGAAAGGAGAAATCGAACTCTGTTAGACATGGTTCGATCCATGATGGGGTTTGCTAGTTTGCCCATATCCTTTTGGGGATATGCACTTGTGTCAGCCTGCTACATTCTAAATAAGGTTCCAAGTAAGTCTGTAAATAAAACAGCACATGAGATGTGGACTGGACGTAAGCCAATGCTCTCTCACCTTAGGGTTTGGGGGTGTCCGGCGTACGTCAAACGTTTGAAAATAGATAAACTTGAATCCAAGTCTGACAAATGTTTCTTTGTCGGTTACCCTAAAGAGACTAAAGGATATTATTTCTACTTTGCTAAAGAACAAAAGTTGTTCGTAAGCAATAGAGTTGTATTCTTAGAGAAGGAATTCCTTGGAGAAGGAAGTAGAAGCTCTAATGTTGAGCTTAGGAAAGTTCAACATGTAGAAGACCCGACACCATCCACTGAACCAATTGAGTCGGATTTGATTAGATCAGATCCAGAACCCATCTTAGATGCACCATTAAGGCGATCAGGTAGAGTACCACGTCAGCCGGACAGATACTACGGTTTCTTGGTCCGGGACGGGGATCCTGTCGAACTTGATGAAAACGATGAGGATCCGATCACATATATGGATGCAATGCAGAGGTATGACTCTGATAAATGGCTTGGAGCCATGCAATCCGAAATGGAATCCATGAAGGTCAATGATATATGGACATTAGTTGACCCACCCGAAGGGATTAAACCCATAGGGTGTAAGTGGATATTCAAAAGGAAATGGGGCGCAGACGGAAAGGTAGAGACCTATAAAGCCCGTCTGGTTGCCAAGGGATATCGTCAACGTTATGGTATTGACTATGACGAGACATTTTCTCCTGTGGCAATGCTCAAGTCCATTCGGATTGTGCTTGTGATAGCAGCACATTTAGACTATGCAATCTGACAAATGGATGTAAAGACCGCATTTCTAAATGGAGATTTAGAAGAGGAGGTATATATGATACAATCTGAAGGTTTTACATCTACAGATGAGTCTAAGGTGTGCAAGCTACAAAGGTCCATTTATGGATTAAAGCAAGCTTCACGGAGTTGGAATATACGTTTTGATAAGGTAATCAAAATATATGGTTTCATTAAGAATGAAGAGGAACCTTGCATTTATAAATGGGCAAATGGTTCAGTTATTATATTTCTTATTTTGTATGTGGATGACATTCTTTTAATCGGAAATGACATTCCTGCATTACAAGGAATAGAGGTATGGCTACATCTCAATTTGCCATGAAGGATTTGGAAGAAGCATCTTACATCCTAGGGATGAAGATCTATAGAGATAGATCTAGAAGATTGCTTGGATTATCCCAATCCACATACATTGATACTATACTGAAAAGGTTCAGTATGATTAATTCTAAGAAAGGCTATCTTCCAATGGGCCATGGAATTAACCTCTCTAAAAGGGATTGTCCGACAACCTCTCAACAAAGAGAGAGTATGGATAGAATTCCATATGCTTCGGCAGTGGGATCTATAATGTATGCCATGACATGTACTAGACCAGACGTGGCATACTCACTAGGGGTAGTGAGCAGATACCAGTCTGATCCAGGTAGCAACCACTGGAAGGTTGTAAAAACCATCCTTAAGTATTTGAGAAATACTAAAGACCAGTGGCTGGTCTACGGTGATTCTGACTTAAAACTTGAGGGATATACCGATTCAAGTTTTCAGTCAGATCAAGATGATAGCAAAAGCGTGTCAGGATATATCTTCACTCTTAAGGGTGGGGCCATCTGCTGGAAGAGTTTCAAGCTGCACACAGTGGCAAATTCTACAAAAAATTGATACAAAAGAAAATCTAGCTGACCCATTTACCAAAGTCCTTGGCATCAAAGAGTTCGACGAACACAAGTCGAAGATGTGTATTAGATACCGTGCCGATTGGCATTAGGCTAAGTGGGAGTTGTTGGAAATTATATCCTAAATGTCAATCGTCAGCATATTGATGATTGAATTTGGTAAATGAATTGACAAATTAATACAGTGTTATTTGGCATTATTCATCATTACATCTTCAAATGAACTCTTATATGATGAAGTTCTTAGGACTTATTAATGATAAAGGAAGATTTATCTTCGAGTCCTTAAACTAGTTCGCGACCAAATGATATGTTGTTACAAGGACGACAACATTATCGAGAATAGGTCGTTGTGTGATATATATATATTGGTTGTCCTCTTAACCAAGGAGTGTGGAGACACTGGTATGCCACACAGGTGAAGTGTAGGAGTACATTTCACTGAACGTGACCAATTTCGGAACGCTCTACTGTCAAGAGATGTTCCGAGTGGATATGGGTACAAGTTTGGCCCTCTGACCTGAGACTGCAACCTGTGACTAGCAAGCAACTCATTGTACTTTGGTACCGGACTACCTAGATTTCTAATTCAGTGACGGAAGGTCACTGGGAGCAGTCAAGTACTAGCGTAGTCAGTTGTGAGTAGAGATGGAATTGACCCCTCTTGGAAACAGGAGATAATGTCTTGTGATTAATTTAGCAAAACCTTGGCCAGGGTAATCCCATTGAGGAGTCATGGGATATCTAAAGTTAATCACATAATGGATGTACTAATTATAGGGTTGACAGTGAGCTCTAAGTCATCCTGGCATTAGGAGTTAAAGGGATTGAATTATATAGTAACCATAGTCCAGGGTTCCAGAATATTTGCTTCGCATATATTCGGCCTATCCGGACGTCGGGTACCATTGCTAGATGGTCACATCGATTAGTATAGGAAGACGTTCCTATATTACCGGCTTAGGTTCGAACCTATGAGGTCACACGCATAGAAGTTTCTAGATTGATCAAATGGCTGATTGATGATTAAGAATCATTCAGGGATAATTTGGTCAATTCGATTGACAAATTATCCTAAGCAAAAGTTGCATTAAAATAATTATTGAATTATTAGAGGATTAATTAGCAATTAGATTGCTAATGAACTCAATTTGATTGAGTAATTGGGCTTAGGTTGAGCCAAATTGAATAGGATTCAATTTGGGCTGCATCAGGGTTTGACCTAATTGGATTGGGTTCAACCCAAGTAGATTGAGCTTGACCCAATGATGGAACTTGACCCAATTGGATTGGGCTTGATCCAAATCAATTAGAAGACCTTATTTGATGAGGATTATGAGTTCAAATAATCAGAATTGGATAAGGAGAAGAATCCTTAAATTTTAGGAACCCATCCTTATCTTCTTAGAGAAGAATGACACCTTAATTTATCCCCAATAGTTTCTACGCCTATCCTCTTTATTTTTGGCCAAAAATTGGTGTGAGAAGAGAGGAGACGTGGGGCTATATTTTCTATAAAAAAGACACCTTAAATCTTTCTAGAAAGATTTAGATGAATTTCCTAATTTGTAGGGATTGCATGGTGCATGAAATAGGGTGGACTGCGGCTGAACTTTGGATGCATGAATTCCTATCTTTTAGGGATCCAAAATGTACGAAATTTGGATATGTTTATCTCCTCTTAGTTGCCAAACCACCAGAAGTTTTTGAGAATTTTATCAGCCAAATTAGTTGGCTAAATTAGGTGTGAGGCATGGGGTGGTCTTTTGGCTATAAAAGACCCCCATGCCTTGGGTTCAAGATATACCATATTTAGAGGTTTCAAAAAATTCTGAAAAAATTTTCTGAGGGCCTCTATCCCTTCTTCTCCTTCTTCCTCACGTCCATCCTCCATATCCTTGAAGAACAATTAAAGGTTGAGTGTTTAGAAGGAGATAGCTTCAGCCATTGCAACGTTCCTGCGCGAGCTAGCACTCCCGCAGAAGACGATCTACCTAGGGCTTTGCGTGTACTTCTCGTAGAGGCCATTCGTGTGTGTGGCTGTGAAGTCAAGGATCAGATTCACAAGTTTTTTTCATCATAAAAGGTATTAATTCTATTTTAATCTTTTATTTTGAAGTCAAGGTCTAGGTCCGATTTTCCGAGGTTTTACCCTCCTTTGGGGCTCCTCACGGAGTTATCTCCAGAATCCATTCGATGGATATTCGGAGATTAATTGGAATAGAGTTCTTAAGTTTCAGATCTGATAGTTAATCATGCATGAAAATTTTAGCATAATTGTTTAAACGATTCTGGCATAATCCTATGTTTTCTTAATGTGCTGATTTCTAGATTTGATCTTGGAAGCATGCTTGAATTAAATTATTTTATTCGGTTTTTTCTGCTGCATTTTTGAAATTTTAAAAGAACTACGTATGGCTTGATCCCCCTTATGAAGGGGTACGTAGGCAACCCGATCAGGTTCAGCCATGGTTTTAAAAAAAAAAAAATCAGCATGCTTAACACCGAAGAACCTAGGATCCACTTTCACTTTTGGCCATGAACGGTTATGAAATTTTAATAAAAAAATATTATTGTGATATCATTATGAATGGTGTTACTGTAATGAATGGACGACTAAGCAATGACATCTACATATTATCACAACCTGTTTATATAATGTACACGTCAAGTAAGGGCCCTAGAATAGATAGTGTCTCCAATGTCTACCTTTGGCACTGTAGGCTAGGTCACAATAACAAGAAAAGAATAAATAGGTTAACTCAAGAGAGTATCCTCAAAGTTGATAATTGTGAATTATTGACCACCTGCGCGTCCTGTCTTCTTGGAAAGATGACCAAGTCACCTTTTACTGAAAAAGATGAACGAGCCAATGATATTTTAAGCCTTGTACATTCTGATGTATATGGGCCCATGAGCACAAATGCCAGAGGTGGATATTTCTATTTCATTACATTTACAGACAACCTATCAAGGTATGAGTATGTCCATCTTATGAAACATAAGTTTGAATCGTTTGAAATGTTCAAACAATTCCGTAATGAAGTAAAGAAACAAACTGGAAAGAGTATTAAAACTCTTCGATCAGACCGAGGAGGTGAATACCTCACCAGTGAATTCATGACATATCTAGGAGAGAATGAGATTCCCTCTCAGTGAACCCTCCTGGGACACCGCAATATAATGGAGTGTCAGAAAGGAGGAATTGAACTTTGTTAGACATGGCTCGATCCATGATGGGCTTTGCTAGTTTGTTGATATCTTTATGGGGATATTCACTCGAAACAGCTTATTATATTCTTAATAAAGTTCCGAATAAGTTTGCGACTAAAATGTTGGGAATTGTGTCCTGAAAAACAATCGTTACCCTGTTGATGATTGAATTGTATATGAATTAATGAAATTAATAAAAGTTGTTTGGCAATGTTTCATTACATATTTTGCATCTTCGAGAACTCAAGTAATGTAATGAAGTCCTTAGGACTCTATTAAATGATAAAGGAGGATTTATCTACGAGTCCTTAAACTAGTTCGCGACCAAACGATATGTTATCACTAGGACAATAGCATTATCAGTAATAGATTGTTGTGTGCCATATACGTTGGTTGTCCTCTTAACCAAAGAGTGTAGAGACACTGATATGTCACACAGGTGAAGTATAGGAGTATATTTCACTCAATGTAATCAATTTCGGAATGCTCTGCTGTCAAGAGATGTTCCAAGTGGATATGGGTATATGTATCCCTCAAACCTGAGATCACCACGGTGACTTGCAAGCAACTCACTATACTTTGGTATCGGACTATCTGAATTTCTAATTCAGTGATGGAAGGCTACTAGGTGCAGTTAAGTACTTGCGAAGTCGGTGCATGAGTCAAGATGGAATTGACCCCCTGTTGACAGGAGATAATGCCCTTGTGTTCAATTTAGTAAAACCTTTGTCAGGGTAATCCATGTGAGGAGTCATAGAATTTGTAAAATTGAAACACATTTTGGATACACTGATTAAAGAGTTGACAGAACTCTGAAGTCATTCTAGGCATTTGGAGTCATAGGGATTAATTATACGATAACCATAGTCTAAGGGTTCTAGAATATTGCTTTGCGATTATTCGGCCTATCTGGACATCGGGTATCATTGTTAGATGGTCACTTCGATTAGTACAGAAAGACATTTTTGTGCTACCGACTTAGGTTCGAACCTATGGGGTCACACGCATAGAAGTTTATAGGTTGATCATATGGCTGATTGATGATTAAGAATCATTCAGGAATAATTTGGTCAATTCGATTGACAAATTATCCTAAGCAAAAGTTGCAATAAAATAATTATTAAATTATTGAAGGATTAATTAGAACTTAGATTGCGAATGAACTCAACTGATTGAATGATTAAGCTTAGGTTAAGCCAAATTGAATAAAATTCAATTTGGACTACATCAGGATTTGAACTAATTGGATTGGGTTCCATCCGAGTTGATTAGGCTCGATCCAATTAATCGGACTTGACCCAATTGGATTAGGATTGATCCGAGCCTATTAAAAGTCTTAATTTAATAAGAATTCTAAGTTCAAAAATTCAAAAATTAATAAGAAGAAGAATCCCTAAATTTTAGGACTCTAGCTTTCTTTCTTGGAGAAGAAAGACACCTCATTCTTATCCCTAAAATTGGTGGCACCTATCCTCTTTATTTTTGGCCAATTTTTGGCACGAGAAAAGAGGAGGCGTGGGGCTATTTTTTAAAAAAATATGGCACCTCAAATCTTCCTAAAAAGATAGGAATCAAATCCCTAATTTGTAGGGACTGCATGGCGCATCAAGTAGGGTGGCTTGCGGCTGAAGTTTGGGGCGGATGAACCCTCTTATTTTTAGGGATTCATGGTGCAAAATTCAAAAGATAATTTGTTTACCTCTTAGCTACCGGTTCACCAGAATTTTTTGGAAATTTTATCAGCCAAATTCGTTGGCTAAAATAGGTGTGAGGCGTGGGGGATCTTTTGGCTATAAAATGACCCCCACACTTAGGGTTTGAGAGAGATGATCTTTAGAAAGAGTTCTAAATTCTGAAAAAATTCTGAGATCCAGCTGCCCTCTCTCCTCCTTCTTCTCCTTCATCTCCATCCTTCATTCTCTCAAAGAAGAATCAAAAGTTGAATGCTTCGAGGGAGAAAAGTTCAACCACTGCAGCACCTCTGTGCCAGCTAGCACTCCTGCAGTTGTGGATCATCCTAAAGCTTCGCATGGACTATCCATAGAGGCCGGACGTGTGTACAGCTACAGAAGGTGATCAAGGCATCATCAAAGTCCTCAAAGCAAAAAGGTATGATATCTGATCTCATTAGAATTTAGGATTAGAAATCAACTAGGTTGCTGAAATTCTGCATGACTACATGTTAGACATAGAATCATTCATACTTGTTTAGGATAAATGTTTAAAGTCCTTGATCTATTTTTGTTGTAGAGATATGATCTCTAGCATGCATAGAAATTAAATAGTTTAATTCATGCTTCCACTGTAAAATTTTTAAAAATATATGCATGCGACCACTAGAGTTTCCAACAGTGGTATCAGAGCAATAGGTTCAAAGTAGTTTAAACATTATGCCTAAAACAAGTTTTCTAATCCTAGTAGTAAAGTAATTCGATTGGAATGATCACCAGGCTGTCCAGTCATAGGAGAAAAAAGGGTTCATAACCCTCTTTTTTCATTCAATGGGATCTCTTATGGCGTGTTGGGGTGTTACTGTGATCCAATCCTTGAAGATGAACCACAAAAAGAAGATTAAAAGTAGTTTTAATCTTTGTAATTAAATCTAAAGTCATAGATATGTTTGGATTAGATCTAAAAAAGATTTATAATTGATTTAATTGCTATTTTTATATAATAATTCATATCTAAAAATTAGATGCATGTGACGTATGTTGTTTAGATTAAATTCATGTTAGTTTGTATCTATGATGTATGAACATAAATCAAATAAGATTTAAACATAAATTAAATCTGAAATAAGCATGTTTAATTGACAAACTCATATCTGAAAATTAGTTTTAAGAACTAAAAGTTTGTAATTAACATGTGATTCAAGACTTATGCAATGATCTGAAATTTTTCATAAACCTACACTTAATTGAGAATTAAGTGATTTAGAATTGTGAATTGAAATCTAATTGATATTGCATAAATCTTGGGGGTATTTGGGTTAGCCCAAATCAAGTTTTAATAAACTAGGTTAGACCTAGGGTTAAAATCAAAGATGGACTAATTGGAGTAATTGATCAAATCTAACTAAGTAGTAATTAGATTAGGTCAAGGATACTCAATCAAATACAATAGTTGTACTTGATCAAGTCCATATTTTTGATTAGACCAAATGAAACTTGAATGAGGTTTAGTAGTTGAGCCCGAATCTTTAGGATGGTCAAAATCAAAATTGATTAACCAGTCGATGTCTAAGGTAAGTTTGGCAGTTTTGACCGGTGGTTTTTTTTGGGAGCTACTCGCACTGATTCGTCTTTGTCGAGTTAATGGTATATCCCTTCCACCGATCTCACTTACTTGGCTGACTTGGTCAATCATTTTTATTAGATCATTTAATGATTCGAGTTGACCCATGCCTGTAAGAAAAATCATTGTGACTGATTTAGGTGCCTAAGAACCAGATTGAATTTAGTTTCTTTTTAATCTGATTTGGTGAAGTCAGTGGGAGGATCAAGATTAACCGGTTCTTCTCTTCTTTTCTCTCTATTAAATCAAATCCTCTAAAATTATTAGGTTCCTAAAATGAAATAGTTATAGAGATAACTAGCTCAAAGACTCCCATTAAGTTGAATGATAATGGGTCCAATGGTTCGTTAATCATTGGAGACGCCACACGCTTGGTGCTAATTGGCCATTGGAATTATCATCCATAATATGATGATCCAATTGTGCTCTCTGATAGGTAATTAGGTTAACCGAGCCACACTCGGGCCTGGCTATTTGTTAGTGAGTTACATTGAATTCTATCATGTTAATGGTTGGACCTAATCAGGACATTCAGTGGAGACGCCACACGCCTGCCGAAGAGGTGCCTGGGGCAAAATTAACACTAGAAATTCTTTAGACGAAACAATTTGTTAAGAACCTACCCATTGATGCACATGGGTTAGACGAGCCACACTCGGGCCCATATGCGATCATGTGGATTCTAGTGCCTACTAAAGGATTAGGGTAATTCTTCAAATTGAATGTAGAGGTTAATAATTTGTATAAAATAGTGGAAGAACCTCTGGACTAAAGTCCAAGTTTTTAGGCTTAATTAATTCATATACTAATAAGGTTCATGATTTTCTTTTATGCAAAAATGGCCACAAATTTGTCGCTCTGATCCCTGTTAGATAGCGACAAGCTAATAGGACCCAACTTTAATAACTGGCATAGAAAGCTTAAGATTGTTTTAGAGCACGAACGGATTCTGTACATTTTGATAGATTCGACACATGAGCAGCCTGCTCCGAATGCACGAAGAGCGGTCCGAGACACTTACTTGAAGTGGCTCAATGACCGAACTACGGTTCATTGCATTATGCTGGCTGCTATGAACGACGAGTTCAGTTGCAGGTTCGAGAACGCTTAGCCAAAAGACATGTTTCAAATGTTGAATGAGTCTTTTGGTGTTCCCGATGATATTGAAAGGCACAAGACTAGTTATGCCATTTTCAGTGCCCGAATGAAGGATGGGGCTTCAGTTACTGATCACGTACTGTACATGATCGACTTGATTGAGTGCCTGAACACACACGATTTTTCCCTGCACGATCAACTGGGGAAGGATGCGATTTTGAATTCCCTGCCTACATCTTACCGCCCTTTTCTTACTCATTTTAAAATGACAAAGCTTGCAGTTAATTACCATGGATTGCTGGGATTACTGCAGACCTTTGAGAAGGACCATCAGCTCCAAAAGGAGTCGGTGCATGTGGTGGAAGGATCATCGGGAGGGCGTAGTCCCTTTTAGAAAGGTAAGAAGAAAAATAAAAACAAAAATAAGGTGCAGCACGCTAAGCAATCTCAGCAAAGTCAAACCAAGAAGAAAGCTGACCAGAATTAGGCAAAAAGCTTCTACCGCAAGAAGCAGTGGCACTGGAAGAGGAACTGTCCTCAGTACATTGCCTCACTTGATACGAACAGACCGAGCAAGAGAAAAGTATAATCAGTTGCAGAGCAAGGTACTTATATGATAACACCTTATAATTTCTCTGTTTGTGATAATTCGATCTGGGTATTGGATACTAGAAGTCCATTTAACATTTGCAATTTGTTGCAGGGACTTCAGGTTATTGTGATATCATTATGAATGGTGTTACTATAATGAATGGACAATTGAGTAATGGCATTTACATATTATCGCAATCTATTAACGTAATGTACACGTCAATTAAGCGCCCTAGAATAGATAGTGTCCCGATGTCTACCTTTGGCATTATAGGCTAGGTCACATTAACTAGAAAAGAATAAATAGGTTAACTCAAGAGGGTATCCTCAATGTTGATGATTGTGAATCATTGACCACCTGCGCATCCTGTCTTCTTGAAAAAATGACCAAGTCACCTTTTACTGGAAAAGGTGAACGAGCCAATGATATATTGAGTCTTATACATTCAGATGTATGTGGGCCAATGAGCACAAAAGCCAGAGGTGGATATTCTTATTTTATTACGTTTACCGACGACCTATCGAGGTATGGGTATGTCTGTCTTATGAGACATAAGTCTGAATCGTTTGAAATATTCAAACTATTCCGTAATGAAGTAGAGAAACAAACTGGAAAGAGTATTAAAACTCTTCGGTCAGACCGAGGAGGTGAATACCTCACTAGTGAGTTTATGATATATCTAGAAGAGAATGTGATCCTCTCTCAGTGGACTCCTCCTGGTACACCTCAATATAATAGAGTGTCAGAAAGGAGAAATCGAACCTTGTTAGACATGGCTAGTCTGCCAATATCCTTCTGGGGATATGTCCTCGAAACAACTTCCTATATTCTTAATAAAGTTTCGAGTAAGTCAGTGACTAAAACACCACATGAGATGTGGACAGGGCATAAATCGGTGCTCACTCACCTTAGGGTTTGGGGGTGTCCGGCCTACGTCAAATGTTTAAAAGCAGACAAACTCAAAGCTAGGTCTGATAGATATTTCTTTGTCGGCTATCCAAAAGAAACTAAGGGTTATTATTTCTACCTTGCTGAAGAACAAAAGTTGTTCGTCAGCAATAGAGCTGTCTTCTTGGAGAAGGAACTAATGGTTCTAATGTTGAACTTGAAGAAATTCAACATGTGCAAGAACCGACACCACCCACTGAACCGTTAGAACCTAATTTGATTAGATCAAGCACAGAACCTGTTGCTGGTGGTCCAAACCGAGAACGATTGGCACAGCGGTGTGAACGGGGTTCCGTCTGAGTTGTCTTGGTTGGTGTTGGTTACGCTCCACCTTCCACCGGGAAACCTGCGAGCAAGCCTCGCACCACCACTGGGGTAGTGGGGGCCCTCCGACGATCAAGTCAGAGGAGATTGGAGGAGGAGGAGAGATGATAATAGCAAGCAAGAGAGTGCTCTGGAAGATATTGCTTACCCCCCCTTCTCCCCCCAGCCGCATATATACCTGGCTGGGGGGTCTCTCAGGGGGGTTTGTCATCGTGGGGCGCGATGGAGTGGCCACTGACATGGCCGTTACAGGGCGTCGTGGAGCAGCGCTGGGTACGGCCATGACAGGGCGTAGTGGAGTTCCGCTTTGTACGGCTGATACAGGAGATCGTGGAACAGCATCGGATACAGCCGTTGCAGGGAGTAGTGGAGCAGGAGGCCTCGGCGTGCCTCTGGGAAGCAGCCTGTCGTTATCAAGAGATCTCCGACTCGGGGTCGGAGTGCTGGATCAGGGGGCAGCCGACTCGGGGTCGGGCTGCGGTGCTGAGGATATCCGACTTGGGGTCGGATTGCTAGATTAAGGGGCAGCCGACTCGGGGTCGGGCTGCGAAGCCGAAGATGTCCGACTCGGGGCCGGACTGCTGGATCGAAGGGCAGCCGACTCGAGGTCGGGCTGTGGAGCCGAAGATGTCCGACTCGGGGTCGGATTGCTGGATCAAAGGACAGCCGTAGTCTTCATGGGCGCGCGTGCCGGTCACGTGTAGCATGGCGGCTTAGTTCCCCCGTAACAGTAGCCCCCCACTTTCGAGCCTGGAACCAGAAGGGGAACGGGTGAAGGGAGTGATGCTTCAAGATTGCCGCCATCCCTCGGAGAGGCGCGCGCACTTCGAGCTCCCCGCCTTCTTTATGGCGTATGGCGGTTGTTGCTGACCTGGCAGTCTGAGGATTTCGGCGGACATCCTTCCTTAATGGTGTCGATTCGCCTTTGGGGCGCGAGCGACCCTTCGGCGGCCAGGCGTCCTCTGGCGTCATCGAGGCATCACCCGCCTTTCCGCCTATTTAACCGGGGGCCCTCCCCCGTCCGTCTTCCTCTTTACAGACATTTTCGAGTTTCCCCTTTGCGCTGCCGTTGTTGCCGTCGGACTGTTCGCTTGCTTCTCCTTTGACGCTCTCGGAGCCGTTCTTCCTTCTCTTCCGGTGAGTTACCCCATTCTTCTACTTAGGGCTCTCCATACTTTCTCCTTTTGTACTAGTGTACCCCAGTCGTCCCGGTCTTTCCCCCCTTCTTGTCCCCGTCCTGACCGTAGGTTTATTGGCCATTAGGAATGGGCGAAGTGAGAGCAGACCACATTAAGTCGGAGCTGGTCGCCGAAGACTTAGACAAACTCGTGGCTCGGTACCACCTTCCCGAGGCCTGCAACGTTACGCTCCCGGGGCCCGAGGAGAGGATGTCCCATCCTCCTCCAGGGAAGATCGCCATCAATGAGGGCATTCTCCAGGCCGGGTTCCGCTTTCCCCCTTCGGACTTAGTCGTGCAGGTACTCCGGGGTTTAAGAGTTGCGCCGACGCAACTGGTGCCGAACTCGTGGCGTGCCCTGACGGTCTTCCAGGTTCTCTGCCGCATGCACGAGATTCCCGCCACTCTGAATGTTTTTTGGGAGTTCTACAGCCTGAGTGGCCACCCCCAGGACAAAGGGTGGTGGTGCTTTGCGGCGCGGCGAGGGTGCGGCCTCGTCAAAGAGGCTCCTTCCTCCATTCACGGCTGGAAGGAGCGTTTCTTCTTCATCGATGTAGATCCCTCTTGAAAAATCAGGGCGACCTGGGAGACGCCGATGAAGTCCCCGATCGGCCTATCGAGACTGTCGAGGGAGGAATCCGATGGCTTGGCCGCCTTGAAGGGGTTGGTTGCCGAGGGCCAGCTCCCCCCGGTGGCCCGCCTTATTTCCGAGGATACCTTGGTGAATGTCGGTCTGAGCTCGGTCCCCACCGACCGTGAGCCCGCCACCATTTCTTTTTTGACTCTTTTCTCCTCTTTCGTCTCGTTCTTTCCTTCGGTTTCTCAGCCCTCGACCATCTCGTTCTTGTTGCAGAGATTGACGACGTCATGCGGTCGGACAAGGGACCGGCTGTTGGTAGGTCGTCCCTACTGGAAGCGGTCCGGAGGAGGAAACGAGCTCCTCCGAGCGGGGCCCCGCCGGCAAAGAAATCCCGCAAGGAGGTGCCTCCGACGCCGACCGACGAGTCCGGGCCCACCGATCAGGGAGACGCCGTGGGCACGGACCGGCAGCTGACGCTGTATCGGCCCTCCGGTGGTGAGACTGCCGCTATTCCGGAGGTATCATCCGAGCCCGCTCGAGACGGACGGGTCGGATGTGATCGGTCCCCGGCCCGGCCTTCGACTCAGCCGGCTCCTGATGATTCGAGGAGGGACGCGCCGAGGCCCCGGCCGAGCGGGGCCCTATCGATTCCTGGAGTGACCCCCGCCCCGAGCACAATCAGCAGGACTCTTCCCCAGGCGATGGATAAGGGTAAGGCTGCAGAACCACCATCCGGCTCCGGGGAGAAATCGGGGTCGGCCTTCACTACCGATGGCGCCCGAAACCTCATCGAAATAGTGCTGCTGGAGAAGGACCGTCGGCGGGTCCGGGAGTTGGAGGTCTCTGACGTCGGGGCTGCCAGCTGCGTCTGTCTCATGTCGGTGAGTGTTCTTCTGGCCGCTTTTCACCATTTATTAGCTCTGTTGTTCTCCGCCTGACGCCCTCACTTTTCCTATCTCTTAGCTCGCCCAGTACATGATTCGTCTAGAGGAGTGCTACAAGGAACAGGCGGGGCTTCTGGCGAAGGCCGAGGACCGACTGAAAGCAGTGGAAGAGGGAGGCCAGGCTGTGGCGGGCAGGACGACCGGGGACCTCGAGGCGAGGCTCCGGGAGGCCGAAGAGCGGGCACTCGGCTTCGCCGCCCTCGAGAAGCAACTGTTGGAAGCTCGGGAGCAACTCAAAGTCGCCTCGGGCCTCGAAAGCAGGGTTAAGAAGGCGGAGGAACGAGCTGAAAAGCAGTCCCGGAAGGTCGCGGACTATCGAGAGAGGTGGGAGAAGGCTCAGCGGTCTGCCGACAGCGCCCGCAACCGAACCCGGTCTCTTGAAGCCAAACTGGGCGAATTGGAGTCAGCCTTGGAGAGGTCCCGCGCGAACGACCAAGAGCTCCGTTCGCGCCTGGAGGAAGCTGAGGCCGCTCGCACTGCTGCCGAGGCGAAGCATAAGGAGGCTCAGGCTAATCTGCTGAGGGTCTCCTCCGAGGCTGAAGACCGGATTGTGGCGAAGGTCTTGGAGGCTAAGGCTCAGATTACGGAGCGAGCAGAGGCGGCGCTGGCCGAGAAGAGTGCGGAGATCGGGCGCCAGGCGGTACAGGCTTATCGTCAGTCCGCCGAGTTCACCCGTGATATGTCGGAGGCGGTACGGGCCTATCGTCAGTCTGACGAGTTCGTCCGTGACGCGTCGGACGCGGGGTCCGAATCCTTCATCTTAGGCTTCGAGGAGGGCCTGGCAAGGGTGTCGGCTAAGTACCCCGAAGTTGACCTGAGTGGGATTTCCCTTCTCGACTCCTCTCCGGCGCCATCGCCTGCTGATTCTCCTACCGCCTCCCTACCCCCTGCGGACGAGCCCGACGTTCCCGACCCGGGGGTTCCTCCAAGCTGACCTCTTGTACCTTTCGTTGTCCTCTTTTTTTGTATGTCGGCGTTTTGCCAAATTGTATGGGCCTTGGCCCTGAAACAATGAAAATTAATACAAGTCGAATGTTTCTTCATCTCGCTTTCGTCCTCCTCTTTTTTTTCTTTTTAACTCTTGGCAGCGTCTTGCCGATTCCTGACTCTCGAAGTTCTTCCGGCCCTAAGCCAGGCATCCGAGGGTTAGGCCTCAGGAAATTCTTCCGGCACTAAGCCAGGCATCCGAGGGTTAGGCCTCAGGAAATTCTTCCGGCACTAAGCCAGGCATCCGAGGGTTAGGCCTCAGGAAATTCTTCCGGCACTAAGCCAGGCATCCGAGGGTTAGGCCTCAGGAAATTCTTTCGGCGCTAAGCCAGGCATCCGAGGGTTAGGCCTCAGGAAATTCTTCCGGCGCTAAGCCAGGCATCCGAGGGTTAGGCCTTAGGAAATTCTTCCGGCACTAAGCCAGGCATCCGAGGGTTAGGCCTCAGGAAATTCTTCCGGCACTAAGCCAGGCATCCGAGGGTTAGGCCTCAGGAAATTCTTCCGGCACTAAGCCAGGCATCCGAGGGTTAGGCCTCAGGAAATTCTTCCGGCACTAAGCCAGGCATCCGAGGGTTAGACCTCAGGAAATTCCGCTCGTTGGTCGGCCAAGGCTGGCGCAAGCCGAGGCGACCGGTCGGGGCTTCAGGCTAGTCTGCTCCCGGGATGATCATCGGGTTAGCCTGGCATCCGAGGGCCGGGCCTCGGGAGATTCCACTCGTTGGTCGGCCAAGGCTGGCGCAAGCCAAGGCGACCGGTCGGGGCTTCAGGCTAGTCTGCTCCCGGGATGATCATCGGGTTAGCCTGGCATCCGAGGGCCGGGCCTCGGGAGATTCCGCTCGTTGGTCGGCCAAGGCTGGCGCAAGCCAAGGCGACCGGTCGGGGCTTCAGGCTAGTCTGCTCCCGGGATGATCATCGGGTTAGCCTGGCATCCGAGGGCCGAGCCTCGGGAAATTCCGCTCGTTGGTCGGCCAAGGCTGGCGCAAGCCAAGGCGACCGGTCGGGGCTTCAGGCTAGTCTGCTCCCGGGATGATCATCGGGTTAGCCTGGCATCCGAGGGCCGAGCCTCGGGAAATTCCGCTCGTTGGTCGGCCAAGGCTGGCGCAAGCCGAGGCGACCGGTCGGGGCTTCAGGCTAGTCTGCTCCCGGGATGATCATCGGGTTAGCCTGGCATCCGAGGGCCGAGCCTCGGGAGATTCCGCTCGTTGGTCGGCCAAGGCTGGCGCAAGCCGAGGCGACCGGTCGGGGCTTCAGGCTAGTCTGCTCCCGGGATGATCATCGGGTTAGCCTGGCATCCGAGGGCCGAGCCTCGGGAGATTCCGCTCGTTGGTCGGCCAAGGCTGGCGCAAGCCGAGGCGACCGGTCGGGGCTTCAGGCTAGTCTGCTCCCGGGATGATCATCGGGTTAGCCTGGCATCCGAGGGCCGAGCCTCGGGAAATTCCGCTCGTTGGCCATGCGCCTGTCGCTTGCAGCCCGACGGGGTTTCTCCGTGGCCAGCTGCGATCGTGTTTCTCCTCTTCTCCAAGCGTTGCCTGGGGAACACCAGAAGGGCATTAAACGCTAATTGATGCGTTACCTGGGAAATCGGATCGCCAGTTGCTGCTTGCGAGGAGTGTCAGTTAAGCGGCCGCGATGCGCGCGTTCTTCGAGGCGGATGCGGCCTGGGCGCGAGCGGAGATATGTGGACCTAGGGGTACGTGCCACCCGGAGTGTCCTGCACAAAGAATGCGATTAAGGAGAATGACGCTTAGGAAATCGCGGGAAGATACGCCTCGAGAGCCAGAACGGCTCCGGATTCAATGCGTCCGCATTTATGGGAGCCACCCGCATCGGAACGACCGGGGGGCTGCAGTTTGGCTATAAATACAGGTGCAGGTGCGATGGAGTTTGCCAAGCCGGAGCTGTTCAAGTTGCCATGGATCGTGGACCTTCTCTCTGGCGCATGGCTGAGAGACTCCTGCCGAAGGAACGGGAGGCGCGCCCCTCGCGACTTCAGCCAACTAGCCGTTTCATCTGGGATCAGCAAGGAGGGTCTCCCCGGCGGAACTCCGCTCTAGGCGTTTCATCCGGGATCACATCTCCCCTCCTTGAAGTTCAGCCTCCCGATTGAGCTCTGCACCAGACGCTCGATCCGGGACCGCGCCTCCATATGCTCTTCCCCCTTGTATTCCTTCTCTCCCCTAACACTGGGGAGGACCGGAATATCCCTTGGAGGTGGCGTTCCCCTGGAGGCAGCGGGAGCTTCGTCTGCGGCGGCTCCTCATCCTCTTCGTGGGGCGTGGATGGCGCCTCCGGTTGGAGGCAGTGTGGACTTCTCCTTCGTCCACTTCTTCTTCATCCGCGCCGGCTCTTCGTCTCTTTCGTGAGACGCCGATGGCGCCTCCGGTTGGAAGCACCCACTTCCGACGGGATTGCAACCGCTTCAGATGGAGGTTTCGGGATCCCAGATATTCAGCTCCTCGGAGTCTCCACCTCTTCTTTACTTTCTTTACACCCTAATTCCCCTCTGGGAATTCCTTGTAATCACACGAGCACGCCGTTGTAACCAGAAATTATTGAAATGCAAAGTGTTATACATTTTTGAACTGTCTTTCTGGCTTTGTCGTTCTACTGGTAATACATCCGCAGGTTAGCGGAATTCCAGCTCCTTGGAATTTCTCGGCCATCTAGGGCTTCCAACTGGTAGGAGCCAGGTCGGTTTACCCAGCGAACCCTATATGGGCCTTCCCAATTTGGCGCTAGCTTCCCACCTTCCGTGGGTTGAGATGCTTTAGCTCGCCTTAGCACCAGATCTCCGATTCTGAAAAGCTTCGGTCGGACTTTGGAGTTGTAATATCGGGCCACCCTCCGCTGATACATCGCCATCCAAACCTGCGCCATTTCCCTCGCTTCTTCCAAGAGATCCAGGTTCCCTCGGAGTTGTTCCGAATTGGCCTCGGGTCGGTGCGCGGCCACCCGAGGTGAGGGGAGTCCGAGCTCCACGGGGACAACGGCTTCCGTGCCATAGGTTAGGCTGAAAGGCGTCTCCCCGGTAGGGGTCCGATGCGTGGTCCGATACGCCCAAAGGACATTCTCGAGTTCTTCGACCCAAGCTTGCCCCGTCCGACCGATTCGCGCTTTGATTCCTTGGAGGATTGTCCGATTTGTGACCTCGGCCTCGCCGTTGGTTTGGGGATGCGACACAGATGTGAACCGGTGCTCGATCCCGAACTCCTCGCAGAAGTCACGGAAATGCTTGTTGTCGAACTTCGCCCATTATCCGAGATGAGGACCCGAGGTACCCCAAATCGGACAATGATGTTCTTCTTCACAAACTTCCGGACTTGCACCTCCGTGATAGTGGCCAGCGGCTCTGCCTCCACCCACTTGGTGAAGTAGTCGATTGCAACAATCAAAAATTTCCGCTGAGCTGAAGCGACGGGGAATGGTCCGAGGATATCCATTCTCCACTGGGCGAAGGGCCAGGGTGCAGTGATTAGTGCCAAGGGGACAGAAGGGACTCTCTGGACGTTGGCGTGGCGCTGGCAGGCGTCGCATTTCCGCACATGATCCTTTGAGTCCTCCAACAAGGTAGGCCAATAATAGCCTTGCCTCATGATCTTATGCGCCAAGGACCTAGCCCCCAGGTGCGATCCGCAGATGCCTTCGTGGACTTCGCTGAGGGCGTAGGCCGCTTCCGAGGGGCGGAGGCACCTTAAGAGGGGGGCGGTGAACGAGGTCCGATACAGCCTCCCTTCATAGAATACGTAGTGGGCGGACTTTATGACGAGTCGCCGAGCTTGATCTTCGTCCTCTGGGAGGATCCCTTCGGCGAGGTAGGCGACGACCGGGTCCATCCAAGATGGCTCCGGATCAATCGCCATCACCGCTCCGGCCTCGCCGATGCTCGGGGCATCCAGGGTCTCCAGGTAGATCGCCCTCGACAAGTTGTGCGCGTCTACGCCCACCAAGCGGGACAGCCTGTCGGCCCTGGCATTTTCGCTTCTTGGGACCTGCTGAATGTCAACACTGCCGAGGTCGGGAATGAGTGCTTGCACCTTCCAGACATAGCTCTGCATGGTCGGGCTCCGAGCCTCGAACTCCCCTCGGACCTGCCCGACCACCAGCTGGGAGTCGGTGAAGACCTTCAAACGCCGGATGCCGAGCTCCTTGGTGAGTTTGAGTCCTGTGACTAGGGCCTCGTATTCCGCCTCGTTGTTGGTCACTGGAAATCCGAACCTCAAGGCATACTCGGCTATCACTCCATCGGGACTGGTAAGGACCAGCCCGGCCCCTCCACCTTCGGGGTTCGACGACCCATCAATGTGAAGCGTCCAGATTGGGAGGTCGAGGCTGGGTGTTTCCGACGGCCTAGGTTCCGCCTCCTGCACAGTGCACTCAGCGAGGAAGTCCGCGAGCACCTGGGCCTTGATGGCGGGTCGGGGCTGGTAGCGGATGTCGAACTCACCAAGTTCTACTGCCCACTTCACCAGCCGTCCCGCATTCTCAGGATTGCTGAGGATCTGCCGCAGTGGTTGATCAGTCAAGAGGGTGACAGGATGAGCCTGGAAATAGGGGCGAAGCCTCCTGGCCGCGGTGAGCAGCGCGAAGGCGATCTTTTCCGCCTTCGTATACCGCGTCTCGGCATCCCGTAGGACCCGGCTGATGTAGTACACAGGCTTCTGGAGCTTTGCCTCTTCCCGAACCAGTACTGCGCTGACTGCGGTTGGGGAGACCGCCAGATAGAGGTAGAGCATCTCCCCCTCTTGCGGCTTGGACAGCAGGGGAGGAGACGCCAAGTACTCCTTGAGTTGGTCGAATGCCACTTGACATTCGGCCGTCCAAAGGAAGTCTTTCGGGCGCTTCAACACCTTGAAGAACGGTTGGCAGCGTTTGGCCGATTTTGCCACAAATCGTCCGAGCGCGGCGACCCTTCCAGCGAGCTCCTGAACCTCCTTCACTTTGGTCGGAGGGGACATATCTTGGATGGCCTTGATTTTGTCCGGGTTGGCCTCGATCCCCCGCTGGTTGACAATGAAACCGAGGAACCTCCCGGCCGAAGCACCAAAGGCGCACTTCGCTGGGTTCAGCTTCATGCGAAACTTCCGCAAGGTGGCGAAAGTCTCCTCCAGATCCGCAATGTGCTGGTCTGCATGGCGACTCTTCACCAGCATATCGTCCACGTACACCTCCATGTTCCGGCCAATCTGCTCCTTGAAGATTTTATTGACGAGGCGCTGGTAAGTGGCGCCAGCATTCTTCAGACCAAAGGGCATTACCTTGTAACAGTACAGCCCCCGGTCTGTTATAAAGGCAGTTTTCTCCTCGTCCTGTGGAGCCATCATTATTTGGTTGTAGCCGGAGAAGGCGTCCATGAAAGACAGCAGCTGATATCCGGAAGTCGCGTCGACCAGTTGGTCTATCCGTGGAAGCGGAAAGCTATCCTTGGGGCACGCCTTGTTTAGGTCGGTGTAGTCGACGCACATCCTCCACTTCCCGCTCGCCTTCCGGACAAGTACGACGTTTGCCAGCCACTCGGGGTAGCTCACCTCCCTTATGAAGCCTGCATCCAAGAGTTTGTCTACCTCCTGGTCGACCACCCGGATCCGATCCGGGGCACAGTGTCTCTTCTTCTGCTTTACTGGTCGGTGGGTCGGGTCGACGTTGAGGGCGTGAGAAATGACCTCCGGGTCGATCCCAGGTACATCGGCCGCCGACCAGGCAAATACATCAGCATTGGCTCGGAGGAATTCCACTAACCTGAGCCGAGCTTCCGAGTCGAGGTTGGCACCGACCCGGACCGTACGGTCCGGGCGACCCTCTTCAAGGGGAACTTCGATCACACCCTCGGCCGGCTCCCCGTGCCGCAAAGCCACCTCGTCTCTGGCGTCAAGGGACTCGACGCTTAGGGCCTCCACGGGCTTCTTCCCTTTGAGAGTTGCTAGGAAACATTGCCGTGCGGTCGGTTGGTCACCTCGGAGCTCTCCAATCCCGGCCGCCGTGGGGAACCGCATTAGCAAATGGTATGTAGAGACTACCGCGCGAAGGGCGTTCAGTCCGGGTCGTCCGAGGATAGCGTTGTAGGCCGAGGGAACACGGACGACCAAGAACCCGAGCCGCACCGTGGCTTCTGCGGGTGCAACGCCCGCAGTCACAGGCAGCTCAATGACACCTTCGGCCGAGATAGCGTGTCCAGTGAATCCTATGAGGGGGGTGGATGTTTTGTGCAACACTCGTCGGGACAAGCTCATCTTTTGGAAGGCCTCGTAAAACAAAATATCAGCTGAGCTTCCACTATCCACAAGAACACGCCTTACATCATAGTTCGCCATAGTGAGGGAGATCACCATGGCATCATCATGGGGGGTCTGAACCCCCTTTACATCCTCATCACAAAAAGTGATTACATTTCCGACCCGCTGCCTCTTCGCGACGGCCACCCCGGATGCTTCCACCGAGCCCCCTGCGTTCCTCACGGGCCGAGAGCAGCCCCCAGTGATGGTGTGGATCACGCCCGCGACGGGTCGATTCTGCTCCCGAGGCTCCTGAGGGGCCGGGTCGGCCGGACGCGGGTCTGCGGGGGGACGTCGGTCGTTTACATATCGACCGAGACGCCCTCGGCGGATGAGAGCCTCGATCTCGTCCCGAAGCTGGAAGCAGTCTTCGGTGTCGTGGCCGTGGTCTCGGTGATACTCACAGTACGCCCGAGAGGGCCTCCTCCCAGGGATTTTCTTCATCTGCCTCGGGACCGGGAGGTTCTCCCGCCCCTTGACCTCCATAAGGATCTGGGCCCGGGGGGCCAGGAGTGGGGTGTACCGGTTGAAGCGTCGGTGCGGAGAACGAGGGCGTGGGGCGCCGTGGTTCCTCGCCGGTGATGGGCTTCTGCGCCGACGTTGAGGCGTCGGGCTCCTCCTCTGGGGTGCCTCTTTTCGCCTTTTCTTTCCGAGCTTTAGAGGGACCTCGGCGGTCTCCTTGTTCCGGTGGGCGGCTGCCTCCTCGACGTCTGCATACTGGTTCGCCCGGGACAACAGCTCCGGGAAGCTCCGCGGCAGGCGTTTGTCCAGGGAGAAGGTGAGTCTGCCCTTCCGGAAGCCACGCTTCAGGGCTGAGAGAGCCACCTCCTGGCTCAGGTTCCGGACCTCCAATGTAGCCTTGTTGAAGCGGGTAAGGTAATCCCGCAGGCTTTCTCCCTCGTTTTGCCGGACATCAAAGAGGAAGTCGGAAACCAATCGCCGCCGGCTACTGACGGCGAAATGGCTGATGAAGAGGCGAGTGAACTGGTCAAAGGACTGGATAGAGTCAGCCTCCAGGCCGGCGAACCACGCCCTGGCTGGGCCACGGAGGGTCGCCGGGAAGGCCTTGCAGAGGAGAGGATCTGATGCTCCATGGAGGAGCATAAGAGTCCTGAAACTCTCCACGTGATCCCGCGGGTCCGCCGCCCCGTCATAGGGCTCGATCGCCGGTATTTTGAATCCCGGCGGATTTGGGGTCCGCAGGATCCTCGAGGCAAGCACCGGTTGGGAGGAGATCTCCAAGTCGGCGAAGGGATCTTTGGAGTGGCCCTTAAGGACCTGGAGTTGTCTGTGGAGATCGTCCACCCGCCGGTCCAGGGAGCGCGACCGGTGGGTGGGAGACAAGGAGCGGCGCGAGGGGGACCGACTGGAGTGCGGGCCCCTCGAGGACTGGGGGGTCTGAGAACGCGCCCGGGTCCGCCTCTCGTACCCCGCGCAGCTTCGATGAGAAGGTCCTGGCAGAATGGACCGTGCTCGAGAACCTTCCTCGCGCCGGCGCTCCTCCCCATGGGAGAGGAAGGAGCGCGGGTTGAGGAAGACAGGTGAGCGCTCAGGGGGCAGCGGCTCCTGGGCCCGCTGTGGCGCTCGAGACATCACACCCTGCAGGTTCTGCACTGCCTCCGCGAGGGTGCGAACCTGCTGGGCTAACTGGTCGAACTGAGCGGCTTCGACCATCTGAATGGGGGGTGGAATGGTGGAGTGTTGCTGAGAATGTGTTGGAGACGCAGCGGCCTCCCGGCCGGAGGCGCGAGAGGCCCCGCGACCGGAGGCATTGGAAGCTCCACGGCCACCTCGCCGTGCCATTACGATCGCTCTGAGATTCGGGCCCTTCCTCTAGCGCCAACTGTTGCTGGTGGTCCAAACCGAGAACGATTGGCACAGCGGTGTGAACGGGGTTCCGTCTGAGTTGTCTTGGTTTGTGTTGGTTACGCTCCACCTTCCACCGGAAAACCTGCGAGCAAGCCTCGCACCACCACTGGGGTAGTGGGGGCCCTCCGACGATCAAGTCAGAGGAGATTGGAGGAGGAGGAGAGATGATAATAGCAAGCAAGAGAGTGCTCTGGAAGATATTGCTTACCCCCCCCTTCTCCCCCCAGCCGCATATATACCTGGCTGGGAGGTCTCTCAGGGGGGTTTGTCATCGTGGGGCGCGATGGAGTGGCCACTGACATGGCCGTTACAGGGCGTCGTGGAGCAGCGCTGGGTACGGCCATGACAGGGCGTAGTGGAGTTCCGCTTTGTACGGCTGATACAGGAGATCGTGGAACAGCATCGGATACAGCCGTTGCAGGGAGTAGTGGAGCAGGAGGCCTCGGCGTGCCTCTGGGAAGCAGCCTGTCGTTATCAAGAGATCTCCGACTCGGGGTCGGAGTGCTGGATCAGGGGGCAGCCGACTCGGGGTCGGGCTGCGGTGCTGAGGATATCCGACTTGGGGTCGGATTGCTAGATTAAGGGGCAGCCGACTCGGGGTCGGGCTGCGAAGCCGAAGATGTCCGACTCGGGGCCGGACTGCTGGATCGAAGGGCAGCCGACTCGAGGTCGGGCTGCGAAGCCGAAGATGTCCGACTCGAGGTCGGGGCCGGATTGCTGGATCAAAGGACAGCCGTAGTCTTCATGGGCGCGCGTGCCGGTCACGTGGAGCATGGCGGCTTAGTTCCCCCGTAACAGAACCCATTATAAAAACATCCTTAAGGCGATCCGGTAGAGTACCACGTCTTTCGGACAGATACTACGATTTTTTGGTCCGAGACGGGGATCCTGTTGAGCTTGATGAAAATGATGAGGATCCAATCACCTATATGGATGCAATGTAAAGGAACGACTCCGATAAATGGCTGGAAGCCATGCATTCTGAAATGAAATCCATAGAGGTCAATAATGTATGGATATTGGTTGACCCACCGAAGGAATAAAATCCATAGGGTGTAAATGAATTTTCAAAAGGAAAAGGAGCGCATACAGAAAGGTGGAGACCTACAAAGCCCATCTTGTTGCCAAATGGATATTGTTAACGTTATGGTATTGACCATGACAAAACATTTTCTCTCGTGGCGATGCTCAAATCAATTCGAATTATGCTTGCAATGACAACACATTTTGATTATGAAATCTGGCAAATGGATGTGAAAATCGCCTTCTTAAATGAAGATTTGAAAGAAGAGGTGTCTATGATACAACCTGAAGGTTTTACATCCGCAGATGAATCAAAAGTGTGCAAGCTTCAGAGATCCATATATGGATTAAAGCAAACTTCTCGGAGTTGGAACATACATTTTGATAAAGTGATCATAACGTATGGCTTCATTAAGAATAAAGAAGAACCTTGCATATATAAATGGGTTAACGATTCAGTGATTGTATTTCTTATTTTGTATGTGGATGATATTCTCTTAATCGGAAATGACATCCCTGCATTACAAAGAATAAAAGTTTGGCTATCATCACAATTCTACATGAAAGATTTGGGAGAAGCATCCTACATCCTAGGAATGAAAATCTATAGAGATAGATCTAAAAGGTTGCTTGAGTTGTCCCAATCCACGTACATAGATACCATGCTGAAAAGGTTCAGCAAAATGAATTTCAAGAAAGGCTATCTTCCGATGGGCCATGGAATTCAGCTCTCTAAAAAGGATTGTCCGACAACTCCTCAAGAAAGAGAGACTATGAATAGTATTCCATATGCTTCAGTAGTGGGATCTATTATGTACGCAATGACATGTACCAGACCAGACGTGGCATACTCACTAGGGGTAGTGAGTAGATACCAGTTTGATCCAGGTAGCAACCACTGGAAGGTTGTAAAAGCTATTCTTAAGTATTTAAGAAATACTAAGGACCAACAATGGCTTGTCTATAGAGATACTGACTTGAAATTAGTGGGATACACTGATTCCAGTTTCTAGTCAGATCAGGTGTTAGATGTATGCCTTAGAAGCCAATCTGGCTGACATATTATTAATTCTGGGACATAAATTTGTACTTGACTTTATTATTATTGAATAATAAATGGGCATCTTTTTCATTCATATTGTTTATGTGTCTATGAATCGTCTAAGGAATTAATAGGATGATGATACATAGTCTCAAAAGTTGAGAATTTGAGCCATGTATCATTGGTGATTAATTTCTAAATGCTCCTGATCAATGGATCATCATGAGGACGGTGATCGATCCGATGAGATCAGTGCACAGATCGCTTTCCTTATGGATGGACGAGACTCGAGTCCACAGTGTAGGAACACTAAAGTGAGAGTGCAGGTGCTTGTTAGAGAACAAAGGTACTGAGCGTGATCAAGATAAGAAGTCACTTGGATGTCTATCCACTCGTCGGTGACTTGCTTGATGTTGCAGTAGTGTGACCAGTCCTTTGACCTGCGGTGCTTCGACTACTCACAGTGAGGTTATTGTAGTTTAACTGCACATACACATGGTCTCTAGTCATATGGGTCCTTGTAGTGTAGATTGGCTGCAGTAAGTTCACTGTAGGAGTAGAGTATGCACCTACATGGAATCTATCGACCTTGATAGATGAGGAGCGATCCTATGTAATTTATAAGACTGAGTTATAAGACCTTGGCCAGGGAAGTATATACAGTGGAGAAAGAGTTTTTCACTCTCGAACTCAAGTCAAATAAATTTAGACATATGACAGACGACGGGGTTTCACGAGTTATCCATGACCTCCATTCTGTAGGGATCCACGATAGAAGGACTGTATCATACGATAACTGCACCTAGAGGTTCATCATTCTACTCTGCTAGGTAGCCACCACATACTGCTAGGTGTCACTGGTGGATGGTGAGACTCACAGGGACCATCTTGATGGTCGATGATCCCTGGTGAGTTGAGTTGGAATTGTTTCAACCCATTGAAAGGAGTATTCAATGATATTGTGATAGAGATCGTAATATATCTCACTACCAAATAGAATAGAATCTATGGGGTCACACACATTAGAGGTATTGACCGATCCGATGATTGAATTGTGATTGGAAATCACAAATAATAAATTTGATTGATAATTGGTTAACCCGATAAGAGTTAGTGAGTTGAAGAAGGAATAATTGCAATCGAATTGTAATTTAATTTATTTAATTGGATTTAATTAATTGGACTTGATCATGAGTCCTACTTGGAGTAGGATCCTTGGAGTCCTAATTGGATTAGGATTTCAAATTAAATTAGAGTCCTACTTGGAGTAGGATTTCTAAAGTCCTAATTGGTTTAGGGCTGAAATTTAAGTAGTCCTAATTAGATTAGGAGTTCTTAAGTCCTAATTAATTTTAATCTAATTAATCAAATGACTCCTAATTGGATTAGGATTGAAGAGTTCAATTGAGCCATGGTTCAATTAAATTCTAATTGGATTAAGATTTGGAGGAATTAAATTGGGTGCACCTAATCCTATTTTGAATAGGATTGGACCTAGAACTAGTCCTAACCCAATCCCCACTTAATTTGATTAAGTGGGGCCAACCATATGGGAGAAGAGGGAGGGGCGTAAGCCCCTCCCTTGGCTGCATGCGTGAGGGAAAAAGGAGGGGCTACGCCCCTCCTCATTTGAATTGGAAATGGGATAAAGATGAGCTCCTAAAATTTAGGAGCTCATCTCTATCCAAACGCCTTATAAGAAAGGGGCTTCAAGGGGCTACGAAAATGAGATGAAAAATCACCTCCTTTCAACCGTGAACACCTCTCTCCCATTCCTCGTTTGATCTGCAAGCAAACAAGGGAAAAAGGAAGCCTTGGCATGGCCTTCTTCCTCCTCTTTTTGGTTCTAGCGCAAGGAAAAAGAAAAGGCTGCGAAGGGCCTTGTTTTCTTCTTCCTAGATCCTTCCTTCTTCTTCCTCCTCTCAAGGCAATCAAAGGTTGATTCAAAGGAGAGGACTTCAGCCATCAATAGCCTTCTCTGCAAGGGAGCTAGCACCCCGGAGAGATCCAAAAGCTTCGATCGGTTCATTACCTCGTGTGGATAGCCGTAGAGGCCGGACGCGTGTGCGGCTTCCATTAAACCTTCATCAAATACCTCGTAAATCAGATTTGTGGAGACCATCTACCCGCACAAGGTGAAGATCTGATCTTCTTAATGATTTTAAAATGGTTTATAAGAATTTAATCCTAATCTATCTACAAACGACGGTTTTAAAATACGTTCATAGGACGAACGGCATCTGGCATGCCTTCCGCTGCAGATCTGAAAAATTTTTGAAATTTTCTGCGGCATGTGATAGATCCTAACAGTGGTATCAGAGCCAGGTTATGTAGACTAAGATTAGAATTAAATTTTTAAAAGCATTTTAGATCTGAAATTTAAAGAATTATGCTTGCTGAAAATTTCTGCATGCAGAATTTTCAGCTTGCTGATTTTTCTGGATGCTGATTTTTAGATGCTTAGATTAATGATTAATTATAGTCTTAAATTATATATGTATATGGTTAATCTTTTACATATAACAATCTGAAAACTTGTTAATAACTAGAACCAAATTGAGTTTTTCAGAAATGCACTTAATGAAGAGAAATTGATGACTACTAAAAGACTAAATCAAGAAAAGATGAAATAGATCTTGATGAAATTCTTGCATGATTAGAAGTAAAGATCATCATTATCATTTGCTTGCTTTATGAGCTTTATATTCTATCAAATGAATGTGTAGAATGCACTCCTAAGTGCTTATTAACGAAGATATATGTAAAAACTCTCATTACATATATGATAAAGCAATATGTGATTTGGAACAAGCATCAAAAGCATGATATATAAAAGCTTGAGTAATTTTTGATAAAAAGTAATAATGATAAATCTATACATTAAAAAGATGAATCTGTGATATATTGCTTGCTCAAAGCATACATTGATGGCATCATTTTTGTTCTACTGATAAAGATTTATATAATTTTACTAAGCTCATACAAAGTGAGTTTGAAATATGCATGATGAATGAATTAACATTTTCTCTCGAACTCCAAATTAAGACAAACAAGAAAGGAGATCTTCATTGACCAAAGTTAGTCCACAAGAAAACTCTTATAGAAGATTGGCATGAAGAAGGTATGTCTATGACCCCATCTTGTAGAATTTGAAAAGGATGAGCTAAGTAGATCTATTGTTTTAAAGCTGTATTGAAGCATGATAGAATAATTATTTTATCATACAGCTAGTAGACCAGATTGTATGCTCATTATGTGCCCTTGTGCAAGACTTCAATCTAACTCTAATGAATCGTATTTTATTGATAACAAATAAAATCTAAACTAAATTAATTTTGAAAATAAGAAATTGATCTAACCTTGATAAATCTTTCTATTGCCTCACATGCTTGTCCTTGAACCATCTTGGTTAATGAAACTATCTCTTTAGTTCAAGTGATATGTGCTTGCTTATATTTAGGCAATCTCTTGAGTAAAGTGACTCAACATTCAATTGTTGTCATATCTTATGATTGAGTCACCTAGTTAAGAAATATGCTATATGAATGTTTTGTATCTTGAAGAAACTAATGACCTTCTTTCAAGAAAGAAAAGCAGTTTGTTAATAATGCAGGATCCTTGAGCAAGAAAATGAGAGATTTCAACTTGAAGGACACCTTCACATAAGATACAATAAACATTCACATGCAAACAAGAGAGAGGACCTTCTTCAGCCAAAAGTTCACACATAAAAAATCTAGTTTGGCTTGAAGAATATAGAATGAATAGGTAATTTTAGATACCTCTCTCGTAAATTGATTGAGCAAAGTCAATAACTTAATCTTATTATGGCATGATTAAATTTATTAATTATTAATTTTTAATATCATGTCTATATATGTATTGATTGACTTATACTTTTAGAAAGTGTTTCATGGTTTGCCCAAACTAAATTATTTCTTTGCCTATATCATAACCATGAAATACACAAGTATATGCTTAAAATTTTGATGTAAAATGACTTATGAGAAGTTATGAATCTTTGAGCACAATGAAAATGTTATTTGCATGATATACATCTATATGATACATAAGATTATTTCTTTATTCTGCTCTTTTATGTAAATTACTTGAGAATAACAAAAAGAGAGAGAGATAAAGAACAGAAAATTGATATTATTCAAGAAAAGTAAAATCTAAGTAAAGGCAAATACTTCATCTTAAGGAAAAGCAAAACAAGCATAATATATTTGGCACATTTATGAGACTAGTGAAAGGGATAAAATCCGTAATTAATTACACTTAAACAGGAAGAGTTTGAAGTGAACATTTTAACCTTTCTATATTGCTCATCATGGGGATGGTGCCAATAGGGAGGCTAGTGGTAGTACCCGGCACTATTTGATCCAACTATTCAGTGTAGGGTATATTAGGGACGGCACAAGAGGGAGGCTAGTGGTAGTACCTCGTGCCCCTTCCAACTCCACCGGATAGGGAGCAAATAGAGTATAGAGCATAAGAAAGTAAAAATGAAAGACAAAGTAAATGAAAGTATATAAGAAGAATCAAGTCAAATTTTTAATCACTTGAAAACACATTTTAAGGATGAAATCAGTGCAAAATTATATTTAAATAGGGAGAGTTTATTTGAAAAGAATTGATTTTGATCCTTGACATGCTTTTTCTTAATATTTTAATGCATGACTTAACACATGATATATTTTGCATGTGGCATGATGTTCTGAATTATGGATTCTCAATATTTTGTAATGTTCCATGCTTGGATAATTTGATTGAATGTTTGAAATACTATATGAAGTTATTTTATGGTATTATTGAAAAGAAATTTTAGATTTGTCGTTCACAATCATCTTTGAAATCTAAAAGTTGAATAAATTTGTAAAAAGGAGAAGAGAAGTATATCTCTATTTAGGCAAAATGAATTGATTTTGTTTTATCTTTCAACTTGCCTAATTTTGGTATATAATGTTCTAATTCATACCAAAACTCAAAATAAATACAAATATTCTGAATATGCTCTTATATATTTGAAATATGTGTTTTCAATCGTAATGATTTAAGATGAGCTACAATGTGGAAGATACATATCTTAAATTATGATTTTGAAAGCCTTTATTGAAAATCTTTATGAAATTCAAAATCTGATTTTGTATAAAAGCTTAAACTCAATATGATTTCTAGATAAAAACTACAGTTTAAGAAAAATAGAATAATTCTGATGCCTTGATTGTTTGCCCCGATACGCATCTGAAACATATCATTTCTTATCTTTAAAGTGTACTAATATTGGTCCAAATGATGTGTCTTTCGATGATCTTGATTACAAACAAAAATTTCTAAATATATGATTTTATTTTGATATTAAAAAGATTTATTGTGTTTCATGTATACATTGCTGAAAAACTATGATTAAGAAATTGAGTTCTATAAATATATATACCTCAATGATCATCTATATGTTTTTCTCTCCTACATTCTTAAAGACTTCCATCAGAATATATATAGAGTGAATGATCTTAAAGCTAGAAATATTTCAGCTCACTCAAATGATTCTAAAAGAAAGAAAATGTAAATGCTTTTGAAAGAAACTGAGCTTCAAATGAATCATTTTCTGATTAATATTTCTATACATTTTCTCTAAGATTAAGAGAAAGCATAACTTGTTCTTGAAGGATTAGAAAGAGTAATTGCTACAAATTTTGAATAATGCTAGATTACTCTACATTCTCGATATCGTAGAATTTCAGTTTTATTCACGTTTATCATTAAAATCTGAAATTCAACAATAGAAAAGAATGATTAAAGAAGAATGCATCTTTTGAGGGGGAGCTTTAGATATTCAGTATCTCATACATTGATTTTTATGGATTGATTTTGATGAACCTCCTTATATTGCAAGACTTGCTTTAATTATATAATAAGTTTATACCTTGAGATGAGTTCTATAAAGATTGTCTTATCTCAAACCTTGAGTCTTATGATAATAAGCTGAAACTTATTGAAAATATATATATATTTTTTTGAACATTATCTTCAAATTCTAAACTCTTAAATGGAATGATCAATTGAGGGGGAGAAAGAAAATTTCAGAAGGAGAGATCTTATGGAACTTAATCGCATAAATCTATAACTAAAGCAGAGAGAAAGAATACTAAATGAAAAGTGATCCTAATACTCTCCCATATGTATCATCTGAAATTTAAATCTGAAAATCTTTATGATACACCTTGAGGCTTGTTATTTGGTTAATATATCTTATGCATAAATCATAAACCAAATTGCAATTCAAACAGTTGATCTTAAGAGCCTCTAATTTAATGAAAAAGGGGAAGAATAATGCGTTGAATTTTCTTGAGTATCTCTCAGAAAATCTATTTTGGAAATACAGTAATGAGTCCTAATTGGCTTGTTCTTTAGAATTTCAATTTTGTGCCAATTCATTATTATATGTACCAAAATGTGCTTTTTCTTAAAGGAATAAAGTCTTTAAAAGAGCTTTAAAAGAACCTTCAAAGCTTTGAATTTTATGTAAGCTCTAAGATATATCATAAATTGCATGAATTAATGTTTTGGTATTTATGCCACAATATTTTTACACCATAAAAGAACTTTGCAATCATACCTAATATATTGCTCTTATACTCTGAAAACTAGTTAAATTGCTCTCATGTTGCTAAAATACTTAATATATTGGGCAAAAAATCTTAAATGAACAAGCTTTCATACTTATTATTGAAGAGAGGTTAGATTTTCATTCGTGCTTTCCTTGAATATCATTTGTGGTACTTCTTGAATTAACTTAAGAAAGATTCCATCTACACTTGAGTTGAAAACTATCCTTGGAATCACATTCGATGTGCTCTCATCATAATTTGCTCTGAAATTATCCTAAATGGCTCTGATCTATGCTCATTAATCTTATTCTAACATTATTGCCTTGAGCATTCTTATCTTTGTGCTTAATGTTTCACTATCTTTTTGATGTTGTCAAAAAGGAGGAGAAATATCTGAGTATATGCTCATAATGCTTTATGTGTTGATTATGTTAAGATTAAAACTAAAAGCATTATCATAAAGTATATTTTAAAGATATATATTTTCTACTTCAAACAACTTAGCTATGCGTTACTTCTAGAACACAATATATTTTATATTGCATATACTCCAAGTTTTGTCATCATCAAAAAGGGGGAGACTGATGACCCAAAGATTGATTTAAAGATTGATTTTGATGATCACAAAACCTTGAAGTATAAATACTAATGTTTGTGTTGCAAGGAGAAAGATATTTATTTTGCAAGGAACATAGCAAGTTGGAAGAACATAAGAAGGCCTCCAAAGCTCTCAAGAAAAGTTGGAAGAAAGCTACAATTTATTGGCCCAAGTTTCAAGTTCAAATGATTCAAGTTGGAGGAGCAAATTCAAAGAAAAATTCAAAAGAATAGTCCTCAAGTCGACTCCTGAAGAATTCGAGTCGACTCCGATGCTTGCCGAGTCGACTCTAGAGTAGAACGAGTCGACTCCAGGGAGTAACAGACAGAAAGACAGAGAAGCTATTTTGGACCCTGAGAGCCGAGTCGACTTCTGAAGAACTCGAGTCGACTCCGATGGCTGGCAAGTCAACTCCTAAGGAAGCGAGAGTCGACTCCCAGAGGAAAACAAGGCAAAAGTCAGAGAGCAAATTTCGGACACTGTGAGCCGAGTCGACTCCCGCAAAGTCCGAGTCGACTCCAAGACAGCGCAACCCCAAAGACAGAAGACGGTATTTTCGTCTCTGAGAGGCGAGTCGACTCCAAGACAGTTCGAGTCGACTCCAAGGCAGCGCGACCCCAAAATACAGAGGATCAGTTTTCGGGCTCTGAGAGCCGAGTCGACTCCAAGAGAATCCGAGTCGACTCGAGGAAGAAAATCAGAAAGTATGTCCTCTGGATTCCTAAGAATGAGCCGACCCCCAAGTGCCCGAGTCGTCTCCAACTATTGGCGAGTCGACTCCAGTTTGGTCCGAGTCGACTCTAGGACAAGGCATGCACATTAATTCAAATTTGGAACAGTGGCCGAGTCGTCTCCAGTCAAGCACGAGTCGACTCCTGCAACAGGCGAGTCGACTCTAGATCGCGCGAGTCGACTCCGATCCCAACGGAAATATTATCAGGAGGTACAGACTGTGTCCAACGGCTCTATTTTTGTCTCTAACGGCTAGATTCTTGTTTCCACGCCATCTAAAGCTATAAAATCAAGAGGAGAGCTAGGGAAGAAGGTATGGAGTGGGAGAGAACATTTAGGGAAGAGATTTAGAAGAGCTTACAAGGGAAATCTCCCAAAAGCACAAAAGGGCCATTCAAAGCAAAATAGAGAGAAGAAGAGCATCCAAGTGAATCCCAAAGCTTCCTCTTCAACTGTGTGCTGCCTCGGTGATCCTCTACTTCGTGCAAAATCAGAAGAGGGTCAAGTGAAGAAGAAGCCGAGTTCCTCCATCTACGAATTAGTTTAAGGGCTTCTTCTCTTTACTTTACTTATTTATATTTGCTATATTTGTTTAAGTGAGAAGCTTGTATTTGATTTAAACTCTTGTTCTAAGATCTTGTAACTTGATTCAATCAAGGGATTGAATCAAGGGGTTAAGGTTTGTTGGTGAGCCAAAGGAAAAACCAACGTTGTAAGGTTGTGGTTGGTGAGCCTTTGGGAAAACCAACTAGGTTTGATTGTGAACCCGGAAAAACAATCGGTTGGTTCTAGTCGGTGAGCCTGTGAAAACCGACCGAGTTTGTTGTGATCTCGCAAAACAACAAATTGGGTTGTGAGCTTGTAAAACAACCGGCTGTAATCTGTAGGATTATAGTGAAATTCCCAAGAGGTCTTGGGGAGTGGATGTAGGTGCTGGGGTGCACCGAACCACTATATGTTTGTTGTGTTTGTGATGCTTTTTGCCATTGTCTAACTTGCTCACTTACTTACTTAGATAAATTGCTTGCTTAACTCTTATCCGCGCATCCTTTAGTTGCAAGCATATTCAATTTACTTAATCAAGTCTCATTCAATAAATCAAACTGTTGCTAAGTTTAAATTCCACTGTGCATCTATACAACTTAGCATAATTAATTAAAAAGTTTTAGAAGTAGTATAAAAGTTTTAAAAGACCCAATTCACCCCCCCTCTTGGGTTGTATCTACTGGGCAACAAGTGGTATCAGAGCCAGAGGTCTCGAGTTCGAAACCCAGGCATCGCGTTGGGGGGGGGAATGTTGGACATACTCGGCCGCTGTGCGGGCCATACCCGCGGGGTCCCTGAGCAGCACAGGGAGGGTCACTGTCAGCATGTCCTGCCGCCTGCCAACAGCGATGGCCTGGTTAGTAGGTGGGTCATACCGAGAGTCCCTGAACCCATGGCGAGGCCAGGTCGGAGTCCGGGGTTGGGCGAGGCCTTGGTCGGAGTCGACTCGTGGCGCTGCCTTTGGTGGGGTTTAAGGAAATAGAGTTGCGCCTTTACTAACACCGGTCGATTTTGGTGTAATGGTAGCGCTTGATCCTGACATTTTATTTAAATTTTTTAAAGCAATCTGGGATGTAATCTGTGATGTGTGTTGCAAGTCGATGGTTGATCGATATGTACATCAACAAGCTCAACATGCGCGGATCGAGATCAAGGGTTGATTGAAGATGGATGAAGGAGTTGATCACAATTGGACCTATGGGATCAAGATCGAGTCAAGAGTTGAAGACGATCAAACCAATCGACGTGCATGTGCTTGTAAAATGACCCCATCCTGGATCCATGATCATCACCATTTAAATTTTATTTGTTGATAAATGCCTGGATGTTTAATGCTTATGTCTATGCGGGTAGATATATATTTGCATGAGTTGTGAATAGTCGATCGAGAGAGACCTAAATACAAACCTCCCCAATCAGTTGAGAGTGAACCAACATGAGCTAGTCATATTAGATTAATTGATCTAATTGGTGTCTAGGCAAGCCTAAAAGGTGGTTACTTAATTAGGACCTTACTCTTCGAGTAAGGGGAGCCTCCCACCTGCTTACCTGGCCAATCGTTTGATAACCTCTTATGAAGAGCTCAAGGTTGCAAACACTAAGACATGATTTCACAATATCAAGTCCATAGGTCTTCCACCGTAGTAGAGCTGCTAAGGTCTTTTTGTTAGAAAACCCCGATCATGCCGCTGAAATTTTAAAAAATTCAGATGCAGCGGAAGAGGCATGCGCGGGATCAACCGTTCATCGCATGAACGTTGTTCAAAAACCGTTCGTAGATAGATAAGGATTAAAAACTTTTTTAAAACATTAGAAGATCAGATCTTCACCTTGCGCGGGTAGATGATCACCGCAAACTGATGATCGTGGTTTTTGGATGAAGGTTCGCTTGAAGCCGTTCAAGTGCCCGGCCTCTACGGGTATCCACACGAAGCAGGATCCGATCCAAGCTCTCTATCTCACCGGGGTGCTAGCTCCCTTGCAGAGATAACTTTTGATGGCTGATCTCCTCTCTTTCTTTCAACTCTTGAATGTACTTGAGAGGAGGAAGAAGAAGGTTGAAGAAGAGGAAGAAGCAAAGCCCCTGCAGCCTACTTTCTTTTCCCTGCGTTGGAAGGAGGAAAGGAGGAAGAGGAGGACGCCATGGCTTCTTCTTTTCTTCTTCTTGCTGGCGGCTGAACCAAGGGAGGGAGAGGGTGGCCACGGCTCCAAGGGAAGAGGAAAAGCTCTATCTAGGGCGCCGGCCCTAGCTCCCTTTTTAATAAGTATGAAGGGCTCCTAATTGTTAGGAGCCCTTGAGTTATTTCCAAGAGGGGGCGCCGGCCCCCTCTCTTCATGTCGCCCTAACCAAGTGGAGAGGGGCTGATGCCCCTCTTACTTGGTTAACCTAATCCTCTTCCAAAGAGGATTAGGTGCCCCTCTCATGGTTTAGTCCTAATCTAATTAGGATTAACCAAATCATGAATCAATTGGGTTCAATCTATACTAGTCCTAATCCAATTAGAACTTGAGTGAACCATGACTCAATTGAACTCTTCAATCCTAACCCAATTAGGAGTCATGTTGATTCATTAGATTAATAATTAATTAGGACTTAAGAAACCCTAATCAAATTAGGACTTATTTAATTTTAGTCCTAATCCAATTAGGACACTAATTTGAATCCGAAGTCCTAATCCGATTAGGACTCTAGGAATCCTACTCCAAGTAGGAATCCAATTTTAATTCAAAACTCCTAATCTAATTAAGATTGTAGGAATCCTATTCCAAGTAGGAATCCCAGTCCTACTCCAACTAGGATTTCCAGTCCTAATCCAATTAGGACTCTAGGAATCCTACTCGAAGTAGGATTTGTGTTTAAGTCCAATTAATTAATTCCCTTTGTTCCTTCTTCAACTGAATATCAATCGAATTGATTACTTGTGATTCCTAATCACGATTCAACCATCGGATCGGTCAATACTTCTAGTGTGTGTGACCCCATAGGTTCTACTCTGACTGGTAGTGAGATATATTATGATCTCTATTACAATATCATTGAAAACTCCTTTCAATGGATTGGAACGATTCCAACTCTACTCATTAGGGTTTATCGATCATCGAGATAATCCCTGTGAGTCCCACCATCCACCAGTGACACCTAGCAGCATGTGGTGGCTACCCAGTAGAATAGAATAATGAACCTCTAGGTGCAGTTATCATATGATACAGTCCTACTATCGTGGATCCCTACAGGACGAAGGTCATGGATAACTCGTCAAACTCCTTCGTCTGTCATATGTCAAGGTTTATTCGACTCAAGTTCGTTAGTCGAAAACTCTTTCTCCACTTTGTATCACTGCCCTGGCCAAGGTCTTAGAACTCAGTCTAACAAATCACATAGGATCACTCCTCTTCTATCAAGGTCGATAAATTCAATGTAAGTGCATACCCTACTCCTACAGTGAACTTACTGCAGCCAATCTACACTACAAGGACCCATATGACTAGAGACCATGTATACGTGTAGTCAAACTACAATAACCTCACTGTGAGTAGCTGAAGCACTGCAGGTCAAAGGACCAGTCATACTACTGCAACATCAAGCAAGTCACTGACGAGTGGATAGACATCCAAGTGACTTCTTGTCTTGGTCACGCTCAGTACCCTTATTCTCTAACAAGCACCTGCACTATCACTTCAGTGTCCCTACACTGGACTCAAGTCTCGTCCATCCAGAAGGAAAGTGATCTGTGCACTGATCGGATCGATCACCGTCCTCGTGATGATCCATTGATCAGGAGCATTTAGAAATTAATCACCAATGATACATGGCTCAAATTCTCAACTCTTGAGAATATGCATCATCATCTTATTAATTCCTTGGACGATTCATAGACACATAAATGATATGAATGAAAAGATGCCTTTTATTTATTCGATAATAAATAGTCAAGTACAAAATTATGTCCCTAGAATTAATAATGTGTCAGCCAGATTGGCTTCTAGGGCATACATCTAATAATCTCCCACTTGCACTAAGGCCAATCAGTCATATATCTAAGCCCCATCTTCTCAAGGTGGGCTTCAGTCTTTTGCTGACTTAGCTGTTTAGTGAACGGGTCTGCCACGTTATCCGCAGAGTCTACTCTCTGCACCTCTACATATTTCTTCTCAACATAGTCGCGTATGAGGTAGAAGCGCCGCTCTATGTGCTTGGACTTCTGATGAGACCTTGGCTCCATAGCTAGTGCTATGGTGCCAATGTTCTCGCAGTAAAGTGTTATGGCATCTAATGACATTACACCTAACTCTGCAATGAACTTTTAACCAGAAGGTTTCTACTGCACCCTTAGATACGACTTAACATTCAGCTTCTAAGGTAGAATCTATAATGATCGGTTATTTGGAACTCTTCCAATTTACTGAACCACCATTGAACATATTCTGATGTAGACTTTCTATCATCAATATGTGTGCATCCTTCTACCTTCAACTCTGATCTTCTTCCAAAGACCAAGAACATGTCCTTAGTTCTTCTCAAGTACTTAAGACTGTTCTTCACAGCTATCCAATGCTTTTTGCCTGGATCTGATTGACATATGCTCGTGACATTCACAGCATGTACTATATCAAGTCATGTACATAGCATCGCATACATGAGGCTCCCTATTGCTGATGTATAGGAGATCTTGCTCATGCGTTGAATCTCTTCAGATGTGTTGGGGCACATCTTCTTAGAGAGATTAATTCCATGCCTTAGGGGTAAGAGACCCCTTTTAGAGTTTTCCATGCTGAACCTTTTCAGCACTTCCTCTATGTACATCTTCTGTGATAGGCCAAGCATCCTTTTAGATCTATCTCTATAGACCTTTATTCCCAAAATATAGGATGCTTCCCCAAGGTCTTTCATGGAGAACCTTTTTGACAACCTGACCTTGACCGAGGTTAGCATGGGAATATCATTCCCTATCAGGAGGATGTCGTCCACGTACAGTACGAGAAATACAACAGCACTTCCACTAACCCTTTTGTAAACACATGGTTCCTCTTCGTTTTTGATGAAATCAAACATTTTGATTGCGTCATCAAAACGAGAGTTCCAACTCCGAGATGCTTGCTTTAGATGGACCTTTGCAGCTTGCAGACCTTGTGATCTCCATCACTGGAAGTGAAACCCAAAGGCTGTTCTATATAGATGTCTTCATCAAGATATCTATTCAGGAATGCTTGTTTTCACATCCATCTGCCGGATTTCATAATCATGAAATGGTGCAATGGCAAGCAATGTTCGGATGGATTTCAGCATGGCTACAGGTGAAAAGGTCTCCTGATAGTCAATGCCCTCGCGCTGACTATACCCTTTCGCCACAAGCCTTGCCTTATAGGTCTCTACCTCTCCATCCGAATCTATCTTCTTTTTGTAGATCCATTTGCATCCAATAGGTACAATACCTTCTGGTGGATCTATTAAGGTCCAGACTTGGTTGGAATGCATGGAGTCTAACTCTGACTTCATAGCTTCCAACCATTTCTCGGAATCGATATCAGATATCGCCTCGTCGTAGGTTTTGGGATCCTGCGTGTGATCCCTATCTCCCACTAGGAACATTTCCTCGGTATCCTCTTCTAGTATACCTAAGTATCTATCGGGAGGATGGGAGACCCTACTTGATCTGCGAGGTGGTTGAGGGACATCGTGTACTGGCTCTGTATTAATGGGTTCGATAGGATCCATGACTCATTGCTTTTCAGAGACTTTCTCTTCAAGCTCAATTTTCCTCCCACTGCCTCTATCAAGGATAAACTGATTTTCCAAGAAGATGGCATGACGGCTCACAAACACATTGTGCCCCTCTGAGACGTAAAAATTGTATCCTAATGACTCTTTAGGATATCCTATAAAATGAGCACTTATGGTCCTAGCCTCTAGTTTGTCCGCCTGTAGTCTCTTGACGTGGGCCGGACATCCCCAAATCTTGAGATGACCAAGACTTGGTTTCTTACCTTGCTATATCTCATACGGTGTGATAGGAACGGATTTAGAGGGAACTCTATTCAACAAGTAAATAGCTGAAAATAGGGCATCTATCTAAAGAAACAAGGGTAAATCAGTGAAGCTCATCATGGACTGGATCATATCAATAGAGTCCGATTCCTCCTCTCTGACACTCCATTGAGCTGAGGTGTACCAGGAGGAGTCCATTATGAAACTCTACCATTCTCCTTGAGATAATCACGGAACTCTCCATTAAGGTATTCACTTCCTCGATCTGATCGAAGAACCTTAATGAGTTTTTATACTTATTTTTCTACTTCATATCTAAGCTTTTTGAACCTTTCAAAAGTTTCATATTTGTGTCTCATACACATATCCATACTGTGAGTAATCATCGGTAAAATGAAGTAAAAAATTACAACCCCTAGCCTGCACATCGAATGGGCCACACACATCAGTGTGTACTAGGGTAAGTATTTCAGTGGACCTCCCTGTGTCCTACAAAGGATAATTTGGCCATCTTTCCTTAAAAGCAGAATTCACAAATCAAATATGACTCGAAAGTCAATGAGCCCAAAAGCTCATGTTTCTCCAATTTGTTTATTCTGTCTTCTCCTATATGGCTAAGCCTGAGGTGCCACAAATACTTTAGATTTATCTCATTTTTGGATCTATTAGATCCTATGGTATTCACTGTTTGCTCAGATATATTCACAGATACATCCATATGTATGTGATAGAGACTGTCAATCATAAAACCATGTTGAATCAATTTATTTTTTCAAATAAAAATCTTTCTGTGCTTAAATAAAATACAGAAATCAAATTTCTACTAGCAATAGGTAACAGTCCCTAAGTATCCTGAGCATATCTGACATACCTTCTGAAGGTCTGTCACCCTTCATGTTCTTTATGCTTCCCATGTATGTAGGACAGTTCCTCTTCCAATGGCCGTCCATGATGCAATGGAAACACTTTTCCTTGCAATTGGCCTTTTTCTTGGAACTTCCTTACTTGGTGTTTTCTTAGTCTTCTGCTTCTTCGCAGGCTTCTTCTTCTTCCAAATAGACTCTCTCTTGAAAGTAGAAACCAACTTGACAGCGAAAACGATGCCCCTTGAACTTCTTCAAGGTCCCTAAGGTAGTTACCAATTTATTTAATAATTCTATTTTAGTGCATACAACCTTGTTCATATGGTAGTTTACTATAAACTATTCATATGAAGCTGGAAGGGATTGCGGGATCAAATCCGTTTGCAATTCCTTGTGCATGGTCATGCCAAGCTTCTCAAGCTTCTCTAAGTCCTTTATCATAGTTAAACCATGATCATGGACAGACTGCCCATCGTGCATCTTGGCTTTGAAGAGCCTCTTGGACACTTCAAACCGAGCTGCGTGACTCTGATCACCATACAACTCTTGCAGGTGATTTAATATGTCCCTGGCAGTCTTCATGTTCTCATGCTGGCATTGTAATGCATTGGACATGGATGCCATTGTGCAGCACCTAACTTTATTGTCATTGTTCGTCCACTTAACAAGCGTCTTACGCTGATCAGTGATCGGACAGATTGGTAACATGGGGATTCCATGGTCTAGCATATACCCGAATTTCTCACAATTCAAAACTATTTTTGAAATTTGCTGAGCCAATCTTTATAATTGGGTTTGGTCAAATGGTTGTTCTATAGGATATGAGTTAAGAGTCTAGAAGCTGACTTTATAATCCTTAGAGAGTAAAGACTCTAGTTAGACTTTTGTACTTGATCCTAATATGTTCTAAGGTCTTTTAGAACAAATGTAACTCCCACTATTTTCTCGAATTCCTCACACTCCCCTGGTAGGAAAACGGAAATCCCACACGACTAAGGTTTCTAGTGGGTACTGCGGTCTCACAAATCTACATGGCACCTCACCTACCAGTTATTGGTGACACATAGATGGATGAGTGTACAACTCTTGTACAATGCTTCTCAAGCATGTTGCAGTGCATCTTGGTCTCTAAGCCATGAAGACCTCACCTAACAGTTATTGGTCCCATTTCTTAGTTAAGTCAGACCCACCGTATAACCGTAGAAATAAAGTCGTCATTGGGTCCTCACCTAACAGTTATTGGTGCCCAACCCCACCTTTACCCTACAACATCTCATGTCTATAGAGAGGTCCAGCCCCCCGATGCAACTTGACCACTGTATCCAGCCGAGACAAATCAACATCAGAAAGGCCTTAGCAGCTCTACTACAGTGGAAGACCTATTGACTTAATATTGGTTAATCAGGTCTTAGTGTTTGCAACTTGAGCTCTTCATAAGAGGTAATCGAACAATTGGCCAGGTAAGCAGGTAGGAGGCTCCCCTTACTCAGAGTGTAAGATCCTAATTAAGTAACCACCTTTCATGCTTTCCTAAACACCAATTAGATCAATTAATCTAATATGACTTGCTCAAGTTGGTTCACTGTCGACTTAATTGAGGAGGTTTTAATTTAGGTCTCAATTGGGTTTGTTACATCACATGTAAACCTATCTATCCAGCTTTCATTCACATCACATGCAAACGGCACATCACAGGCAGTTATAATCGCAGCATCAAAATAAAGCTAAACTTTAAATAGGTGATGATCATGGATTCTAATTAGGTCGTATTACAAGCACATGCACGTCAATCGATCAATTGGTCTTCAACTCTTGAATTGGTTCCAAGCCTCCTTGATTCGATCCTTGACCAACTCTTGATCCAATCGCCATCAACCGCTTAGATCACCTGTTCATCTCATGCCTTGTCTTCAACTTGATCGTTGACGTACATCACATCACAGAAATACAACCAGATGTAAAATAAAATAAAAATAAATTACATCTCCCTTTTAGGAGGCACGCAGGCCTCTCAAAACATCAAATAAGATGCATACAAGCATCTCAAAAATTACATGACATTGCAGATCACATCGCAGGTCTTTACATTTAATACCAAAAGGGTTTGAATCCTATGATCATCACCACATGCAGCAATTATAATTTTCAGATCTGAAAACTAACTCATTATCTCATGACATAGGTTGCTGATCATGCTAATCATGATTCTAAACTTTGTAATCATGATTCACCAATGCAATTAGAATCATCATCTTATCATATAAAAATCAGCATGCAAAAATCAGCACCCTAGAAAAAATCTGCATGCAGAAAATTTTCAGCATGCATAATCTTTCAATTTTCAGATCTAATAAGCCTACTAATAATTAATCCTTACCTTAATCTACGAAGCCTAAGCTCTGATACCACTGTTAGAAAACCCCGATCATGCCGCTGAAATTTTAAAAAATTCAGATGCAGCGGAAGAGGCATGCGCGGGATCAACCGTTCATCGCATGAACATTGTTCAAAAACTGTTCGTAGATAGATAAGGATTAAAAACTTTTTTAAAACATTAGAAGATCAGATCTTCACCTTGCACGGGTGGATGATCACCGCAAACTGATGATCGTGGTTTTTGGATGAAGGTTCGCTTGAAGCCGTTCAAGTGCCCGGCCTCTACGGGTATCCACACGAAGCAGGATCCGATCCAAGCTCTCTATCTCACCGGGGTGCTAGCTCCCTTGCAGAGATAACTTTTGATGGCTGATCTCCTCTCTTTCTTTCAACTCTTGAATGTACTTGAGAGGAGGAAGAAGAAGGTTGAAGAAGAGGAATAAGCAAAGCCCCTGCAGCCTACTTTCTTTTCCTTGCGTTGGAAGGAGGAAAGGAGGAAGAGGAGGACGCCATGGCTTCTTCTTTTCTTCTTCTTGCTGGCGGCTGAACCAAGGGAGGGAGAGGGTGGCCACGGCTCCAAGGGAAGAGGAAAAGCTCTATCTAGGGCGCCGGCCCTAGCTCCCTTTTTAATAAGTATGAAGGGCTCCTAACAATTAGGGGCCCTTGAGTTATTTCCAAGAGGGGGCGCCGGCCCCCTCTCTTCATGTCGCCCTAACCAAGTGGAGAGGGGCTGATGCCCCTCTTACTTGGTTAACCTAATCCTCTTCCAAAGAGGATTAGGTGCCCCTCTTATGGTTTAGTCCTAATCTAATTAGGATTAACCAAATTATGAATCAATTGGGTTCAATCTATACTAATCCTAATCCAATTAGAACTTGAGTGAACCATGACTCAATTGAACTCTTCAATCCTAACCCAATTAGGAGTCATGTTGATTCATTAGATTAATAATTAATTAGGACTTAAGAAACCCTAATCAAATTAGGACTTATTTAATTTTAGTCCTAATCCAATTAGGACTCTAATTTGAATCCGAAGTCCTAATCCGATTAGGACTCTAGAAATCCTACTCCAAGTAGGAATCCAATTTTAATTCAAAACTCCTAATCTAATTAGGATTGTAGGAATCCTATTCCAAGTAGGAATCCCAGTCCTACTACAACTAGGATTTCCAGTCCTAATCCAATTAGGACTCTAGGAATCCTACTCGAAGTAGGATTTGTGTTTAAGTCCAATTAATTAATTTTCTTTGTTCCTTCTTCAACTGAATATCAATCGAATTGATTACTTGTGATTCCTAATCACGATTCAACCATCGGATCGGTCAATACTTCTAGTGTGTGTGACCCTATAGGTTCTACTCTGACTGGTAGTGAGATATATTATGATCTCTATCACAATATCATTGAAAACTCCTTTCAATGGATTGGAACGATTCCAACTCTACTCATTAGGGTTTATCGATCATCGAGATAATCCCTGTGAGTCCCACCATCCACGAGTGACACCTAGCAGCATGTAGTGGCTACCCAGTAGAATAGAATGATGAACCTCTAGGTGCAGTTATCATATGATACAGTCCTACTATCGTGGATCCCTACAGGACGGAGGTCATGGATAACTCGTCAAACCCCTTCGTCTGTCATATGTCAAGATTTATTCGACTCGAGTTCGTTAGTGGAAAACTCTTTCTCCACTTTGTATTACTGCCCTGGCCAAGGTCTTAGAACTCAGTCTAACAAATCACATAGGATCACTCCTCTTCTATCAAGGTCGATAAATTCCATATAAGTGCATACCCTACTCCTACAGTGAACTTACTGCAGCCAATCTACACTACAAGGACCCATATGACTAAAGACCATGTATACGTGTAGTCAAACTACAATAACCTCACTGTGAGTAGCTGAAGCACTGCAGGTCAAAGGACCAGTCATACTACTGCAACATCAAGCAAGTCAGTGACGAGTGGATAGACATCCAAATGACTTCTTGTCTTGGTCACGCTCAGTACCCTTGTCTCTAACAAGCACCTGCACTATCACTTCAGTGTCCCTACACTGTGGACTCAAGTCTCGTCCATCCAGAAGGAAAGTGATCTGTGCACTGATCGGATCGATCACCGTCCTCGTGATGATCCATTGATCAGGAGCATTTAGAAATTAATCACCAATGATACATGGCTCAAATTCTCAACTCTTGAGAATATGCATCATCATCTTATTAATTTCTTGGATGATTCATAGACACATAAATAATATGAATGAAAAGATGCCTTTTATTTATTCCATAATAAATAGTCAAGTACAAAATTATGTCCCTAGAATTAACAATGTGTCAGCCAGATTGGCTTCCAGGGCATACATCTAACACTTTTCGGTGTTGATTTGTCTCGGCTGGACACAGTGGGCAAGTTGCATCGGGGGACTGGACCTCTCTATTAGGCATGAGATGTTGCGGGGTAAAGGTGGGGTTGCGCACCAATAACTGTTAGGTGAGGACCCAATGACGACTTTATTTCTGCGGTTATACGGTGGGTCTTACTTAACTAAGTAATGGGGCCAAATAACTGTTAGGTGAGGTCTTCATGACTTAGAGACCAAGTACCACTGCAATTTGCTTGAGAAGCATTGTACAAGAGTTGTATACTCATCCATTTATATGTCACCAGTAACTGTTAGGTGAGGCGGCATGTAAATCGGTGAGACCGCAGTACCCACTAGAAATCCTAGTCGCGTAGGATTTTCGTTTCTCCATCAGGAAAGTATGAGGGATTCGAGAAAATAGTAGGAGTGCATTTGTTTTAAAAGACCCTAAAACAAATAGAGTTCAAGTACAAAGTCTAACTAGAATCTTTACTCTCTACATATCACAATGTCAGCTTCGAACCCTTTGACCCATATCCTTGAGACCAACCGACTGACCGGAACCAATTACAAATGCTGGCTTAGAAACCTGAAAATCGTTTTGAGTTGTGAGAAGATAAGCTATGTGCTCGAGAATGAAATCCCCAGGTTACCATCACGTCCGACCGATGAACAACGTGAGACGCATGAAAAATGGACGGACGATGACATTAGGGTCAAGTGCTACATCATGGCATCCATGACTAATGAACTTCAATGTCAACATGAGAATATGAAGACTACTAGAAAAATACTGGCACACCTGCAAGAGTTGTATGGTGAGCAGAGTCGCACAGCTCGCTTTGAAGTGTCCAAGAGGCTCTTCAAGGCAAAGATGCGCGAGGGGCAGTCTGTCCATGATCACTGTCTGACTATGATCAAGGACCTAGAGGAGCTTGACAAGCTCGGTATGACCATGCATAAGGAACTGTAGATAGATCTGGTCCTGCAATCCCTTTCTGATTCATTTGGGCAGTTTATAGTAAACTATCCTATGAATAAAATTGAATGCACTAAGACCGAACTGTTAAATATGTTGGTAACTGCTGAAGGGGCCTTGAAAGGTTCGAGGGGCACTATTCTGGCTGCTGAGCTGATTTCTGGTTCCAAGAGAAAGTCTACTTGGAAGAAAAAGAAGCCTGCAAAGAAGCAGAAGAAAGACAAGAAGCCAAAGAAGGAAGTTCATAAGAAAAAGGCTAATGACAACGGAAAATGTTTCCACTGCAACGTCGATGGCCACTGAAAAAGGAACTGCCCTTCATACCTCAAGAGCCTGAAGAACAAAAGGGACACACCTTCAGAAGGTATGTTAGACTTGCTCGTAATTGAAACTAACCTTACAGTTTCTTCTACTTCTAGTTGGGTTATAGATTCTGGTTCTAGTGCTTATTTGTGCACTACTATGCAGGGTCTAAAGAAAAGTAGGAGGCTGGCGGAAGGTGCAGTAACCCTTCGGGTTGGCAACGGGGCAAGAGTTGCTGCTGTAGCTGTGGGCACCTATCCTCTGCGACTACCGTCTGCTTTTAGTTTATTGCTTAGAGACTGTTATTATGTCCCTGCTGCTAGCAGAAATTTGATTTCTATTTCAAGTTTAGCACAGGATGATCATATTTTTACATTTGACAAAGACTGCTGTTCTATTTATTTCACAAATAAATTAGTTGCACGTAGTTTCATGATTGACAGTCTCTATCATTTACATGTCGACATGTCTGTGAACGTGTCTGAACAAGTAGTGAGTGCCATAGGATCCAAAAGATCCAGAGATGAGATAAACCAGAAGTATTTGTGGCACCTCAGGCTTGGCCATATTGGAGAGGATAGGATGAACAAAATAGAGAAAGATGGAATTCTCGGCTCATTGACTTCCGAGTCATGTCCAGTTTGCGAGTCCTGTCTTCAAGGAAAAATGGCTAGACTACCTTTTATAGGACATGGGGAGAGGACCACTGAAATACTTACCCTGGTACACACTGATGTGTGTGGCCCATTCGATGTGCTAGCCAGGGGTCGTTATTCGTACTTCATTAACTTTACTAATGATTTTTCATGATATGGGTATGTGTATCTTATGAGACACAAATCTGAATCTTTTGAAAAGTTCAAAGAGTTCAAAAATGAAGTAGAAAAACAAACTGAAAAATCTCTTAAGGCTCTTCGATCAGATCGAGGAGGAGAATACCTTAGTGGAAAATTCAGGGACTATCTCAAGGAGAATGGCATAGTCTCATAATGGATGCCTCCGGGTACACCTCAACTCAACGGGGTGTCAGAGAGGAGAAATCAGACTCTATTGGATATGGTCCGATCCATGATGAGCTTCACTGATTTACCTATATTTCTTTGGGGAGATGCCTTACTTAGCGCAATTTACTTATTGAATAGAGTTTCCTCTAAATCCGTTCCTACCACACCGTATGAGATATGGCATGGTAAGAAGCCGAGTCTTGGTCATCTCAAGATTTGGGGATGTCCAGCCCACGTCAAGCGACTACAGGCGGACAAGTTAGAGCCTAGGACCATAAATGCTCGTTTTATAGAATATCCTAAAGAGTCATTAGGATACAATTTTTACGTCTCTGAGGATCACAATGTATTTATGAGCCGACATGCCATCTTCTTGAAAAAATAGTTTATCCTTGATAGAGGCAGTGGGAGGAAAATTGAGCTTGAGGAGAAAGTCTCTGAAAAGCAATGAGTCATGGATCCTATAGAATCTATTCATACAGAGCCAGTACATGTAGTACCTCCTCTACCTCGTAGATCTAGTAGGGTCTCCCATCCTCCTGATAGATACTTAGGTATACTAGTAGAGGATACCGAGAAAATGTTCCTCATGGGAGATAGGGAACATGTACAAGATCCTAATACCTACAACGAGGCGATATCAGATATCGATTCCGAGAAATGGCTGGAAGCCATGAGGTCAGAGATAGACTCCATGTATTCCAACCAAGTCTAGACCTTAGTAGATCCACCAGAAGGTATAGTACCTATTGGATGTAAATGATCTACAAAAGGAAGATAAGTTCGGATGGAAAGGTAGAGACCTATAAGGCAAGGCTAGTGACGAAAGAGTATAGTCAGCGCGAAGGCATTGACTATCAGGAGACTTTTTCACCTGTAGCCATGCTGAAATTCATTCGAACATTGCTTGCCATTGCAGCATTTCATGATTATGAAATTTGGCATATGGACAAAAAAACTGCTTTTCTGAATGGATATCTTGATAAAGATATCTACATGGAACAGCCTTTGGGTTTCACTTTCAGTGATGAAGATCACAAGGTCTGCAAGCTGCAAAGGTCCATCTATGGACTAAAGCAAGCATCTCGGAGTTGGAACACTCGTTTCAATGATGCGATCAAATCGTTTGATTTCATCAAGAATGAAGAGGAACCGTGTGTTTACAAGAAGGTTAGTGGGAGTGCTGTTGTGTTCCTCGTACTGTACGTGGATGACATCCTCCTGATTGGGAATGATATTCCTATGCAAACCTCGGTCAAGGTCTGGTTGTCAAAAGAGTTCCCCATGAAAGACCTTGGGAAAGCATCCTACATCTTGGGGATTAAGGTCTATAGAGATAGATCTAAAAGGTTGCTGGGCCTATCACAGAAGATGTACATAGAGGAGATGCTGAAAAGGTTCAGCATGGAAAACTCCAAAAGGGGTCTATTACCCCTTAGGCATGGGATCCATCTCTCCAAGAAGATGTGCCCCAACACATCTGAAGAGATTCAACGCATGAGCAGGATCCCTTATGCTTCTGCAATAGGGAGCCTCATGTATGCCATGCTGTGTACACGACCTGATATAGCCCTTGCTATGAGTGTCACTAGCAGATATCAGTCGAATCCAGGCGAAGAGCACTGGACAACTATAAAAAATATTCTTAAGTACTTGAGAAGAACTAAAGATTTGTTCTTGGTCTTTGGAGGAGCATCAGAGTTAAAGGTAGAATGATACACAGATTCAGACTTCATGACTGATATTGATGATAGAAAGTCTACATCTGGATATGTGTTCTTGTGCAATGGTGGTACGGTAAATTGGAAGAGTTCCAAACAATCGATCATTGCTGATTCTACCATGAAAGCTGAGTATATCGCCGCCTCTGAAGCTGCAAAGGAGCCTTTTGGTTCAAGAAATTCATTGCAGAGCTAGATGGAATGCCATCAGATGCCATCACACTCTGCTGCGATAATAATGGTGCCATAGCTCTTGCTAAGGAGCCAAGGTCTCATTAGAAGTCCAAGCACATAGAGCGGCGCTTTCACCTCATACACGACTACCTCGAGAAGAAATATGTCAAGGTGCAGAGAGTAGACTTCGCGGACAATGTGGCGGACCCACTCACTAAGCAGCTAAGTCAGCAGAAGACTGAAGCCCACCTTGAGAAGATGGGACTTAGATATATGACTGATTAGCTTTAGTGCAACTGGGAGATTGTTAGATGTATGCCCTAGAAGCCAATCTGGCTGACACATTATTAATTCTGGGACATAAATTTGTACTTGACTTTATTATTATTGAATAATAAATGGGCATCGTTTTCATTCATATTGTTTATGTATCTATGAATCGTCCAAGGAATTAATAGGATGATGATACATATTCTCAAGAGTTGAGAATTTGAGCCATGTATCATTGGTGATTAATTTCTAAATGCTCCTGATCAATGGATCATCACAAGGACGGTGATCGATCCGATGAGATCAGTGCACAGATCGCTTTCCTTATGGATGGACGAGACTCGAGTCCACAGTGTAGGGACACTGAAGTGAGAGTGCAGGTGCTTGTTAGAGAACAAGGGTACTGAGCATGAACAAGACAAGAAGTCACTTGGATGTCTATCCACTCGTCAGTGACTTGCTTGATGTTGCAGTAGTGTGGCTAGTCCTTTGACCTGCGGTGCTTCGGCTACTCACAGTGAGGTTATTGTAGTTTGACTGCACATACACATGGTCTCTAGTCATATGGGTCCTTGTAGTGTAGATTGGCTGCAGTAAGTTCACTGTAGGAGTAGGGTATGCATCTACATGGAATCTATTGACCTTGATAGATGAGGAGTGATCCTATGTGATTTATAAGACTGAGTTCTAAGACCTTGGCCGGGCAGTATATACAGTGGAGAAAGAGTTTTCAACTCTCGAACTCAAGTCAAATTGTCACGACCCCCGCCCCGTTCCGGCGGGCCGCCGCGACGGTCCTAGGGTGCGGGTAGGCATAAGGCCACCAGCCACCACGTAGAACCCTACTACCTATCAATCATCAATAAATCCAGAAAAATTTTGGCATGATGCATGCACAAAATGATCACCTTTCCTATATTGACCTGTCAGGATTATCTCAATACATACAACAACACTACCTGTCAGAGCAGCAATCACATAATCTGTCACATAATAAACCTGGACAATATATAGCAATACATTATCACAGGCACACAACTGATCTGCTTATGTATATATATACCAGATTCCCAATCCATCCATGGTCAACCCATACCCACAACAGGATCTATGACTGTAACTATACACTATATACAACAGAAGGTTTATAATATACCAAAATGTATAAACCTCTATCTACATTATACTATACTATGGAGCGACACAGCTAGCAGGCAACCACTAATCCTGCTCCTCTCTATATATCAGTTGGCCTGCAACAAAAATATCGACTGGAGAGTGAGTATATGAATACTCAGTGAGTGGAGTAGAGAGTACAATGCACATGAGACAAGATATATTCATGGCTCGAGGTGAAATCTCAAGAACATATGAGCAGTCATCAATAAGAGGATACACATAACTCAACATAAGAAATATGGAGTAAATCTTCACAATTTCACCACAATTACAATCAACTCATCTGGAGCATATATAGAATAATCAAGTAAACATATATGCTACTCATGAATATGCTCAACAGATCATAATGCTGGAACATACAAATCGGGTGTCAATATGCGAAGTCATCACTAGACAACTGTCGGGAGGTGGGTCTTACGCCCCAGGCACACCGCAACAACTCCCTACTATCATATGCATATGCAGAATAAGACACCACGCTGTCGGGAGGTGGATTTTACGCCCCAAGCGAACCACAACAACTCCCTACTATCACATGCATATGCAGAATAAGACACCACACTATCGGAAGGTGGGTTTTACGCCCCAGGCGAACCACAACAACTCCCTATTATCACATGCATATGCAGAATAAGACACCACACTGTCGGAAGGTGGGTTTTATGCCCCAGGCGAACCACAACAACTCCCTACTATCACATGCATATGCAGAATAAGACACCACACTGATCATGTAAATGCTGGCCAGTATCTAGAACAGAAACCCATGAGAATCACCTCACAACTGAATACTATCGGCACCTCAAGGGAATTCTACATCCGCGGAAAGCCATATTGCACCTCGCGGGGTCTTACTATGCCCGGCGGCAAGCAGAATATAAGTCGTAGGACCGGCCGTGTCCCCCCTAGGGTCGTGTCCCCCCTAGAAAGGGACTGGGCTCCGTCCATCCAGGAGGCTACTATGTGAACATAGGCCGATATCTAACCCCATCGACTATAGGTGTCTTGTAGATACTGCCAAGCCATGCATAATGCTATAATGCACCCTCCCAATACTCTACTAAAAAGGAGTATAATCAAGACTACCACTCACTCGACTCCGACCCAATCATAAACTAACATCAGGGTTGGGAGTGAGGGGTCAAGGGAGTGCAATGCAACTCAATATACCACTGAGAAGGGCTCTACAAGTCTTTGAAATAGAGAAAATAAGATCAATTTACAAAAGAAGTAATTTCACAATCTGGAACCAATTTGACTACTCTTCAACTCCTTGTAATTCCTCTCGATGTTCCCTCAAATGTATGCACGAGATAATCAAGCATGGAGAACAAAACATAGAGGAATCTACTACAATATCAATCAATATGCACAAGTGGAATCAATTCACACTTGGCAACATTCATGAAAATGAATTAAGAATGCTCATGGTGCAATGTGCATGACTCCCACTCACCTGTCAATCTGGCACAGCTCTGATACGCCTCCAAAGATCTACAGTAGGCAGTAGGGGACTTCCTCCTCTTGTTCCCTAGCTTCTTGCCCAACTGATACATGCATTTGTAATATATTTAGTCTTGTATCAAGGGCCATAATTTACGTGCCAATCATAAATATAGGAAACTTTAATTGATTCAACTCCCCCCTTTTCCAAATCCTTTCCTTTTTCCCTTTTTTCTATCAATTAATCTTCCCCTTATAAGTATTATGATGCAAAAGCATCACACACACCTTAGGCCACTGCTATAGGGTCAAGGTGCGAGAAAGAATCAAAATCCTTCTTCACTAAAAAATTCACTGAATTGTAAGTCGACCCCACCACAGAACAACAAAACTTCATTTTCTAGACTCTCAGAGAGAGTCGACCCCTACCTTGTGAGTCGACCCATCTGAGGCATGAGTCGACCCCAATCTGCCCCGAGTTGACTCCAGTTGAACTCGAGTCGACTCCGGCGCGTTTTGAGGCGACTCCCATCATTTTCTCACCCTTTTTCATCTCGGATGAACAGTAACCTGGACCGATAGTGGGTCACTTCATCTCGATTTTGATCCACTTTCCGAACTCCAATTTTTATGAAATTTATACCCAATGTTCTACACTCATAGGGGTTTCCAAAATAGTAACATACATCACCATCGGAGGTCGATTGGCCTCCGAAATAATTCACCGAATTTGGAACTTCGAGACAGTTTTTCCGCAGTGCCGGAAAAACTTGTCGAAATCCAATTCTTCCTCTTTTAACCACCTCTACAACCCTTCTCCGACCCCTCTAGACTACATCCACCCTTTGTATAGCCTAATTTCATCAAAAGACTAGGTAGGGATGGGTATTTACCTTTTTTCTTCGGAAAATCGAGGTCTTTGCATAGAGGGGAAGGAGATCTACACTTTTTCCTTTAGTTGGCAGCGCAACCGGGGCTCCCTTCCCTTCTTCTTTCTTCTTCTTCTTCCTCTTCTTTTCTTCCTTTCTTTTCTTCCTCTTCTTTTCCTTCTCTCTGTCACCGCCTGAGACTCCCTTTCCTCCTCTGTTTCATCCCACGGACACAGCACCAACCCATGAATTAAGTCATATCAAGCACTATTCACCCTTTGTTTAATATTATTAAATTTCCATTTTGCCCCTAACACTTCAACATATCTACTGTTATGCCATTAACTTTTGGTTCCTTCCAATTTTACCCTTACCACTTCAACGCATCTACAACTATGCCATTATCTTTTGATTCCTTCCAATTTTACCCCTTATATCAATTTTAAAGGACTATTCTATCCCTTTTTATATAAAAAAAAATTGGAGTTATTACATCCTCCCCCCTTATATAAAATTCGTCCTCGAATTTAAAAGAGTAATTTACCTGATTACTCAAAGAGGTGAGGGTATTTGCTCTTCATACTTTGCTCCAACTCCCAAGTGCATTTTTTAATATTGTGCCGGTGCCATTGTACCTTCACCATACATATTTTCTTATTTCTCAGCTTCCTAATCTGAGTATCAAGGATAGCTACAGGAAGCTCTTCATAAGAAAGGTCTTCTTCTACTGTAACTTTCTGCACTGATAGTACATGAGATGGATCCGGCACATACTTTCGGAGCATAGATATGTGGAATACCGGATGCACATGGCTGAGGTTTGGAGGCAGTGCTAATCTGTAAGATATATTGCCAACCTTGTCTATTATCTCAAAGGGGCCAATGTATCGGGGACTAAGCTTGCCCCTCTTTCCAAACCTCATTACTTCTTTCATAGGAAAGATCTTTAAGAAAACATGATCCCCCATGCCAAACTGCACATCTCTCCTTCTGAAATCTGCATAGCTTTTCTGCCTACTAAACACTATCCTCAACCTTTCCTGTATCACTAACACCTTTTCTGATCAGTGCATCTACCACAACATTAGCTTTTTCCGGATGTGAGTAGAGCAGCAATACTACCAGAAGCTTTTCAGCTCGGTGTATCTACCTCAACATTAGTTTTTTTCGGATAGTAGTGTATAGACAAGGCATAATTTTTATCAATTCCAATCATCTTATCTGTCTCATATTGAGTTCCTCTTGGGTAAAAAGGTATTTTAGACTCTTATGATCAGTATACACCTTACAAGATTGATCAATCCAGGGCCGAAGATATTTGTTCTTTATTGTTACCTTGTCCAATCCTCGATAACCAATACATAACCTCAAACTTCCATCTTCCTTCTTTACAAACAATACTAGAGCTCCCCAAGGTGACACACTAAGTCGAATGAAGCCTTTATCAAGCAGATCTTGCAACTTTTCCTTTAATTCTTTTATTTCAGTTGGAGCCATTCTATAGGGGGTTTTTGAAGATTGGTGTGGTATTGGGAATCAAATCAATTGCAAATCCAATCTCTCTCTCTGGTGGCAAACCAGGAAGATTTTCTGGAAAAATATCAGGGTATTCATTCATTACTGGAATATCCTCTAATTTGGTCTTCTTTCAGGTATCCATTACACAGGCTAAATAAGTCTTATACTCCTTTCTTAATGCCTTCCTAGCTTTCAGGGCAGAAATTAATGTAATGATGAATTACATTACACGGGTGCATCGCTTTGAAAGAAGAACCCTGGTTCTTCAGGTATCTAGAATATCACTCTTTTATTGTAGCAGTCAATATGAGTGTGGTACCGAGACATCCAGCCTTTTTCCAAAATGATGTCAAAGTCTTGCATGTCAAGTTATATAAGATTTGTCACTAACTCTCCTACCCCTATTTGAATTATGCAATTCTTGCACTATACTTTCGCTGCACAACTCTGATCAATATTCTCCGAATTTATTAATTAACTTTCTATCAAAATACAAATCTTGATTGTAAACTGAAATGATATAAAATTTTATATCTCAAATAGAGCCAAAAGAGAACTCTTAAGTCTCATCCCCAAATATATTTTACTGAATTGTAAATGACTCATAAAATAACATACAGAAAAAACCCTATGCTCCATAGTATAATTCTATACTTAATCCTGACTCACCCTATTGCTCTGACAGGACTCTTCTTAACCTTTGCTCTGATACCACTTCTGTCACGACCCCCGCCCCGTTTCGGCGGGCTGCCGCGACGATCCTAGGGTGCGGGTAGGCATAAGGCCACCAGCCACCACGTAGAACCCTACTACCTATCAATCATCAATAAATCCAGAAAAATTTTGGCATGATGCATGCACAAAATGATCACCTTTCCTATATTGACCTGTCAGGATTATCTCAATACATACAACAACACTACCTGTCAGAACAGCAATCACATAATCTGTCACATAATAAACCTGAACAATATATAGCAATACATTATCATAGGCACACAACTGATCTGCTCATATATATATATATATATACCTGCTTCCCAAACCATCCATGGTCAACCCATATTCACAACAGGATCTATGACTGTAACTATACACTATATACAACAGAAGGTTTATAATACACCAAAATGTATAAACCTCTATCTATATTATACTATACTATGGAGCAGCACAGCTAGCAGGCAACCACTAATCCTGCTCCTCTCTATATATCAGCTAGCCTGCAACAAAAATATCGACTGGAGAGTGAGTATATGAATACTCAGTGAGTGGAGTAGAGAGTACTATGCACATGAGACAAGATATAATCATGGTTCGAGGTGAAATCTCAAGAACATATAAGCAGTCATCAATAAGAGGATACACATAACTCAACATAAGAAATATGGAGTAAATCATCACAGTATCCCCACAATCACAATCAACTCATCTGGAGCATATATAGAATAATCATAACATATATGCTACTCATGAATATGCTCAACAGATCATAATGCTGGAACATACAAATCGGGTGTCAATATGCGAAGTCATCACTAGACAACTGTCGGGAGGTGGGTCTTACGACCCAGGCGAACCGCAACAACTCCCTATTGTCACATGCATATGCAGAATAAGACACCACGCTGTCGGAAGGTGGGTTTTACGCCCCAGGCGAACCACAACAACTCCCTACTATCACATGCATATGCAGAATAAGACACCACCCTATCGGGAGGTGGGTTTTACGCCCCAGGCGAACCACAACAACTCCCTACTATCACATGCATATGCAGAATAAGACACGACACTGTCGGAAGGTGGGTTTTACGCCCCAGGCGAACCACAACAACTCTCTACTATCACATGCATATGCAGAATAAGACACCACACTGATCATGTAAATGCTGGCCAGTATCTAGAACAGAAACCCGTGAGAATCACCTCACAACTGAATACTATCCGCACCTCGCGGGAATTCTACATCCGCGGAAAGTCATACTGCACCTCGCGGGGTCTTACTATGCCCGGCGGCAAGCAGAATATAAGTCGTAGGACCGGCCGATCCTACGCCTAGGGCCGTATCCCCCCTAGGAAGGGACTGAGCTCCGCCCACCCAGAAGGCTACTATGTGCACACAGGCCGATGTCTAACCCCATCGACTATAGGTGTCCTGTAGATACTGCCAAGCAATGCATAATGCCATAGTGCACCCTCCCAATACTCTACTAAAAAGGAGTATAATCAAGACTACCACTCACTCGACTCCGACCCAATCATAAACTAACATCAGGGTTGGGAGTGAGGGGTCAAGGGAGTGCAATGCAACTCAATATACCACTGAGAAGGGCTCTACAAGTCTTTGAAATAGAAGAAATAAGATTAATTTACAAAAGAAGTCATTTCACAATCCGAAACCAATTTGACTACTCTTCAACCCCTTGTAATTCCGCTCGATGTTCCCTCAAATGTATGCACAAGATAATCAAGCATGGAGAACAAAACATAGAGGAATCTACTACTATATCAATCAATATGCACAAGTGGAATCAATTCACACTTGGCAACATTCATGAAAATGAATTAAGAATGCTCATGGTGCAAAGTACATGACTCCCACTCACCAGTCAATCTGGCACAGCCCTGATACACCTCCAAAGATCTACAGTGGGCAGTAGGGGACTTCCTCCTCTTGTTCCCTAGCTTCTTGCCCAACTGATACATGCATTTGCAATACATTTAGTCTTGTATCAAGGGCCATAATTTACGTGCCAATCATAAATATAGGAAACTTTAATTGATTCAACTCCCCCCTTTTCCAAATCCTTTCCTTTTTTCTATCAATTAATCTTTTTCTTATAAGTATTATGATGTAAAAGCATCACACACACCTTAGGCCACTGCTATAGGGTCAAGGTGCGAGAAAGAATCAAAATCCTTCTTCACTAAAAATTTCACTGAATTGTAAGTCGACCCCACCACAGAGCTGCAAAACTTCATTTTCTAGACTCTCAGAGAGAGTCGACCCCTACCTTGTGAGTCGACCACTCTGAGGCATGAGTCAACCTCAATCTGGCCCGAGTTGACTTCAGTTGAACTCGAGTCGACTCCGACGCGTTTTGAGGCGACTCCCATCATTTTCTCACCCTTTTTCATCTCGGATGAACAGTAACCCGGACCGACTGTGGGTCACTTCATCACGATTTTGATCCATTTTTCGAACTCCAATTTTTATAAAATTTATACCCAATGTTCTACACTTATAGGAATTTCCAAAATGGTAACATGCATCACCATTGGAGGTCGATTGACCCCCAAAATAATTTGCAGAAGTTGGGACTTCGACACAGTTTTTCCGCAGTGCCGGAAAAACTTGTCGAAATCCAATTCTTCCTCTTTTAACCACCTCTACAACCCTTATCCGACCCCTCTACACTACATCCACCCTTTGTATAGCCTAATTTTATCAAAAGACTATGTATGGATGGGTATTTACCTTTTTCTCTTCGAAAAATCGAGGTCTTTGCATAGAGGGGAAGGAGATCTACACTTTTTTCTTCAGTTGGCAGCGCAACCGGAGCTCCTTTCCCTTCTTCTTTCTTCTTCTTCTTTTCTTCCTTTCTTCTCTTCTTCCTCTTTTCCTTCTCTCTGTCACCGCCTGAGACTCCCTTTCCTCCTCTATTTCATCCCACGGACACAGCACCAACCCATGAATTAAGTCACATCAAGCACTATTCACCCTTTGTTTGATATTATTAAATTCTCATTTTGCCCCTAACACTTCAACATATCTATTGTTATGCCATTAACTTTTCATTCCTTCCAATTTTACCCCTTATATCAATTTTAAAGGACTATTCTATCCCTTTTTATATAAAATTTTTTTTGGGGTTATTACACAAATAAATCTAGACATATGACTGACGACGGGGTTTGACGAGTTATCCATGACCTCCGTTCTGTAGGGATCCACAATAGAAGGACTGTATCATACGATAACTTCACCTGGAGGTTCATCATTCTATTCTGCTGGGTAGCCACTACATACTGCTAGGTGTCACTGGTAGATGGTGAGACTCACAGGGACCATCTTGATGGTCGATGATCCCTGGTGAGTTGAGTTGGAATTGTTTCAACCCATTGAAAGAAGTATTCAATGATATTGTGATAGAGATTGCAATATATCTCATTACCAATCAGAATAAAACCTATGGAGTCACACACATTAGAGGTATTGACCGATCCGATGGTTGAATTGTGATTGGGAATCACAAATAATCAATTTGATTGATAATTGGTTAACCCGCTAAGAGTTAGTGAGTTGAAGAAGGAATAATTGCAATCGGATTGCAATTTAATTTAATTAATTGGATTTAAGTAATTGGACTTGATCATGAGTCCTACTTGGAGTAGGATCCTTGGAGTTCTAATTGGATTAGGATTTCAAATTAAATTAGAGTCCTACTTGGAGTAGGATTTCTAAAGTCCTAATTGGTTTAGGGCTGAAATTTAAGTAGTCCTAATTAGATTAGGAGTTCTTAAGTCCTAATTAATTTTAATCTAATTAATCAAATGACTCCTAATTGGATTAGGATTGAAGAGTTTAATTGAGTCATGGTTCAATGAAATTCTAATTGGATTAGGATTTGGGGGAATTAAATTGGATGCACTTAATCCTATTTTGAATAGGATTGGACCTAGAACTAGTCCTAACCCAATCCCCACTTAATTTGATTAAGTGGGGCCAACCATATGGGAGAAGAGGGAGGGGCGTACCCCTCCCTTGGCTGCATGCGTGAGGGAAAAAGGAGGGGCTACGCCCCTCCTCATTTGAATTGGAAATGGGATAAAGATGAGCTCCTAAAATTTAGGAGCTCATCTTTATCCAAACGCCTTATAAGAAAGGGGCTTCAAGGGGCTGCGAATATGAGATGAAAAATCACCTCCTTTCAGCCGTGAACACCTCTCTCCCATTCCTCCTTTGATCTGCAAGCAAACAAGGGGAAAAGGAAGCCTTGGCGTGGCCTTCTTCCTCCTCTTTTTGGTTCTAGCGCAAGGAAAAAGAAAAGGCTGCGAAGGGCCTTGTTTTCTTCCTCCTAGATCCTTCCTTCTTCTTCCTCCTCTCAAGGCAATCAAAGGTTGATTCAAAGGAGAGGACTTTAGCCATCAATAGCCTTCTCTACAAGGGAGCTAGCACCCCGGAGAGATCCAAAAGCTTCGATCGGTTCATTACCTCGTATGGATACCCGTAGAGGCCAGACGCGTGTGCGACTTCCATTGAACCTTCATCAAATACCTCGTAAATCAGATTTGCGGAGACCATCTACCCACACAAGGTGAAGATCTGATCTTCTTAATGATTTTAAAATGGTTTATAAGAATTTAATCCTAATCTATCTACAAACGACGGTTTTAAATAGGATGAACGGGATCTGGCATGCCTTCCACTGCAGATCTGAAAAAATTTTGAAATTTTCTGCGGTATGTGACAGATCCTAACATCAGGATGACAACAAAAGTGTGTCGGGTTACATCTTTACCCTTAATGGTGGTGCTGTCTGTTGGAAAAGTTCCAAGCAGCATATTGTGGCTGATTCAAAATGCAAGACAGAGTACATTGCTGCATCTGATGCCGCGAAAGAAGCTGTATGGATGCAAAAGTTCATCACCGAGCTTGGAGTGACACTCTCTATTGATGGTCCAGTTCCACTATTCTGTGATAGCACTGGAGCCATTGCTCAAGCAAAGGAACCAAAAGCATATCAGCGGACCAAGCACATTCTACGACGATATCATCTTGTTCGAGAAATAGTAGAACAAGGCGATATAGATCTTCAGAAGATTGATGGAAAGAAAAATCTGGCCGACCCATTTACTAAAGTCCTCAGCACCAAAGAGTTCAACGATTACAAGTCAAAGATGGATATATGATACTGTATCGATTGACTTTAGTCCAAGTGAAAGTTGTTGAGAATTGTGTCCTGAAAGATAATCATCATCTTGTTGATGATTGAATTGTATATGAATTAATGAAATTAATAAAAGTTATTTGGTAATATTTCATTACATATTTGCATCTTTGAGAACTCAAGTAATGTAATGAAGTCCTTAGGACTCTATTAAATGATAAAGGAGGATTTATCTACGAGTCCTTAAACTAGTTCGCGACCAAACGATATGCTATCACTAGGACAATAGCATTATCAAAAATAGGTCATTGTGTGCCATATACGTTGGTTGTCCTTTTAACCAAGGAGTGTAGAGACACTGATATGTCACACATGTGAAGTATAGGAGTACATTTCACTGAACGTGACCAGTTCCGGAATGCTCTGCTGTCAAGAGATGTTCCGAGTGGATATGGATATAAGTATACCTCAGACTTGAGATCGCCACGGTGACTTGTAAGCGACTCACTGTACTTTGGTACCAGACTATCTGAATTTCTAATTCAGTGATGGAAGGCTACTGGGTGCAGTCAAGTACTTGCGAAGTCGGTGCGTGAGTCAAAATTGACCCCTCTTGGTGACAGGAGATAATGCCCTTGTGTCCAATTTAGCAAAAGTTTGGCCAAGGTAATCCTTGTGAGGAGTCACAGGATTTATAAAGTTGAAATACATTTTGGATGCACTGATTAAAGAGTTGACAGAACTCTGAAGTCATCCTAGGCATTTTGAGTCATAGGGATTAATTATACGGTAACCATAGTCCAAGGGTTCCAGAATATTGCTTTGCGATTATTCGGCCTATGCGAATGTCGGGTACCATTGCTAGATGGTCATTTTGATTAGTACAGAAAGTCATTCTTGTGCTACCGGCTTAGGTTCGAACCTATGGGGTCACACGCATAGAAGTTTACAGGTTGATCATATGGCTGATTGATGATTAAGAATCATTCAGGAATAATTTGGTCAATTCGATTGACAAATTACCCTAAGCAAAAGTTGCAATAAAATAATTATTAAATTATTGAGGGATTAATTAGCAATTAGATTGCTAATGAACTCAATTGATTGAATGATTAAGCTTAAGTTAAGCCAAATTGAATAAAATTCAATTTGGGTTACATCAGGATTTGACCTAATTGGATTGAGTTCGATCCGAGTTGATTAGGCTCGACCCAATTAATCAGACTTGACCCAATTGGATTAGGATTGACCCAAGCCTATTAAAAGTCCTTATTTGATAAGGATTCTAAGTTCAAAAATTCAGAAATTGATAAGAAGAAGAATCCCTAAATTTTAGGACCCTAGCTTTCTTTCTTGAACAAGAAAGACACCTCATTCTTATCCCTAAAATTAGTGGCTCCTATCCTCTTTATTTTTGGCCAATTTTTGGCATGAGGAAAGAGGAGGCGTGGGGCTATTTTTCAAAAAAATATGGCACCTCAAATCTTCCTAAAAAGATAGGAATCAAATCCCTAATTTGTAGGGACTGCATGGCGCATCAAGCAGGGTGGCGTGCGGCTGAAGTTTGGGGCACCGGGACCCTCTTATTTTTATGGATTCATAGTGCAAAATTAGAAGAGAATTTGTTCATCTCTTAGCTGCCAATTCACCAAAATTTTTTGAAAATTTTATCAACCAAATTCGTTGGCTAAAATAGGTGTGAGGGGTGGGGAGCCTTTTGGCTATAAAAAGACTCTCATGCCTAGGGTTTGAGAGAGATGGTCTTTAGAAAGGATTCTAAATTCTGAAAAAATTCTGAGAGTCGGCCGCCCTCTCTCCTCCTTCTTCTCCTTCATCTCCATCCTTTATCTTCTCAAAGAAGAATTAAAAGTTGAGTGCTTCGAGGGAGAAAAGTTCAGCCACTGAAGCACCTCTGCGCGAGCTAACACTCCTGCAGTTGTGGATCATCCTAGAGCTTCGCGTGGACTATCCATAGAGGCCGGACATGTGTGCGGCTACAGAAGGTGATCAAGGCATCATCAAAGTCCTCAAAGCAAAAAGGTATGAGATCTGATCTCATTAGAATTTAGAATTAGAAATCAACTAGGTTGCTGAAATTCTGCATGACTACATGTTAGACATAGAATCATGCATACTTGTTTAGGATAAATGTTTAAAGTCCTGGATCTATTTTTGTTGTAGAGATATGATCTCTAGCATGCATAAAAATTAAATAGTTTAATTCATACTTCCACTGTAAAATTTTTAAAAATATATGCATGCGACTACTAGGGTTCCCAACATAAAACACCACATGAGATGTGGATAGGGCGTAAATCAATACTCACTCACCTTAGGGTTTGAAGGTGTCCGGCCTACGTCAAGCATTTGAAAGTAGATAAACTTGAAGCTAGGTCTGACAATATTTCTTTGTTGGCTATCCAAAAGAGACCAAGGATATTATTTCTACCTTGCTGAAGAACAAAAGTTGTTCGTCAGCAATAGGGTTGTTTTCTTGGAGAAGGATCTAATGGCTCTAATGTTGAACTTGAGGAAGTTGGACATGTAGAAAAACCGACACCATCCACTGAACCTTTAGAATCTGATCTAATTAGATTAAGCCTAGAACCCATTATAGAGGCATTGATAGTCAACTTTAAAGACCACGCAATAGCACGTATCTGGTAGGATAGTGATTACGGGTATCGATCCACAGGGATTGGGGTACAGTTATTTTTCTTTAAAAATAAAAATATTTAAAACGATGAATTTGTGAAGACTATTAAACTAAGAAATTTAATAAAAGAAAATGCAATTAAAAGGATATCAGTTTAAGGGAACCTAGGGCAAGGAATTCACCACTAACATCGGAACAAGGGTTATTTATATTTTATTTCGTTCTTGGATTAACATGCAAATTGGCTACAAGCCTAATAAGCATTTAAATAAAAATTCACAAAGTAATTTGGGCATAATCCATCTTCAGTTGGCACGAAATGTCTACCCTAATCTAAGGTGGCAGCACATCGCATCTTCCTTTAGCATGGACTATCTTATATTTACTTTAGTGATCATGAAGAGCAATTGTATAAACATCATATTTAAAATCACAGAATTCAAATATGGAATTAAAGAAATATTCATTAAGATCAAAGAAGTTTATACAATTCCAAGAACATAAATCAAAAATACAAAACCCTTGGCCCTTTGTTAGGGCTACATCCGGCCCTAGAGAAGAGATCAGCCCTGCATGGAGTTGGAGACGGCAGCAGCAGCACAGCAGCGGGCTCCCATCTCTCCCTCTTGCGATTCCCTTGAGAACGGCTCCTTCTTAGCTCTTAGGGGAAGTTATTCCCAAAATAACCAAGAAACCTTCTCTCTCTTTCCTTTCTCTCATTTTTTATTCTCTCATGGGATTCGGCTCACTCCCTCCCCTGTTTCTTCTTCTCCCGTGGGAAACTTGGCTTCTCTCCCCCTCCCCCAAGATGCTCTCCCGAAGAAAATAACTCCTCTTTATATAGGCTCTCCCTCCCTCTCTCTTCTCGGTTGAGATGAGGATGAATCACGTAAAAGACGCAGGAGGTTGCCGGGAATGGATCTTATCCGGGAGAAGATTGGGATGATCTGTGGTCAATGGAATCCGTGGATGAGGAAGTCGGTGAGCTGGGAACTGGAATTCGTTGGCTGAAGTCGGCTTGATCCTTGGAGCTCGGATGGCGAGGACGTGGAGCAAGGATCTCGGTTGATGGATGATTGTTGGTTCTTATCCTGATGCTGAGAAGATGTAGATGAATCGCGGACTGGGATGCATGGATTTGGATGCGAACGTTGAGAAGATCCCGGCTCTGTTCCTTGATCCTTGGACACGGTGCTGAATCTGATCCGAAGAGCTGGATGTTGCATGAGCTGATCCGGGAGTTTGGATGCGGAACTGTGGAAAGATAGGAACAGAGGATTCTTCCGTGATCAATGGGATTAATCCGAATGAGAGGTAGTTTGGATTCGGTTGGCAGTTTGGTGAAGAAATCTTTGTTTCGAAACAGAGGAGGTGATTCGAAATGCTAGAGATGGAAACGTGAAAGGATCTTGGCTTGCTGGGTGGAAGTTTGGGATTTGGTTGATTAAGGATTAGTCGGTATGGGATGCAGGGGATGCCGTGAAGCTCGGGAGAATGGAAGGATGGAGTTGTTCCGAAAGCTTTGGAGATGAAGACACGAGAGGAATGAGCTGGGAATGGCTGTCTTGATTCTGTTCGTGGGAGACCTGGGAGATGAGTGGATCACGGGAGGATGAACTTGATTCGGTTGGGAACAGGGGAGATGATCCTTCAGCTGGGAACGGGAAGATAATGCTTTGCTGGGAGACCTAACGTGGAGGAGGTTTTGTTTGACGTGGAACAGGGGCTGAGCTTGCCCATGGATGATGAACGGGAAGGCTGGGATCAAACGCGAATGCTGGGCTGTTTGGTAGAGAGACGTGGAGGAAGATGAAAACGGGCGTGAGGGGAAATCTGGAGTTTGGGATGGAGGCTGATCTACGGATGTGATAAGGAGTTCGGGAGGATGAATCAGCTGGGATTTTATCCGTGGATTTGATTTGGCATGGTTGGGAAGATGGGAATTGAACCGTTTGAAATAGGAGAATTAATCCTATTTGGCTGGGAAAAGGCCAATGACTAGAATTCTCTGAGATCTGTGCAACTATAGATGAATAGATGATATATTTTGAGATCTGAGAAATAAATGATTGAAAAGTGTGGGAAGAGAAGTAGGTGAAATTGTGAAGAAACGGGAATTAATGGGAAGCACTGGGTTTTGGAGGAGAGTTCTTGGAGTCGACTCCGGAGGATGTGGAATTATGAAAAGATGCAGTTTAGGCTTTATCTTATTGAGCTTGACTTGACCTGCATACATTAGGCTCAATTAATAAATAATTAAATCAAACTTGAATTAATGCAATGATGAGGGTAACACATCTTTTGTGGTTAACTTTACAAAATATGTGTATTAAAATAATGGTAAGTGCCATGAGAGAGAGGTTAATTTATGTATTATTTAGCACTTATCACACCCCCCAACCTACATTTTGCTAGTCCTCAAGCAAAATAAAAACTAACTCACTTTCGCAGGAATCGCGATTGCATTTACCGTATGCAATAAGGCTTTACACCCCTAGGTGGCCCTAGTGGCGAGTTTTATCTCGTGAGGATTTCCGGCTCAGATACCCACAAACTGTTGTCTCTACTCAAAGAGTTTATTGTTTTATAAAATCTAATTTCAAATGCATAAATGCCAAGAATTTTAAAAGCACACAAAGTTTTAATTACTAAGTCAGCCCAAATCCTAAATCAGTATGCAATTTAAGTTGAAGTCATTAAGTTTCTGTTAGAGAGTTGTAAGGCTAATTTATACTTGGGTGCTCGGTGATGTCTGGACCATACACAAGCTAAGGCTTTAGATTCTCCAAAATACGGCTAAAACTAGTAGTTTCCAAGAATTGGTCAGATAAGACTTAATCACTGATTCAAAACCATCCTACCTTGCAGAATTTCGAGAGTTGTGGATGTTTACTTTAATACCTCATGGGCTTTATCTGTAATATTCCAGTTTACTCGAATTTTTACAACGACGGCTTTCACACTATCGTCTTTTTCAAGATCAATATTATAATTTTTTTTCTTTTTCTTCTCTTTTTTTTTAGATTTATAAATTACGCACTTTTACTCTTGTAATGATTCATCCGTGTAGCGAGCATTCAGTCAATACTCCCACACCAGATGGCGTAAGGTGTTGGGCATCAAGACTCCCCTACGGACCTATGCTCGGGTTCCTTATTACAAGCCCGCTGACCTTTGACGATAGGTAGCCCTTTTCGATGTACCTGACTAAATTCACTTTTTTTTTTGACAGTAAATATGGGATAATAGTGAATTAGATAGGAATGATTCATCAGGACTCAAGGTTGCTACTAGACTTAGCAACGTAATGTTGAACCTAATCCTTAGAAGTGCAGGCCATATGTGTTGTGAAATTCCAAAGTAAAAATTATCTTACAACTCGCTAAAAGAATTTTTAATAAAACGAACTCAAATTGACTTACTCCTGACTAGTTATTGGGCTTTTTAGATTTTATATACTTTGTGTGTTTATCATTTCAGCACTAAAGCATAAAAATTAGGATTTTTTTTTTTGAGATGAAATACTTATTCACAAAATCAAAAATTTCGAAAAATTTCTTCAAAAATTCGAATCTTATACCCCCAAACCTAGATCAGACATTGTCCTCAATGTTTTTGTTTTTTTTTTAAAATTTTTTTTTAAAAATATTTTATTATTATTATTATTATTATTATTATTATTTTTGTTTTACGAAAATATGATGCATATGGAGGATAGAAGCATTGTACCTTAATTGCATCAGTAATATGAGGACTTCTGAAAAAAAAAAAAATAACAAGAAAATGTGCAAAAATAATCTATGGAAATTGGGTTGCCTCCCAACAAGCGCTAAGTTTAACGTCTTCAGCCAGACGCAGTGCATCCTTATTCATCCCGATAAATAGGATCCATTAAATCAAGGGATTCAATCAACTGTCCGTCTGCAACACATTCTATATAAGGTTTCAATCTTTGACCACTGACGTTTAGGATACGACCATCACTGAGGTTTTGAATTTCTACTGCCCCATGAGAAAAAACTTTCTTAACTAAGAAGGGACCATCCCATCTAGAGCGAAGTTTACCAGGAAAGAGACGCAATTTAGAATTGAATAACCAAACCTTTTGATTAGGCTCGAAAGACTTGCGGTTAATGTATTTGTCATGAAAAGCCTTAGCTTGCCTTGTATATTTTGGCATTTTCATACGCTTCATTGCGTAACTCTTCAAGCTCATTAAGTTGAAGTTTCCGGTTAGAACCAGCTGCAGCCATATCAAAGTTAAACTTTTTAATGGCCCAAAAAGCTCTATGCTCGAGTTCTACGGGTAAGTGGCAAGCTTTTCCAAAAATCAGTCGATAAGGAGACATGCCAATAGGAGTCTTATAGGCAGTACGATAAGCCCAGAGAGAATATTTAATCTTTGAGACCAATCCTTCCTATCAGGGCGTATTGTTTTCTCTAAGATGTGTTTTATCTCCCTATTAGAAACTTCAACTTGTCCGCTTGTTTGGGGATGGTACGGGGTGGCAACTTTGTGGGTGATTGAATATTTGTGAATCAAAGCTTCAAAAGATCGGTTGCAGAAATGTGATCCCCCATCACTAATGATAGCTCGGGGTACGCCAAAGCGACTAAATATGTTTGTTTGTAAGAACTTAACCACAACCTTGTGATCGTTACTCCTAGTGGCAACTGCTTCTACCCACTTTGAAACATAGTCAACCCCGACAAGAATGTACTCAAAACCAAAAGAACGCGGGAAAGGGCCCATGAAGTCAATACCCCATACATCAAAAATTTCTATAATTAAAATGGGGTTAAGTGGCATCATATCTCTACGGGTGATTGTACCCATTCGCTGGCATCGCTCACAGGTTTGGCAAAATTTGTGAGCATCCTTAAACAAGGAAGGCCAATAAAATCCACTCTGTAAGACTTTAGCTGCAGTTTTTCTACCACCAAAATGTCCTCCGCAGGCTTGGGTATGACAAAAATTAAGAATACTCTGAAATTCACATTCCAGCACACATCGACGGATTACTTGATCTGGGCAGTACTTAAATAGATCAGGATCATCCCAAAAGTAGAACTTAACTTGCGAAAAGAATCGATCCTTGTCCTGCTTGGACCAGTGATCGGAGATTTGTCCTATGGCAAGATAGTTCACTATGTTAGCGAACCAAGGTGTTTTCATTTGTTGTACCTCAAACAATTGTTCATCGGAAAAGGAGTCATGAAGTGGTGAAATGTTATGAGGAGGTTCGAGAACGATCCTAGACAAATGGTCTGCTACAACGTTTGTGGTGCCTTTCTTATCACGAATTTCTAGATTGAATTCCTGTAACAATAGGATCCATCGAATTAGGCGAGGCTTGGTGTCTTTCTTTGAAAGGAGGTACCGGAGAGCAGAATGATCAGTGAACACAATAACCTTGGACCCTAAGAGATAGGACCGAAACTTATCCAGGGCAAATACTACAGCTAGTAATTCTTTCTCAGTAGTGGTATAATTCAATTGTGCATCTGAGAGTGTTTTACTAGCGTAGTAGATGACGTGAGGTAGCTTTTCTACTCGTTGTCCTAAAACTGCCCCAATGGCATAGTCAGAAGCATCACACATAAGTTCGAATGGAAGGGTCCAATTGGGAGGTTGTATGATGGGTGCTGTAGACAACTTAGATCGGAGTTTTTCAAAGGCCTCTTTACATGCTTCATCAAAGACAAAGGGTGTATCCTTGGCAAGGAGATTGCACAAGGGCCTCGAGATTTTGCTAAAGTCTTTAATGAAGCGACGGTAAAATACAGCATGGCCAAGAAAAGAACGAATTTGTTTCACAGATTTGGGTGGAGGAAGATTAGAAATAAGATCAACTTTAGCTTTATCTACTTCAATCCCTCTTTTGGACACAATGTGTCCCAAAACTATTCCCTCTTGAACCATAAAATGGCTCTTTTCCCAACTTAGCACTAGATTGGTTTCCTTACATCTTTTCAGAACCAGGGCTAAATTACTGAGATAATCATCGAATGAGGGGCCAAAAACTGAAAAATCATCCATGAATACTTCCAGAAATTTTTCTACCATGTCGGAAAAAATTGCCATCATGCATCGTTGAAATGTCGCAGGTGCATTGCATAGTCCAAATGGCATTCTTCTATATGCAAATGTTCTGAATGGACATGTAAAAGTGGTTTTCTCTTGATCATCAGGATACACGGCCACTTGGTTATATCCAGAATAACCATCTAAGAAACAGTAGAAACCCTGACCGGCTAATCTTTCCAATATTTGGTCAATAAATGGCAAAGGAAAATGATCCTTCCTAGTCATGGAGTTAAGCTTTCTATAGTCGATGCAAACACGCCAGCTAGTGGTCGTGCGTGTAGGCCTTAATTCTCCTTCTGCATTTTCAACCACAGTAATGCCCGACTTCTTTGGTACTACTTGAGTCGGACTCACCCAGTTGCTATCAGAGATAGGATAAATGATTCCAGCATCTAGCAACTTTACTACTTCTTTCTTGACCACCTCTTTCATGTTAGGGTTAAGTCTCCTTTGCATTTCACGGGTTGGTTTTGCATTTTCTTCTAGGTGAATGCGATGCATGCAAATAGATGGGTCAATCCCTTTAGATCAGTTACAGACCATCCAATTGCATGTTTGTGTTCTCCGAGTACACTCAAAAGTTGACTCTCCTGTTTGTCAGATAGGTCAGCTGCGATGATTACAGGTAGGGTATCTTTGGGTCCTAGAAAAGCATACTTAAGGGTTACCGGAAGTGGCTTTAACTCAAGTTTGGGAGGGGACTCGATGGAGGGGCACTGTAGTGTACTAGAAAGAGTAGGAAGAGGTTCATATCGGACATGCCAAGGATGAGAATTTGTGAGAGACGGATTGTCAAGTAGGACATTGACTTCTTTTATGGCATTGTTTAAATCAAGATTATCAATGTCAAAATGGGCTAGACATGCTTCCAGAGGGTCATCTGCCAGAATATAGGGAAGGGCTTCTTCTACAAGATCGTCCATTCTGTCTACTAGAAAACACTCATATTCCCTTGCAGGTTGATCGGAGGCGTGGAATACATTCAGTTTGACTTTCATGTTCCCAAAGGATATATCCATCACCCCCGTTCTACAGTTAATACATGCATTGGCTGTAGCTAGAAAGGGACGACCAAGAATCATGGGGATCTGTTTCTTGAGATTGGGCACAGGTTCCATATCAAGGACGATGAAATCGACTGGAAAATAAAATTTGTCGACCTTGACTAGGACATCTTCAATTGTTCCTCGTGGTATTTTAACAGATCGATCAGCCAACTGTAGGGACACCGAGGTAGGCTTCAATTCACCTAATCCGAACTTTTCATAGACCGAATAAGGAAGGAGGTTAACACTCGCCCCTAGATCTAATAATGCTCGATCAATAGGATTGTCTCCCACCACACAAGAGATGGTAGGGGCACCAGGATCTTTGAACTTAGGAGGGGTTTTGTGCTGAAGGATGGAGCTCACTTGTTCAGTCAGGAAGACCTTTTTAGGCACATGTGTCCTAGATTTTCGTTTCTGTGTACAAAGGTCTTTAAGAAATTTGGCATAAGATGGAACTTGTTTTATAGCATCAAGGAGAGGGAGGTTGATTTTGACTTGTTTGAATACCTCCATTATTTCTTCCAACGAAGTTCCTTTCTTGCCAAAGGCAGAAGGTGTATTCAGACACTGGGGGAAAGGAGCCTTCAGTGTAAACGGTGTGGTCGATACTGGACTAGATGGCGACACAGACGAGTTCGCGTTCTCTTTAGGCACAGTCATATTCTTATCTTCATTTTCTTTATGTTCTTTTTCTCCAACCTTATTATCTACTATGCGTCCGCTTCTTAAGGTGGTCATGGCATTGGCTTGTTCATGGTGAACATCATTCGGTTGAGTCTCTTGAGCCATGTATTACCCTCTCGGGTTACTCACTGGTTGGCTTGGAAGCTTGCCTTCCTCTCTTTTATTTAGTGCACTCGCTAACTGCCCTAGCCGGGTTTCTAATTTAGCAATAGACTGGGTATGGGAGTGCAACAATTGTGAATTGGCTTCGAGTCCTTGAAGAGCAGTTAAAACCTTTTGCTCAAAAGCCATATCTCTTTGGGGTGCTGGAGGAGGGACATGTTGAAATTGTGAATAGTGAGTAGGAGGGCGGTTTGGGTGAACATTCTGGAATGGTTGAAAGTTTTGGGAATAAGGTTGGGAAGCATTGAAAGTCTGCTGCTTCCAAGAGAAGTTTGGATGGTTGCGCCACCCCGGGTTATAAGTATTGAAAAATGGGTCATTACCCGGTCGGGATTGCGTTTGGGCAGCATTTACTTGTTCTTGCACAAATTCAGGGAATTGAGCTGCCGAAGGGCATTCATGAATAGGGTGAGACGGGCTAGAACAAAGAGCACAAACTTGTGCTTGGGGAAAGTTTGGAAACTGTTCTCTAGACATTAGCTGGTCCAACTTGCGGGATAGTGCATCTATTTTGTCAGATAGACCTATGGACTGGCTAACTTCATATATGGTTCCTTTTCTTTGAGAACTCGGGGGTGCTTGACGAGCAGAGGAGGCATGGTGGAGGAAATTTTCATTAAGGTTCTCAAACAATTGCCATGCCTCATGTTCACTTTTAAGCATGAAAGTACCCCCACAAGAAGCATCAACCATCTGACGGTTTCGTTCAGACAACCCATCATAGAAACATTGCACTAATTGCCATTTGGGTATTTGATGATGCGGGCATTTTCGGAGTAAATCTCTAAATTTTTCCCAAGTTTCATGAAATTCTTCCCCATCAGATTGGAAGAAGCTCGTGATAGCACGCCTAAATTGGTTTGTTCTTCCTATGGAAAAATATTTTTTTAGAAATTCATGTTGCATTTGAGCCCATGAAAGAATGGAATTGGCTTCTAATGAATGTAGCCACTGCTTAGCTCTATCCTTAAGGGAAAAAGGAAACAGCCTAAGTTTCAGAGCATCATCAGAGAAGTTCTGAATTTTAACAGTAGTGCAGATCTCAAGAAACTCATCTAAATGTTTGTATGGGTCTTCATTGTTGAGTCCATAAAAAGAGGGAAGCATTTGGATGACACTAGACTTAATCTCAAACTGTACAGCAGCAGTGGTATCAGGTAGTCGGATACAAGATGGAGAGGTATAAATGGAAGGAGTGAAGTACTCCTTTAACAGCTTGGGTTGTTCTTCAGCCATCTTGATAGGTGAAGCAGATCCTAGGGTTTTATAAGTGCGGATTTTAGCTCGAAGGGTCCTAATAGAACGCTCTATTTCAGAGTCAAAAGGTACTAATTCAGGAGACCTGGAACGACACCCTAGCATACACTAAGACTCCTCTGATTAGTCAAATACAGTCAAGCATGTACTAAAAAGAAAAACACATCAATTCCTTAAGTTCACCCTAAAATCACTAGACAGCTCCTAACTGGTTTGAAGAGGGCACCTAAGCCTCCAATCCGGTCTAATGACTGAGCTGACCAGGTAAGCTCCCAGGTAAGTGGGGGGGTCACGATGCGTTGCAAAGGTCCCACTTAAAAATCACTTGCCTCGAACAGATGAACTGTCTCCCTTAAAGGGACAAAGCTTGCCTAGACATCAACTGAGCCACAGAGCGAAATTGGTGCAACTTTCGGTGATCTTCGTCCTATTGAGCTCGAATGTCCCTAGGGGCCAACGGCTAATTGATTTTAATTAAGGTGAAAGCTATGTGAGAATTGATTCACCTAATTTGGGCAAGAATCTGGTGATGAAATCCAGTTCTTATCTTGCTGGGGTGATTGCCCTTACTATGTGCAGATTAATTGGTGTATGTGTATCAAGCATGCATTCACACTTTTGTAAAAAAAATTGAAATCAAACAATCATCACAACTTACAGGCTAGATGGGAATCAATTTGAAATAAGAAAGGTTCAGATGTTACCAGAATTTTCAGCAATTTTTTTTTAAAAGCAAACCTCTACAGTATTCCTTTTTCAGTCGTTCCCTTTCTAAATGTCCCAAACTTCCTCTTTGGTTCCTGATCAAATGATACCAAGAAAAATCAAAAATTAGTAAGAGAGGAGAAGGAGATAAGGAAAGTAAAAATAGAAACTATTTTTATTTTATTTTTTTATTTTTCGAAAAAAAAAATTTGAAAATTTTTTTAATAAAAAGAAAAACAACTATGCTACCAATCTCCGGCAACGGCGCCAAAAATTGATAGTCAACTTTAAAGACCACGCAATAGCACGTATCTGGTAGGATAGTGATTACGGGTATCGATCCACAGGGATTGGGGTACAGTTGTTTTTCTTTAAAAATAAAAATATTTAAAACGATGAATTTGTGAAGACTATTAAACTAAGAAATTTAATAAAAGAAAATGCAATTAAAAGGATATCAGTTTAAGGGAACCTAGGGCAAGGAATTCACCACTAACATCGGAACAAGGGTTATTTATATTTTATTTCGTTCTTGGATTAACATGCAAATTGGCTACAAGCCTAATAAGCATTTAAATAAAAATTCACAAAAGTAATTTGGGCATAATCCATCTTCAGTTGGCATGAAATGTCTACCCTAATCTAAGGTGGCAGCACATCGCATCTTCCTTTAGCATGGACTATCTTATATTTACTTTAGTGATCATGAAGAGCAATTGTATAAACATCATATTTAAAATCACAGAATTCAAATATGGAATTAAAGAAATATTCATTAAGATCAAAGAAGTTTATACAATTCCAAGAACATAAATCAAAAATACAAAACCCTTGGCCCTTTGTTAGGGCTACATCCGGCCCTGGAGAAGAGATCAGCCCTGCATGGAGTTGGAGACGGCAGCAGCAGCACAGCAGCGGGCTCCCATCTCTCCCTCTTGCGATTCCCTTGAGAACGGCTCCTTCTTAGCTCTTAGGGGAAGTTATTTCCAAAATAACCAAGAAACCTTCTCTCTCTTTCCTTTCTCTTATTTTTTATTCTCTCATGGGATTCGGCTCACTCCCTTCCCTGTTTCTTCTTCTCCCGTGGGAAACTTGGCTTCTCTCCTCCTCCCCCAAGATGCTCTCCCGAAGAAAATAACTCCTCTTTATATAGGCTCTCCCTCCCTCTCTCTTCTCGGTTGAGATGAGGATGAATCACGTAAAAGACGCAGGAGGTTGCTGGGAATGGATCTTATCCGGGAGAAGATTGGGATGATCTGTGGTCAATGGAATCCGTGGACGAGGAAGTCGGTGAGCTGGGAACTGGAATTCGTTGGCTGAAGTCGGCTTGATCCTTGGAGCTCGGATGGCGAGGACGTGGAGCAAGGATCTCGGTTGATGGATGATTGCTGGTTCTTATCCTGATGCTGAGAAGATGTAGATGAATCGCGGACTGGGATGCATGGATTTGGATGCGAACGTTGAGAAGATCCCGGCTCTGTTCCTTGATCCTTGGACACGGTGCTGAATCTGATCCGAAGAGCTGGATGTTGCATGAGCTGATCCGGGAGTTTGGATGCGGAACTGTGGAAAGATAGGAACAGAGGATTCTTCCGTGATCAATGGGATTAATCCGAATGAGAGGTAGTTTGGATTCGGTTGGCAGTTTGGTGAAGAAATCTTTGTTTCGAAACAGAGGAGGTGATTCGAAATGCTAGAGATGGAAACGTGAAAGGATCTTGGCTTGCTGGGTGGAAGTTTGGGATTTGGTTGATTAAGGATTAGTCGGTATGGGATGCAGGGGATGCCGTGAAGCTCGGGAGAATGGAAGGATGGAGTTGTTCCGAAAGCTTTGGAGATGAAGACATGAGAGGAATGAGCTGGGAATGGCTGGCTTGATTCTGTTCGTGGGAGACCTGGGAGATGAGTGGATCACGGGAGGATGAACTTGATTCGATTGGGAACAGGGGAGATGATCCTTCAGCTGGGAACGGGAAGATCATGCTTTGCTGGGAGAACTAACGTGGAGGAGGTTTTGTTTGACGTGGAACAGGGGCTGAGCTTGCCCATGGATGATGAACGGGAAGGCTGGGATCAAACGCGAATGCTGGGCTGTTTGGTAGAGAGACGTGGAGGAAGATGGAAACGGGCGTGAGGGGAAATCTGGAGGTTGGGATGGAGGCTGATCTACGGATGTGATAAGGAGTTCGGGAGGATGAATCAGCTGGGATTTTATCCGTGGATTTGATTTGGCTTGGTTGGGAAGATGGGAATTGAACCGTTTGAAACAGGGGAATTAATCCTATTTGGCTGGGAAAAGGCCAATGACTAGAATTCTCTGAGATCTGTGCAACTATAGATGAATAGATGATATATTTTGAGATCTGAGAAATAAATGATTGAAAAGTGTGGGAAGAGAAGTAGGTGAAATTGTGAAGAAACGGGAATTAATGGGAAGCACTGGGTTTTGGAGGAGAGTTCTTGGAGTCGACTCCGGAGGATGTGGAATTATGAAATGATGCAGTTTAGGCTTTATCTTATTGAGCTTGACTTGACCTGCATACATTAGGCTCAATTAATAAATAATTAAATCAAACTTGAATTAATGCAATGATGAGGGTAACACATCTTTTGTGGTTAACTTTACAAAATATGTGTATTAAAATAATGGTAAGTGCCATGAGAGAGAGGTTAATTTATGTATTATTTACACTTATCAGGCATCCTTAAGGCGATCTGGTAGAGTACCACGTCAGTCGGACAAATACTATAGTTTCTTAGTTCGAGACGGGGATCCTGTTGAGCTTGATGAGAATGATGAGGATCCGGTCACCCATATGGATGCTATACAGAGGTACAACTCCGACAAATGGCTTAATACCATGCAGTCCGAAATGAAGTCCATGAAGGTCAATGATGTGTGAACATTGGTTGACCTACCCAAAGGGATAAAACCCATAGAGTGTAAATGGATTTACAAAAAAAAAAGAGGTGCAGACGGAAAGGTGAAGACCTACAAAGCCCATCTGGTTGCCAAGGAATATTGTCAACGTTATGGTATTGACTATGACGAAACGTTTTCTCCCATGGCAATGCTCAAATCTATTCGGATTATGCTTGTGATAGCAGCACATTTAGATTATGAAATCTGACAGATGGATGTGAAAACCGCTTTCCCAAATAGAGAGTTGGAAGAAGAGGTGTATATAATACAACCTGAAGGTTTTACATCTGCAGATGAATCTAAAGTGTGCAAACTTCAGAGGTCCATATATGGATTAAAGCAAGCTTCTCGGAGTTGGAACATACATTTTGATAAGGTGATCAAAACGTATGGCTTCATTAAAAATGAAGAAGAACCTTGCATATATAAATGGGCTAATGGTTCGGTGATTGTATTTCTTGTGTTATATGTGGATGATATTCTCTTAATCGAAAATGATATCCCTGCATTACAGGGAATAAAAGTTTGGCTTTCATCACAATTCTCCATGAAGGATTTGGAAGAAGCATCCTACATCCTGGTGATGAAGATCTATAGAGATAGATCTAAAAGGTTGCTTAGGTTGTCCCAATCTACATACATAGATATCGTGCTAAAGAGGTTCAGCATGATGAATTCCAAGAAAAGGTATCTTCCGATAGGCCATGGAATTTATCTCTTTAAAAAGAATTGTCCGACAACTCCTCCAGGGAGAAAGTGTATGAATAGGATTCCATATGCTTCTGCATTGGGATCTATTATGTACGCCATGACATGTACCAGACCAGACGTGGCATACTCACTAGGGTTAGTGAGTAGATACCAGTCTGATCCAGGTAATAACCACTGGAAGGTTGTAAAAACCACTCTTAAGTATTTGAAAAATACTAAGGACCAATGGCTAGTCTATGGAGATGATGACTTGAAACTAGTAGGATATACTGATTCCAGTTTTCAGTCATATCAAGATGATAGTAAAAGTGTGTTGGGTTATGTTTTTATCCTGAAAGGTGGTGTTGTCTGCTGAAAAAGTTCCAAACAGCATACTGTGGCTGATTCAGTGTGCGAGGCAGAGTATATCGCAACATTCGATGCTACAAAGGAAGTTGTATGGTTGTGAAAGTTCATCAACGAGCTTGGAGTGGCACCCTCCATTGATGGTCCAGTTTCACTTTTCTGTCATAGCACTGGAGCCATTGCTAAAGCAAAGGAGCTAAAGGCACATCCGCGGACCAAGCACATTCTGCGTCGATATCACCTTGTTTGTGAGATAGTAGAACAAAGTGACATAGATCTTTACAAGTTCGAAGGAAAGAAAAATCTGGCCGATCCATTTGCTAAAGTCCTCGGCATGAAGGAGTTCAATAATTATAAGTGTTGCCCAGAGGTGCAGCCCAAGAGGGAGGGGGGTGAATTGGGTGTTTTGTTTTTTTTTTAAGAAATTAAAGTGTAAGTGATATAAGTTATTGTTATCTTTAAATAACTTGCAGATTTTGCAGCAAAAATAAAATTGCACAAATGAATCAGTGAATAAGAAGAGGAAAGCAATCAGAAATATGCAGTGGAGGAAGAGAGAAAACCACAAATGCAAACACCAAGGTTTATAGTGTTCAGTGCACTCCCAGCACCTACGTCCACTCCTCAAGCCTAGCTTGAGATTTCACTATAACCCAGCAGATTACAGCCTGATTGTTTTTCGGGCTCATAATCAAAAACCCAGTTAGTTTTTCCAGGAAACCAACCGAAAACTTTTTGTTTTCCGAGATCACAAACAACCCAGTTGGTTATCAGATAAACCAACCAAAAACTTTACACCGTTTGTTTTTCCAAGCTCACAAACAACCCAGTTGGTTTTCAGACAAACCAACCAAAAACTTTTTCCCTTGCTGAATACTCCTGATTCAGCAACTTCCAATCAAGGCTTGGAAGGGCCTTTACAAGTTTCAAATGAATGAAACTGTTACAGCAACAGTTAATCCAACTAAATGAATGTTGTAACCAGAGAACTTAAAGCTTCAGAATATAAAGAATGAAACAATAAAAATGAAGTGTTGCCCAAGGTGACAATCCAGGAGGGGGGGGGGGTGAATTGGTTTCTCTTAATTTTTTTTACTATCTTACTTTAGTCAATTGATGAGTGAGTGAAATTAGAATAATGCACAATACAAACACATAAGAAGTATAGTGGTTCGGTGCTCTCCTAAGCACCTACGTCCACTCCCCAAGCGACCTCTTGGGAATTCACTATAATCCCGCAGATTACAGTTGGATTGTTTTCCGGGCTCACAATGCAAAAACCTTATACTTTGGTTTTTCGGGATCACCAATAACCTATGTTGGTTTTACGGGCTCACCAACGAAACTTCACAATTGGTTTTACGGGTTCACCAATAAACCTATACCGTTGGTTTTACGGGCTCACCAACAAACCTTTACAAGGTGATTAAAAAGAAAGAAGAAAGTTGAAACTCCTAGATAAGCAAATATAACAATTATAAACTACAAAGAAGAGTTTAGAAAATAGTTATCGCTTGATGAGACTTCTCTCTTCTTTGTCAAGAATGCTTCACTCTTCAAGGATGGATGGAGCTCTTAATATCTCTTGGAATCTGCTCAACCACTTCCTTTTGACTCTTGAATGAAGCACTTGGATGAAGAAGATTAGGGCACTTGTATTTCTTGTGTGAGCTTTGATATTTTGCAAAAGGATACTTTCTCTGATGAATAGTGTTACTTTAAATAGTTTCCCTCATCCATTGGACAACCCCCAATGGTTAGAATTCAAAAACTAGCCGTCGTTTGCTGTTGGAAGGACAAAAAGTACTTCTGCAGAACTAGCCATTATGCTTCTGCCCGTGCTTGGGTCGACTCAACTTTTACTGGGGTCGACCCAACTTTCACTTGGGTCGACTCATGCTACATTAGGGTCGACCCTCTCAGAAAAACACAGAACCTTATATTTCAGCCGTTCTTCACTTGGGTCGACTCAACTCTTTTTGGGTCGACTCAAGGTTCAGTTGGGTCGACTCAAATTCCCCTTGGGTCGACCCTCTCAGGGTTTCCAGAGAACCTATTTTTGAATGATATTGCCTTTGGGTCGACTCATGTTCACTTGGGGTCGACTCAAGGTTGGGTCGACTCAAGTTTCATTTGGGTCGACCCTCTCAGGGATTCCAGAGAACAGATTTCTGAATGATATTACTTTTGGGTCGACTCATGTTCAGTTGGGGTCGACTCAAGGTTGGGTCGACTCAGGTCCCATTTGGGTCGGCCCTCTCAGGGATTCCAGAGACTTGTTTTCTTGAGGCTTGAGGATTGGGTCGACTCAACTTTTACTTGGGTTGACTCAAGTACTGTTCATCTGTGCCATTTTTGCAGAAGTGTGCCGGATGGTTCCATGATGTGCCAGGGTGAACTCTATCTATCTTGTGGTTGACTCATTTCACACTTTGCTGCAACTTAAGGTTAGATTCATCCATACAATCAATGAAATATGCCTCAAGCAATTTTGAATATATGTTATGGTGGTGCTACATAATGAAAATTACCATCGTCCCCTTAAGAGTACATTTCACTTGAAACTTTGCCGAATTAGAATTTAGAATTCACTATCCCTTTTCTATCGCAAATTTTATCTCATTATTAATCATTGAAATACATCTTGATCTCATTCTACTAATGTATCGAGAATGAAGAACTTAGTAATGATATATCATATTACCTTATAATATTTAATTAGATATACCCTTAATCATTGTATTAATCATCAAAATACCACTATCATCCTCAATCTCCTCCTTTTTGATGATTACAAAATATTGAGTATGAGCAAATTGATACTTATCTTAAAATTAGTTTTAGAAGGGCTCAAGTTGCTGAATTTCAGCTTTTCAAATATGAGAGTGAAGTCTCCCCCTATTTCATCCAAATGTTGCCTATTTGAATTTTTGATTTTCTCTCCCTTTCTTTTATATTTGGTTAAAAATGAAACTTCAAAAATTTGAGATAATGAAAGAGTTTCAGATTATGTATCGAGGTATGAGAGGTATGTGCCAAATTCTGAAATTCTATGTGCCAAATTCTGAAATTCGATTTAAATTTTAGACTTTATCATTTTCTTGTTACAAATTGCTTCCCTTTAAATGTATAGTCTTTCCTATTATAATTTTCAACCTTGTTTGTCAACTTATTTCGCTTTCCTTGCTTCTCCCTCTTTTTGTTATCATCAAATAGGTGCATGGTAATAGATAAGTAGACAAAATAAATAATAAACAGTTCAGTTTCATTGATCAAAATGGAACATTGTAGTATATTAATGCCAAAACAAAACAAATACAATGTTCTTCGATCAAAGTACTAAGTACATGATCAACACAAAATACACATGAGAACTAGATATATATCCTAGGCTCTAATCATAATGCTAATATCAGCCTAGGGGGTATCTAAAGGCTGTGATCCTCATCCTCCGAGCATATGTGGCGAGGGGAGGTCGAGCCTGATGGGACTGAGTCTGGCGTGGAGCTCGGTGAGCTGGGTGACTCTGTGCCGAGATCTCTGACTCAGCTGCTTGGGGCACAGATGGACCATGAACCTCTCTCTCTCTCTGTAGAGCTCCTACCTGCTCTCTGAGATCGCTAATCTCAGCAGTCATAATATCCAATCTGCTCGTCAATCCATCAGTGATAGTCCTCGCCTGAGCTGACATAAGCTCAGTCATCCTACTCCAAAACTCATCTGTGTACCTCGTGGGAACAGATGACGATGGGCCAACCTCTGAAGGTGCCGTAGGATGCTCCTCAAGTACCTCAGCCTCAGGGATGGGGTCTCCGACCTCTGGTGCATCACCCTCCGGTGCATGTATCCCTGCTCCCCCACGCACCCACTGTCCGTTCACTTTCTCATAACCCATACGGACTAGTGACCGTGCAGTGTAAGTATCAGTGAATAAAAGGTGCCTGGAGATCTCTTCCTCTACAGATATGTCATGCTGTCGGATGACCAGGGTGAGTATCATACCATATGGCAGGGAGACTCTTGAATTGTATATGACCTTCCTCATCTGCCTAAGCATCATAGCTGGGAGGTTCAGGGGAATGCCCTGAATAATGTGCTCCATGATGACCAAGTCTCGCTCAGAAATGAGGTCAAATCTCCCGCTCTTCGGAAACAAAATCCGACCTATGAAGTTGTGCAACAACCTCATCTCAGCTGAAAGAGAGCTCGCTATCACATTTTCAGAATAATCAAAGTCATCGTTCTCAAGAATCAACTGTAGAGCTCTCAACTTGTTTTCGGGCTTTTCTGGAGTTGCACCTTCGCAGGGGAGATGAAGCAACTCACTCAAACTTTCTTCTGAAATCCTAACCCTTACTCCTCGGACTTCAGACACAAGCCCTCCCATTCCAACTTTTAAGAAGGCATAGAACTCACGAACTAATCCCGGGTATGTCACCACATCTAGGGAGCAAAGATACTCCCATCCTTGCCTTCGGATCCATTCCCCCAAACGGAACCCTTCTTGATCCAAAAACTCGGAGTGGATCCTTCTCCCTGTGGTAACCGGTCTCCCCGCATATTTGGCAAGTTGGACTGAAGGGGAGGGAGGAGGAGGAGGCTCTACACGTGTCTCACCTTGTGGAGGCACTGTAGAAGGCTCTGTAGCATTTTTATCAACACAGGTGGTCCGTGAAAACCTCCCGGATCGCTTGGCTACGGCTCGCTTGGGTCCCATTTCTTCAAGATCTTGATCTAACGTGTTGCCCAGAGATGGTCACCCAAGAGGGGGGTGAATTGGGTGTTTTAAAACTTTTTGACTAATTAAAACAAACACACACAAGTGTATGTGCTAAAGTAAAGTTAAAACTATACGCACAGTCAACCGCAAACACAATGACTTATAGTGGTTCGGAGCTTCCACTGCTCCTACATCCACTCCCCAAATACCTTTGGGAATTTCACTATAATCCGCGATTACAGTCCGGTAGTTTTGCGAGTGCACTACCCAACTCGTTGTTTTACACCGGGCTAACAACGAATCCTACAACCCCCAATTTAACCTAGGCTTGGGACGCCTATCTCTTGTTCCAAGTCCCTTGACTGGAACAAGCACAATAATCAATGTTTTACAAAAGATTTGAAAGCTCTTAAGAAGCAAATATAACAATGAGAAATAATAAAACCCGGAAGAACCCTTTGAGCCGTTGGAAGCGTGGGAAATGGTGGTTCTTCCGATGTGGATCGCGTTGGCTTGAACGTGAGCTTTGAATGCCGAGTGGGAGAGAGTAGTTGAGCATGAAATCAGATGGGAAAGCTTGGATGCACTTGATTTCTTCTCTTGAAAGCTCTAACTCCCTTAAAGCTCTTTTTCTTTCTTCTCTCTTGAATGATCTTGTGTTGGGTTGGTGAGAAATTGTTGGAAGGCACTTAAGAGCTCCCTTTTATAGCCCAAAAAGCAAATAGATCCGTTAGACACAAAGATATGGAAGTTTGAAATTCAAACAAACCTACAAAAGTGTGTCAGTCGCGTCCCAGGCGCTCCGGAGACGTCTCCGCTTCAACGCGAGACGTCTCGGCTATATGAAATTACTTTTGACGTTTGTTGGGAGTCGATTCGGTGCTTTACGGGGACGACTCTGAGGATGAACAGTTTGAATCCTTGTTTTTCTGTTTTTCTGAGAGAGTCGCCTCGGCACTTTACGGGGACGTCTCGGGATGTTTATGCTTTTTGCATGGGGACGACTCCGCTGCCTTGGGGATGACTCCGCTGATTTATCTCCGAAAAACAAGTCTTCTGGAATTCTCTGAGAGAGTCGACTCCGCTACTTCGGGGACGTCTCGGCAGTTCTGTCAACGAAAAATATATCCTCTGGAATACCCTGAGAGAGTCGACTCCGCTACCTCGGGGACGACTCCGGAAGTCTGCTTTTTTACTTGTGGGGACGACTCCGCGTCCTTTGGAGATGACTCGCGCGCATCCTTTGAAATCGGCCTTTTTGCCGCCTCTGAGAGAGTCGACTCCGCAGTGTCGGGAGTCGACTCCGACCCTGCAAGACGCCTCGCCAGGTGCCGGGGACATCTCCAGACGTGCCAATTCTGCCTGTTCGTGCCAGAGACGTCTCTGAGACAACCCGGAGACGTCTCGGCTGTCCCTGATCTGTTTTCTTCATCTCAAAAATTCTTCAATAAATCCTTGAAAAATATGGGAACTTGCCTAGACATTTCTTAACAATATTCTTAATTAAGCACATGAAATCCTCAATTAAATTGTTAAGATAAAGGGAATTATACTCTAGTGTTTTGTATTCATCAAAATCCATTAGGGGGTCAACAATCTCCCCCTTTTTGATGATGACAAAACACTGAGTATATGCAAAATTCGAAATTTAAATATATACACAGTATTTGATCAGATGTACAAGTATAGTGTTTTGGTTAGAGCTAGATACAGTGTGCATAATTCAAAATAGTCAACTTTCAGTTCTTCCCTTATGCATAAGTATTGGTCTTAGTAGCTCTTGAGCAATTTTGGTATATCAACTGAATTTGAATCAAGTTAAATTGTAAATTACTGAAATATTGATGCTAAAGACAACTGAAAGCTAAGTACTTTTTGACTCCCCCTTTCTTTTCCAGAAGGGCAATTATCTTAAAGCCAATATTCTTCAATTTTATCTTTTCTAATTCAACTTTTAAGTATGAGTGCAAATTTTGCATTCCATATTTAGGTTTTACTCCATATACTCCATATATAGGTTCTATATATCTACTCCCCCTTTTTGTCATCAACAATGAAGGGGACAAATTATCCTTAGGTACTTAAAACACAATTCCTAGTGGAATTCAGCATGTTACCATGAATCACTCAAGGATATTCAAGTTATGCTCCCTCTGTCCAAGTTATTTCTATTAATGAATTCATTTCAGATTTTTTTTTTAAAAGTAGTTGTGCTCCCCCTATTTCATATGCATTGATAAGTTGTGTCAAATTTGAACACTTAAGGTATGTTATGAGATTTTTATGGCACATCACAGAATCACATGCACAAAGTATGATTCCACAGAATTTGAAACATACACAAGGTTTCAAAAGAAATTGTATGACAAGTATTGTCATATATCATTGCAATCATTTGAAGTCATTACAAAGTTAAAAAAAAAGAAATCATTACAAGTATTGATTCCTTATACAAAAGAAGTTTCAAAATGAGCCTAGGGTTTACAAAAAGAAGAACCCTTGATGTTTACAAAATGTCCCTCATCGGCGACGTTGCTCAATGGCCCTAGCCGCTGCCTCTATAAATGCATTTATTGAATCTAGTAGAGTCTTAAACTGATCTCCCTGAGATTGATGGAAGGCTGCTACTAGTGCTTCAAACTCAAGACTCGCCCTTTCAATTTTTTCTCTAAGTTGGGCAGCCACGGTGCCTATACTGCCTCCAGGGCTTGTCAACTCTTGAAGACCATCTGATATGATCTTCAATTTCTCCTGTAGCTCAATTGATCTTATAGTTTGGATGGTGCTCACATGAACCAACTCTGATGCTGTAGCTTCTACCTGAGTTTTGACTTCCTTCAATTCTTGTAGAAGTGCTTCATGTGAGGTTCGGATGGGGGCCAACTCAGCAGTGATCATCGATCTCATTTCCTCCCTCATCTGCTGGCATATCACAGATGCTAGTGTGTGCATCTGTTCATCTGATAGGGAGAGGGATCCACTGACTGGAGGAGGAGGAGGAGGCATAGAGGTGGAAGGTCCAGCTGAGCTGGAGGGTACATCAGGGAAGGCCATATGACTATGTGGAGGAGAGTGGTGGTCAGGCTCGTGATGTGGGATCTCAGGCTCTAGGGTTTGAGATTTTCTTTTAGGTACCTTAACCCAAGACCCATCTACCTTGTGAAACTCCATTCTACGCATTGTGCTTTATTATAGTAGTCGGTGTTTCTCAAAGGTTTTGCAGGCTCATTTTCTGGAATGGAAACTTTGAAATGTTTGAACAGTAGGGTAAAGATCATCCCATATGGTATGCTAAACCTAGAATACCTATGACATATGGAAATGTAGTTCAACATAAGTCTAGGAAGGTTTAGGGGAATCCCTAGTAGGATGTGGTGCATGATGACTAAATCTCGCTCCGAAACAAAATCGAAGTGACCGGTTTTTGGAAACAAGACCCGGTTGACAATACTCAAAAGCAATCTCATCTCGGCATTTAGGTCTTGGGAGTTAACTACATCAAGAGGGCCGCAGTCCTCTCGTCCTAAAACTAGGTTTAGGGCAATTTTCCTTTGGGGATGTGAGGTCGGAGCCTCACCGTATTTAGGGATTTGCAATATACTAGATAGGATATCCTCATTAATCTCTATCAATGTCCCTCGGACTTATCCAGTGTACCCCGAGTCCCCTAAGCCCATGTTGCTAAACATCTCTCTAACTAGGCCGGGATAGGTTGATGTATTGAGGGTACAAAGGTATTCCCAACCTTGGGCACGGAGTCTCTCTCCAATAGAGAACCCCTCACTATCTAGAAATTGGAAGTCAATGTACCTACCAGTGGTTACTGTACGATTTGCACAGGAAAGGGTCGTGGTTGGCAGAGCAACCGGAGGAGACGGCGCGGAAGGCTCTTCCCTCCGTTCCTCGTCGTCGGTCGCTACCCTAGGACGCCTCCCACCTATTCTCCTAGCTCTTTTAGGTGCCATAGTTCGGAAAGGGAAATGGAGAGAAAGAGGCTATGGTTTGTGGTGGAGAGAAAATGGAAGCTAGGGTTTTGTGTTTTTGTTGGGGATGAAAGAGGATAGCTCGGGTCGGCTCGAGCTGTTTCGACCTAATTTAAAAACTTTCGTTCGGTGCCCGAGACGTCTCCACGACTAACGCGAGACGTCTCGCCAGGGGGGCGTCTCTGTGATTTGCCAGAGACGTCTCCGGCACTGAAAATTTTGTGAATGCTTTCTATCTTTTCCCAATTTATTTTATTTAACCACACTAATCAACATGATTTCTTTTGGTGAATATAGAGTGAGTTTGTTTGTGATCCTCCCCTTTAATAATACACCCTATAAAAGTTTGACAATGATTTTTGAATTATTAATATTGAAATGAGGAATGTTTGACCAAATTTCGAATACCTATGAAATAGGCTCTGAAAATATCTCCATGAAGAGTCCAAGGGAGGGTAACCATCCTCCGGAAAATCAAACAGTTCGTCATTTAACTTAGATAGATTCATGCTTTCACTTAATAGATACTAGGTTTGCTATTTGTGACTTTGAGGTGGATTACTAGTTTGAGTAGCAAAGCATTGCAATACAAGTTCAATTTATTTGCTGGGGTCATACAAGCACAAAGCATTCCTTAAGAAGTTGAACCTATCTTTACAAAGGGGCTTTGTAAAGATATCGGCCAATTGATTTCAGTACATACATATTCAATAATCACATCATTTTTCAGCACATGATCCCTAATAAAGTGATGCCTAATTTCTATATGTTTTGATTTTGAGTGTTGGACAGGATTTTTTGTTAAATTAATTGCACTTGTATTATCACATCTAATTGGTATATTGTCCATTTTGATACCGAAGTCTTCAAGTTGTTGCTTAATCCAAAGAACTTGGGCACAACAACTTCCAGCTGCAATGTACTCAGCCTCAGCTGTGGATAAGGCAACTGAATTCTGTTTCTTGCTAAACCAAGAAACCAAATTAGCACCCAAGAATTGGCATGTGCCACTAGTGCTTTTTCTGTCGAGTTTGCACCCGGCAAAATCAGCATCGGAATAAGCAATTAAATTTATGTCAGATTGTTTAAAATACCATAAGCCTACATTAGATGTCCCTACTAGATATCTGAAAATTCTTTTAACAGCTTGCAAGTGTGATTCCTTAGGACATGCTTGGTATCTAGCACACATACAAACACTGAATAATATATCTGGTCTACTAGCAGTAAGGTAAAGTAAAGAGCCTATCATACCTCTGTACAATTTGCAGTCTATACTTTTACCTTTTTCATCTTTGTCAAGCTTGCAACTTGAGCCCATGGGTGTGCTGATTTCCTTTGCATCCTTCATCTTGAATTTTTCCAACATTTCCTTGATATATTTGGACTGACTGATGAAGATGCCTTCCTCTGATTGTTTTATTTGTAGCCCAAGGAAGAAGTTAAGCTCACCCATCATGCTCATTTCAAATTCTCCCTGCATAAGCTTAGCAAACTCTTGACAAAGACTATCATTAGTAGCACCAAAAATTATATCATCCACATAAATTTGCACAAGCAATAAGTCATTCCCTTTTCTTTTAATGAAGAGGGTTTTGTCTACATTTCCTCTCTTGAACTTATTTTCAATTAGAAAATTACTTAATCTTTCATACCATGCCCTAGGGGCTTGCTTAAGTCCATACAATGCTTTATGCAATTTAAAAACATAATCTGGATGTAAGTGGTTCTCAAAACCTGGAGGTTGTCCTACATAAACTTCATCCATTATATAACCATTTAAAAAGACACTTTTTACATCCATTTGATAGAGTTTGAAATCCATAAAGCATGCATATGCCAAAAGAAGTCTAATAGCCTCTAACCTAGCAACAGGAGCAAAAGTTTCATCAAAATCTATCCCTTCCTCCTGATTATATCCTTTGGCTACTAGCCTAGCTTTGTTTCTTATTACTATTCTATCTTCATCTAGTTTATTTCTATATACCCATTTGGTGCCTATAATTGAAACATTAGGGGGTCTTTGCATTAGAGTCCAAACTTGATTTCTTTCAAATTGGTTTAATTCTTTTTGCATGGCATTTATCCAATTTTCATCTTTTTTGGCTTCTTCTAGTGATTTAGGTTCTATTTGTGAAACGAATGCAAGATAATTACTAGTGTTTCTTAAAGAGGATCTTGTCCTTATCCCTTATGAAGGATCACCAAGGATTAGATCCCTTGGATGACCATGTGCATACCTCAATTCCTTAGGAAGATCTTGATTTCTTGTTAGAGGTTGATCTTCTTCATCTTGCTGAACTGAATCTTCTTTGATCTCATCCTCATGTTGTTTGTCTTGTATGGAGAATTCCTTCATTCTGTCTTCAAGTATACCTGCATCACCATCTTCTTCTTTTCTAGAAGAATCTCCATTAGCTTCATCAAAAACAACATGAATGGATTCTTCAACAACGAGAGTTCTCTTGTTGAAGACCCTGTATGCTCTACTAGATGAGGAATAACCTAAGAAGATCCCCTCATCTGATTTAGCACTAAATTTACTTAGATTGTCCTTTCCATTGTTTAAGATAAAGCAGCGACAACCGAAAACATGAAAATAGCTTATATTTGGTTTCTTACTTTTCATCAACTCATAAGGTGTTTTCTTTAAGATGGATCTAACTAAAGCACGGTTTAGAATATGACATGAAGTATTTATTGCTTCAGCCCAAAAGTACTTTGGTAGATCCGATTCGCACAACATGGTACGAGCCATATCTGCTAGTGTGCGATTCTTCCTTTCTACCACCCCATTTTGTTGGGGTGTCCTAGGTGCCGAGAAATTGTGATTGATACCATTTTCTTCACAAAATTTTTCAAAATGCTGATTTTCAAACTCGGTACCATGATCACTCCTAATTGCTTTTAGTTTAAGATTGAGTTCATTCGAAACCCTATTATGAAACTTGATAAAAGCGGAAAAGGACTCATCTTTGTGTGCAAGAAATGAAACCCATGTAAAACGTGAAAAATCATCAACAATTACAAGACCAAATTTCTTACCCCCTAGACTAACAGTTCTAGTGGGTCCAAACAAATCCATGTGAATTAGTTCTAGGGGTTTTGATGTTGAGACTATGTTCTTAGACTTGAAAGAGCTTCTCGTTTGTTTCCCTAATTGACATGCAGCACAAATTTTGTTCTTTTCAAAGTCTATTTTTGGTAGTCCTTTGACTAGATCTTTTGTAATCAATTTAGATATTAAGTCCATGCTAGCATGCCCTAATCTACGATGCCATAACCAGCTAGTCTCATTGACTTTGGCATCCATGGCTACAAGACATTGGCCATCCTTCATGGTGAGATCATCAAGATCTACCATGTAAACATTTCCATGCCTATGTCCCGTAAGTATGATTTCATTGTCAACTGGACTACTAATTATGCATAGTGAAGATTCAAAAGATATTTTAAAGCCCTTGTCACAAAATTAACTTATACTTAACAAGTTATGTTTTAATCTATTAACTAACAATACATTGTCAATAAATGAGGAGGGTGATATGGAGATTTTACCAACGCCAATGATTTGTCCTTTAGCATTGTCTCCAAATGTGACTACTCCTCCTTCTTTCGATTTCAAGGTGACCAAAAGGCTCTTGTCACCGGTAATATGCCTTGATCAACCGCTATCAAGATACCACATTCTCTTTTTACTTCCGGCTGCAAGGCATACCTGCAAAATAATCATGTGAAGCTCTTAGGTACCCAAGTTTTCTTGGGTCCTTCTTGGTTAGTGTAGTTGGTTCCCTTAGGCACCCATACTTTAGTTGTATTTTTACCCTTTACAAATGTATTCTTGTTAGTTTGAATCTTTCTTTGAATGCAAGAATAGACTTTATGTCCACTTTTTCCACAATGAAAGCATGTAGGTTTTTCAGTTTTGACATCTTTTGCTTTCACAAAGAAATTCTTTAGATACTTTTGTTGTTTGCTAGTTTTATATCCTAATCCGGCTTTATTAAAAACAGCTCTTTGATTGGATAGAATAAGATTTAATTTTTCAGAGCTTTGTGTAAATTTCTCCACAATTGGTTTGTACTTATGTACCTCATTTTTAAGAATAAAATTTTCTTTAGCCAATTCTTCCTTATCATTTTTAAGGGATTCAACATTTTGCGCAAGTGAGGTATTACTATTCAGTAGGGATTTAACTTTTAGATTTAATTCCTTAATTAGTATTTTTGCCGTTTCATTTTCAATGCTAAGTTTTGAATTTTTATTTTCTAGGTCAATGGTGTTAACATTTTTAACGCTCTCCTTCTCAATCAATAGGTTTTTAATATCATCCTTTAGTTTTTGATTGGAGGCCTTTAATTCTTTATTCTTTGCTCCTAGCATACTACAATCACTCATGAGTTCTTGAAAAGCTTCATATAATTCTTCTAATGTAAAATTTTTAGTTGAGCTTTGACATACCTCATCGTCTTCGAATGCCATGAAGCACAAGTTGGCGGTCTCCTCCTTCTCTTCCTCGGAGGAGGATGTGTCACTATCATCCCACGTTGCTTTCAACGCCTTCTTCTTCTTCTTTCCAAAGTGCTTCTTCTGTTGAGGGCATTCGGAACGGATGTGTCCCGGTCTCTTGCAATCATAACATATGATTGGGTCTCTTTCCTTTTCTTTTTCCTTTTCCCAATCATTTCTCCCTCCAAACTTCTTTCTTGGGAAGGGTTTCTTTCTTCTCATGAATTTCTTAAACTTCCTTACTATTAAACCTAAATCCTCATCTTCGCTTTCTTCTTCACTCCCACTACTTTCTTATTCACACACACTCGAAGTAGCCTTGAGTGCGATTGTCTTCTTCTTTGGTAAATCTTCTTCATGTTGCTTCATTGTGAGCTCATGCATCATCAATGAGCCCAATAGTTGTTCAAGCCCCTATGTGTTGAGGTCTTTGGCTTCTACGATCGCCGTGACCTTCGCTTCCCATGCTTTTGGCAAAGACCTGAGAATTTTACTCACAAGTTCTGGGTTAGTGTAAGATTTACCTAAATTCTTTAGACCATTTATTATGTCCGTGAAGCGTGTGAACATGCATGAAATGGTTTCATTGGGTTCCATCTTAAATAACTCGTATTTGTGAACTAGAATGTTCACTTTAGACTCTTTGACTTGATTTGTACCCTCGTGGGTAACTTCAAGCCTATCCCATATTTCCTTGGCGGAATTACAGGTGGAAACTCTATTGAACTCATTCACATCTAGAGCACAGAATAATGAGTTCATGGCTCTAGCGTTGAGTTGAACCATCCTATTATCATTCTCATCCCAATCCTCCTCAGGTTTGGGAACTTGAATGCCATTAACCATGTGAGATGGTTCGTGTGGTCCCTTGATTATAACCCTCCACAAGGCATAATCTTGTGCTTGAATAAAAATCCTCATTCTAGTCTTCCAATAGGTATAATTTGTCCCATTGAAGAGTGGAGGTCTATTGGTTGCCTGCCCCTCAGCAGAAATATTATTGAAGGGTGTTGCCATCTAGATCTTTGGCTAAGATGGTTAGGTCTTCAAGAAATACACAGAGCACCTGCTCTGATACCACTTGTTGCCCAGAGATGGTCACCCAAGAGGGGGGTGAATTGGGTGTTTTAAAACTTTTTGACTAATTAAAACAAACACACACAAGTGTATGTGCTAAAGTAAAGTTAAAGCTATACGCACAGTCAATTGCAAACACAATGACTTATAGTGGTTCGGAGCTTCCACTGCTCCTACATCCACTCCCCAAATACCTTTGGGAATTTCACTATAATCCGCGATTACAGTCCGGTAGTTTTGCGAGTGCACTACCCAACTCGTTGTTTTACACCGGGCTAACAACGAACCCTACAATCCCCAATTTAACCTAGGCTTGGGACGCCTATCTCTTGTTCCAAGTCCCTTGACCGGAACAAGCACAATAATCAATGTTTTACAAAAGATTTGAAAGCTCTTAAGAAGCAAATATAACAATGAGAAATAATAAAACCCGGAAGAACCCTTTGAGCCGTTGGAAGCGTGGGAAATGGTGGTTCTTCCGATGTGGATCGCGTTGGCTTGAACGTGAGCTTTGAATGCCGAGTGGGAGAGAGTAGTTGAGCACGAAATCAGATGGGAAAGCTTGGATGCACTTGATTTCTTCTCTTGAAAGCTCTAACTCCCTTAAAGCTCTTTTTCTTTCTTCTCTCTTGAATGATCTTGTGTTGGGTTGGTGAGAAGTTGTTGAAAGGCACTTAAGAGCTCCCTTTTATAGCCCAAAAAGCAAATAGATCCGTTAGACACAAAGATATGGAAGTTTGAAATTCAAACAAACCTGCAAAAGTGTGTCAGTCGCGTCCCAGGTGCTCCGGAGACGTCTCCGCTTCAACACGAGACGTCTCGGCTATATGAAATTACTTTTGACGTTTGTTGGGAGTCGACTCGGTGCTTTACGGGGACGACTCTGAGGATGAACAGTTTGAATCCTTGTTTTTCTATTTTTCTGAGAGAGTCGCCTCGGCACTTTACGGGGACATCTCGGGATGTTTATGCTTTTTGCATGGGGACGACTCCGCTGCCTTGGGGATGACTCCGCTGATTTATCTTCGAAAAACAAGTCTTCTGGAATTCTCTGAGAGAGTCGACTCCGCTACTTCGGGGACGTCTCGACAGTTCTGTCAACGAAAAATATATCCTCTGGAATACCCTGAGAGAGTCGACTCCGCTACCTCGGGGACGACTCCGGAAGTCTGCTTTTTTACTTGTGGGGACGACTCCGCGTCCTTTGGAGACGACTCGCGCGCATTCCTTGAAATCGGCCTTTCTGCCGTCTCTGAGAGAGTCGACTCCGCAGTGTCGGAAGTCGACTCCGACCCTGCGAGACGCCTCGCCAGGTGCCGGGGACGTCTCCAGACGTGCCAATTCTGCCTGTTCGTGCCAGAGACGTCTCTGAGACAACCCGGAGACGTCTCGACTGTCCCTGATCTGTTTTCTTCATCTCAAAAATTCTTCAATAAATTCTTGAAAAATATGGGAACTTGCCTAGACATTTCTTAACAATATTCTTAATTAAGCACATGAAATCCTCAATTAAATTGTTAAGATAAAGGGAATTATACTCTAGTGTTTTGTATTCATCAAAATCCATTAGGGGGTCAACATAACGGCTTGGGGAAGCTTCCTTCTACTGTTTGGAGATGATTGAAAGAGATTTGAGAGTGGGAAATAGAATTTTTGGAAGAGGACAAAGTGAAAATAGTGCCCTAGATTGCTTACGGGTCCCCCTTTTAACAGTGGGGTCCCGTCGTTGGGTCGACCCTAGATTTTTCTTGGGTCGACTCAACGTTGGGTCGACCCCATTCTGGGTTGGGTCGACCCTAGTTCAGAAATTTTTCTTTCTCTTCATTTTTCCTTTTAAAAATTCTTCCTTTCTTCCAATCCTTACAAATTCTTACTGGGACAATGATACATGAGTAAGGAATCTATAGATGACTAGTTTGACTAATGTTTCATGGGTTTTTAGAAACTCTCTTCTGAAACCCGAACCCTTACTCCTCGGACTTCAGACACAAGCCCTCTCATTCCAACTTTTAGGAAGGCATAGAACTCCTGAACCAAGCTCGGGTAGGTCACCAAATCTAGGGAGCAAAGATACTCCCATCCTTGCCTTCGGATCCAATCCCCCAACTGGAATCCTTCTTGATCCAAAAATTCGGAGTGGATCCTTCTTCCTGTGGTCACCGGTCTCCCCACATATTTTGCAAGTTGTACGGAGGGGGAAGGAGGTGGAGGAGGCTCTGTACGTGGCTCACCTTGTGGAGGCACTGTAGATGAATTCCTATCATGCCTATCAACAATTGTTGGCCGTGAGACTCTCCCAGATCACTTAGCTACGGCTCGCTTGGGTCCCATTCCTTCCAAGATCTTGATCTAACGGCTTGGGAAAGCTACCTTCTACTGTTTGGAGATGATTGGAAGAGATTGGAGAGTGGAAAATAGGGTTTTAGGAAGAGGACAAGATGAAACAGTGCCCTAAAATCGCTCACGGGTCCTTCTTTTAAAAAATAGGGTCCCGTCGTTGGGTCGACCCCAGATTTTTCTTGGGTCGACTCAACGTGGGGTCGACCCCATTCTGGCTTGGGTCGGCCCCAGTTCAGAAAATTTTCTTTCTCTTTCTTTTCTTTTTAAAAATTCTTTCTTTCCTCCAATCCTTATAAATTCTTACTGGGACAATGATACATGAGTAAGGAATCTATATATGACTAGTTTGTCTAATGTTTCATGGGTTTTTTGAAATGGGAGGAGAGTATTATGAGACTACTTGTTCCTTTTTATATCTCCTCAATCAAAAAGATCACATATGCCTAATTCCCTCCTAAGCATGCAAAATCTATCTTCACTTAAGGGTTTTGTGAATATGTCAGCTAATCGTTTCTCAGTACATACATGCTCATACATATGTTCCTATTTTGCACATGATCTCTAATGAAATGATATCTTATTTCAATGTGTTTGGCTTTAGAGTGCTGAACCGGACTTTTAGTAAGGTTAATGGCACTAGTATTATCACACTTTATAGGAATGTTATCTAGTTTAACTCCATAGTCCTCTAGTTGTTGCTTAAGCCATAGTACTTGAGCACAGCAACTGTCGGCAGCTATATATTCGGCTTCAGCCGTTGACAATGCTACTGAATTCTGCTTTTTGCTAAACCATGATACTAAGTTATTTCCTAAAAATTGACATGTTCCACTAGTGCTCTTCCTATCTAATTTGCATCCAGTAAAATCTGCATCAGAGTAGGCAAGCAAATCTAGACAAGAGTCTCTTGAGTACCATAATCCTATGTTTGTAGTTCCTCTCAAATATCTAAGGATTCTTTTAACAGCACTTAAATGCGACTCCTTAGGATCTGATTGGTATCTAGCACATATTCCCACACTAAACACTATGTCTGGTCTACTAGTAGTAAGGTAGAGCAAAGATCCAATTAAGCCTCTATAAAGCTTCATATCTATATTTTTTCGTTTCTCATCTTTGTCTAGCTTACTAGTGGGATTCATTGGGGTGCCTATTCCCTTGTGATTTTCATTCCCAAACTTCTTTAATATTTCCTTTTGTATACTTAGTTTGATGAATGAAGATACCTTCTTTAGTTTGCTTGATTTGTAATCCGAGAAAAAAATTTAGTTCTTCCATCAAACTCATCTCGAATTCTCCTTGCATTAAATTAGCAAACTCTTTGCAAAATTATCATTTGTGGCACCAAAGATTATGTCATCTACATATATTTGTACCACTAGCAGATTTTTGTCTTTTCTTTTGAGAAAAAGTGTTTTATCTACATTTCCTCTACTGAAATCATTATTCAGTAGAAATTTGCTTAGTCGATCATACCAAGTCCTAGGTGCTTGTTTCAATCCATATAATGCCTTATATAGTCTAAACACATGATTTGGCAATTCATGAATCTCAAAACCAGGAGGTTGCTCTACGTATACTTCTTCCTCTATAAAACCGTTTAAGAAGGCAATTTTTACATCCATTTGATATAATTTGAAATCCATGAAACATGCAAAAGCTAGAAGTAATCTAATAGCCTCTAATCTAGCCACGGGAGCAAATATTTCCTCAAAATCTATCCCTTCTTCTTGATTGTATCCCTTAGCTACAAGTCTAGCTTTATTTCTTATAACTACCCCATTTTCATCTAATTTATTTCTAAAGATCCATTTTGTTCCAATTACAGAGTTATGCTTTGGTCTCTCAGTTAATGTCCATACATTACTTCTTTTGAATTGATTTAATTCTTCTTGCATAGCATTTATCCAATTGGTGTCTTTTTCAGCTTCTTCATAAGTCTTAGGTTCTAATTGTGAAACAAAAACAAGATAATCATTTAAATTTCTAAGAGAGAATCGAGTTCTTACCCCTTGAGATGGATCACCAATGATTAAGTCTTTAGGGTGTCCATATGCATACCTCCATTCCTTTGGCAAGTCTTGAGCTTGTGGTGGCATGCGATCTTGATTTGGCACGTCATCAAGATTCAATTTTTCAAAGTCAATAATTCCTGCATCATCATCAAGGATATTTTCTCTCCTAACAGACTCACTATCAGACTCATCAAAAATGATATTAACTGACTCTTCGACTGCAAGAGTTCTTTTATTGAACACTCTGTATGCCCTGCTAGATGTGGAGTATCCTAAGAAGATACCTTCATCTGACTTGGCATCAAATTTACTTAGATCCTCCTTGCCGTTGTTTAAAATGAAACATCTACATCCAAATACTCTAAGATATTTAGCGGTTGGTTTCTTATTCTTCCAAAGTTCATAAGGAGTTTTCTTGGTTATAGGTCGTATTAAAACCCGATTTAGAATATGGCAAGTAGTGTTTATAGCTTCAGCCCAAAAGTACTTTGGAAGATTTGACTCGCACAACATCGTGCGTGCCATTTCTGCCAAGGTCCTATTTTTCCTTTCAACAATCCCATTTTGTTGAGGCGTTCTAGGTGCTGAAAATTAATGCGAGATACCATTTTCATTACAAAATTCTTGAAAGTGTTGATTTTCAAATTCAGTTCCATGATCACTTCGAATTGCTATTAAGGTGAGCTTCTTTATAATATTTCAAGAATGCTGAAAATGCTTCATTCTTATGTGTAAGAAATGAAACCCATGTATATCTTGAAAAATCATCTACTATAACTAGTCCATACTTCTTCCCTCCTAGACTCGCGGTTCTAGTGGGTCCAAATAGAACCATATGTATGAGTTCAAAAGGCCTAGTGGTTGATACCATATTTTTTGATTTGAAGGATGATTTTGTTTGCTTTCCTAATGAGCATGGTCCATAAATTTTGTCCTTTTCAAAGATCAATTTTGGCACATCTTTTATTAATTTCTTCTTGACTAGTTTTGATATTAAGTCCATACTAGTATGTCCTAGTCTACGATGCCAAAGCCAACTTGTTTCATTTTTTTTTCTTCATTAGTAATTAAACATAATCCATTTTTCTTGTCTAATTCATGAAGATCTACCATGTAAATATTTCTTTGCCTTTGTCCTATAAGTACAATGCTATTATCTTTAGGATTTGTGATTATGCATACTGAGTCTTCAAATGTGACTTTAAACCCTTTATCACAAAATTGACTTATGCTAAGTAGGTTATGTTTCAAACCATTAACTAATAAGACATTTTCTATAAAGGTAGATGGAGTAATGAAAATTTTACCCTTTCCAATGATATACCCTTTTTTCATTGTCTCCATAGGTCACTACTCCACCCTTCTTAGATTCTAAGGTGACAAATTGTTCTACGTCACCTGTCATGTGTCTTGAACAGCCGCTATCTAGATACCATCGTTTATCCACCTTATTAGCTGCAAGACACCCCTGCAATCAAAATCAAGAATGAGCTTTAGGTACCCAAACTATGTTGGGTCCTTTAGGGTTAGTACTTGATGTTTCTTTTGGAACCCAAACTTTCTTGGATTTAAGCTTATAATTATTACTCAATTTGTTGTAGCCAGACTTTCGATAGTTACATTCATATGCTTTATGTCCTAATTTATTGCAGCAATGACAAGTTATATTTTCATTTTTGGCTTTCACAAATATGTTCTTTAAGTATTTTTGTTTTCTATTTGTTTTATATCCTAATCCAGCTTTATCATATACAGCTTTTTGACTATCAAGAATCATATTTAATTTGGTTGAGCTAAGTGTAAACTTGTCTACTAAGAATTTGTATTTTTCAGCATCTTCTTTTAACTTGACATTTTTAGCAATTAGATTCTTGGTTTCATTTGTGAATCTCCTACTTAATGTAATTCCATTTTAGAACTTTATTTTTATTGATTAGTTTTTTGTGTTCTTCCATGAGTTCTAAAAATGCATCATGTAATTCATCAACAGTAAAATCACATTCAAGTTCAGAATCTACCTCATCGTCATTGGCCATATGGCAGATTTGGGCCGTCTCTTGTTGATCTTCCTCTTCCGAACTTGATTCCTCACTTTCACTCCATTCAGCCATAAAGTTCTTCTTCTTAAGTTTTCTTGCCATCCACTTTAATTCCGGACAATCTATCTTGAAATGCCCGGGCTTGTTACACTCATAACAAATTGGTGTTTCCTTTTCTTTTTCTTTGTCCTTACCCTTTTCTTTGCTTGAGCTACCTTTGAAGAAGGGCTTCTTTTTGTGAAATCTCTTCTTTCCTCTCATAAATTTTCTGAATTTTCTTCCAAGCATAGCCATTCCTTCTTCATCAAATTCCTCATCATCATCAGATTCTTCCGATTCAATTTTCTGTTTTGGAGTGGTAGACTTTAAGGCAATGGTCTTTCTTCTCTTGACCTCATCTTCTGAAATTTGCCTCATAGTCAACTCATGGGTCATGAGTGATCCTAGAAGTTCCTCCAATTGCAGTGTATTGAGGTCCTTTGCTTCCTGAATTGCTGTTACCTTGGCCTCCCAAACTCTTGGTAGAGACCTGAGAATTTTTCGCACCAATTCAGAGTTAGTATAAGACTTTCCTAAACTCTTTAGCCCATTTATGATTTTCGTGAAATGAGTAAATATTTCAGTTATGGACTCAGTGGATTCCATTTTAAACAACTCATACTTATGTACTAATATGTTTATTTTGGACTCCTTAACTTGATTAGTTCCTTCATGTGTGACCTCAAGTTTATCCCAAATTTTTTTTACGGAGATGCATGTAGATATTCTATTGAATTCACTTACATCTAGTGAACAGTAAAGCACATTAATTTCTTTAGCATTTAGTTGTGCTAGTCTTCTATCACTCTCATTCCAATTCATTTTTGGTTTGGGAATGATTGTGCCCTCTATACTAATTGTGGGTGTGTGAGGTCCTCTAGTTATAATATACCACAATTCATAGTCTAGAGCTTGAATGAATATCCTCATCCTAGCTTTCCAGTATGTGTAATTAGTGTCATTAAATAGAGGAGGTCTATTTGTGGATTGCCCCTCACTCATAGAACATCCCACTTGGATTGTCATGATCTTTGTCTCTTGATTGTGAGATCAACAAATACTATGTGAGCACCTCGCTCTGATACCACTTGTTGCCCAAGGTGACAAGCCAAGAGGGGGGGTGAATTTGTTTCTCTTAATTTTTTTTACTATCTTACTTTAATGAGTGAGTGAAATTAGAACAATGCACAATACAAACACACAAGAAGTATAGTGGTTCGGTGCTCTCCTAAGCACCTATGTCCACTCCCCAAGCGATCCCTTGGAAATTCACTATAATCCCGTGGATTACAGTTGGATTGTTTTCCGGGCTCACAATCCAAAAATCTTTACACTTTGGTTTTCCGGGATCACCAATAACCTATGTTGGTTTTACGGGCTCACCAACGAACCTTCACAATTGGTTTTACGGGTTCACCAATAAACCTACACCGTTGGTTTTACGGGCTCACCAACAAACCTTTACAAGATGATTAAAAAGAAAGAAGAAAGTTGAAACTCCTAGATGAGCAAATATAACAATTATAAACTACAAAGAAAAGTTTAGAAAATAGTTATCGCTTGATGAGACTTCTCTCTTCTTTGTCAAGAATGCTTCACTCTTCAAGGGTGGATGGAGCTCTTAATATCTCTTGGAATCTGCTCAACCACTTTCTTTTGACTCTTGAATGAAGCACTTGGATGAAGAAGATTAGGGCACTTGTCTTTCTTGTGTGAGCTTTGATATTTTGCAAAAGGATGCTTTCTCTGATGAATAGTATCACTTTAAATAGTTTTCTCTGATGAATAGTTATCTCTCCTTCTCCTCCAATCTCCTCTGACTTGATCGTCGGAGGGCCCCCACTACCCCAGTGGTGGTGCGAGGCTTGCTCGCAGGTTTCCCGGTGGAAGGTGGAGCGTAACCAACACCAACCAAGACAACTCAGACGGAACTCCGTTCACACCGCTGTGTCAATCGTTCTCGGTTTGGACCACCAGCAACAGTTGGCGCTAGAAGGAGGGGCCTGATCTCAGAGCGATCGTAATGGCACGGCGAGGTGGTCGTGGAGCTTCCAATGCCTCCGGTCGCGGGGCCTCTCGCGCCTCCGGCCGGGAGGCCGCTGCGTCTCCAACACATTCTCAGCAACACTCCACCATTCCACCCCCCATTCAGATGGTCGAAGCCGCTCAGTTCGACCAGTTAGCCCAGCAGGTTCGCACCCTCGCGGAGGCAGTGCAGAACCTACAGGGTGTGATGTCTCGAGCGCCACAGCGGGCCCAGGAGCCGCTGCCCCCCGAGCGCTCACCTGTCTTCCTCAACCCGCGCTCCTTCCTCTCCCATGGGGAGGAGCGCCGGCGCGAGGAAGGTTCTCGAGCACGGTCCATTCTGCCAGGACCTTCTCATCGAAGCTGCGCGGGGTACGAGAGGCGGACCCGGGCGCGTTCTCAGACCCCCCAGTCCTCGAGGGGCCCGCACTCCAGTCGGTCCCCCTCGCGCCGCTCCTTGTCTCCCACCCACCGGTCGTGCTCCCTGGACCGGCGGGTGGACGATCTCCACAGATAACTCCAGGTCCTGAAGGGCCACTCCAAAGATCTCTTCGCCGACTTGGAGATCTCCTCCCAACCGGCGCTTGCCTCGAGGATCCTGCGGACCTCAAATCCGCCGGGATTCAAAATGCCGGCGATCGAGCCCCATGACGGGGCGGCGGACCCGCGGGATCACGTGGAGAGTTACAGGACTCTTATGCTCCTCCATGGAGCATCAGATCCTCTCCTCTGCAAGGCCTTCCCGGCGACCCTCCGTGGCCCAGCCAGGGCGTGGTTCGCCGGCCTGGAGGCTGACTCTATCCAGTCCTTTGACCAGTTCACTCGCCTCTTCATCAGCCATTTCGCCGTCAGTAGCCGGCGGCGATTGGTTTCCGACTCCCTCTTTGATGTCCGGCAAAACGAGGGAGAAAGCCTGCGGGATTACCTTACCCGCTTCAACAAGGCTACATTGGAGGTCCGGAACCTGAGCCAGGAGGTGGCTCTCTCAGCCCTGAAGCGTGGCTTCCGGAAGGGCAGACTCACCTTCTCCCTGGACAAACGCCTGCCGCGGAGCTTCCCGGAGCTGTTGTCTCGGGCGAACCAGTATGCAGACGCCGAGGAGGCAGCCGCCCACCGGAACAAGGAGGCCGCCGAGGCCCCTCTAAAGTTCGGGAAGAAAAGGCGAAAAGAGGCACCCCAGAGGAGGAGCCCGACGCCTCAACATCGGCGCAGAAGCCCGTCACCGGCGAGGAACCACGGCGCCCCACGCCCTCGTTCTCCGCACCGACGCTTCAACCGGTACACCCCACTCCTGGCCCCCCGGGCCCAGATCCTTATGGAGGTCAAGGGGCGGGAGAACCTCCCGGTCCCGAGGCAGATGAAGAAAATCCCTGGGAGGAGGCCCTCTCGGGCGTACTGTGAGTACCACCGAGACCACGGCCACGACACCGAAGACTGCTTCCAGCTTCGGGACGAGATCGAGGCTCTCATCCGCCGAGGACGTCTCGGTCGATATGTAAACGACCGACGTCCCCCCGCAGACCCGCGTCCGGCCGACCCGGCCCCTCAGGAGCCTCGGGAGCAGAATCGACCCGTCGTGGGCGTGATCCACACCATCACTGGGGGCTGCTCTCGGCCCGTGAGGAACGCAGGGGGCTCGGTGGAAGCATCAGGGGTGGCCGTCGCGAAGAGGCAGCGGGTCGGAAATGTAATCACTTTTTGTGATGAGGATGTAAAGGGGGTTCAGACCCCCCATGATGATGCCATGGTGATCTCCCTCACTATGGCGAACTATGATGTAAGGCGTGTTCTTGTGGATAGTGGAAGCTCAGCTGATATTTTGTTTTACGAGGCCTTCCAAAAGATGAGCTTGTCCCGACAAGTGTTGCACAAAACATCCACCCCCCTCATAGGATTCACTGGAGACGCTATCTCGGCCGAAGGTGTCGTTGAGCTGCCTGTGACTGCGGGCGTTGCACCCGCAGAGGCCACGGTGCGGCTCGGGTTCTTGGTCGTCCATGTTCCCTCGGCCTACAACGCTATCCTCGGACGACCTGGACTGAACGCCCTTCGCGCGGTGGTCTCAACGTACCACTTGCTCATGCGGTTCCCCACGGCGGCTGGGATTGGAGAGGTCCGAGGTGACCAACCGACCGCAAGGCAATGTTTCTTAGCAACTCTCAAAGGGAAGAAGCCCGTAGAAGCCTTAAGCGTCGAGTCCCTCGACGCCAGAGACGAGGTGGCCTTGCGGCACGGGGAGCCGGCCGAAGGTGTGATCGAAGTTCCCCTCGAGGAAGGTCGCCCGGACCGGACGGTCCGGGTCGGCACCAATCTCGACCCGGGAGCTCGGGCTCGGTTGGTGGAATTCCTCCGAGCCAACGCCGATGTATTTGCCTGGTCGGCGGCCGATGTACCTGGGATCGACCCGGAGGTCATTTCTCACGCCCTCAACGTCGACCCAACCCACCGACCAGTAAAGCAGAAGAAGAGACACTGTGCCCCGGATCGGATCCGAGTGGTCGACCAGGAGGTAGACAAGCTCTTGGAGGCAGGATTCATAAGGGAGGTCAGCTACCCCGAATGGCTGGCAAATGTCGTACTTGTCCGGAAGGCGAGCGGAAAGTGGAGGATGTGCGTCGACTACACCGACCTGAACAAGGCATGCCCCAAGGATAGCTTTCCGCTTCCGCGGATAGACCAACTGGTCGACGCGACTTCCGGATATCAGCTGCTGTCTTTCATGGACGCCTTCTCCGGCTACAACCAGATAATGATGGCTCCACAGGACGAGGAGAAAACTGCCTTTATAACAGACCGGGGGCTGTACTGTTACAAGGTAATGCCCTTCGGTCTGAAGAATGCTGACGCCACTTACCAGCGCCTCGTCAACAAAATCTTCAAAGGGCAAATCGGCCGGAACATGGAGGTGTACGTGGACGATATGCTGGTGAAGAGCCGCCATGCAGACCAGCACATCGCGGATCTGGAGGAGACTTTTGCCACCCTGCGGAAGTTTCGCATGAAGCTAAACCCAGCGAAGTGCGCCTTTGGCGCTTTGGCCGGGAGGTTCCTCGGTTTCATTGTCAACCAGCGGGGGATCGAAGCCAACCCTGACAAAATCAAGGCTATCCAAGATATGTCCCCTCCGACCAAAGTGAAGGAGGTTCAGGAGCTCGCTGGGAGGGTCGCCGCGCTCGGACGATTTGTGGCAAAGTCGGCCGAACGCTGCCAACCTTTCTTCAAGGTATTGAAACGCCCGAAAGACTTCCTCTGGACGACCGAATGTCAAGCAGCATTCGACCAGCTCAAGGAATACTTGGCGTCTCCTCCCCTGCTGTCCAAGCCGCAAGAAGGGGAGATGCTCTACCTTTATCTGGCGGTCTCCCCAACCGCAGTCAGTGCGGTACTGGTTCGGAAAGAGGCAAAGTTCCAGAAGCCTGTGTACTACATCAGCCGGGTCTTACGGGATGCCGAGACGCGGTATACGAAGGCTGAAAAGATCGCCTTCGCGCTGCTGACCGCGACCAGGAGGCTTCGCCCCTATTTTCAGGCCCATTCTGTCACCCTCTTGACCGACCAACCGCTGCGGCAGATCCTCAGCAATCCTGAGAATGCAGGACGGCTGGTGAAGTGGGCAGTAGAACTTGGTGAGTTCGACATCCGCTACCAGCCCCGACCCGCTATCAAGGCCCAGGCGCTCGCGGATTTCCTCGCTGAGTGCACGGTGCAGGAGGCGGGACCTAGGTCGCCGGAAACACCTAGCCTCGACCTCCCGATTTGGACGCTTCACACCGATGGGTCGTCGAACCCCGAAGGTGGAGGGGCCGGGCTGGTCCTCACCAGCCCTGATGGAGTGATAGCCGAGTATGCCTTGAGGTTAGGATTTCCAGTGACCAACAACGAGGCGGAGTATGAGGCCCTAGTCACGGGACTCAAACTCACCAAGGAGCTCGGCATCCGGCGCCTGAAGGTCTTCACCGACTCCCAGCTGGTGGTCGGGCAGGTCCGTGGGGAGTTCGAAGCCCGGAACCCGACCATGCAGAATTACGTCCGGAAGGTGCAAGCACTCATTCCCGACCTCGGCAGTGTCGACATCCAGCAGGTCCCAAGAAGTGAAAATGCCAGGGCCGACAGGCTGTCCCGCTTAGTGAGCGCAGACGCGCACAACTTGTCGAGGGCGATCTACCTGGAGACCCTGGATGCCCCGAGCATCGGCGAGGCTGGAGCGGTGATGGCGATTGACCCGGAGCCGTCTTGGATGGACCCGCTTGTCGCCTACCTCGCCGAAGGGATCCTCCCTGAAGACGAAGATCAAGCTCGGCGACTTGTTATGAAGTCCGCCCACTACGTACTCAACGAAGGGAGGCTATATCGGACCTCGTTCACCGCCCCCCTCTTAAGGTGCCTCCGCCCCTCGGAAGCGGCCTACGCCCTCAGCGAAGTCCACGAAGGCATCTGCGGATCGCACCTGGGGGCTAGGTCCTTGGCGCACAAGATCATGAGGCAAGGCTATTATTGGCCTACCTTGTTGGAGGACTCAAAGGATCATGTACGGAAATGCGACGCCTGCCAGCGCCACGCCAACGTCCAGAGAGTCCCTTCCGTCCCCTTGGCGCCAATCACTGCACCCTGGCCCTTCGCCCAGTGGGGAATGGATATCCTCGGACCATTCCCCGTCGCTTCAGCTCAGCGGAAATTTTTGATTGTTGCAATCGACTACTTCACCAAGTGGGTGGAGGCAGAGCCGCTGGCCACTATCAGGAGGCGCCTTTTGTGGGGCAAAACCGTGAGGCGCCGTGAGGAGGGCTCCGGGTACGCTCGACCCCCAAATCGGACCCAAAGCGGACAATACCTTCTGAGGGACACTCTCTCTTCCCCTGCTCGGCTGGTGTGTGGGCTCTGCTGGTGACGGGGTGCAAATCCCGCATCAGTTAGAATTCAAAAACTAGCCGTTGTTTGCTGTTGGAAGGACAAAACGTACTTCTGCAGAACTAGCCGTTATGCTTCTGCCCGTGCTTGGGTCGACTCAACTTTTACTGGGGTCGACCCAACTTTCACTTGGGTCGACTCATGCTACATTGGGGTCGACCCTCTCAGAAAAACACAGAACCTTATATTTCAGCCGTTCTTCACTTGGGTCGACTCAACTCTTTTTGGGTCGACTCAAGGTTCAGTTGGGTCGACTCAAATTCCACTTGGGTCGACCCTCTCAGGGTTTCCAGAGAACCTATTTTTGAATGATATTGCCTTTGGGTCGACTCATGTTTACTTGAGGTCGACTCAAGGTTGGGTCGACTCAAGTTTCATTTGGGTCGACCCTCTCAGGAATTTCAGAGAACAGATTTCTGAATGATATTACCTTTGGGTCAACTCATGTTCAGTTGGGGTCGACTCAAGGTTGGCTCGACTCAGGTTCCATTTGGGTTGGCCCTCTCAGGGATTCCAGAGACTTGTTTTCTTGAGGCTTGAGGATTGGGTCGACTCAACTTTCACTTGGGTCGACTCAAGTACTGTTCATCCGTGCCATTTTTGCAGAAGTGTGCCGGATGGTTCCATGATGTGCCAGGGTGAACTCCATCTATCTTGGGGTGGACTCATTTCATACTTTGCTGCAACTTAAGGTTAGATTCGTCCATACAATCAATGAAATATGCCTCAAGCAATTTTGAATATATGTTATGGTGGTGCTACATAATGAAAATTACCATCGTCCCCTTAAGAGTACATTTTACTTGAAACTTTGCCGAATTAGAATTTAGAATTCACTATCCCTTTTCTATCGCAAATTTTATCTCATTATTAATCATTGAAATACATCTTGATCTCATTCTACTAATGTATCGAGAATGATGAACTTAGTAATGATATATCATATTACCTTGTAATATTTAATTAGATATACCCTTAATCATTGTATTAATCATCAAAATACCACTATCATCCTCATGAAGGCTGAAGCTGATGAAGAGGTTAGCTGTGGAAGGATGTTCCAATGCTTGAACAGCTGCTCTTCTCGATGCAGTGAGAAGCTTCAACTGATTTCCTTACGGGAGAAGGTTTCAGATGAAATGCCAGTGAAAATGATGAACTGTTAAGCTTTTTCTTCTCTTTTTCTCAATGGAAATCTTTTTGTTTTCAATAGAATCTTTTTCCTTTTCTTGTTGTTTCCCTTCTGAGGTTCCCTCGTATTTATAGACAAATTCTTCGGCGGGATTTGAATTTCTTTCTTTCCATTCTGATGAGAATCTTTTTCTATTACAGAAGAAGACAAAAGTTGCTGCAAGCTTCCCATTGTGGTTCCAGCAATACAGGGGTTGATTCATGTAACTCAGGGGTCGACTCATGTTTATTCTGGATCAGCACTTCAAGATGTTGAGAAGGCTCTTGCTGTGTCATCTTTAAAGGGTCGACTCTTTGACCTTGAGGGTCGGCTCATCTTCTTCAGGAGTCGCCTCTTTAAACACAAGGGTCAACTCATACTATAATTTTTTGGCTGATGCTAAGACTGAACTGGGGTCGAGTCTTCAAACGCAAGGGTCGACTCTTAAATTTCGGGGGTCGACTCATTTTGAACAAAGGTCGACTCTTCAAACTTTGTCTCAGGCGGTAAAAGCTTTCTGTTTACTTTGAACTACACAAGGGTCGACTCATGTTTTGCGGGGGTCAACTCATTGACTGTGCTTCTTAAATAAAACATACCAGAATCAACTTAAACTTGTCCTTTTTGCTTAGGGGTTGACTCAAGTTTTTCAAACAGAAAACTTTAGACTTCATCTCTGATCTCCATGGATTAGATTAAGATCATTTTTCTTTTAGAATATATCCAATGAAGTGTTTGCGAAGAACTTATGATTTTGCAGTGCTTCATTTCTTCTGATTTTTTTTGACTTATAAAACTTCACAATTAAGCCAATATCATTAGTACACAATATTATCTCAAGTGTTTTGTAATCATCAAAATTCATCTTTAGGGTTGACAATTTTTCCCTTTTTGATGATGACAAAACCATTGAGTTAAAAAGAATTTTGCAATAAGTTTCACAGCAATTATCAAAATTTTGTAATGAAGTTCAGAGCAAGTATGACATTCAGAGATATATGCATAATTTCAACAAATTAAGGAGAAAAGTCTCCCCCTATCAATTACAAATATTTGAATTATGCAGCTTCTTGTTCTTTATCTTTTCTTAAGTTTTTTTTATAGTGCAGTATCATAGTATACCATCATAATTTAAATCTCCCCCTATATATTATTTTTAATGTAGATATTGGTATTCTGAATTCTTTTCATATTTCTTATTTCTCATTTCTCATATTAGAATTCTTTTCATATTTCTCCCCCTTTTTATCATCAACAAAAGGAAGGAAACTAAAAATAATTTCTGATGCCAACATTAAGGATTAATTAAAGGTTTTGATATGTATCAGATGCAATATGTATCAGAGCAGCATACAAACCAATAAAGACATATATTTCAAGAAAGGTAAGCATTCATTGCATTTGGTAAATGAAGTACACTTGATAAATCATAAAGATTACAATTGGTATCAATTGGTATCAATCAGCATACAAGTGTGCCAAAAAGACATGAAATTTAGCTTCGTACAAGGTTATGTTTTGAAAACATGGGTTTCAGTCTAAGCTTAGGTTAGGTTTAATCTAAGTTCAGTCTAGGCTCAAGGTTTTGAAGATGAAGGTCCAGACTGATCTTCCTTTGGCTCTTCCATCAGCTTCTCAATTTTATTGTTTAGTGCAGAGATAGAGCTAGTGAGCTAAGTGTGTTCTTCTTTCAATTCTTGTATAGAGCCTTGAACAAAATTTCTTTGCGCTTTCAACTGATTTTCAATCTCAGTAATTCTTCTCTGTTGGTTAGCTGCTTGTTGCCTCAATCCTTGCAGTTCAGATTTCACTTCTTTTACCAAGTCAGTGAGGTTAACTACCGAATTCCAGCAGACTCTAGAATTGAGCAGTGCCTTTATGATGTTATCTCCAATAAATTTTAACTGCCACTTCTCAAGTCTGAGTGGAGGATCTGATGGTCTTTGGATTGGAGGAGGCTGACTGACTAGAGGTTCTTTGGAGGTGCTTGTGTAAGGATTCTTTTGCCTTTGAGTGGTGTAGGAGTATCTTGACCACTTCCATCTTGAATTTCTTTCCCTTTATGAGTCCATTTTCCTCCGTTTTGACAAATCTCATTCTCTTCAATGATTGGTCATTGTAAATATCTGATGACAGTAATTCTTTCTTGGTCTCTCCTTCTAAATTTAGATTGAAATAGGTGAAGACTGAAGTCAGAACCATACCATAGGAAAGTGAAACTCCTTTTCTCTGTCCTTGAGCTTCCATGTATCTAAGCATCAGGCAGGGTAGGTTCAGTGGGAGTCCTTGTATCACTTGGTGCATAACTAGTATATCTCTTTCTGAAACATGATCAAATTTTCCTGTCTTCAGAAAGAACATTTTGTTGATCATGTGATGCAGCAGACGCATCTCAGCATTCAGTTGATTGGCACTGATTTCAGTCCAATCTTCTGTGATTACTCTATTCAAAATGGTACTTATCCCTCCATTCCTATTTTCTAGATGATCTCTATTTTCTCCATCATTTGGAATCCGAAGAGCATCTCTAAGAATTTCCTCTGTAATCAAAATAGGGATATCTTTTACCTTGGATGAGATCTGTCCTTGTCCATATCTGGCATTGTTGTAGAACTCTCGTACCAAGTCTGGGTAGGTTGGCACATTCATTGAGCATAGATTTTTCCAACCCATATCCTTTAGATTCTGCCCTAAGGGGAAGTTTTCCTTTTCTAGAAATTCAAAATCCACTCTTCTTCCGGTAGAGACATTCCCTATGGAGAGAGGACCTTGTTTTGAAATTGAGAACGGAGGAGATAGAGGGGCCGTAACGGGTTGAGGTGGTGGTGTTACTTGCCTTTGTGGATTTATTTCCTTCTCTGCCCTAGCCTTTGTTCTCCTCTCAGTTGTGGAATGGCATTCTTCCTCTTTGGTCCGGATGTCACTTGCTTTATTCTCACCATTGGAAGATCAATCAGAACCTCAAAAAGGTTTTCTAGGGTTTTGGAGGTTTTTGTTTGAAGGAGAGTTTGAAGACAGAAAGGCGCTCTAAGGGGTATGAAACGTTTCAGGTTCAACATTTGAGAGAGAGAGAGAGAAAGCCTTTTAGAATCCATTTTGAATAGTTTCCACTTTAGTCGACTCATTCAACTAATGAGTTGTCTCCTGTAGATTAGGAGTCGACCCTTTTAACTTAAGAGTCGTCTCCTATAGGTTAGGGGTCGACTCTTTTAGCTTAAGAGTCGTCCCTTACTACATGAGTCGACTCCTCATTCACATGAGTCGTCTCCTCAAACAGTTCAAGAGACCAAAAAATTTAAATACGATTTAAAAATCAATTGTAAACCTTATATCAAATCAACTAAAATTCAACCAATACTAGTCAATCAAAATATGCAATTTATCACTCATAATCAGTCATCAAAATGGATCACAAATGCATAATTTCTCTCTAAATTTACAAAAGGCTTCTTCATTAAGAGGTTTAGTAAAGAAATCTGCAATTTGTTTATCAGTATTTATAAATTTAATTTTTATATCCCCATTTTGAGCATGATCTCTTATGAAATGATGTCCGATTTCTATATGTTTAGATCTTGAGTGTTGTATGGGATTTTTGGTCAGATTAATGGCACTAGTGTTGTCACACCTTCTAGGAATTTTATTTTGTTTTATGCCATAGTCCTCAAGTTGTTGCTTAATCCATAGGATTTGGGCACAGCAACTTACTGCAGCAATATATTCAGCCTTAACTGTAGATAGTGCTACGGAATTTTGTTTCTTGCTAAACCAAGAGATTAAGTTTGTTCCAAGGAATTGACAAGTTCCACTTGTACTTTTTCTGTCTAATCTACAACCAGCAAAATCAGCATCTAAATATCCAATTAAGTCAATTGTAGATGTCTTAGAATACCATAAACCTAAGTGTTGTGTTCCTTTTAAGTATCTTAATATCCTTTTAACAGCAATTAAGTGTGATTCTTTAGAATTTACTTGATATCTTGCACACATACAAACACTATGCATTATATCAGGTCTGTTAGGGTTTCCCAGTGCCCTAGGGCGCAGCGGAAGATACGGGATTATAAAATTTTCTTATAAAATCCATTATATGAAACCCTAATAAGCCAAGATCGCCTTAATAGTATAACCAAATAATATAGAAAATATAATCTTGGTATAGAAGAATACCTATCACGCTATATCCAATATATCTGAAGATGTCCTAAAGTGCCCAAATGTTCACCCTCCGATGTTGATCCACACAGGAATGGGTTCAAGACTCTAGCTCCACCAAAACTTGATTCTAATTGTTCAATCCTTCCAAAGGATTTAATTGGCTGATTTTCCTTCACTTCTTCCTTTCTACCTCTAAAACATTCACTAGCCTTTTTGTCCTAAAGAAGACCCTCTTGTCTTGGGTTAGGACAAAAGAGAGAGGCTTGTAAGAAAGAAGGGATAAGGGAGAGAGAAGGAGAGGCTTTTTCTTGGATGATATTTAGAACCCCAAGGCACCTCCTTATTTATAAGAGATGGAGGGATGCATCATAAAGGGATGCATCCCATCCACACACCTCATCATGATGAGGCATGTGCCAAGAGATGCATCCCATCATGATGGGGTGCTAAGGAGAAGGGTGTATCAACTTCTTTCTCACATCTCCCTCTTAAATCCTGATGATCCAAGGGCCCAAATGCAGTGAACCAAAGCCAATGGTCCAGATCTAGGCGCCATCTAATGGTCCAAATCAGCGCATCATCATCCAGGGTGCCATCCAATGGTCCAGAAGCAAGATGCCATCACCGATGGTCCAGATTCAGGCGCTGAGCAACGGTCCAGATCTTTCATCTAGATAGCCATCCAGTGGTCCAGATTCAGGCGCTCACTAGTGGACCAGATCCTTCATCCAGGAAGCCATCCAATGGTCCAGATGAAGGCGCCAACCAGTGGACCAGATCCTTCATCCAGGAAGCGATCCAATGGTCCAGAAGTGAAGGCCCTATCAAACCCAATCCAATTGGGTTTAACCAACTTAAAGAAAACATTAAACCTAATCAAATCAGGTCTAATTAAAGCCAAATGGGTTTCAACTCTTGGCTAACCCATATTAGGTCATGATTTAATCATATTAGATCAACCTAATCTAAGAATCATATTCGAATTTAATTTGAATCAGGAGCTAGGGTTTGCAACACGTGCTAGCATGTTCATCTTGCAAACATGATCTAATCCAATTAGACCCTTGATCAATTCCCTTGTGTGTGACCCATTGGGTTCCTTATCTTAGCCAGCAGTAGGTGCAGGTGCAAGTTGACCTAACCTGATTAGAATACCTCTAATCCAATTTAGGTTCAATTTAGTGCTAAACCTGACTTAGCAATCAGAACCTTTCTGATGCTTTGATCTAATCAAACTCTTTGATCCGATCAACCCACAAGACATGATTGACGTCTAGCAACGTATCATGTCTACCCGGAAGATGAGAAATGAATTGGACAAATCCAAACATACCCTTCAGTGGAAAGTTACTGTGCAATTCAATCCCTCAGTCATACTACATCCGGAATAAGTGCTCGAGTATGGATCAATATCAAACTCAATCACTTATTCTTGTCTCTCTCAATCTTTTATATGATAATTCAAACAATGAAACATTAGAAACTCTTTCTAATATTCATTTTGCTTTGATCAAAGGCTTCTTGAATCATTATAAGATTAGAGTAAGTAGGATGTTACCTTCTCTTACTAGAAGTGACTGATTCCTTGTTGACCTACTCACAACCTTCGTACAAAATCCACCATATCTAGAATACCCCGTACACAACGCAATGTCGTGAATGAGGGTAAACCAAAACATAGCTTCAAGTGCACAAGGTACCATGGTGATCTCAGGTCTAAGGATCACTTGCACAACTCCCACTATGAGAACCATCTTTTGATAATTAAGTAAGAATCCATAAGATGTTCTCATGGCTGGTCATTTCAGTGAACTCATTCCTCTAATGAGCACCCACATCTTTGTATTAGTGTCTCACACAAGTGATTGTGAGATCAATCACCCTCTACATTGAGCATACATAAGATGTGCCAGTCTTTCCGGTAATATCGATCCCCGACTCAATATACCAATTTGACTGGGAATATTCTAAATTAGGATTTTAGGATTTTAGGTCTCACTGGTATGATCTCATCATAACCCTGAAACCAATGTCCTAATTTATGGGGTTCATCATCCAATAATAAAATAGATAAGCAGCAAATGATGAAACACAATGCCTTTATTGATATATATCGAGTGTCAAAGTACATGATTTGGAGGATTACAAAGAGAAACCCATTAAATGATTGGCTTATAGGGCATCTACTCTTTCAATCTCCCACTTGCACTAAAGCCAATCGCCCTTATATTTTAACCCCATACAATCGAGGTGACGATTGAATTGCTGCTGTGGTAGAGCTTTAGTAAATGAATCTGCTATATTGTTCTTTGTGTCTACTCGTTCAATCTTGACGTCTTGTCTTTCGATTATCTCTCGAACAAGGTGGAAGCGTCTCAAAATGTGCTTGGATCTATGATGAGACCTTGGTTTCTTAGCCTGTGCAACAGTTCCAGTGTTATCGCAATAAACTGGGACTGGTCCGGCAATCTCAGGAACTACACCCAGCTCTGTGATGAACTTCTTCATCCAGACTGCTTCCTTAGCAGCTTCACTAACAGCTATGTATTCTGCCTCAGTAGTTGAGTCAGCTACAGTTTGCTGTTTGGAACTTTTCCAACTCACAGCTCCACCATTCAAAGTGAAGATATATCCAGAGATTGACTTGCTATCATCTGGATCAGATTGAAAGCTAGAATCTGAATAGCCTTCTAGTTTCAATTCTGATCCTCCATAAATCAGAAAAACATCTCTAGTCCTTCTCAAGTATTTGAGAATGCTTTTCACAATTTTCCAATGATCCTCCCCGGGATCTGCCTGAAATCTACTTACCATACCTAAGGCATAAGCTACATCAGGCCTGGTACATAACATAGCATACATGATCGACCCTACTGCTGAAGCATAGGGAATAGAACTCATTCTATTCCTCTCTTCAGATGTCTTAGGAGACATCTTCCTAGAGAGTTGTATGCCATGTCCTATGGGTAAGAAACCTTTCTTACTTCCATCCATGCTGAACCTCTTCAGCACATTATCTATGTACCTAGACTGGGACAAACCTAGCATCCTTTTAGATCTATCTCTATAGATCCTTATACCAAGTATATAGGATGCTTCACCCAAGTCTTTCATGGAAAATTTCTTTGATAGCCAAGTCTTGACCGATTGCATCATTGGAACATCATTTCCAATGACCAATATATCGTCCATATATAATATCAAGAAGGCAATAGCACTCCCACTAGTCTTCTTGTACACACAAGGTTCATCTATATTTTTAATGAAGCCAAACTCTTTGACTATCATGTCAAAATGGATGTTCCAACTTCTAGATGCCTGCTTTAATCCATAAATGGATTTCTTAAGCCTACATACTTGATTTGCTCTCCCTCTTGAGACAAATCCCTCTGGCTGTGTCATATAGACCTCTTCCTCAAGGTGACCATTAAGGAAGGCGGTTTTGACATCCATCTGCCAGATCTCATAATCATAGTATGCAGCTATAGCAAGCATAATCCGAATAGATTTGAGCATAGCTACTGGCGAAAAAGTTTCATCATAATCAATGCCTTGTTTTTGCCTGAAACCTTTTGCCACTAGTCTGGCCTTGTAGGTTTCTACTTGGCCATCAGCTCCTATCTTCTTCTTGTATACCCATTTGCACCCTATTGGAATCACTCCCTCAGGTGCATTAACCAAAGTCCACACTTGGTTTGTATACATAGAATCTATCTCGGATTTCATGGCGTCCAACCATCTGTCAGAGTCCCTACTCTTGACAGCTTCCGAATAGGTCAGAGGGTCATCGTTATCAACGATGTGGGCTTCATCATTCTCAATGATAAATCCATACCTCTCAGGTGCATTTCGCACTCTTTCTGACCTTTGAAAAGGAGTAGTGTGTAGTGGCTGTACCTCTTCCATGGGTACATCTGGTTGAGGATTATTATGTGTCTCACCTTGTAGGTCTTGAACTTCATCAAGTTCAATTCTTCTATCCTTGCCCTTTTCTAAAAAAAACTCTTTTTCCAAGAAAGTGGCATGCCTAGCAACAAATACCTTTTGTTCGGTAGGATTATAGAAGATATATCCTAAACTATCTTTAGGATAACCTACAAATATACATTTGTCCGATCTAGCACTTAGCTTATGTCCAAAATTTCTTTTGACATAAGCATGACAACCCCATATCTTAAGATACTTAAGATTAGGTTTCTTTCCTTTTCATATCTCATATGGAGTGCTAGATACAGACTTAGATGGTACTCTATTTAATACTAATGCAGCAGTTTCTAGGGCATGTCCCCAGAAGGAAATTGGAAGATTTGTGAAGCACATCATGGACCGTACCATATCTAATAAGGTACGATTCCTTCTTTCAGCTACACCATTTAATTGTGGTGTATATGGAGGTGTCCATTCAGAGAGTATACCCTTTAATTTAAGATAGTCTAAAAATTTACTAGAAAGGTATTCTCCTCCTCGATCAGATCGAAGGATTTTAATACACTTTCCAGTTTGTTTTTCGACCATACTTTGATATTCTTTAAATTTATCAAAGGCTTCGGATTTATGTTTCATTAGATACACAAAACCGAACCTTGATAAGTCATCAGTAAATGTGATGAAGTAAGAGTATCCATCTCTAGCTTGAGTTGACATAGGACCGCACACATCAGTGTGTACGAGTTCTAATAACTCACTTGCCCTTTCTCCATGTTCCGAGAATGGAGACTTGGTCATTTTACCCATAAGACAAGATTCACAAGTTCCTAATGATTCAAAATCATAAGGGTCAAAGAATTTATCTTTATACAACTTATGTAACCTTGTCTCACTAATATGACCTAATCGGTAATGCCAGAGGAGGGTATTATTAATATTTTCTCTTTTTCTTTTATTATCTTTGCCAATATGAAATATAACATTATTAAGACATAATACTAAAAGACCATTTTCCATAGTGCCATGACAATAATACTCATTAGATAAAGAAATAGAGCAACCATTGCTCTTTCCATTTATTTCGAATCCTTTCTTAAGCAACAAAGGAATTGAAATTACATTTCTAATGATTTTTGGCATAAAATAACAGTCTTCTAGCTTCAAGAACTTTCCGGAGGGTAGCTCCAGTATGTAGGTGCCAACAGCTTCAGCCTGGATGGATTCTCCTCCAGCGCCATATAGCTCGAAGTCACCTTTCTTCAGTCTTCTAATTTCTGCAGTCCATGCAAAGATTTGCATATGTGAGAACCACAACCGGTATCCAATACCCATGCATTAGAATCAGAAGAACTTAATGTCATATTGGCATGTAATAAAAACATACCTTTTGATGCAACACTTGCATCAGGCTTCACACTTGCAAGAAAGCTCTTGCAGTTCCTTTTCCAATGCCCCGTCTTGCCACAGTGGAAACAGGTACCGGGTCCAGAGATTTTCTTTCCCTTCTTCTTTTTGATGCGACTCTTAGGGTTTAGTTTTTTCTTTGAACCCTTGTTGCCCGACTTCTTCTTTGAGCTCTCACCAACAAGAAGGATCGGACCCTTGTCCTTCTTGATGTGAGACTCTACTGTTTTCAGCATATTTAGAAGCTCAGGCAGGAAGGAATTCAGTTTGTTCATGTGATAATTCACGACAAACTGCGAGAATGAGTCGGGTAGTGATTGCAGGATCAAATCCTGACTGAGCTCACTGTCCATAGCAAAACCAAGTTGACTTAATCGAGTGATTAAGTCTATAACCTTTAAACAGTGGTCTTGCACAGATGATCCCTCGATCATTCTAGCATGGAACAACTGTTTAGATATCTTATATCTAGCAGTTCTGCTCTGCTCACCATATAACTCCTTTAAGTTAAGGAGTATGGAGTGAGTATCCATGCTATCATGCTGCCTCTGCAATTCATTATTCATAGAAGCAAGCATGATACATTTGACAGTCAAACTATCATTTTTCCACATACGATATGTGGCCAATTCCTCCTCAGTTGCATCTTCCCCTGCTGACCCTAGGTCAGGGGTTTCAAGAATGTAGGAAAGTTTTTCTTGTGTAAGAACAATCTTTAAATTTCTCAACCAATCCACATAGTTGGGACCAGTCAATTTGTTTGTATCTAAGATACCTCTAAGTGAGAGTGAAGATGCCATTTTTGCAGAATTAATCTATAATTACAAAGAACATTAATATAGGCAGACCAATCATGATGACATGTATTCAATCAGACAAGGACTTTTATCTAATTGTTACTCCCACTATTTTTGTCGAATATCATAACCCTCAAGTATGATGAACGAGAAAATACTAATTTTCTTAGTGGGGTTGAGATCCAAATTCCTTATAAAAGACCTTGTGGGAATCACAACAAGCCCTTATAAGTTCAAAGGTAGGAAACTCTTTCCAATTGCATCCCATGCAATTTCCAACTTTATTCTGTCCTCTAGCACACATATAGTCTTGTGGGAATCACAACAAACTATTGTGTCTAGTTAAGTCAAACCTTTCATTTTTATACAGTCATATTTGAATAATGCTGCTCTTGTGGGAATCACAACAAGGCAACATATTAAAATATGCCATATGCATCATATGCACCAAGATATTACAATATCAATCCCTAATACTAGCCTTGTGGGAATCACAACAAGCTAGCGTAGATATTGACATAATAATATCTAAGCATGAAGGAAGGACCTTTATAGTGTTATATCAGCAATTAGCTTTTCCATGGAGGTCAATCAAATAGTTGGCCAGGTAAGCAGATGGGAGGCTCTCCTTACTTAGTAAGGTCCTAATTAAATAACCACCTGTAGCCTCTTTCCTAGACACCAACTTAGTCAATTGATTCAGAATGGCTCAGCTTAAAGCAATTAACACTACGACTTAATTATGAATTTAGTGAGGGCTTTCAAATAGTAGTATCTTACTAACATTAAGCTCAACCATAAAGGACAATCAAATAATTGGCCAGGAAAGCAGGTGGGAGGCACCCCTCACTCAGAGAGTGAGGTCCTAATTAAGTAACCACCTGTGGCTTCCTTCCTAGACACCAACTGAGTCGATTGTTCCAGAATGGGTCAGCCCAAAGTTTTCATACTACTATATTGGTCTCATTGCACATTCTATAATTTAGTACTAGCAATTATACTGTGCTACAACATGAATATAACACTATCTCATAGCATAAACTAATCATGCATACAAACAACCTAGCTATCTCATAGCATCAAGATAATAGCATGTATTATCATTTGGTTAAACTGATTAAGGGTGGCTCTGATACCACTGTTAGGGTTTTCCAGTGCCCTAGGGCACAGCGGAAGATACGGGATTATAAAATTTTCTTATAAAACCCATTATATGAAACCCTAATAAGCCAAGATCGCCTTAATAGTATAACCAAATAATATAGAAAATATAATCTTGGTATAGAAGAATACCTATCACGCTATATCCAATATATCTGAAGATGTCCTAAGGTGCCCAAATGTTCACCCTCGATCCACACAGGAATGGGTTCAAGACTCTAGCTCCACCAAAACTTGATTCTAATTGTTCAATCCTTCCAAAGGATTTAATTGGCTGATTTTCCTTCACTTCTTCCTTTCTACCTCTAAAACATTCACTAGCCTTTTTGTCCTAAAGAAGACCCTCTTGTCTTGGGTTAGGACAAAAGAGAGAGGCTTGTAAGAAAGAAGGGATAAGGGAGAGAGAAGGAGAGGCTTTTTCTTGGATGATATTTAGAACCCCAAGGCACCTCCTTATTTATAAGAGATGGAGGGATGCATCATAAAGGGATGCATCCCATCCACACACCTCATCATGATGAGGCATGTGCCAAGAGATGCATCCCATCATGATGGGGTGCTAAGGAGAAGGGTGTATCAACTTCTTTCTCACATCTCCCTCTTAAATCCTGATGATCCAAGGGCCCAAATGCAGTGAACCAAAGCCAATGGTCCAGATCTAGGCGCCATCTAATGGTCCAGATCAGCACATCATCATCCAGGGTGCCATCCAATGGTCCAGAAGCAAGATGCCATCACCGATGGTCCAGATTCAGGCGCTGAGCAACGGTCCAGATCTTTCATCCAGAGAGCCATCCAGTGGTCCAGATTCAGGCGCTCACCAGTGGACCAGATCCTTCATCCAGGAAGCCATCCAATGGTCCAGATGAAGGCGCCAACCAGTGGACCAGATCCTTCATCCAGGAAGCGATCCAATGGTCCAGAAGTGAAGGCCCTATCAAACCCAATCCAATTGGGTTTAACCAACTTAAAGAAAACATTAAACCTAATCAAATTAGGTCTAATTAAAGCCAAATGGGTTTCAACTCTTGGCTAACCCATATTAGGTCATGATCTAATCATATTAGATCAACCTAATCTAAGAATCATATTCGAATTTAATTTGAATCAGGAGCTAGGGTTTGCAACACGTGCTAGCATGTTCATCTTGCAAACATGATCTAATCCAATTAGACTCTTGATCAATTTCCTTGTGTGTGACCCATTGGGTTCCTTATCTTAGCCAGCAGTAGGTGCAGGTGCAAGTTGACCTAACCTGATTAGAATACCTCTAATCCAATTTAGGTTCAATTTAGTGCTAAACCTGACTTAGCAATCAGAACCTTTCTGATGCTTTGATCTAATCAAACTCTTTGATCCGATCAACCCACAAGACATGATTGACGTCTAGCAACGTATCATATCTACCCGGAAGATGAGAAATGAATTGGACAAATCCAAACATACCCTTCAGTGGAAAGTTACTGTGCAATTCAATCCCTCAGTCATACTACATCCTGAATAAGTGCTCGAGTATGGATCAATATCAAACTCAATCACTTATTCTTGTCTCTCTCAATCTTTTATATGATAATTCAAACAATGAAACATTAGAAACTCTTTCTAATATTCATTTTGCTTTGATCAAAGGCTTCTTGAATCATTATAAGATTAGAGTAAGTAGGATGTTACCTTCTCTTACTAGAAGTGACTGATTCCTTGTTGACCTACTCACAACCTTCGTACAAAATCCACCATATCCAGAATACCCCGTACACAACGCAATGTCATGAATGAGGGTAAACCAAAACATAGCTTCAAGTGCACAAGGTACCATGGTGATCTCAGGTCTAAGGATCACTTGCACAACTCCCACTATGAGAACCATCTTTTGATAATTAAGTAAGAATCCATAAGATGTTCTCATGGCTGGTCATTTCAGTGAACTCATTCCTCTAATGAGCACCCACATCTTTGTATTAGTGTCTCACACAAGTGATTGTGAGATCAATCACCCTCTACATTGAGCATACATAAGATGTGCCAGTCTTTCCGGTAATATCGATCCCCGACTCAATATACCAATTTGACTGGAAATATTCTAAATTAGGATTTTATGATTTTAGGTCTCACTGGTATGATCTCATCATAACCCTAAAACCAATGTCCTAATTTATGGGGTTCATCATCCAATAATAAAATAGAAGCAGCAAATGATGAAACACAATGCCTTTATTGATATATATCGAGTGGCAAAGTACATGATTTGGAGGATTACAAAGAGAAACCCATTAAATGATTGGCTTATAGGGCATCTACTCTTTCAAGGTCTACTTGCTATAAGATAAAGTAAAAATCCAATCATTCCTCTATACAGCTTTGAATCAAAGGATTTACCATGCTCATCTTTTTCTAATTTACAAGAGAGGCTCATAGGAGTGCCTATTGTTTTTGAATCTTCCATACCAAACTTCTTTAAGATTTCCTTTGTGTACTTGCTTTGGCAGATGAAGATTCCATCTCTTGTTTGTTTAATTTGGAGTCCAAGGAAGAAGTTGAGTTCACCTATCAAACTCATCTCGAACTCACTTTGCATGAGCTTAGCAAATTCTTCACATAAACTTTCATTAGTAGCACCAAATATAATATCATCAACATATATTTGAATAATCAGAATATCAGTATTTTTTTTTTTGATAAACAAAGTTTTATCAATATTTTCTCTTGAAAAATAACTCTTTATTAAAAAGTTGCTTAATCTATCATACCAAGCTCTAGGAGCTTGCTTCAAGCCATAAAGTGCTTTGTTCAATTTAAAAACATGATCTGGAAGTTTATGATTTTCAAATCCAGATGGCTGTTCTACATAAACTTCTTCAGTTATGAAACTATTTAGAAATGCACTTTCAACATCCATCTGAAATAATTTCAAATTCATGAAGCATGCAAATGCAAGTAATAGCCTAATAGCTTCAAGTCTAGCTACAAGTGCAAAAGTTTCATCAAAATCAATTTCTTCTTCTTGATTCTATTCTTTTGCAACTAATCTAACCTTATTTCTAATTACAATTCCATCTTCATTTTAATTAATTCTGAAAACCCATTTTGTTCCAATTACAGAACTATTTTCAGGCCTTCTAACCAAATTCCAAATATTGCTTCTTTCAAATTGATTTAGTTCTTCTTGCATTGCCATTAACCAATTGTTATCTTTTTCAGCTTCTTCAAAAGATTTTGGTTCTATTTGAGAAACAAATGCAAGATGATTACAAACATTTCAAATAGAGGATCTAGTCCCAATGTCTTGTGAAGAATCACCAATTATTAAGTCTCTAGGATGACTATGTGCATACCTCCATTCTTTTGGTGGATTAGTTTTACCTTTAAGCATTTGATCCTCTTTTTCTTGATTTTTATCATGCTCTGAATTTTCAGATGCAGAAACATCTTTTAGGGTTCATTATTTGACTTGCTTATTGAGTTCTTCTGCATCATCATCGAGATCTACATTCTTCCTTGAAGAAGGATCATTAGATTCATCAAGGATAACATGTATTGACTCTTCCACGACTAGAGTTCTCTTGTTAAATATTCTATATGCTTTGCTTGATGATGAATATCCAAGAAAAATAGCTTCATCTGATTTTGAATCAAATTTTTCCAAGTTGTCCTTACCATTATTTAGAACAAAACATATGCAATCAAAAACATGAACGTATGAAAGATTTGGTTTCTTATTTTTCAAAAGTTCATAAGGAGTTTTCTTTAGAATTGACCTAATAGTAACTCTATTAAGAACATGACAAGCTGTATTTATGGCTTCAGCCCAAAAATACTTAGGTAAGTCACTTTCACATAACATTGTCCTAGCTATTTTAGTAAGAGTTCTATTCTTTCTCTCTACAACACCATTTTGTTGTGATGTTCTTGGTGCAGAAAAGCTATAATCAATACCATTTTCAGTGCAGAAATTTTCAAAGTCATAATTTTCAAATTCAGTTCCATGATCACTTCTAATCTTAATAGTTTTCAATCCATATTCATTTGAAATCTTTTTATACAGTTTAGTGAAAGCTGAAAATGCTTCACTTTTGTGTGCCAAGAATAAAACCCATGTATACCTAGAAAAATCATCCACAATAACAAAGCCATAAATTTTCCACCTAGACTTGCAGTTCTAGTTGGTCCAAATAAATCCATATGCAGAAGATCTAAGGGTCTATTGAAAGAAGTTCTGGTCTGTTTTTCTAGTTGGCATGCAAAGCAGATTTTATCTTTTTCAAATGATAGTTTAGGCAAGCCGAAAACAAGTTCTTTTTGGATAAGTTTTGAAATTAAGTCTATGCTTGCATGAGCTAATTTTCGATGCCATAACCAGCTAGCTTCACTGTTTTTGGTTTTCATAGCTACCAAACAGTCCATATTTTTTATGAGTATTTGATCTAAGTCAACCACATACACATTTTCATGTCTATGTCCAGTAAATATTACACCACTGTTATTATTACTTGAAACTAAGCACATAGATGATTCAAAAGTCACAATATATTCTTTATCACAGAATTGACTAATGCTTAGCAAATTATGTTTTAAACCATCTACCAATAAAATATTTTCAATAAAAGTAGTTGGAGTAATCCGAATGTTACCAATACCAATGATTTTGCCTTTTCCATTATCATCAAAGGTAACCATTCCTCCATCTTTCTTTTTGAGGGACATGAATTGGGATTCATCCCCTGTCATGTGTCTAGAGCACCTACTGTCCAAATACCATTTTCTGTCTGATGCTTGGGATGTTAGACACACCTGCAAAACAGAAATTTAATTCTTTATCTTTGGTACCCAAGCTTCCTTGGGTCCTTGAATATTAGCAATGATGGTTCCCTTCGGAACCCATATCTTCCTAATTGAGACATTACTTACAAGTTTTTGGCTTTTAGGATTGCATGCAGTGTATTCTTGTTTCAGTTTATCTAACTTAAACAGTGTAGATTTCGGTTGAATATAAGTTGGCTTCACAAATATATTTTTCAATAATTTCTGTTTTCTCCAAGGATTATATCCTAAACCAGCCTTATCATGCACAGCTTTCTGACTTTCAAGAATTAGATTTAATTTCTTAGAACTTAGGATGAATTTGTCTACTATAGGTTTCAGTTTTCCAACTTCTTTAGCTAACTTTTGATTTTCTTCATGCAGTTTCTTTTTATTTTCCTGCAGCAGAACATTTTCTTTTTCTAATGATTGGTTCTTATTTTTCAGTTCCTTATGTTTTGAATGAAGTTTTCTATATTCAGTCATTAGTTCAGAAAAAGCATCTTGAAGTTCATCGAAAGTGAAATCATATTCAGTATTCAGATATACCTCATTTTCGTATGCCATTAGACACAGATTTGCAGCTTCTTGTTGTTGTTCTTCTTCTCCAGAGCTGGATTCATCACTGTCACTCCATGTAGCCATCATAGCTTTCTTCCTTAACCTTTTTGAAGCTTTTTTTAATAGAGGACAGTCAGTTCTGAAGTGTCCAGGCTTTTTGCACTCATAACAAACATATTGCTCCTTATTTTCTTTGCTTTGCTCCTGTTGCCCAGAGGTGCAGCCCAAGAGGGAGGGTGAATTGGGTCTTTAAAAATTAAGCGTGTGAAGGATGTGAGTTATTGTTATCTTTCAATAACTTGCAAATTTAACAGGGGAAATAAACTTGCACAAATGAATTAGTGAATAAGAAGAGGAAAGCAATCAGGAATATGTAGTGGAGAAAGAGAGAAAACCACAAACGCAAACACCAAGGTTTATAGTGGTTCGGTGCACTCCCAGCACCTACGTCCACTCCTCAAGCCTAGCTTGAGATTTCACTATAACCCAGCAGATTACAGCCTGATTGTTTTTCGGGCTCACAATCAAAAATCTAGTTGGTTTTCTCAGGCAACCAACCGAAAATCTTTTATTTTCTGGGATCACAAACAACCCAGTTGGTTTTGAAATAAACCAACCAAAAACTTTACACCGTTTGTTTTTTTGGGCCCACAAACAACCCAGTTGGTTTTCAGATAAACCAACCAGAAACTATCACCCTTGCTGAATACTCCCGATTCAGTAAATTCCAATCAAGGCTTGGAAGAGCCTTTACAGGTTTCAAATGAATGAAACTGTTACAGCGACAGTTAATCCAAATAAATAAAAGCTGTAACTGAAAAACTTAAAGCTTCAGAATATATAGAATGAATCAATAAAAATAAAGCTGAAGCTGATGAAGAAGTTGGCTGTGGAAGAATGTCCCAATGCTTAAGCAGCAGCTCTTCTCGATTTAATGAGAAACTTCGACTGATTTTCTCACAGGAGTAAGTTTCAGATGAGTGTCGGTGAGGATGATGAACATTTAAGCTTTTTCTTCTCTTTTTCTCAGTGGAAACCTTTTTGTTTTTTGATAGAATCTTTTTTCCTTTTCTTGTTATTTCCATTCTGAGGTTCCCTTGTATTTATAGACAAATTCTTCGGCGGGATTTGAAATTCTTTCTTCCCGTTCTGATGAGAATCTTTTTCTGTTACAGAATAAGACAAAAGTCGTTCAAAGCTTCCTGTTGTGGTCCCAGCAGTACAAGGGTCGACTCATGTATCTCAGGGGTCGATTCATGTTCATTCTGAATCGGCGCTTCAAGATGTTGAGAAGGCTTGTGCTGTGATATCTCCAAAGGGTCGACTCTTTATCCTAGAGGGTCGGCTCATCTTCATCAGGAGTTGCCTCTTCAAATGCAAGGGTCGACTCATGATATATTTTTTTCAGCTGACGCTGAGATTGAGCAGGGGTCGACTCTTCAATCGCAAGGGTCGACTCTTTAATTTCGGGGGTCGACTCATTTTGAACAAGGATCGACTCTTCATACTTTGTCTCAGGCGGTGAAGGCTTTCTGTTTACTTTGAACTACACAAGGATCGACTCATGTTTTGCGGGGGTCGACTCATTGACTGTGTTCCTTGAATAAAACATATCAGAATCAACTTAAACTTGTCCTTTTTGCTTAGGGGTTGACTCAAGTCTTTCAAACAGAGAACTTTAGACTTCATCTCTGATCTCCATGGATTAGATTAAGATCATTTTCTTTTAGAACATGTGCAATGATATGTTTGCGAAGAACTTAGGATTTTGCAGTACTTCAATTCTTCTGATTTTTTTTGACTTATAAAACTTCACAATTAAAACAAAGTCATTAGTACACAACATCATCTCAAGTGTTTTGTAATCATCAAAATTAATCCTTTAGGGTTGACAATCTTTCCCTTTTTGATGATGACAAAACCATTGAGTTAAAAAGAATTTTGCAATAAATTTCATAGCAATTATCAAAATTTTATAATGAAGTTCAGAGCTAATATGACATTCAGAGATATATGCATAATTTCAACAGATTAAGGAGAAAAGTCTCTCCCTATCAATTACAAACATTTGAATTATGCAGAGTTCTTGTTCTTTATCATAATTTAAATCTCCTCCTATATATTATCTTTAGTGTAGAGATTTGTATTCTGAATTCTTTTCATATTTCTTATATCTCATTTCTCATTTTTCAGATTAGAATTCTTTTCATATTTCTCATTTCTCAGATTAGAATTCTTTTCATATTTCTCCCCCTTTTTGTCATCAACAAAAGGAAGGAAGCTAAAAATAATATCTGATACCAACATTAAGGAATAATTAAAGGTTTTGATATGTATCAGATGCAATATGTATTAGAGTAGTATATAAGCCAATGAAGACATATATTTCAAGAAAGGTAATCATTTATTGCATTGGGTAAATAAAGTACATTTGATAAATCAGAGATTTACAATTTGTATCAATTGATATCAGTCAACATACAAGTGTGCCAAATAATCATGAAACTCAGCTTAGTACAAGGTTATGTTTTGAAAACATGGGTTTCAGTCTAAGCTCTGGTTAGGTTCAGTCTAAGGTCAGCTAGGTTCAAGGTTTTGAGGATGATGGTCCAGACTGATCTTCCTTTGGCTTTTCCATCAGCTTGTCAATTTTACTATTTAGTGTAGTGATGGAACAAATGAGCTGAGTGTGTTCTTCTTTCAATTCTTGTATTAAGCCTTGAACAGAATTTTCTTGTTCTCTCAACTGTTTTTCAATCTCAGTAATTCTCCTCTGCTGGTTAACTGCTAGTTGCCTCAATCCTTGCAGTTCAGATTTTACTTCTTTTACCAAGTCAATGAGGTCAACAACCGAAATCCAGCAGACTCCAGAATTGAACATTGCTTTTATAATGTTATCTCCAATAAATTTTAGCTGCCATTTCTCAAGTCTGAGTGGAGGATCTGATGGCCTTTGGACTAAAAGAGGTTGACTGACTGGAGGCTCTGTCAGAGGTACTTGTGTAGGGATTCTTTTTCTTTAAGTGGTTTTGGAGTGTCTTGACCACTTTCATCTTGAATTTCTTTCCCTTTATGAGTCCATTTGCCCTCATTTTTGACAAATCTCATTCTTTTCAATGATTTGTCATTGTAGACATCAGAAGACAGTAGTTCCTTCTTGGTCTCCCCTTCTAGATTTACATTGAAGTAACAGAAGACTTGAGTTAAGACCATACCATAAGGAAGTGAAGCTCCTTTTCTCTGTCCTTGAGCTTCCATGTATCTAAGCATCAGGCAGGGTAGGTTCAGTGGGAGTCTTTGTAAAATATGATGCATTACTAGTATATCCCGTTCTGAAACATGATCAAATTTTTCTGTCTTCGGAAAGAACATTTTGTTGATCATGTGATGCAACAAGCGCATCTCAGTATTCAGTTGATTGGCACTGATTTCAGTCCAATCTTCTATGATTACTCTATTCAAAATGGTACTTATCCCTTCGTTCCTATTTTCTAGATGATCTCTATTTTCTCCATCATTTGGAATCCGAAGAGCATCTCTAAGAATTTCCTCTGTAATCAAAATAGGGACATCTTTTACCTTGGACGAGATTTGTCCTTGTCCATATCTGGCATTGTTGTAGAACTCTCGTACCAGATCTGGGTAGGTTGGCACATTCAGTGAACATAGGTATTCCCAACCCATATCCTTTAGATTCTGCCCTAGTGGAAAATTTTTCTTTTCCAAGAACTCAAAATCCACTCTCCTTCCTGTGGATACATTTCTTATGGAGAGAGGTCCTTGTTTCGAAACTAAGGATAGAGGTGACAGAGGGGCCATAACGGGTTGAGGCGGTGGTGTTACTTCCCTTTGTGGGTTCATTTTTTTTTCTGCCCTAGCCTTCGTTCTCCTCTTTGTGTGTGGAGTGGTATTATTCCTCTTTGGCCCAGATGTTACTTGCTTGATTCTCACCATTGGAAGATCAATCAGAACCTCAGAAAGGTTTTCTAGGGTTTTGGAGGTTTTTGTTTGAGGGAGAGTTTGAAGGAAAAAAAGGCGCTCTGCGGGGTATGCAACATTTCAGGTTCAAAGTTTCAAAGAGAGAAGAAAAAAGCCTTTTAGAATCTGTTTCGAATAGTTTCCACTTTAGTCGACTCATTCAACTCATGAGTCATCTCCTATGAACTAGGAGTCGACTCTTTTAACTTAAGAGTCGTCTCCTGTAAGTTAGGGGTCGACTCTTTTAACTTAAGAGTCGTCCCTTACTACATGAGTCGACTCCTCATTTACATGAGTCGTCTCCTCAGACTGTTCAAGAGACAATCTTTTTGAATAAGATTTAAAACTCAATTGCAAACCACGGATCAAATCAACTAAAATTCAACCAATAATAATCAATCAAAATACATAATTTATCATTCATAGTCAGTCATCAAAATGGATCACAAATGCATAATTCACCTCTAATTTACAAAATACTTCTTCATTAAGAGGTTTAGTGAAAATATCTGCAATTTGTTTATCAGTATTTATAAATTTCATTTTTATATCTCCATTTTGAGCATGATCTCTTATGAAATGATGTCTGATTTCTATATGTTTAGATCTTGAGTGTTGTATGAAATTTTTAGTCAGATTTATGGCACTAGTGTTGTCACACCTTATAGGTATTTTATTTTGTTTTATGCCATAGTCTTCAAGTTGTTGCTTAATCCGTAGAATTTGGGCACAGCAACTTTCTACAGCAATATATTCAGCCTCAGCTGTAGATAATGATACGGAATTTTGTTTCTAGCTAAACCAAGACATTAAGTTTGTTCCAAGAAATTGACAAGTTCCGCTTGTACTTTCTCTATCTAATCTACAACTAGCAAAATCAGCATCTGAATATCCAATTAAGTCAATTGTAGATGTCTTAGAATACCATATGCCTAAGTGTTGTGTTCCGTTTAAGTATCTTAATATCCTTTTGACAGCAATTAAGTGTGATTCTTTAGGATTTACTTCATATCTTGCACATATACAAACACTATACATTATATCAGGTCTACTTGCTGTAAGATAAAGTGAAGATCCAATCATTCCTCTATACAGCTTTGAATCAAGGGATTTACCATTGATCGGTTCTTTCAATTTTAAAAATAAACCACGCAATAGCACATATCCTGTAGGATAGTGATTACGGGTGTCGGTCCATAGGGATTGAAGAATAAGTTATTTTTCTTTTAAAAATAAATCAAGAAGAAGAATTTGCTAACTTAATTATACTGAATTAATCTATGAGTACGAATTGAAATTTATCAAAGGATCTAGGGTTTGGAATCCACCGCGTAGCATTGCATTAGGGACTGTGTTCTTAATTTTTATCTTTTGGAGAGGCATGCAAATTGGCTACAAGCCCTTTTAAAATAAAAACATAAAGAGTTTTAGGAAGATCCATCTTCGGTGTAGCATGAAGTGTTTTTAAAATAAAAACATAAAGAGTTTTAGGAAGATCCACGAAGATTAATGAAGGAAGATTAGTATTTTATCCGAGATTTTACAAATCCTAAGTATGCTAATCTAGGATGCAGCACACTTCATCTTCCTAGGCATGGATCATCTTAGACTACTTTAGCAAACATGATTAGTAACTAGCATGCTCAAAGTTTAAATATCATAAAAAAATATTTCATTGAAAATGAGAATTTAAACAAGCTCCAAAATAATAAAAAAAATAAGAACTACAATGCCCTGATACATTGCTAGGGCTTCATCCAGCCCTAGACTAGACGTTTAGCCGAGCATGGCTTTCGGACGACCTCCCATCTTCAAATGAAAGCCTTCACCTCCCATCATTTCCAAAATATCACAAAATATTCTCTTTCCCCTCCTTCTCTCTTTTTTTTATTTCTTTTCTCTGGTTTGGCTCTCTTCTTCTCTTCACCGAAACAGGGTCTCCCCTGTTTTTCCTCAACCGAGCTCCCTCTCTTCCCTGCCGATGGCTTCTTCATATAGACCCTCTCACCCGGTGATGGATCCCTTGAGAGCGTGCCGGTGGGGATGCGAATCCGGGATACTCGATGGGAGGAGCTGCGGGATCAACGTGATGGCTGGCTCCGGATGCATCGCGGAAGAAGAAGCAGAGGACAGATCGCGGATGGATGGCTCAAATCCAGAAGAGGGGGATGGCTAGATGCTTGGGCTCATGCCTGATCTCATGGGATGCTGGAAGCGTTGATCATGGAGGAGATTTGGTTGCGGGATGGCTGGGAGGATCGCTCCGGACGACTTCTTTCTTTGGACCGTGGAAGGAATGGATGCGGGATCGCCGGACGCCTGATGCGGAAGGATGGCTGACTCCGAGAGCGGCTGGGACGCGATGCTGGGAGGAGCGGAACAAGGAGGTGGCCGGATCCATGGCGTGATACGCTGGGAGCATGCGGAGCTTGTCTCGGACGCCCGGAACGGCAGCTGTGCGGAGGCGGGGATGCAGGCGGATGAAGAGGCGGAGGATCTGGTCACCGGCTGCACCGCGTGGAGGATTGGAGCGTCGGCTGTGACGCGTGGCTGGAATGGGCAGGGGGCGCTCTGTGAGGCAGGATCACGGAAAGGATAGATAACGGGAGGAAGGAGATAAACAGTGAAACAGTTTTAATTATATTATTTCTCACTGTTCATATGAACAGTGTTTTTACGGGACATTGTTCATATGAACAGTGAATAAGTGATTCTCCCCGAAATTATTTTTATTTATTTCATTATTTCCCTTTTTTTGTTTTAAATTTATAAATTTTATATGAAGGCAGGTAAGAAATTGGTTGGGAATTGACTTTGGGTTTGAGGTGGGTCATGATGGTTGACTTGTCCTTGAGCCCATTGTCATTTAAATTTAATTCTTGCTAAGCTGCTTCAGATCGAATTCGACCAGACAAGACTAAAAACAGGATCGTGACCTAATAAAAAGGGTTAATCAAATCTCTGCCCCATACAAAATTAATTATAACTTTCGATCGAATCAGGACCAAAACCCATTTAATTATAGCCTTAGCTTGATTAAAACTCCATCAAGTTACTAAACCGGGTCAACCCAATCCCCTCCTTATATGTTTTCATGAAAGATCGCAACCAGGAGAGAGACGAGTTTAGAGTCTGTTTTAAGAAAAAAATTATTTATTTCTTACCATATTTTAAATTTATTTCAATATTTATTCAATTTCATGGTAAAATATGTATTTATTAGTTTAAGAACATTGATAAGTGTTATGGAAAGATAACTAAATTATGAATTAATAAGCACTTATCACACCCCCAAACCTATGTTTTGCTTGTCCTCGAGCAAAATAAAATTAAAAAAAAAAACTCTAACTCACTTTCGCAGGCATCGCGATTGCATTTACCATATGCAACAAGGCTTTAAACCCCTAGGTTATCCTAGTGGATGAGTTATAGTCTCGTGAGGATTTCCAGTGAAGATACCCACAAACTTCAATCTTAAAATAAATTATTTATTATTATTGTTATTTTTTTTGATTGTTTATTCTTTTTATTTTTATTAATTTATTATTATTATTATTATTATTATTATTTTTAGATCGATTAATCTATGACGTGAAAATCAAATTCCAAATGCATACTAGCTAAGAATTTCAAAAACTCTCTTTTTTTATTATTATTAAAATCTAATTTAAGATACATAAATGATAAGAATTTCAAAGCACACACGGTTTTATTTACTAAGTCAGCCCAAATCCTAGGTCAAAATGCAATTCAAGTTGAGGTCATTAAGTCTCCGTTAGGGAGTTGTAAGACTTATTTATACTGGAGTGCTCGGTGAAATCTGGACCGTACACAAGCTAAGGATTCGGATCTCCAAAATATTGTTAATACTAGTAGTTTCCAAGGATTGGTTGAAAAGACCTGCTCACTGATTCAAAAACATCATATCTGCAGGATTTCGAGAGTTGTGGATATTTACTTTAGTACCTCACGGGCTTTATCTGTAATATTCTAGTTTACTCGAATTTTTACAACGACGGCTTTCACACTATTGTCTTTTTCAAGGTCAATACAGAACTTTTTCTTTTTTTTTTGTGAAAGATGTATAAATTGTGTACTTTTACTCTTGTGGTGATTTCTCCGTGTAACGAGCAATCAGTCGACAACTCTCACACCAGTTGGCATAAGGTGTCGCGCATCAAGACTCCCCTACGAACTTATGCTCGGAGTCCTCATCACAAGCCCACTTGACCTTTGACAATAGGTAGCCCTTTTCGATGTTCCTGACTAAATCCATTTTTATTGATGAATTTTTTTTTTTTGAATTAGATAAGTATGATTCATCAGGGTCCAAGGTTGCTACTATACTATCAACATATTGTCGAGCCTAGACCTTAGAAGGGTCGAACAGTGTGTAGTGAAATTTCAAAGTATTAATTAGCACAACTTCCTAAGAGAGACTTAATAAAAAGAACTTAAATTTGTATTACTTCCGACTAGTCATTGGGCTTTTTAGATTTTATATACCTTTGTGGAGTGATTGATTATAACCCTATTTGATTTTGATGAGCTCAAAGCATTTGAGTATATCTTATGTTATACTAATGAATTCAATCTAGTGTTTCAGCCAAATATTTGTGAATCTATGTTTAATTATCTCTAGCCTTGGTTCAATACATTTTGGCTAAGTATGGAACTCAGTTTGAACCAAAGTCTAGAACGCGAGTCGACTCTGGAAGATTTCGAGTCGACTCCAAGTGATTCAGACGTTCTGGCACAGACTCGAGTCGACTCCGGCACATTACGAGTCGACTCCGACTGAGAAGAAACAGCAGGACAGAAAGATGAATCTCAGACCCTGTCACCGAGTCGACTCCTGAAGAATTCGAGTCGACTCCGATGCTTGCTGAGTCGACCCCCAATAGTTCCGAGTCAACTCCAAGGAGTAACAGATAGAAAGACAGAGAAGTTGTTTTGGACTCTGAGAACCGAGTCGACTCCAGAAGAACTCGAGTCGACTCCAACAGTTGGCGAGTCGACTCCAAAGAAAGCAAGAGTCGACTCTCAGAGGAATGCAAGACTAAAAGTCAGAGAGCCAACTTCGGTCTCTGAGAGCCGAGTCGACTCCCGCAAAGTCCGAGTCGACTCCGAGGCAGTTCAACTTCAACGACAGAAGAGTAGTTTTTCGGTCTCTAAGAGCCGAGTCGACTCCCGCAAAGTCCGAGTCGACTCTGAGGCAGTTCAACTTCAACGACAGAAGAGCAGTTTTTCGGTCTCTGAGAGCCGAGTCGACTCCCGCAAAGTCCGAGTCGACTCCGAGGCAGTTCAACTCCAAAGACAGAAGACCAGTTTTCAGGCTCTGAGAGCCGAGTCGACTCCAAGAGAATCCGAGTCGACTCGAGGAAGTAAACCCGAAAGAAAGATCTTTGGATCCCTGAAAACGAGTCGTCTCCAGAGGGCAGAGTCGTCTCCGGATATTGGCGAGTCGACTCCAAGTTTGGCCGAGTCGACTCCAGAACAGGACAACACTTTAATTCAAATTCTGAACAGTGGGCGAGTCGTCTCTATTAAAGCATGAGTCGACTCTAGCAACAGCCGAGTCGACTCCAGATCGAGCGAGTCGACTCCGATCCCAACGGACACTGTGTCAGGAGTTGCTGATTGTGCAGAACGGCCCTAAAAGTGAGTCTAATGGCTAGTTTTCTATGGGAATTGCTTAAATAGCCAGATTGAACAGTAATAGACCAGAAGTAAGAGACTCCATTCAATGAAAAAGGGATTTCCACCTACCAAAGCCTCTCTAGAGTAAATACAAGAGAAAGAAGGAAGAAGTGCATTGAAGTCCATCCTCCAAACATCTTCCTCGCATTCAAGGCTCTCCTTCTGACAGCAAATCTTCAGCACATTCAAGAGGAGTTGCAGAGTTTGAGAAGCCCCTTTCTCCACATCCAAAAATCTGTTTGAGGGCTTCTAACTCTTCTTTGTTCATATTGTTTATATACGCTTTTCAAGAAGCTATCCTTGTACTCTTTTCAAACTGCTTTTCTTACTTGATTCAATCAGGGGATTGAATCAAGGGTGTCAAGGTTGGTTGGTGAGCCGAGGATAAAACCAACGTGTAAGGGTTCGATTGTGATCCCGAAAATACAATCGGGTGGTTCTAGTCGGTGAGCCTGTGAAAACCGACCGAGTTCATTGTGATCTCGTAAAACAACAAGTTGGGTTGTGAGCTTGTAAAACAACCGGCTGTAATCCGAGGGATTATAGTGAACTCCCAAGTGAAGCTTGGAGAGTGGACGTAAGAGCAAGGGTTAGCTCCGAACCACTATAAAATCTCTTGTGTTTGTGATTGTTTTATTGTCTCTTCCATTCCCTTCATTCACTGCATATAGAAAACTAATTAATCTACTTGCAATAAGTTTTAATTAGTTACTCACAAAGTTTTTTAATTGCAATAATTACTTAAAACCCAATTCACCCCCCCTCTTGGGTTGTCTTTTTGGGCAACAAGTGGTATCAGAGCAGGAACTCTTCTATCAAAAGAGTAAAAGATCAAAATGACAACCCCATTTGGATCTTCTCATATTGAGGGGCAATCCACCCATAGACCTCCATTCTTTAATGGAACCGACTACTCCTATTGGAAGGCTAGAATGAGAATATTTATCCAAGCTCAAGACTATGAGATTTGGAGCACTATAGTTAATGGACCATACATCCCATCAATTTTTGTAGAGGGTGTTACTATACCCAAACTTGAAAAAGATTGGGATGACAATGATATTAGGAAGGCACAACTAAATGCCAAAGCAATGAATGTGCTTTATTGTGCCTTAGACCGTAATGAATTCAATAGAGTCTTAACTTGCAATTCTGCAAAAGAGATATGGGATAGGCTTGAAGTGACCCACGAGGGCACGAATCAAGTAAAAGAATCTAAAATAAATATACTAGTTCATAAATATGAACTATTTAAGATGGAATCTAATGAAACTATCACTTGCCTGTTTACTAGATTTACTGATATTGTCAATGGCCTAAAAAGCCTTGGCAAAAATTATACTAACAGTGACCTTGTCAGGAAGATTCTTCGATGTTTGCCAAGATCATGGGAGGCCAAGGTAACGGCAATCCAAGAAGCCAAGGACTTGAACAAGCTTCCACTTGAGGAGCTTCTTGGATCCCTAATGACGCACGAGCTCACAATGAAACAACACAGCGAAGAGAAATCCTCTCATAAGAAAAAGGTAATAGCTCTCAAATCTACTTCTTCTAACAAGGATTTATCTTGCAGTAGCAGCAGTGAAGAAGAAGATAATGAGGAAGATGATGATGAGGCTCTTCTCGTGCGAAAGTTCAGAAAATTCATCAACCGAAAGAAGTCCTTTCATCAGAGGAGAGGTCCCTCCAGTTCCTACTACAAGGATAAAGGTAAGGAAAGGAAAAATGAAAGAATCGGATGCTATGAATGCAAGAAGCCGGGACATTTCAGAGTTGACTGTCCCTTGCTCAAGAAGAGCAGCAAATATAAGAAAAAGAAAGTCCTCGTCTCCACCTTAACGGATTCCGATTCATCATCATCATCACCATCATCGGATGAGGAATAAGAGGAAAAGGCCAACTTCTGTTTTATGGCGAATGAAAATGAGGTAACATCTGAAACGCATTTAGATTTTACCTTTGATGAATTGTATGATGCGTTTAATGAATTAATGGATGAATATAAGACAATAAATCTTAAGAATAAAGAGCTAAAACTAACCAATCAATCTCACTTCTATAAATATGATAAATTAATTAAGGATAAGGATTTTATCATTAAAGAAAATTTAGAATTTAAAATAAGCAAGCAAATATTAATTCAAAAAACTAATACCTTAATTAAAGATAACGAAAAACTAACCAAGGAAATTTCAGAACTTAAAAACGATAAACAAACTATAAGAAATAATCTCACAAAAGACTTAAACATACTAAAAATAGAAAAACAAAAGTTAGCACAAGAACTTGAAAAACACAAACCTTTTGTAGAAAAGTTTACATATAGCTCTGAAAAATTGGAAATGATACTTAATAATCAACGAGCTGTGTTTAATAGAGATAGTTTAGGGTATAAACCTAAGAATAAGCAAAAGCTTCTTAGTAATTTTTTTGTGAAAGCAGGGGAAAGCAAAATTAAGAATATAACCTATTTTTGCTGTGGAAAAATAGGACATAAAGCTAATGTGTGTGACCATAGAAAAGAAAATGCTAAAAGAAAAATTAAAAAGGTTTGGGTTCCAAAAGGAACCAACATTACTAACCATGAAGGACCCAAGAAAACTTGGGTACCTAAAATTGTATGATTTCCTTGTGTAGGAGTGTCTTGCAGCCAAGGTCGACAAAAATTGTTGGTACTTGGATAGTGGCTGCTCAAGACACATGACGGGTGATAAAGAGCAATTCTTCACCCTTGAGCCTAAAAAGGAAGGTGCAGTGATATTTGGAGACAATAACCAAGGTCACATCATTGGTATAGGTAAAGTACAAATCACCTCCTCAATCTTTGTTGATAATGTACGATTTGTAGATGGTCTTAAGCATAACTTACTTAGCATAAGTCAATTATGTGATAGGGGTTTTGATGTTCTGTTTAAGCCAACCCTATGCATCATAACCAACTCAATTGACAATAGCTTAGTATTCAAAGGAATAAGACGTGAAAATGTGTACGTAGTAGATCTTGAAGATCTTGCCAAAAATAACCTTTGCTTAGTAGCTAGTGATACTAAGGTTAATGATATAAGTTGGCTATGGCACCGTAAGTTAGGTCATGCAAGTATGGATACAATATCAAAACTAGTTAAAAGAGATTCTGTAATAGGTTTGCCAAAACTAAAATTTGAGAAAAATAAAATTTGTGAAGTGTGTTAATATGGCAAACAATCTAGGAGCTCTTTTAAATCCATAAATTGTATCACTACTACTAAACCCCTTGAACTACTACACATGGATCTATTTGGACCAACTAAAACTACAAGTCTTGGTGGAAACAAGTATGGCCTTGTCATTGTAGATGATTTTTCTAGATACACATGGGTCATGTTCTTAGCTCATAAAGATGAAGCATTTCTTTGTTTAAGAAATTTCATAAGGAAGTTACTAATTCAAGAAATGCTTCAGTTATAGCTATTAGGAGTGATCATGGAACGGAATTTGAAAATCATATGTTTTACGAATTTTGTAGTAAAAAGGGGATAACTCATAATTTCTCTGCACCTAGGACACCACAACAAAATGGAGTTGTAGAAAGAAAGAATAGAACTCTAGAGAAAATGGCTAGAACCATGCTGTGTGAAAGTAACCTCCCTAAGTACTTTTGGGGAGAAGCCATTAATACATCATGTCATGTAATAAAAAGAGTTTTATTGAGACCCATTATAAAGAAAACACCTTATGAACTTTGGAGAAATAGAAAGCCTAAAGTAAACTATTTTCATGTTTTTGGATGTAGGTGTTTCATTCATAATAACAGCAAAGATAACTTAGGTAAATTTGATTCTAAATCTGATGAAGGTATCTTTTTGGGATATTCTACATCAAGTAAAGCTTATAGAGTCTTTAACAAAAGAACCCTTGTTATTGAAGAGTCTATACATGTTGTTTTTGATGATACTAATGATATCTCTTCTAGCAAGAAAGTAGCTCTTGATGATGATGCAGAAATTCTTGAAGGAAAAATTGATGAGATGAAATTATAAGAAGATGAACCAAAGCAAATTGGAGAAGCATCAACAAGCCAAGAGGTAATTGTTGATCATGGGCTGACTAAGGCTTGGAGGTATGCTCATAGTCATCCTAAGGAATTAATTTTAGATGATCCCTCTCAACCTGTTAGAACCAGGGCATTACTTAGGAACTTAAATAATCATCTAGCATTTGTCTCACACTTTGAACCTAAAAATATAGAAGAAGCTGAAAATGATGTTAATTGGATAAATGCAATGCAAGAAGAGCTAAACCAATTCACTAGAAACAGGGTATGGAACCTAGTTGAACGACCCACTGAACACTCAATAATAGGAACTAAATGGATATATAAAAATAAACTTGATGAAAATGGAATCGTGATTAGGAACAAGGCTAGACTAGTAGCAAAGGGCTATAATCAAGAAGAAGGTATAGACTTTGATGAAACTTTTGCTCCTGTAGCTAGACTTGAAGCAATTAGATTGTTACTAGCATTTGCATGCTCTAAAGATTTCAAATTATTTCAAATGGATGTAAAGAGTGCCTTTTTAAATGGGTATATTAATGAGGAGGTGTATGTAGAACAACCTCCTGGTTTTGAAAATCATCAATACCCTAATCATGTGTATAAACTAAACAAAGCACTTTATGGTTTGAAACAAGCTCCTAGAGCATGGTATGAAAGACTTAGCAAATTTCTATTAGACCATGAATTCTCTAGAGAAAATATTGATACAACGCTGTTTTTAAAGAAGAAAAACAAAGAAATGTTAGTAGTGCAGATTTATGTAGATGATATTATTTTCGGTGCTACTAACAATCACCTCTGCGAAGAGTTTACTGATTTAATGCAGAGTGAATTTGAAATGAGCATGATGGGAGAGCTGAACTATTTTCTCGAGCTCCAAATCAAACAATCTGAAGAGGGGATCTTCATCAATCAAGCTAAATACATCAAGGAGATGCTTAAGAAGTTTGATATGGCAGGAAACAAGTCAATCAGCACACCCATGAGTTCATCATGCAAACTGGACAAAGATGAATCAAGTAAATCAGTAGATCAAAAGATGTATAGAGGTATGATAGGATCCTTATTATATCTTACTGCAAGTAGACCTGATATCATGTTTAGTGTATGCATGTGTACTAGATATCAATCAAATCCTAAGGAATCACACTTAATTGCGGTTAAGAGAATCTTTAAATACCTAATAGGAACAAAAACCATAGGCTTATGGTACTCAAAAGATTCGAGCATAAACCTAATAGGGTACACTGATTCAGACTCGCTGGTTGCAAACTTGATAGAAAAAGCACCAGCGGGTCATGTCAATTCTTAGGAGAAAACTTAATCTCTTGGTTTAGCAAAAAACAAAACTTAGTTGCACTATCTACGGCTGAAGCCGAATATGTTGCTACAGGGAGTTGTTGTGCTCAAATTTTATAGATTAAACAACAACTTGAAGATTATGGCATTAAACAAGATAAAATTCCTATTAACTGTGATAATACAAGTGCCATTAATCTAACTAAAAATCCAATTCAGCACTCAAGAACTAAACACATTGAGATAAGACATCACTTTATAAGAGATCATGTACTGAATGGTGATGTGACACTTCAATTTGTTTGTACTGATGATCAACTTGCTGATATCTTCACAAAACCTTTGAGTGAAGATCGATTTTGCATATTAGAAGAGGGTTAGGAGTGATTGATCCATTCTAGTGATACTCTCCTCTAATTCATAGATTTTGAGGATTAGTTTATGTTGGACATAGGATTTCTTATCTATGATCATCAAATCAGGTTTTAAATCCTAGATAAGCTCATAACTCTCTCTTTTGGCATGAGAATAACAATATTTTTGGTTGCGTGCCAGAGTTCGAGTCGACTCGGACATATCTTAGAGTCGGCTCATGTGGGAGTCGACTCGCGCATATTTGGGAGTCGACTCGAGGTCGAGTCGACTCGGGACTTATTGGAGTCGACTCGAGGTCGGAAATCTGATTTTTAACCCTAATCGAAACGTTTATTCCTCACTTCTATTCACAGCCGACACTGTTCCAAAATCCTAGAGCCATCTCCGAACTCGTCTCCAACCAAGTCTAGATCTTCTCCGTCGAGGTTTCCTCCTAGTTTCCGTGTCCTTCCCCGTCCTTAGGTCAAAATGCCTAGGAAGGTCATTGTACCGAGCCGAAAGAGACCCGTCTCCACGAGCGGGGCCGAGCAACGGTCAAAGGCTCGAAACGAAACGGCGAGGCCACCACCTCCGGTTCCTTCCCCGCCTAGGCCGGTTCCCTCGCGCTCATGCGCCGGGAAGGTTGTCTCTACCGGGAGGCAAGTCAACTTTGACTTCCTCTCCTGGAAAGGGTTCAACCTAGGGCATCACCTTAGAGCCCAGGGTTTAGAGTTTTTCTGCGCTCTTGACCTCCCTACCTATCCAGGGCTAGTGAGGGAGTTCTATGGTACAGTCGCACGGGTTAGCGGGGGTATCCAGGGAACTGTTATGGGTGTCCCTGTTTTCATCTCGGAGGACTTCATTGCTCGAGTCCTCCATCTCTCGAGTGAGGGAATTGTTCCCACACACCCCTCTGATAGGACAGAGGCCCTTACGGCCATCCTAGGGAGTCCACCCCTGTCCCCCATAGAAGAGGTGTTCGCAAATCAGCTTTCGGCTGAAATGCGGCTTCTCCTTAGTATCATCTCTAGGACTCTCTTCCCAAAGACTGGTAGGTTTGACTTCATTTCCGAGAGAGACCTGTGCTTGATGTTCTACCTCCTCCAAGACACTCCCATCAACTTTCCAAAACTCATCTACAAGTACCTTTGTGAACCCTTAGATAAACCTAGGCTCAGCCTCCCTTATGGCATGTTATTCACCCTTATATTTAGAGAGTTAGAGGTCCCCATTCTTGAGGGGGAACCCTCTCGCTCACTGCGGTTTACAGATCGCATGGGTGAGGGGACCTTTCATAGGATGGGATTCCACAAGGTAGGGGGAGTCTGGGTTAGGAAATCATCCACATCTTCTGACCCTACCACTCATCACTCACCCAGTCCTGACCATGACCAGGACCACTATACAGATCCTCCCACCTATCCTTCCACCTCTGGTCCTACACATACAGAGCCCTCCACCTCCACTGCCCCATCTTCTCAGCAGCAGCCACTGGAGGTCCGCATATCTTCTGAGCAGCTCCGAGAGTTGCGGCAGGAGATAGTGAGGGATCTGAGAGATGATCTGCTGAGGGAGCTCATAGGTCCTCAGAGTGCTCTCTCCACCGAGCTAGTTTCCTCCTTAGCAGCCGTGACAGAGATGGTTGCAAATCTGAAGGAGGAGATATTCAACATTCGAAGCCTAGTTCAAGGTCAATACTGGAACATAAGTGACGTCAAGGACGACACAAGGGAGATGCGAGATAGTATCAAACATGAGCTAGGCAACCAGGGTCAGGGTGCAGAGAGACTAGCCAATGTACTGATCTTCAAACTTGACACCCTCCAGGAGAGTATGAACAACATTTCTTCGACTCAGTCTAGAACCACCTCGGAGATTCTCGAACAACTGGGGAACATCAATGAGGGGTTAAGCATGGTCATCAAACACACTAGACTGAGCAAGGGAGCCACATCCTCCACCACAAAGAAACCCTAGTGTTTTTTTTTACTTTATGATGTACAGTCCCTTGAGGACTTCTTTTGATATGTAATCACACTTGTACTCAAATTTGAATTTAATACAATGAGTAGAAAATTCCTTTCAAAATTGTGCATTCTTGACTTCTTGTACTTTTCTGTGCTTTCTGCCTTTTTGCTATGATGACAAAAAGGGGGAGAAAATATATAATTGAATTGAAATATAAAGGGAATCAATAAAAAGAAAATTCTTAAAGCACAAAGTAATTTGTTCTAAGTGGATTCGATACCTCGAGGCTCATTATCTCTCTGTTGGGGCTCCTAAAGGAGTAATCTCCAGAATCCATTCAAGGAATATTCGGAGATTAGTTGAATCATACTCAAGAACAAATTGGCAGATTTTCCCTCTAAAACCAAAAATTTAAGCTCAAAAGCTTCAAGACATTAAAAGAAAATTCAGAGAATCTAAACAAAATTGAATGCATATGTTGAGGAGGAGAATCTGAAATCTTAAGAAAGCAAATTCATTAAACACATATAAGCCAAACAATTGATTGCATGAGATGAAGGCTTATATAATTCCAAATTAAAGGGGGAGCTTTAACTTCAGGATTTACGGTTTCACACCTTTCAATTTTGGATAAATTAAATGACTAGACACTTGAATTCATTTCAAAACTTTATTGTGGAGTGATTGATTAAAACCCTATTTGATTTTGATGAGCTCAAAGCATTAGAGTATATATGTTGTTTATTAATGAATTCAATTGAGTGTTTCAGTGAAAATCTTGTCTAAGTGTCTCAAGACTTGGTTCATAATATTTTGGATAAGTTAAGAAGTCAGTTTGAACCAAAGTCTGAGACTCGAGTCGACTCCAGAGTATTACGAGTCGACTCCAAGCGTATCAGGATCACTGGCACGGGCTCGAGTCGACTCCTGACCATTACGAGTCGACTCCAACTGAGAACACAAACAGAAAGCATCAACTCAAAATCTGTCAGCGAGTCGACTCCTGAAGTGCGCGAGTCGACTCCGATGTTTACCGAGTCGACTCCGGAGAAGTATGAGTCGACTCCAAGGAGTTACAGGCAGAAAAGTCAGAGAGCGGTTTTCGACTCTGAGATTCGACTCGACTCCTGTGAAACGCGAGTCGACTCTGATGGTTGGCAGGTCGACTCCAAAGATAGTGAGAGTCAACTCTCAGCAGTTCACAAGGCAAAAGTCAGAGAGCGTTTTTCGGACTCTAAGATTCGAGTCGACTCCCGCATTGCACGAGTCGACTCCGAGACACCGCGACCCCAAAGAAGACAGAAGACCAATTTGCTGTCTCTGAGATTCGAGTCGACTCCCAGACAGCTCGAGTCGACTCCAAGGCAGCGCTTCACTAAAAACACAGAAGACTAAGTTTCGGAAACTGAGAGCCGAGTCGACTCCGGAACAGTTCGAGTCGACTCCAAGACTGAACGAGCCAAAAGACAGTAGATCGAGAGTTCGGGCTCTAAGCGCCGAGTCGACTCCCAGGATTGTCGAGTCGACTCGAGTGGACCAAGTTCAAAAATAGATCCACGGACTCCATGGGATGAGCCGACTCCGAAAATGCCGAGTCAGCTCCAGAAGTTGGCGAGTCGACTCCGGGTCAAGTCGAGTCGACTCCCAGTCGAAGAGGCGACTTTAATTCAAATCCGGAACAGTTGCCGAGTCGACTCCAGAAAAGCATGAGTCGACTCCCGCTACAGCCGAGTCGACTCCTGATCGCGCGAGTCGACTCCAACCCACCAGCGGACATATTGTCAGGCTGTGCAGAGTGTGCAGAACGGGCAGAAAAAGGTCTCTAACGGCTAGTTTCCGTGGGGGATGGCTTAAATAGCCACAGAAGACTGTAGCAAGGCAGAGAACAACCATTCCACTCAAAGTAATCAAGCTTTCAATCTCTGCAACCTGGTTTTCAACGGAAAAGAGGGAAGAGCAACATTAACTGCATCCACCTACTTCTTCCCAACATTGAAAGAGATCTCCTCCTGCATTCAAGTCGACCAGACATTCAAGAGGAGACCCGAAGTTCAAGAAGCCCTACTCTACTCCAACTCAAATGTGTTTGAGGGCTTCTAACTTCTCTTTTGTTTATATTGTTATTTATCTGCTTTTGAGAAGCTCTGTTTTTCTGTTACTCCTTTTTACTTCCATCTTGTCTTTGCTTGGTTCAATCGGGGGATTGAATCAAGGGTATTGAGGTTGGTTGGTGAGCCGAGTGTAAAACCAACGTGTAAGGGTTCGATTGTGATCCCGGAAAAACAATCGGGTTGGTTCTAGTCGGTGAGCCTGGAAAAACCGACCGAGTTCGTTGTGAGCTCGTAAAACAACAAGTTTGGTTGTGAGCTTGGAAAACAACCGGCTGTAATCCAAGGGGTTATAGTGAATTCCCAAGTGAGACTTGGGGAGTGGACGTAGGAGCAAGGGTTAGCTCCGAACCACTATAAAACATTGTGTTTGTGATTGTTTGTCTCTCTCTATCTCTCGCATTTCATTCACCGCACATAGAAACTAATTAATCATCTCGCAAAAGCATTAATTAGTTATCCACAAAAGTTTTAATAGCCAAATTATTTTAAAACCCAATTCACCCCCCCCCCTCCTCTTGGGTTGTCTATCTAGGCAACAAGTGGTATCAGAGCCTAAACTCTTCTACCCTAAGAGTCAAAGATCAAAATGACAACCCCATTTGGATCTTCCCACATTGAGGGTCAGTCCACCCAAAGACCCCCATTCTTTAATGGATCTGACTACTCATATTGGAAGGCTAGGATGAGAATATTCATCCAAGCCCAAGACTATGAGATGTGGACCATTGTAGCAAATGGGCCATACATCCCATCCATTTATGTAGAGGGGGTCACTGTATCCAAACTCGAAAAGGATTGGGATGAATACGACATGAGAAAGGCACAACTCAATTCTAAAGCAATGAATGTGCTTTACTGTGCACTAGATAGGAATGAATTCAATAGAGTCTCTACTTGCAATTCTGCAAAAGAGATTTGGGATAGACTTGAAGTGACCCATGAGGGCACGAATCAAGTCAAAGAATCCAAAATAAATATATTGGTTCATAAGTATGAACTATTTAAAATGGATTCTAATGAAACAATCACTTGCATGTTCACTAGATTCACTGACATTGTCAATGGCCTAAAAAGCCTTGGCAAAAACTATACTAACAGTGAGCTTGTCAGGAAGATTCTTCGATGTCTACCAAGGTCATGGAAAGCCAAGGTGACGGCAATCCAAGAAGCTAAGGACTTGAACAAGCTTCCACTTGAAGAGCTCCTTGGATCCCTAATGACTCACGAGCTAACCATGAAGCAACACAGCGAAGAAGAGTCCTCACATAAGAAAAAGGTAATAGCTCTTAAATCCACATCATCTAACAAAAATTTGTCTTGCAGTAGCAGCAGTGAAGAAGAAGATCATGAGGGAGATGATGATGAGGCTCTTCTTGTGCGCAAGTTCAGAAAATTCATCAACCACAAAAAGTCCTATCATCAAAGGAGAGGCCCCTCAAATTTCTATCGCAAGGATAAAGGTAAGGAAAGGAAAAATGAGGGGATTGGATGCTATGAGTGCAAGAAGCCGGGACACATCAGAGCTGAGTGTCCCTTACTTAAGAAGGGCAGCAAGTACAAGAAGAAGAAAGCCCTTGTCACCACCTTATCGGACTCCGACACATCATCTTCATCATCGGATGAGGAACAAGAAGAAAAGGCCAATTTCTGCTTCATGGCCAACGAAAATGAGGTAACATCCGAAACGCATCTAGAATTTACTTTTGATGAACTTTATGATGCATTTAATGAACTAATGATTGAATATAAGGCTATAAACATTAAGAATAAAGAGCTAAAACTAGCTAATCAAACTTACATACATAAATATGATAAACTAGTTAAGGATAAGGACTGTATCACCAAAGAAAATCTAGAACTTAAGACAAGCAACCAACTCTTAATTAAAAAAACTAACACCTTAAGTAAAGATAATGAAAAACTAACTAAGAAAATTTCAGAACTTAAAAACAATAAACAAATCTTAAACAAAAATCTCATAAAAGACTTGAATACTCTAAAAACGGAAAAACAAACTCTAACTAAAGAACTTGGAAAATACAAACCTTTGGTTGAGAAATTTACTTATAGTTCTAAAAAATTAAATATGATACTTAATAGTCAACGTGCAGTATTCAATAGAGCAGGTTTAGGATATAAACCTAAAAATAAGCAAAAACTTCTTAGTAACTTCTTTGTTAAAGCAGGAGAAAGTAAAACTAAGAAAATAACCTGTTTCTGTTGTGGAAAATTAGGACATAAGGCAAATGTGTGTAATTATAGAAAAGGAAAAATAAAAGGAAAAATTAAAAGGGTATGGGTTCCAAAAGGAACCAACATGACTAACCATGAAGGACCCAAGAAAACTTGGGTACCTAAGATTACATGATTTGCTTGTGTAGGAGTGTCTTGCAGCCAAGGTCAACAAAAATTGCTGGTACTTGGATAGTGGCTGCTCAAGACACATGACGGGTGACAAGGATCAATTCTTCACCCTTGAAGCTAAGAAGGGAGGTGCTGTGACTTTTGGAGACAATAACCAAGGTCACATCATTGGTATAGGTAAAGTTCAAATTACCCCTTCTACTTTTATTGATAATGTTCGATATGTTGATGGTCTTAAGCATAATTTATTAAGCATTAGTCAATTATGTGATAGAGGCTATAATGTTATGTTTAAACCATCACTATGCATCATAACAAACCCAAATGATAATAGTTTAGTTTTTAAAGGAATAAGACGTGGGAATGTGTATGTTGTAGATCTTGAGGATCTTGCCAAACACAACCCATGCTTAGTTGTTAATGAAACTAAGGACAATGATGCTAGTTGGTTATGGCACCGTAAGTTAGGTCATGCAAGCATGGACACAATATCTAAACTAGTTAAAAGAGATTCTGTGATAGGTTTGCCAAAACTAAGATTTGAAAAGAATAAAATATGTGAAGCTTGTCAATATGGCAAACAATCTAGGAACTCCTTTAAATCCATAAAATGTGTCTCTACCTCTAGACCTCTAGAATTATTACACATGGACCTATTCGGACCAACTAGAACAACAAGCCTAGGTGGAAATAAATATGGTCTAGTCATTGTAGATGATTATTCTAGATACACTTAGGTTATGTTCTTAGTACATAAAGATCAAGCTTTTTCAGTATTTAAAAAGTTTTATAAGGAAGTAACCAATGCTAGAGATACTACAGTAATAGCTATTAGAAGTGACCATGGTACCGAATTTGAAAATCATTTATTTGATGAGTTTTGTAGTAAAAAGAGAATAACTCACAATTTTTCTGCACCTAGGACACCACAACAAAATGGAGTTGTGGAGAGGAAAAATAGAACTCTAGAGGAAATGGCTAGAACTATGTTATGTGAAAGTAACCTCCCTAAGTACTTTTGGGGAGAAGCCATTAATACTTCTTGTCATATATTAAATAGAGTTTTATTGAGACCCATTATAAAGAAAACACCTTATGAACTTTGGAAAAACAGAAAACCAAAGGTAAACTACTTTCATATTTTTGGATGTAGGTGTTTTGTTCATAATAATGGAAAAGATAATCTAGGAAAATTTGACTCAAAATCAGATGAGGCTATATTCTTGGGGTACTCTACAACTAGCAAAGCCTATAGAGTCTTTAATAAAAGAACCCTAGTTATAGAAGAATCTATACATGTTGTATTTGATGATTCTAGTGACATCTCTTCTAGCAAGAGAGTTAATTTTGATGATGATGCTGAAATTCTTGAAGAAAAGATAGATGAGATGACATTACAAGATGATAATCAAAAATTAATTGAAGGTGCATCATCAAGCCAAGAGGCTATTGTGGATCATGGACTAACTAAAGCTTGGAGGTATGCTCACGGGCATCCTAAGGAATTAATTCTAGATGATCCATCTCAACCTATTAGGACTAGGGCATCCCTTAGGAACTTAAATAATCATCTAGCCTTTGTTTCTCATTTTGAGCCCAAACACATAGAAGAAGCTGAAAAAGATGTAAATTGGATAAATGCAATGCAAGAAGAATTAACCAATTTACTAGAAACAAAGTATGGAATCTAGTTGAAAGACCTACTGAATATTCAATTATAGGTACCAAATGGATTTATAAAAATAAACTTGATGAAAATGGTACTATAATAAGGAATAAGGCTAGATTAGTAGCCAAGGGTTATAATCAAGAAGAAGGTATAGATTTTGATGAAACCTTTGCTCCGGTAGCTAGACTTGGAGCAATTAGACTTTTACTAGCTTTTGCATGCTCTAAGGACTTTAAGTTATTTCAAATGGATGTAAAAAGTGCATTTTTAAATGGGTATATTAATGAGGAGGTATATGTAGAACAACCTCCTGGTTTTGAAAATCATCAATACCCTAATCATGTTTATAAATTGAACAAAGCACTTTATGGTTTAAAACAAGCACCTAGAGCATGGTATGAGAGACTTAGCAAATTCCTATTAGAACATGAGTTCTCTAGGGGTAATGTAGATACTACATTGTTTCTAAAGAAGAAAAACAAAGATATGTTGTTAGTACAGATTTATGTTGATGATATTATTTTCGGTGCTACTAACAATCGTCTCTGCGAAGAATTTGCTAACTTGATGCAGAGTGAATTTGAGATGAGCATGATGGGAGAGCTGAATTACTTCCTTGGACTTCAAATCAAACAATCTGAAGGAGGCATCTTCATCAATCAAGCCAAATACATCAAGGAGATGCTCAAGAAGTTTGATATGGAGGGAAACAAATCAATCAGCACCCCCATGAGCTCATCATGCAAATTAGACCAAGATGAATCAGGTAAATCTGTAGATCAGAAACTATATAGAGGTATAATAGGATCTTTATTGTATCTTACTGCAAGTAGACCTGATATCATGTTTAGTGTTTGCATGTGTGCTAGATATCAGGCTAATCCTAAGGAATCACATCTAATTGCAGTAAAGAGAATCTTTAAATACCTAATAGGAACAAAGAATATAGGGTTATGGTATTCTAAAGAATCTAGCCTGAACTTAATAGGTTATACAGATTCAGACTTTGCTGGATGTAAACTTGATAGAAAAAGCACCAGCGGGTCATGTCAATTCCTAGGAGAAAACTTAATATCATGGTTTAGCAAGAAACAAAACTCGATTGCATTATCTACTGCTGAAGCTGAATATGTTGCAGCCAGGAGTTGTTGTGCTCAAATCTTATGGATCAAACAACAATTAGAAGATTATGGCATTAAACAAGATAAAATACCCATTAATTGTGATAATACAAGTGCCATTAATCTAACTAAAAATTCAATTCAGCATTCAAGAACTAAACATATTGAGATAAGACATCACTTCATAAGAGATCATGTACTGAATGGTGATGTGACACTCCAATTTGTTTGTACTGATGATCAATTAGCTGACATTTTTACAAAACCCCTAAGTGAAGAGAGATTTAGTGTGCTTAGGAGGGAATTAGGAGTGATTGATCCATCCTAGTGGTAGTTTCCACTAGATTCATTGATTTTGATGATTAGATTGTGGTTAAAATAGAGTTTCTTTTCAGTGATAATCAAATCAGATCATAATTTAGTGATCTTTCCTCATTCGGCACGAACATAGCATGATTTTTAGGTGCGTGCCAAAGTTCGAGACGACTCGAGTAAGTTTCAGAGTCGGCTCGTAAGGGGGAGTCGACTCGCGCTTAGTCGGGAGTCGACTCGAGGTCGATGGCAGCAGAGGTGGAGTCGACTCGCATACAGTCGGGAGTCGACTCGCGCATAAGGAGAGTCGGGGTCAATAGGCGCATAAGGAGAGTCGACTCGCGCATACTTTGGAGTCGACTCGAGGTCGAGTCGACTCGCGACTCAGAGGAGTCGACTCGCAGTCGGAATCCGACTTTTTAACCCTAGCTCCATCGTTTTCAAAACATTTCTATTCTCCGCCGCCACTGTTCACAAGCCCTAGAGCCGACTCCTAGGTCGTCCCCGGTCGTCCCCAAGCTTTTTCCGTCGACTTTTCACCGTCCATTAGGGCTTTTCCTCCCATTCTAGGTCACTATGCCTCGTAAAGCCGTCGTCCGGAAGAGGCCCCAACCCGAGGCCGGTCCCGAGAGGCGCTCCAAGGCTCGGCACGATCCCGCGAGGTCACAACCTCCGGCTCGTTCCCCGCCGAGGGCGGTTCCCGCGAGGCCGTGCGCCGGAAAGGCGGTCTCCACCGGGAGATACGTCGATTTCGACTATCTCTCCCGGGAGGGCTTCACCATAGGTGAGAGATTGCGTGTCCAGGGCTTAGAGTATTTCCTTATATTAGATCTCCCCACTTACCCTGGATTAGTTAGAGAGTTTTACGGTACCGTCCATTGGGAAGATGGGGGTATCGAGGGCACGGTAGCCGGTGTCCCTCTGTTCGTTACGGAGGATCTTATTGCCCACATCCTCCACCTTCCACAAGTAGGGGTGGCTCCCACACACCCCGAGGACAGGACTGAGGCCCTTACGGCCATACTAGGATATCCTCCTCAGTCCTCTTTAGACGAGGTATCCGCTAGCTCACTTCCTGTTGAGGTGCGGATCCTCCTGAGTATTTTGTCTAGGTCCATTTTCCCGAAGACTGGCCGCTTTGATTTTGTGTCTGAGAGGGACCTCGCTCTTATGTTTTATATTCTTCAGGACACCCCAATCAACTTCCCCAAACTCATTTATAGATATCTGTGTGAGCCCCTAGATAGACCTAGGCTCACCCTCCCCTACGGTATGATGTTCACTCTGTTGTTTAGGGAGTACGAGATTCCCATTCCTGAGGGGGAACCCTCTAAGGCGTTGCGATGGACTGATCGCATGCATCCGGGGACCCTACACAGGATGGGGTTTCGGAAGGTAGAGGGAACATGGGTTAGGAAGTCATCCACCTCCACACATACCTCCAGACACTCTCCTAGCCCTGAGCCATATTCTGACTATCCTGACTTTCCCTCCACTTCTGCTCCTACCACCTCAGCCGGACCTTCCTCCTCAGCTCCACCACCTATGGAGGTCCGGATCGCTCCTGAGCAGCTCCTGGAGTTGCGGCAGGAGATTGTTAGAGACCTACGAGATGAGCTACTTCGGGAGCTCCGAGGTTCAGTGCCAGCTCCCACTCCTGCACCCACATCTTCTGAGTTGGTCCCTTCCTTGACAGCCGTGACTGACATGACGGCCCATGTACGGGAAGAGATCTACAACGTGAGGAGTTTGATTCAGGATCAGTTCTCCAGTATGAGTGAGGTCACGGGCATCACTCGGAAGATGCGCGATGACATCCGGAAGGACATGAGCACCACTACCCAGGAGGCCGAGCGCTTGTCGAATGTGCTCATCGACAAGCTGGACGCACTGCAGAAGTCGGTCCTCGAGCTCGATACGACACAGAGCAGGGCCATTCAGGCCGTTATCCGACAGCTCGAGAACGTCACCAATGCGGTCCAAGCACTGGTTGAGCGCATGCCTCGGGGAGCCACATCCTCGAGAGGAGGAGATACATCCTCGAGAGGGGGAGCCACATCCTCGAGAGGAGGAGCTACATCCTCGAGGAGACCGTAGCTGCTTTTGTGTTTTATTTTGACATGTACTGTTTTGCTTTACTTATTGTATTCTCAAATGTATTCACATACACATCAATACAATGAGTAGACATCTTATCTTCATTTCTGTGCAATTTGATCTATGATTGATTGTGTGTTCTGCTTACCTCCTTTTTTTTTTTTGATACGATGACAAAAAGGGGGAGAAATATTGAATAGATATGTAAATGGAATCAACATAAAAGAAATCAAAATGAGAATCAAAAATTAAAACATAATTTGTTCTTAGTGGATTTGGTACCTCGAGGCTCATTATCTCTCTTTTGGGGCTCCTAATGGAGTAATCTCCAGAATCTATTCAAGGGATATTCGGAGATTAGCTGAATCCAACTCAAGAACAAATTGACAGATTTTCCCTCTAAATACCAAAATTTAAAATTCAAAAACTTCAATATACTAAAAGGAAATTCAGAGAATCAAAACATAGTAGAATGCATATGTTGAGGGGGAGAATCTGAATTTTTAAGAAAGCCAAATCATTAAATATATATAAGCCAAACAATTGATTGCATGATATGAAGGCTTATATAATTCCAAATGAAAGGGGGAGCTTTAACTCCAAAATTTATTGTTTCACACCTTTCAAGCTTGGATATATTAAATTACCAGACATATGAATTCATTTATGGATTTTATTTCCTTGTTTATTGAGCAATTCACTTTACATATACTCAAAGTTTTGTCATCATCAAAAAGGGGGAGATTGTGGAGTGATTGATTAAAAATCTATTTGATTTTGATGAGCTCAAAGCATTAGAGTATATATGTTGTTTACTAATGAATTCAATTGAGTGTTTCAGTGAAAATCTTGTCTAAGTGTCTCAAGACTTGGTTCATAATATTTTGGATAAGTTAAGAAGTCAGTTTGAACCAAAGTCTGAGACTCGAGTCGACTCCAGAGTATTACGAGTCGACTCCAAGCGTATCAGGATCACTGGCACGGGCTCGAGTCGACTCCTGACCATTACGAGTCGACTCCAACTGAGAACACAAACAGAAAGCATCAACTCAAAATCTGTCAGCAAGTCGACTCCTGAAGTGCGCGAGTCGACTCCGATATTTACCGAGTCGACTCCGGAGAAGTATGAGTCGACTCCAAGGAGTTACAGGCAGAAAAGTCAGAGAGCGGTTTTCGACCCTGAGATTCGAGTCGACTCCTGTGGAACGCGAGTCGACTCCGATGGTTGGCAGGTCGACTCCAAAGATAGTGATAGTCGACTCTCAGCAGTTCACAAGGCAAAAGTCAGAGAGCATTTTTCGGACTCTAAGATTCGAGTCGACTCCCGCATTGCACGAGTCGACTCCGAGACACCGCGACCCCAAAGAAGACAGAAGACCAATTTGCTGTCTCTGAGATTCGAGTCAACTCCCAGACAGCTCGAGTCGACTCCAAGGCAGCGCTTCACTAAAAACACAGAAGACTAAGTTTCGGAAACTGAGAGCCGAGTCGACTCCGGAACAGTTCGAGTCGACTCCAAGACTGGACGAGCCAAAAGACAGTAGATCGAGAGTTCGGGCTCTGAGCGCCGAGTCGACTCCCAGGATTGTCGAGTCGACTCGAGTGGACCAAGTTCAAAAATAGATCCACGGACTCCATGGGATGAGCCGACTCCGAAAATGCCGAGTCAGCTCCAGAAGTTGGCGAATCGACTCCGGGTCAAGTCGAGTCGACTCCCAGTCGAAGAGGCGACTTTAATTCAAATCCGGAACAGTTGCCGAGTCGACTCCAGAAAAGCATGAGTCGACTCCCGCTACAGCCGAGTCAACTCCTGCTACAGCCGAGTCGACTCCTGATCGCGCGAGTCGACTCCAACCCACCAACGGACATATTGTCAGGCTGTGCAGAGTGTGCAGAACGGGCAGAAAAAGGTCTCTAACGGCTAGTTTCCGTGGGGGATGGCTTAAATAGCCACAGAAGACTGTAGCAAGGCAGAGAACAACCATTCCACTCAAAGTAATCAAGCTTTCAATCTCTGCAACCTGGTTTTCAACGGAAAAGAGGGAAGAGCAACATTAACTGCATCCACCTACTTCTTCCCAACATTGAAAGAGATCTCCTCCTGCATTCAAGTCGACCAGACATTCAAGAGGAGACCCGAAGTTCAAGAAGCCCTACTCTACTCCAACTCAAACGTGTTTGAGGACTTCTAACTTCTCTTTTGTTTATATTGTTATTTATCTGCTTTTGAGAAGCTCTGTTTTTCTGTTACTCCTTTTTACTTCCATCTTGTCTTTGCTTGGTTCAATCGGGGGATTGAATCAAGGGTATTGAGGTTGGTTGGTGAGCCGAGTTTAAAACCAACGTGTAAGGGTTCGATTGTGATCCCGGAAAAACAATTGGGTTGGTTCTAGTCGGTGAGCCTGGGAAAACCGACCGAGTTCGTTGTGAGCTCGTAAAACAACAAGTTTGGTTGTGAGCTTGGAAAACAACCGGCTGTAATCCAAGAGGTTATAGTGAATTCCCAAGTGAGACTTGGGGAGTGGACGTAGGAGCAAGGGTTAGCTCCGAACCACAATAAAACATTGTGTTTGTGATTGTTTGTCTCTCTCTATCTCTCGCATTTCATTCACCGCACATAGAAACTAATTAATCATCTCGCAAAAGCATTAATTAGTTATCCACAAAAGTTTTAATAGCCAAATTATTTTAAAACCCAATTCACCCCCCCCCCTTGGGTTGTCTATCTGGGCAACATTTATTATAAATCTTCTTTTTGGTTGAGCAATTCACTTTACAAATACTCAATGTTTTGTCATCATCAAAAAGGGGGAGATTGTAGAGTGATTGATTATAACCCTATTTGATTTTGATGAGATCAAAGTATTTGAGTATATCTTATGTTATACTAATGAATTCAATCTAGTGTTTCAGCCAAATATTTGTGAATCTATGTTTAATTATCTCTAGCCTTGGTTCAATACATTTTGGCTAAGTATGGAACTCAGTTTGAACCAAAGTCTGGAACGCGAGTCCACTCCAGCACATTACGAGTCGACTCCGACTGAGAACAAACAGCAGGACAGAAAGATGAATCTCAGGCCCTGTCACCGAGTCGACTCCTGAAGAATTCGAGTCGACTCCGATGCTTGCCGAGTCGACCCCCGATAGTTTCGAGTCGACTCCAAGGAGTAACACATAGAAAGACAGAGAAGTTGTTTTGGACTCTGAGAACCGAGTCGACTCCAGAAGAACTCGAGTCGACTCCAATGGTTGGCGAGTCGACTCCAAAGAAAGCAAGAGTCGACTCTCAGAGGAATGCAAGACTAAAAGTCAGAGAGCCAACTTCGGTCTCTAGAGCCGAGTCGATTCCCGCAAAGTCCGAGTCGACTCCGAGGCAGTTCAACTTCAACGACAGAAGAGCAGTTTTTCGGTCTCTGAGAGCCGAGTCGACTTCCGCAAAGTCCGAGTCGACTCCGAGGCAGTTCAACTTCAACGACAGAAGAGCAGTTTTTTGGTCTCTGAGAGCCGAGTCGACTCCCGCAAAGTCCGAGTCGACTCCAAGGCAGTTCAACTCCAAAGACAGAAGACCAGTTTTCAGGCTCTGAGAGCCGAGTCGACTCCAAGAGAATCCGAGTCGACTCGAGGAAGTAAACCCGAAAGAAAGATCTTTGGATCCCTGAAAACGAGTCGTCTCCAGAAGGCAGAGTCGTCTCCGGATATTGGCGAGTCGACTCCAAGTTTGGCCGAGTCGACTCCAGAACGGGACAGCACTTTAATTCAAATTCTGAACAGTGGGCGAGTCGTCTCCAGTAAAGCATGAGTCGACTCCAGCAACAGCCGAGTCGACTCCAGATCGAGCGAGTCGACTCCGATCCCAACGGACACTATGTCAGGAGTTGCAGATTGTGCAGAATGGCCCTAAAAGTGAGTCTAACGGCTAGTTTTCTATGGGAATTGCTTAAATAGCCAGATTGAATAGTAATAGACCAGAAGTAAGAGACTCCATTCAAAGAAAAAGGGATTTCCACCTACCAAAGCCTCTCTAGAGTAAATACAAGAGAAAGAAGGAAGAAGTGCATTGAAGTCCATTCTCCAAACGTCTTTCTCGCACTCAAGGCTCTCCTTCTGACAGCAAATCTTCAGCACATTTAAGAGAAGTTGCAGAGTTTGAGAAGCCCCTTTCTCCACATCCAAAAATCTGTTTGAGGGCTTCTAACTCTTCTTTGTTCATATTGTTTATATACGCTTTTCAAGAAGCTATCCTTGTACTCTTTTCAAACTGCTTTTCTTACTTGATTCAATCAGAGGATTGAATGAAGGGTGTCAAGGTTGGTTGGCGAGCCGAGGGTAAAACCAACGTGTAAGGGTTCAATTGTGATCCCGAAAAAACAATCGGGTGGTTCTAGTCGGTGAGCCTGTGAAAACCGACCGAGTTCATTGTGATCTCGTAAAACAACAAGTTGGGTTGTGAGCTTGTAAAACAACCGGCTGTAATCCGAGAAATTATAGTGAACTCCCAAGTGAAGCTTGGGGAGTGGACGTAGGAGCAAGGGTTAGCTCCGAACCACTATAAAATCTCTTGTGTTTGTGATTGTTTCATTGTCTCTTCCATTCCCTTCATTCACTGCATATAGAAAACTAATTAATCCACTTGCAATAAGTTTTAATTAGTTACTCACAAAGTTTTTTAATTACAATAATTACTTAAAACCCAATTCACCCCCCCCCCCTCTTGGGTTGTCTTTTTGGGCAACAACCTTGTGTATTTATCATTCTCGCATAAATGTATAGAAATTAGGTTTTTAAAAACAAATTTTTTATTATTATTATTATTATTTATTATTATTTTATAAAAAATAAAAATGAACACATTTTTTCTATTTTTTTTTGGATGAAAATCAAGATGAATACCCCCAAACCTAAACCTAACATTGTCCTCAATGTTAAAGAAATTTAAGAGAATTGGGTTGCCTCCCAACAAGCGCTAAGTTTATTGTCTTCAGCCAGACACAGTGAGTTAGTTTTTGCATCTCCTTCTATGAGTTCATCTATTTTGTCTATCATAAAACACTCAACTTTCCTCGCGGGTTGGTCGTCCGCATTGAACACATTTAATTTTACCTTCATGTTCCCAAATGATATGTTCATTACCCCTGTTCTACAATTGATGCATGCATTGGCTGTTGCTAAAAAGGGCCGCCCAAGGATCACGGGATTTGTTTCTTAGAATTAGGTTCATGTTCCATATCAAGGACAATGAAATCTACTGAAAAATAGAATTTGTCTACCTTGACAAGAACATCTTCAATTATCCCACGTGGTGTTTTTACAGATCGATCAGCCAATTGAAGGGATACCGAGGTTGGTTTTAACTCACCTAACCCAAGTTTCTCATAAACTGAATAAGGTAAAAGGTTGATACTTGCCCCTAGATCTAAGAGTGCTCAATCAATAAAATTATTTCCTAAGACACAAGAGATGGTGGGAGTACGAGGATCTTTGAATTTCGGAGGGGTGTTGCGTTGGAGAATAGAACTCACTTGCTCAGTTAGGAAGACCTTTTTAGGCACATGTGTCCTAGATTTTCGCTTTTGTGTACAAAGGTCTTTGAGAAATTTGGCATAGGAGGAAACTTGTCTAATAGCATCAAGAAGCGGAAGGTTGATTTTCACTTGTTTGAAAACCTCCATCATTTTCTCTAGTGAAATTTCCTTTTTGCCAAAGGGAGAGGGTGAATTAAGAGCTTCAGGAAATGGGGCCTTTGGGATGTGAGTTTTGGCAGAAGGTGAACTAGCTGAAGAAGAAGAAGAAGTTTTTAGATTTTCATTTGACACATTTCTATCCTCTTCTTCACCTTCCTTATTGTTGTCCTCCCCAATCTTATTGTCTACTACACGTCCACTCCTTAGGGTAGTCAAAGCATTAGCTTGTTTATGATGAATTGCATTTAATTGATTTTCTTGAGCCATGTATTGTCCCCTAGGATTACTTAGTGGTTGGCTTGGAAGCTTCCCTTCCTCTCGCTTGTTCAGTGCATTAGCTAGTTGCCCCATTTGGGATTCTAGCTTGGCGATGGACTGCATGTGAGAGTGCACCAATTGTGTAATGGTTTCCAAACCTTGAAGGGCGTTCAACACTTTCTCCTCAAAGGCTGTGTTTCTTTGGGGTGGAGGAGGAGTGTGTTGAAATTGAATCGAGGGACGGTAGGGATGAATATTTTGTGGGGTTTGAAAATTCAGAGGATTTTGAAAATTTTGGAAATAGGGTTGGGCTGTGTTCGAAGCTTGTTGCTTCCAAGAAAAGTTTGGATGATTTCGCCATCCCGGGTTATATGTATTGGAAAATGGGTTATTACCCGGTCTAGGCTGCATTTGAGCAGCATTGATGTGTTCTTGCACGAGTTCGGGAAATTGGGGCGCTGAAGGGCACTCATGAATAGGGTGGGATGGGCTAAAACAGATAGTACACACTCGTGCTTGGGAAGAGTTCATGTAATACCCACCTATCATCAGTTGGTCAATCTTATGGGACAATGCATCTACCTTGCTAGATAGGTCCATAGAATGACTTATTTCACAAATGGTCCCTTTTCTTTGAGAACTCAGGGGTGCTTGACGAGAACAAGAAGCATGGTGGAGGGAGTTTTCAATTAGATTTTCAAATAATTTCCATGCTTCATGCTCATTTCGAAGCATGAATGTCCCCCCGCATGCGGCATCAATCATCTGACGGTTTCGTTCAGTCAATCCGTCATAGAAACATTGCACTAGCTGCTATTTAGGTATTTGATGATGTGGGCATTTATGGATTAGGTCCCGAAATCTCTCCCAAGTTTCATAAAATTCTTCTCCCTCAGTTTGGGAGAAGCTCGTGATGGCACGTCTAAACTGGTTCGTTCTTCCTATGGGAAAGTATTTTTTAAGGAATTCTTGTTGCATTTGATCCCAAGAACGAATCGAGTTGGCTTCTAAAGAATTCAGCCATTGCTTGGCTCTATCTTTAAGGAAGAAGGGGAATAATCTAAGTTTCAGAGCTTCATCAGTGAAGTTCTGAATCTTGACAGTGGTGCAAATCTCAAGGAATTCATCTAGGTGTTTATATGGGTCTTCATTAGTGAGCCCATAAAAAGATGGGAGCATTTGGATCACACTACACTTTATTTCATATTGTACCGCTGCTACTTTAGGTAATCGTATGCAAGATGGGGAAGTGTAAATGGTGGGAGTAAAGTACTCCCTCAGGAGTTTGGGTTGTTCTTCAGCCATCTCAAGAGGTGGGGATGATTCTAAGGTTCTGATCTCAGCTCGAATATTTCTAAGGGTCCGTTCTATTTCAGGGTCAAAAGGTAATAGGTCACGTACTCTAGAATGACTCCCTTGCATACACTAGTACTTGATCAGCCAAGCATGCAATAAAAGATAAACACGTCAATCCTTGTATTTGTCCTAAAATTACTAGACAGCTCCTAACTGGTTTGAAGAGGGCACCTAAGCCTCCAATCCGGTCTAATGAACCGAGTTGACCAGGTAAGCTCCCAGGTAAGTGGAGGGGTCACGATGCGTTCGCAAAGGTTCCACTTAAAACCCACTTGCCTCGAACAGATGAACTGTCTTCCTTATAGGGACAAAGCTTGCCAAGACATCAACTAAGCCACAGAGCGAAATTGGTGCAACTTTCGGTGATCTTCGTCCTATTGAGCTCGAATGTCCCTAGGAGCCAACGTATAATTGATTTTAATTAAAGTGACACTATGTGAGATTGAGTTCACCTAAGTTGGGCAAAAATCTGGTGATGAAATCCGGCTCTTATCTTGTTGGGGTGATTGCCCTTACTATGTGCGGATTAATTTGTGTATGTATATCAAGCATGCATTCACACTTTTGCTGAAATTAAAATTAAACAATCACCACAAAATTTCAAGCTAATAATTAATTTAAATAAGAAAGGTTTAGAGGTTACCAAAGGGAATTTTCCCAGCAATAAAAAATTTTTTAGGCAAACCTTTACAGCATTCCTTTTCCAGCTATTCTCCTTTTGATCATCCCAGATTTTTCCTTCGATTCCTGATCAAATAAGACCAAAAGAAAAATTAAAAAAAAAATAGTAGAAGAGAGAAAGGAGATAAGAAAAGTAACAATAATAGAAAATAAATTTTTTTATTTTATTTTAGATATATATATTTTTTGAAATTTTTTTTTTTAATGATAGGAAAAAATAATTATGCTAGCAATCCCCGGCAACGGCGCCAAAAATTGATCGATTCTTTCAATTTTGAAAATAAACCACGCAATAGCACGTATCCTGTAGGATAGTGATTACGGGTGTCGATCTACAGGGATTGAAGAATAAGTTATTTTTCTTCTAAAAATAAATCAAGAAGAAGAATTTGCTAACTTAAATATACTGAATTAATCTATGAGTACGAATTGAAATTTATCAAAGTAGATGGATCTAGGGTTTGGAATCCACCGCGTAGCATTGCATTAGGGACTGTGTTCTTAATTTTTATCTTCTGGAGAGGCATGCAAATTGGCTACAAGCCTTTTAAAATAAAAACATAAAGAGTTTTAGGAAGATCCATCTTCGGTGTAGCATGAAGTGTCTACCTAAGTATGCTAATCTAGGATGCAGCACACTTCATCTTCCTAGACATGGATCATCTTAGACTACTTTAGCAAACATGATTAGTAACTAGCATGCTCAAAGTTTAAATATCATAAAGAAATATTTCATTGAAAATGAGAATTTAAACAAGCTCCAAAATAATAAAAAAATAAGAACTACAATGCCCTGATACATTGCTAGGGCTTCATCTAGCCCTAGACTAGATGTTTAGCCGAGCATGGCTTCCGGACGACCTCCCATCTTCCAATGAAAGCCTTCACCTCCCATCATTCCCAAAATATCACAAAATATTCTCTTTCCCCCCCCTTCTCTCTTTTTTTTATTTCTTTTCTCTGGTTCGGCTCTCTTCTTCTCTTCACCGAAACAGGGTCTCCCCTGTTTTTCCTCAACCGAGCTCCCCCCTCTTCCCTGTCGATGGCTTCTTCATATAGACCCTCTCACCCGGTGATGGATCCCTTGGGAGCGTGCCGGTGGGGATGCGAATCCGGGATACTTGATGGGAGGAGCCGCAGGATCAACGTGATGGCTGGCTCCGGATGCATCGCGGAAGAAGAAGCGGAGGACAGATCGCAGATGGATGGCTCAAATTCGGAAGAGGGGGACAGCTAGATGCTTGGGCTCATGCCTGATCTCATGGGATGCTGGAAGCATTGATCATGGAGGAGATTTGGTTGCGGGATGGCTGGGAGGATCGCTCCGGACGACTTCTTTCTTTGGACCGTAGAAGGAATGGATGCGGGATTGTCGGACGCCTGATGCGGAAGGATGGCTGACTCCGAGAGCGGCTGGGACGTGATGCTGGGAGGAGCGGAAGAAGGAGGTGGCCGGATCCATGGCGTGATACGCTGGGAGCATGCGGAGCTTGTCTCGGACGCCCGGAACGGCAGCTGTGCGGAGGCGGGGATGCAGGCGGATGAAGAGGCGGAGGATCTGGTCGCCGGCTGCACCGCGTGGAGGATTGGAGCGTCGGCTGTGGTGCGTGGCTGGAATGGGCGGGGGGGGGCTCTGTGAGGCGGGATCACAGGAAGGATAGATAACGGGAGGAAGGAGATAAACAGTGAAACAGTTTTAATTATATTATTTCTCACTGTTCATATGAACAGTATTTTTACGGGACACTGTTCATATGAACAGTGAATAAGTGATTCTCCCCGAAATTATTTTTATTTATTTCATTATTTCCCTTTTTTTTGTTTTAAATTTATAAATTTTATATGAAGGCAGGTAAGGAATTGGTTGGAAATTGACTTTGGGTTTGAGGTGGGTCATGATGGTTGACTTGTTCTTGAGCCCATTGTCATTTAAATTTAATTCTTGCTAAGCTGCTTCAGATCGAATTCGACCAGACAAGACTAAAAACAGGACCGTGACCTAATAAAAAAGGTTAATCAAATCTCTGCCCCATACAAAATTAATTATAACTTTCGATCGAATCAGGACCAAAATCCATTTAATTATAGCCTTAGCTTGATTACAACTCCATTAGGTTACTAAACCGGGTCAACCCAATCCCCTCCTTATATGTTTTCATGAAAGATCGCAACCAGGAGAGAGACGAGTTCAGAGTCTGTTTTAAGAAAAGAATTATTTACTTCTTACCATATTTTAAATTTATTTCAATATTTATTCAATTTTATGGTAAAATATGTATTTATTAGTTTAAGAACATTGATAAGTGCTATCGAAAGATAACTAAATTATGAATTAATAAGCACTTATCAACCATGCTCATCTTTTTCTAATTTACAAGAGAGGCTCGTAGGGGTACCTATTGTTTTTGAATCTTCCATACCAAACTTCTTTAAGATTTCTTTTGTATACTTGCTTTGGCAGATGAAGATTCCATCTCTTGTTTGCTTAATTTGGAGTCCAAGGAAGAAGTTGAGTTCACCCATCAAACTCATCTCGAACTCACTTTGCATGAGCTTAACAAATTCTTTACATAAACTTTCATTAGTAGCACCAAATATAATATCATCAACATATATTTGAACAATTAGAATGTCTGCATTTTTTTTTTAATAAACAGAGTTTTATCAAAATTTTCTCTTGAAAAATTACTCTTTATTAAAAAATTGCTTAGTCTATCGTACCAAGCTCTAGGAGCTTGCTTTAGGCCATGAAGTACTTTGTTCAATTTAAAGACATGATCTGCAAGTTTATGATTTTCAAAACCAGGTGGCTGTTCTACATAAACTTCTTCTGTTATGAACCCATTTAGAAATGCACTTTTGACATCCATCTGAAATAATTTTAAATCCATGAAGAATGCAAATGCAAGTAATAGCCTAATAGCTTCAAGTCTAGCTACAAGTGCAAAAGTTTCATCAAAATCAATTTCTTCTTTTTGATTATATCCTTTTGCAACTAATCTAGCCTTATTTCTAATTACAATTCCATCTTCATTTAATTTGTTTCTGAAAACCCATTTTGTTCCAATTACAGAAATATTTTCAGGCCTTCTAACCAAATTCCAAATATTGTTTCTTTCAAATTGATTTAGTTCTTCTTGCATTGCCATTAACCAATTGTTATCATTTTCAGCCTCTTGAAAAGATTTTGGTTCAATTTGAGAAACAAATGCAAGGTGATTACAAACATCTCTAATAGAAGATCTAGTTCTAATGCCTTGAGAAGGATCACCAATTATTAAGTCTCTAGGATGACTATGTGCATACCTCCATTCTTTTGGTAGACTAGTTTTACCTTTAAGCATTTGATCTTCGTCTTCTTGATTTTCATCATGCTCTGAATTTTCAGATGTAGAAACATCCTTTGGGTTAAATTTTTGACTTGCTCATTTAGTTCTTTTGCATCATCATTGAGATCTACATTCTTCCTTGAAAAAGGGTCATTAGATTCATCAAAGATAACATGTATTGACTCTTCTACGACTAGAGTTCTCTTGTTAAATATTCTATATGCTTTGCTTGATGAAGAATATCCAAGAAAAATAGCGTCATCTGATTTTGAATCAAATTTTTTCAAGTTGTCCTTACCATTATTTAGAACAAAATAGATGCAACCAAAAATATGAAAGTACGAAAGATTTGGTTTCTTATTTTTCAAAAGTTCATAAGGAGTTTTCTTTAGAATTGACCTAACAGTAACTCTATTAAGAACATGACAAGCTGTATTTATGGCTTCAGCCCAAAAATATTTAGGTAAGTCACTTTCACATAACATTCTTCTTGCCATTGCAGTAAGAGTTCTATTCTTTCTCTCAACAACACTATTTTATTGTGGTATTTTTGGTGTAGAAAAGTTATGATCAATACCATTTTCAGTGCAGAAATTTTTAAAGTCATAATTTTCAAATTCAGTTCCATGATCACTTCTAATCTTGATGGTCTGCAGTCCATGTTCATTTAAAATCTTTTTATACAGTTTAGTAAAAGCTGAAAATACCTCACTTTTGTGTGCCAAAAATAAAATCCATATATATCTAGAGAAATCATCCACAATAACAAAACATAATGCTTTCCACCTAGACTTGCAGTTCTAGTTGGTCCAAATAAGTCCATATGCAGAAACTCTAGAGGTCTATTTGTGGAGACAACATTTTTTGATTTGAAAGAGGTTCTGGTCTGTTTTCCTAGTTGGCATGCAAAGCAGATTTTATCCTTTTCAAATGATAATTTTGGCAAGCCGAAAACAAGTTCTTTTCGAATAAGTTTTGAAATTAAGTCCATGCTTGCATGAGCTAATTTTCGATGCCATAACCAGCTAGCTTCACTGTTTTTGGTTTTCATAGCTACCAAACAGTCCATGTTTTTCATGAGTATTTGATCTAAATCAACCAAATACACATTTCCATGTCCATATCCAGTAAATATTATACCACTGTTATTAGTACTAGAAACTAAGCATATTGATGATTCAAAAGTCACAATATATCCCTTATCACAGAATTGACTAATGCTTAGCAAATTATGTTTTAATCCATCTACCAATAAAATATTTTCAATAAAAGTAGTTGGAGTAATCCGAATGTTACCAATAACAATGATTTTGCCTTTTCCATTATCACCAAAGGTAACCATTCCTCCATCTTTCTTTTTGAGGGACATGAATTGGGATTCATCCTCTGTCATGTGTCTAGAGCACCCACTGTCCAAATACCATTTTCTGTTTGATGCTTGGGATGCTAGACACACCTGCAAAACAGAAATTTAATTCTTTATCCTTGGTACCTAAGCTTTCTTGTGTCCTTGAATGTTAGCAATGATGGTTCCCTTTGAAACCCATATTTTCTTAATTGAAATATTGCTTACAAGTTTTTGGCTTTTAGGATTGCATGCAGTGTATTCTTGTTTCTATTTATCTAATTTAAATAATGTAAATTTTGGTTGAACATAAGTTGGCTTTACAAATATGTTCTTCAATGATTCTGTTTCTTCCAAGGATTATATCCTAAACTAGCTTTATCATAAACAGCTTTCTGACTCTCTAGGATTAGATTTAACTTCTCAGAGCTTAGGATGAATTTATCTACTATAGGTCTCAGTTTTTTAAGTTCTTTAGCTAACTTCTGTTTTTCTTCATGCAATTTCTTCTTATTTTCCAGAAGCAGAGCATTTTCTTTTTCCAACGATTGGTTTTTAATCTTTAGCTCCTTATTCTTTAAACTAAGCTTTTTATATTCAATCATAAGCTCAGAAAAAGCATTTTGAAGTTCATCGAAAGTAAAATCATATTCAGTATTTAAATATACCTCACTTTCGTGTGTCATTAGGCACAGATTTGCAGCTTCTTGTTGCTGTTCCTCTTCTCCAGAGCTGGATTCATCACTGTCACTCTAAGTAGCCAGCATAGCTTTCTTCCTAAACCTTTTCGGAGCCTTTTTTAATAGAGGACAGTCCGTTCTGAAGTGTCCAGGCATTTTGCACTCATAACAGACATATTGCTCCTTATTTTCTTTGCTTTGCTCCTCCTTGATTACAGGCCTTTTCTTAAAGTTTTCTCTATTTCTTCTAAAAAATTTTCTGAACCTTCTTGTAATCAGAGCCATTTCTTAATTGTTTTCAGATTCAGAGTCCTCGCTCTCATCTTCATGTAGAGTGGACTTAAGAGCAATGGTTCTGCGCTTCTTGGGTTCGTCCTCCTCAAGGTTCTGTTTCATTGAAAGCCCATGAGTCATTAGGGAACCCAGCAGTTCTTCCAGTGGAAGAGAGTTGAGATCTTTGGCTTCTTGAATGGCAGTGACCTTTGCTTCCCATGCTCTAGGAAGAGACCTAAAATTTTTTTGAACAAGATCACTGTTAGAGTAAGATCTACCAAGGCTTTTCAAGCCGTTTATAATATCAGTTAATCTAGTAAATATTTCAGTTATAGATTCACTGTTTTCCATTCTAAATAATTCATACTTATGCACTAGCATACTGATTTTAGATTCTTTGACCTGGTTAGTGCCTTCATGTGTAACTTCCAGCCTATCCCAGATTTCTTTAGCAGTCATGCAAATAGATATACGATTAAACTCATTTGCATCTAAAGAACAGTAAAGAACATTCATGGCTTTTGCATTTAGCTGAGCCATTCTTTTATCATGGTCATCCCATTCAATCTCAGGTTTGAATAAGGTGATGCCATCTACAATCTTAGTTGGTATGTGAGGTCCATTGACAATAACAGTCCATAAATCATAGTCAAGTGCTTGAATAAAAATACGCATGCATGTTTTCCAATAAGTAAAATTTATGCCAATGAAAAGAGGTGGTTTGTTGGTAGATTGCCCTTCGGCAACAGAGGATCCCATAGTGGCTGCCATGACCTTTAACTCTTGATTGTTAGATCAAAAAGTTACTGTGAGTACCAGGCTCTGATACCAGCTCCCCCTTGATTACAGGCCTTTTCTTGAAGTTTTCTCTATTTCTTCTAAAGAATTTTCTGAACCTTCTTGTAATCAGGGCCATTTCCTCAGTGTTATCAGATTCAGAATCCTCACTCTCATCTTCATGTAGAGTGGATTTAAGAGCAATGGTTCTGCGCTTCTTGGGTTCGTCCTCCTCAAGGTTCTGTTTCATTGAAAGCTCATGAGTCATTAAGGAACCCAGCAGTTCTTCCAGTGGGAGAGAGTTGAGATCTTTGGCTTCTTGAATGGCAGTGATCTTTGCTTCCTATGCTCTAGAAAGAGACCTAAGAATTTTCCGAACAAGATTACTGTTAGAGTAAGATCTACCAAGGTTTTTCAAGCCGTTTATAATATCAGTGAATCTAGTAAACATTTCAGTTATAGATTCACTGTTTTCCATTCTAAATAATTCATACTTATGCACTAGCATACTGATTTTAGATTCTTTGACCTGGTTAGTGCCTTCATGTGTAACTTCCAGCCTATCCGAGATTTCTTTAGCAGTCATACAAATAGATATACGATTAAACTCATTTGCATCTAAAGAACAGTAAAGAATATGCATGGCTTCTGCATTCAGCTGAGCCATTTTTTTATCATGGTCATCCCATTCAATCTCAGGTTTGAATAAGGTGATGCCATCTACAATCTTAGTTGGTGTGTGAGGTCCATTGACAATAACAGTCCATAAATCATAGTCAACTGCTTGAATAAAAATACGCATACGAGCTTTCCAATAAGTAAAATATGTGCCATTGAAAAGAGGTGGTCTGTTGGTAGATTGCCCTTCGGCAATAGAAGATCCCATAGTGGCTGCCATGACTTTTAACTCTTGATTGTTAGATCAAAAAGTTACTGTGAGTACCAGGCTCTGAGACCACTTGTTGCCCAGAGGTGCAGCCCAAGAGGGGGGATGAATTGGGTGTTTTATTTTATTTTTTTTAAGAAATTAAAGTGTAAGTGATATAAGTTATTGTTATCTTTCAATAACTTGCAAATTTTGCAGTGGAAATAAAATTACACAAATGAATCAGTGAATAAGAAGAGGAAAGCAATCAGGAATATGCAGTGGAGGAAGAGAGAAAACCACAAACGCAAACAATAAGGTTTATAGTGGTTCGGTGCACTCCCAGCACCTACGTCCACTCCTCAAGCCTAGCTTGAGATTTTACTATAACCCAGCAGATTACAGCCTGATTGGCTATGGAAGGATGTTCCAATGCTCGAGCAGCTGCTCTTCTCGATGCAGTGAGAAGCTTCGACTGATTTCCTCACGGGAGAAGGTTTCAGATGAAATGCCGATGAGGATGATGAACTGTTAAGCTTTTTCTTCTCTTTTTCTCAGTGGAAACCTTTTTGTTTTCCATAGAATCTTTTCCCTTTTCTTGTTGTTTCCCTTCTGAGGTTCCTTCGTATTTATAGACAAATTCTTCGGCGAGATTTGAATTTCTTTCTTTCCGTTCTGATGAAAATCTTTTTCTATTACAGAAGAGGACAAAAGTTGTTGCAAGCTTTCCGTTGTGGTCCCAGCAATACAGGGGTCGACTCATGTAACTCAGGGGTCGACTCATGTTTATTCTGGATCAGCACTTCAAGTGTTGAGAAGGCTCTTGTTGTGTCATCTTCAAAGGGTCGATTCTTCAACCTTAAGGGTCGGCTCATCTTCTTCAGGAGTCGCCTCTTTAAACACAAGGGTCGACTCATACTATAATTTTCTGGCTGATGCTGAGACTGAACTGGGGTCGACTCTTCAAATGCAAGGGTCGACTCTTAAATTTTGGGGGTCGACTCATTTTGAACAAGGGTCGACTCTTCAAACTTTGTCTCAGGCGGTAAAAGCGTTCTGTTTACTTTGAACTACACAAGGGTCGACTCATGTTTTGCGGGGGTCAACTAATTGACTGCGCTTCTTGAATAAAACATACCTGAATCAACTTAAACTTGTCCTTTTTGCTTCGGGGTTGACTCAAGTTTTTCAAACAGAAAACTTTAGACTTCATCTCTGATCTCCATGGATTAGATTAAGATCATTTTTCTTTTAGAATATATCCAATGAAGTGTTTGCGAAGAACTTATGATTTTGCAGTGCTTCATTTCTTCTGATTTTTCTTGACTTATAAAACTTCACAATTAAGCCAATATCATTAGTACACAACATTATCTCAAGTATTTTGTAATCATCAAAATTCATCCTTTAGGGTTGACAATAAGTCGAACATGGTATACGATACTGTACCGATTGGCTTTAGTCTAAGTGGAAGTTGTTGGAAAATGTGTCCTAAAGGTCAATCGTCAGCCTGTTGATGATTAAGATGTATATGAATTAATAAATAATAAAAGTTATTTGGCATTTTTCATCGCATATTTTAATATATCTTCATGAACTCATGTGATGTGATGAAGTCCTTAGGACTCTTTTAAATGATAAAGCAGGATTTGTGTACGAGTCCTTAAACCTGTTCACGACCGAACGATATGCTATTACTAGGACAATGGCATTATCAAGTATAGGTCGTTGTGTGTCATATTTGTTAGTTGTCCTCTTAACCAAGGAGTGTAGAGATACTAGTTTGTCACACGGTGAAGTGTAGGAGTACATTTCACTGAATGTGACCTGATCCGGAGCGCTCTGCTGTCAAGAGATGTTCCGAGTGGATATGGGTATAAGTGTCCCTCCGACCTGAGATCACCACGGTGACTAGCAAACAACTCACTGTACTTTGGTACCAGACTATATGAATTTCTAATTCAGTGACGGAAGATTTTTGGGTATAGTCAAGTACTTGCGAAGTCGGTGTATGAGTCAAGATGGGATTGACCCCTCCTGATGATAGGAGATAATGCTCTTGTGTTCAATTCAGCAAAACCTTGGCCGGGGTAGTTGTTACCCAATAGACAACCCAAGAGGGGGGGTGAATTGGGTTTTGAATAAAGACTTTGATTTCTTTCCGAAATATCTAATGAGATTATGAAAGCTTTCTTGATTTTAATCTAAGAGATAAATTTTAACTATAAAGAAAGCAATGGAAACCAGATACTCAAGGAACCACAACACAAACACAATAAGTTTTATAGTGGTTCGGAGCCAACCCTGCTCCTACGTCCACTTCCCAAATTCTTTTGGGAATTCCACTATAATCTTCTTGATTATAGTCAGTTGTTTTACAAGCTCACAACCTAACTTGTTATTTTTACGAGATCACAACAAACTCGGTCGGTTTTCATAGGATCACCGACTACAACCAAACTAATTATTTTTTTCGAGATCACAATCTAATCCAGTTGGTTTTTCTAGGTTCACCAACCACAATCTAACTTATTGGTTTTACACTGGCTCACCAACTAACCTTGTTGCCCTTAATTCAATTCCTTGATTGAATCAAGTATAATAACAGAATATAAGAGTTATATGGTTACAGCACAATATAAACAATATTAAAGGGAAGAAGTTCTCAAACAGATTTTATGTTGAAGTACGATGTGGCTTCTTCTCTTCTGGATCCTCTCTTGAATATGCTGGTGGTTGAGGATCAGTTAATCAAGCCTTGAATGAGAGGAGTACTTCTGAATTTGATGTTGGGGCAATTACTCCTCCTTTTGCTTTGAGAAAGGCTCCAATCCTTTTTGGTGAATGTAAACTTGAATGCTCTTCAATGGATGCTTTGTTCTTCTCTCCTTTCTCCTTTTAAACACTTTTCAGAGCCTTTCTTTTCGAAAACTAGCCGTTACGAATGGTGAAAGAACCGTTCTGACACAACTGTGCAACCTGATAATATGACCATTGAGATTGGAGTCGACTCGTGTTCTTCATGAAAGAGTAGATGCCCTATAAGCCAATCATTTGATAGGTTTCTCTTTGAAATCCTCCAAATCATGTACTTTGACATTGATATATATCAATAAAGGCATTGTGTTTCATCATTTGCTGCTTATCTGTTTTATTATTGGATGATGAACCCCATAAATTAGGACATTGGTTTTAGGGTTATGATGAGATCATACCAGTGAGACCTAAAACCCTAAAATCCTAATTTAGAATATTCCCAGTCAAATTGGTATATTGAGTCCGGGATCAATATTACTGGAAAGACTCGCACATCTTATGTATGCTCAATGTAGAGGGTGATTGATCTCACAATCACTTATGTGAGACATTAATACAAAGATGTGGGTGCTCATTAGAGGAATGAGTTCACTGAAATAACCAGCCATGAGAACATCTTATGGATTCTTACTAATTGTAAAAAGATGGTTCTCATAGTGGGAGTTGTGCAAGTGATCCTTAGACCTCAGATCACCATGGTACCTTATACACTTGAACCTATATTTTGGTTTACCCTCATTCACGACATTGCATTGTGTACGGGGTATTCTGGATATGGTGGATTTTGTACGAAGGTTGTGAGGAGGTCAACAAGGAATCAGTCACTTCTAGTAAGAGAAGGTAACATCCTACTTACTCTAATCTTATGATGATTCAAGAAGTCTTTGATCAAAGCAAAATGAATATTAGAAAGAGTTTCTAATGTTTCATTGTTTGAATTATCATATAAAAGATTGAGAGAGACATGAATAAGTGATTGAGTTTGATATTGATCCATACTCATGCACTTATTCAGGATGTAGTATGACTGAGGGATTGAATTGCACGGTAACTTGTCACTGAAGGGTATGTTTGGATTTGTCCAATACATTCCTCATCTTCCGGGTAGACATGATACGTTGCTAGACGTCAATCTTGTCTTGTGGGTTGATCGGATCAAAGAGTTTGATTAGATCAAAACATCAGAAAGGTTTTGATTGCTAAGTCAGGTTTAGCACTAAATTGAACCTAAATTGGATTAGAGGTATTCTAATCAAGTTAGGTCAACTTGCACCTACACCTACTGCTGGCTAAGATAAGGAACCCAATGGGTCACACACAAGGGAATTGATCAAGGGTCTAATTGGATTAGATCATGTTTGCAAGATGAACATGCTAGCACGTGTTGCAAACCCTAGCTCTTGATTCAAATTAAATTCGAATCTGATTCTTAGATTAGGTTGATCTAATATGATTAGATCATGACCTAATATGGGTTAGCCAAGAGTTGGAACCCATTTGGCTTTAATTAGACCTGATTTGATTAGGTTTAATGTTTTCTTTAAGTTGGTTAAACCCAATTGGATTGGGTTTGATAGGGCCTTCACTTCTGGACCATTGGATCGCTCCCTGGATGAAGGATCTGGTCCACTAGTTGGTGCCTTATTCTGGACCACTGGATGGCTCTCTGGATGAAAGATCTGGACCATTGGTCAGCGCCTGAATCTGGACCACTGGATGGCTCTCTGGATGAAAGATCTGGACCGTTGCTCAGCGCCTGAATCTGGACCACTGGATGGCTCTCTGGATGAAAGATCTGGACCGTTGCTCAGCGCCTGAATCTGGACCATCGGTGATGGCATCTTGCTTCTGGACCATTGGATGGCACCCTGGATGATGATGCCTTGATCTGGACCATTAGATGGTGCCTAGATCTGGACCATTGGCTTTGGTTCACTGCATTTGGGCCCTTGGATCATCAGGATTTAAGAGGGAGATGTAAGAAAGAAGTTGATACACCCTTCTCCTTAGCACCCCATCATGATGGGATGCCCCTCTTGGCACACACCTCATCATGATGAGGTGTGTGGATGGGATGCATCCCTTTGTGATGCATCCCTCCATCTCTTATAAATAAGGAGGTGCCCTGGGGTTCTAAATATCATCCAAGAAAAAGCTTCTCCTTCTCTCTCCCTTATTCCTTCTTTCTTACAAGCCTCTCTTTTGTCCTAACCCAAGACAAGAGGGTCTTCTTTAGGACAAAAAAGCTAGTGAATGTTTTAGAGGTAGAAAGAAAGAAGGAAGTGAAGGAAAATCAGCCAATTAAATCCTTTGGAAGGATTGAACAACTGGAATCAAGTTTTAGTGGAGCTAGAGTCTTGAACCCATTCCTGTGTGGATCAACATTGGAGGGTGAACACTTGGGCACTTTAGGACATCTTCAGACATATTGGATATAGCGTGACAAGTATTCTTCTATACCAAGATTATATTTTCTACATTATTTGGTTATACTATTAAGGTGATCTTGGCTTATTAAGGTTTCATATAATAGGTTTTATAAGAAAATTTTTATAATTCCGTATCTTCCGCTGCGCCCTAGGGCACCGGAAAACCTAACAGTGGTATCAAAGCCACCCTTAATCAGTTTAACCAAATGATAATACATGCTATTATCTTGATGCTATGAGATAGCTAGGTTGTTTGTATGCATGATTAGTTTATGCTATGAGATAGTGTTATATTCATGTTGTAGCACAGTATAATTGCTAGTGCTAAATTATAGAATGTGCAATGAGACCAATATAGTAGTATGAAAACTTTGGGCTGATCCATTCTGGAACAATCGACTCAGTTGGTGTCTAGGAAGGAAGCCACAGGTGGTTACTTAATTAGGACCTCACTCTCTGAGTGAGGGGTGCCTCCCACGTGCTTTCCTGGCCAATTATTTGATTGTCCTTTATGGTTGAGCTTAATGTTAGTAAGATACTACTATTTGAAAGCCCTCACTAAATTCATAATTAAGTCGTAGTGTTAATTGCTTTAAGCTGAGCCATTCTGAATCAATTGACTGAGTTGGTGTCTAGGAAAGAGGCTACAGGTGGTTATTTAATTAGGACCTTACTAAGTAAGAAGAGCCTCCCATCTGCTTACCTAGCCAACTATTTGATTGACCTCCATGAAAAAGCTAATTGCTGATATAACACTATAAAGGTCCTTCCTTCATGCTTAGATATTATTATGTCAATATCTACACTAGTTTGTTGTGATTCCCACAAGGCTAGTATTAGGGATTGATATTGTAATATCTTGGTGCATATGATGCATATGGCATATTTTAATATGTTGCCTTGTTGTGATTCCCACAAGGGCTATTCAAATATGACTGTATAAAAATGAAGGGTTTGACTTAACTAGACACAATAGTTTGTTGTGATTCCTACAAGACTATATGTGTGCTAGAAGACAGGATAAAGTTGGGAATTGCATGGGATGTAATTGAAAAGAGTTTCCTATCTTTGAACTTATAAGGGCTTGTTGTGATTCCCACAAGGTCTTTTATAAGAAATTTGGATCTCAACCCTACTAAGAAAATTAGTATTTTCTTGTTCATCATACTTGAGGGTTATGATATTCGATAAAAATAGTGGGAGTAACAATTAGATAAAAGTCCTTGTCTGATTGAATACATGTCATCATGATTGGTCTGCTTATATTAGTGTTCTTTGTAATTATAGATTAATTCTGCATAAATGGCATCTTCACTCTCACTTAGAGGTATCTTAGATACGAACAAATTGACTGGTCCCAACTATGTGGACTGGTTGAGGAACTTAAAGATTGTTCTCACACAAGAAAAACTTTTCTACATTCTTGAAACCCCTGACCTAGGGTCAGCAGGGGAAGATGCAACTGAGGAGGAATTGGCCACATATCGTATGTGGAAAAATGATAGTTTGACTGTCAAATGTATCATATTTGCTTCTATGAATAATGAATTGCAGAGGCAGCATGATAGCATGGATACTCACTCCATACTCCTTAACTTGAAGGAGTTATTTGGTGAGCAGAGCAGAACTGCTAGATATGAGATATCTAAGCAGTTGTTCCGTGCTAGAATGATCAAGGGATCGTCTGTGTAAGACCACTGTTTAAAGGTTATAGACTTGATCACTCGATTGAGTCAACTTGGCTTTGCTATGGATAGTGAGCTCAGTCAGGATTTGATCCTGCAATCACTACCCGACTCATTCTCGCAGTTTGTCATGAATTATCATATGAATAAACTGAATTCCTCCCTGCCTGAGCTTCTAAATATGCTGAAAACAGCAGAGTCTCACATCAAGAAGGACAAGAGTCCGATCCTTCTTGTTGGTGAGAGCTCAAAGAAGAAGTTGGGCAACAAGGGTTCAAAGAAAAAACTAAACCCTAAGAGTCGCATCAAAAAGAAGAAGGGAAAGAAAATCTTTGGACCCGGTACCTATTTCCACTGCGGCAAGACAGGGCATTGAAAAAGGAACTGCAAGAGCTTTCTTGCAAGTGTGAAGCCTGATGCAAGTGTTGCATCAAAAGGTATGTTTTTATTACATGCCAATATGACATTAAGTTCTTCTGATTCTAATTCATGGGTATTGGATACTGATTGTGGTTTTCACATATGCAAATCTTTGCATGGACTGCAGAAAATTAGAAGTCTGAAGAAAGGTGACTTCGAGCTATATGGCGCTGGAGGAGAATCCATCCAGGCTGAAGCTGTTGGCACCTACATACTGGAGCTACCCTTCGAAAAGTTCTTGAAGCTAGAAGACTGTTATTTTATGCCAAAAATCATTAGAAATGTAATTTCAATTCCTTTGTTGCTTAAGAAAGGATTCGAAATAAATGGAAAGAGCAATGGTTGCTCTATTTTTTTATCTAATGAGTTTTATTGTCATGGCACTATGGAAAATGGTCTTTTAGTATTATGTCTTAATGTTATGTTTCATATTGGCAAAGATAATAAAAGAAAAAGAGAGGATATTAATAATACCCTCCTCTGGCATTACCGATTAGGTCATATTAGTGAGACAAGGTTACACAAGTTGTATAAAGATAAATTCTTTGATCCTTATGATTTTGAATCATTAGGAACTTGTGAATCTTGTCTTATGGGTAAAATGACCAAGTCTCCATTCTTAGGACATGGAGAAAGGGCAAGTGAGTTGTTAGAACTCGTACACACTGATGTGTGCGGTCCTATGTCAACTCCAGCTAGAGGTGGATACTCTTACTTCATCACATTTACTGATGACTTATCAAGGTTCGGTTTTGTGTATCTAATGAAACATAAATCCGAAGCCTTTGACAAATTTAAAGAGTATCAAAGTATGGTCGAAAAACAAACTAGGTAGTGTATTAAAATCCTTCGATCTGATCGAGGAGGAGAATACCTTTCTAGTGAATTTTTAGACTATCTTAAATTAAAAGATATACTCTCTGAATGGACACCTCCATATACGCCACAATTAAATGGTGTAACTGAAAGAAGAAATCGTACCTTATTAGATATGGTACGGTCCATGATGTGCTTCACAAATCTTCCAATTTTCTTCTGGGGACATGCCCTAGAAACTGCTGCATTAGTATTAAATAGAGTACCATCTAAGTCTGTATCTAGCACTCCGTATGAGATATGGAAAGGAAAGAAACCTAATCTTAAGTATCTTAAGATATGGGATTGTCATGCTTATGTCAAAAGATATTTTGGACATAAGCTAAGTGCTAGATCGGACAAGTGTATATTTGTAGGTTATCCTAAAAATAGTTTAGGATATATCTTCTATGATCCTACCGAACAAAAGGTATTTGTTGCTAGGCATGCCACTTTCTTGGAAAAAGAGTTTTTCTTAGAAAAGGGCAAGGATAGAAGAATTGAACTTGATGAAGTTCAAGACCTACAAGGTGAGACACATAATAATCCTCAACTAGATGTACCCATGGAAGAGGTACAGCCACTACACACTACTCCTCTCCGAAGGTCAGAAAGAGTGCGAAATGCACCTGAGAGGTATGGGTTTATCATTGAGAATGATGAAGCCCACATCGTTGATAACGATGACCCTCTGACCTATTCGGAAGCTGTCAAGAGTAGGGACTCTGATAGATGGTTGGACGCCATGAAATCCGAGATAGATTCTATGTATACAAACCAAGTGTGGACTTTGGTTGATGCACCTGAAGGAGTGATTCCAATAGGGTGCAAATGGGTATACAAGAAGAAGATAGGGGCTGATGGCCAAGTAGAAACCTACAAGGCCAGGCTAGTGGCAAAAGGTTTCAGGCAAAAACAAGGTATTGATTATAATGAAACTTTTTCGCCAGTAGCTATGCTCAAATCTATTCAGATTATGCTTGCTATATCTGCATACTATGATTATGAGATCTGGCAGATGGATGTCAAAACCGTCTTCCTTAATGGTCACCTTGAGGAAGAGGTTTATATGACACAGCCAGAGGGATTTGTCTCAAGAGAGAGAACTTGGTTTCATTTGTAAGTTTCCTACTTAATGTTTCACAGTTATGAGACAATTTTAACTTATCTTTGATAAGAGATTGATTTTCTTCTTTTAGAACTTTATTTTTATTAATTAGTTTCTTATGTTCTTCCATGAGTTCTAAGAATGCATCATGTAATTCATCAACAGTAAAATCACAGTCAAGTTCAGAATCTACCTCATCGTCATTGGCCATATGACACATTTGGGCCGTCTCTTGATGATCTTCCTCCTCCGAACTTGATTCCTCACTTTCACTCCATTCAGCCATGAAGTTCTTCTTTTTCAGTTTTCTTGCCATCCATTTCAAATCCGGGCAATCTATCTTATAATGCCCGGGTTTGTTACACTCATAGCAAATGGGAGTTTCTTTTTTCTTTTCTTTGTCCTTATCCTTTTCTTTGCTTGAGTTACCTTTGAGGAAGGGTTTCTTTTTATAGAATCTATTCTTACCTCTCATAAATTTTCTGAATTTTCTTCCAAGCATAGCCATCCCTTCTTCATCAAATTCTTCATCATCATCTGAATCTTCCGATTTAGTTTGTTGTTTAGGGGTGGTAGTCTTTAGGGCAATGGGCTTTCTTCTCTTGACCTCATCTTCTGAATTTTGCCTCATTGTCAACTCATGGGTCATGAGTGATCCTAGAAGCTCCTCTAATTGCAGTGTGTTGAGGTCCTTAGCTTCTTGAATTGCGGTTACCTTGGCCTCCCAAATTCTTGGTAGAGACCTGAGAATTTTTCGCACCAATTCAGAGTTAGTGTAAGATTTTCCTAAACTCTTAAGCCCATTTATAATGTCAGTAAAACGAGTAAACATATCAATTGTGGACTCAGTAGATTCCATTTTAAACAATTCATACTTGTGTACTAATATGTTTATCTTTGACTCCTTAACTTAATTGGTCCCTTCATGAGTGACCTCAAGTTTGTCCCAAATTTCTTTAGCAGAGATGTAAGTAGATATTCTATTGAATTCACTTACATCTAATGAGCAATAAAGTACATTTATAGCTTTAGCATTTAACTGTGCCAATCGTCTATCACTTTCATTCCAATCCATTTCTGGTTTGGGTATGATAGTGCCCTCTATATTAAGTGTGGGTGTGTGAGGTCCTCTAGTAATGATGTACCATAATTCATAATCTGAAGCTTGAATGAATATCCTCATCCTAGCTTTCCAATATGTGTAGTTTGTGCCATTAAATAGAGGTGGTCTATTTGTAGATTGCCCCTCACTCATAGAACATCCCACTTGGGTTGTCATGATCTTTAACTCTTGATTGTGAGATCAATGAGTACTATTGGAGCACCTTGCTCTGATACCACTTGTTGCCCAAGGTGACAAGCCAAGAGGGGGGGGTGAATTGGTTTCTTTTAATTTTAACTATCTTACTTGTGTCAAATGAATGATTAGTAAGCTAAAACAGATCACAATACAAACAACACAAAGTATAGTGGTTCGGTGCTCTCCTTAGCACCTACGTCCACTCCCCAAGCGACTCCTTGGGAATTCACTATAATCCCGCGGATTACAGTTGGATTGTTTTTCGGGCTCACAATCCAAAAACCTTTACACTTTGGTTTTTCGGGTTCACCAAAAACCTATGTTGGTTTTACGGGCTCACCAACGAATCTTTGTTGGTTTTACGGGCTCACCAACGAACCTTTACAATTGGTTTTCCGGGTTCACCAATCAACCTATTCCGTTGGTTTTACGGGCTAACCAACCAACCTTTACAAGTAGTTTAACAAATAAAGAAGAAAGATTTAAACTCCTAGATGAGCAAATAAAACAAGATAATCAACAAAGAAGAGTTTAGAAAGTATTTATCGCTTGTAGTGACTTCTCTCTTCTTTGTCAAGAATGCTTCACTCTTCAAGGGAGGATGGAGCTCTTGATGACTCTTTGAATCTGCTCAACCCCTTTCTTTGATTCTTGAATGAAGCACTTGGATGAAGAAGATTAGGGCACTTTCTCTTTCTTGTATACTCTTTGATATTCTTTGGAAAAGTTTGTTCTATCTGATGAATAGTGCCCCTTTAAATAGTTTCCTACCTCCATTGGACAAACCCCAATGGTTAGAATTCAAAAACTAGCCGTTACTCACTGTTGGAAGGACAAAAAGTACATCTGCAGAACTAGCCGTTATGCTTCTGCCCGTATTTGGGTCGGCTCAACCTGTCCTTGGGTCGACCCAACTTTCACTTGGGTCGACTCAAACATTCCTTAGGTCGACCCTCTCAGAATCCACAGAAACTTGAAATTCAGCCTTCCTTCACTTGGGTCGACCCAACCTTTCTTTGGGTCGACTCAAGGTTCAGTTGGGTCGACTCAACTTCTTCTTGGGTCGATCCTAACAGGGTTTCCAGAGAACCTTTTCTGTCTTCTGTTCTGTCTTGCCTTTGGGTCGACCCTCTCAGGGTTTGGGTCGACTCAAGCTTGGGTCGACTCAACTATACCTTGGGTCGACCCTCTCAGTAAATCCAGAGAACCATTTTCTGTCTTCTGTTTGAGGATCTTGATGTTTGGGTCGACTCATGCTTTCCTTGGGTCGACCCAACTCACTGTTCATTTGTGCCATTTTTGCAAAAGTGTGCCAAATGCTTTCTTGATGTGCCGGGGTCGACCCAATCATCCTTTGGGTCGACTCAATCCACACTTTGCTGCATCTCAAGGTTAGATTCATTCAAATAAACAATGAAATGTATCTATATCAATTTATCCAAATATACTGAGAGTAATAGACTTATAAATGAAGTATCGATTTAACTTATAACATACTCTAGATAATTGCTTGTTAATCATCAAAATAACACTATCATCCTCAGCCCCACTGAGTCGACCGCGAGCCAAGTCTCCCTCGACCTCCGGATAATCCTCCGACTAAGGTTGGGATGCCCCACTGTGTCGACCGCGAGCCAAGTCTCCCTCGACCTCGGGATAATCCTCCGACTAAGGTTGGGATGCCCCACTGTGTCGACCGCGAGCCAAGTCTCCCTCGACCTCGGAAAGCATCGCAGAGTTGACAGCGAGCCCAAGCTCCCTCGACCTCGCGCATGATCCCCCGACCAAGGTCGGGATACCCCGCTGAGTCGACCGCGAGCCAAGTCTCCCTCGACCTCGGGATGCCCTGCTGAGTCGATCGCGAGCCAAGTCTCCCTCGACCTCGAGAAGCACCGCAGAGCAACGCAGAGTCGACCGCGAGCCCAAACTCCCTCGACCTCGCGTATGGTCCTCCGGCCCAGTTCGGACACCTCAACCTAGTTCGAGATAGCCTGCTACGACAACATCAAGCTCTACCTGATGGTGTCCCGGCCAAGCTTAGGGACACCCAGTCGCATTGGCCGTGAACTCAACTTCAGGTCCCGCCTGACGGCGCCTCGACCAAGTTCGAGGTCAAGAAGTATGCAAGCTCTGACGGCAGCTCAGCATCGGTCTACACTGCCATTAAGCCGAGCTCAAAGACTTAGCGGGATCTTTCCAATGTCTGAGCTCAAAGACATAGCGGGATTCTCCCAAAGTCCAAACCTAAAGACTCGGCGGACCTTTCCAGATGCCGAGCCTAAAGACTCGGCGAAATTTCTCCAGAAGCTGAGTCCAAAGACTGGCAGGACTCTTTCAAGTTCTAAGCCCAAAGCCTCAGCAAGATCTTTCTGGAAGTCGAGCCCAGAAACTTAGTGAAATTCGCCAAACAGGAGTCCAACTCAAGTGCTCGAGATAAAAGTTCATTGATTGCACAAGTAAAAGCAGATACGAACACACAATAGAATTTGAAAAAGAAGGTATTTCATTGATTAAAAGCCCAAAGGCTAAATACAAAACTTGATTTCGAGGCTGACCCACATGGCCGTACAGCGGCTGCAGTAGCCGACCTCATTTACAAAAAGAAGAAAAGAAAAAGGCTAAGTCCTAAGGCATCTCGAGAGCAGCAGTGGCCTCGGCGTCGGCCTCAAGGTCGTCCACGACGATCATGTTGGGATTCTCAGCGGGAGCTGCCCCAGGGTCCTCCGCTGGTCCGTTTTCGTGAGCATCCGCAGCGGCCTTGGATGGGGCTTCGCCAGCAACCTCATCTGGAGCAGCGTTAGATGCTCCTTCAGGGGCGCCCTTGGCGACTTCTTCAGGGAGAGCCTCCCGAGCAGTCTGCTCGGCCGCCTCGGTTTCGGCCTCAATGGCCCCCCGTTTAGCCACAGGACTCTCAGGCACACTGTCGAGCGCGCCATCGTCTTCAGGGCTCCTGGGCTCGCTTTCAGTCTCGGCAATCCCCATATTGGGCCGAAGACCGCTGAGGTCGAACTGGGGGCAAATCCGCCGCATCTGCCTCCAGAAGTCCTCGAAGCCGCGGATGAGCCCGTCTAGAGCTTCCTCCTCCATCAAGTCACGGAACTCTTCCGACTCCCGGAAGAGTTGCACCGCATTTTGGGCTTGCTCCAGCGCCCTTTTCTCTCGAGCCTCGAGTTGCTCGATCTTCAGTCGAGAGACCTCCATCTCATACTTGAGGCCGGCGATCTCGGAGCTGACGTCGGCCAGGCGTGCCTCAAAGGCACGGAGCTCCGACCTGGCCAGAGCATGCGAGGCATTCTCTTCCTCGAGCTGCTCAACCGCCGATTGCAGCTCGACCTCGGCAGCCTCCATCTTCACGGTAGCTTCCCTCCGTGCAGCCTCGGCCTCGCCGAGCTTCCTCTCGAACTCCTCCTGCCCCCTCTGGCTCCTCCGAGCCTTGTCCTGACATTCGGCCGCCACGGCGACCAACATGTCGACCTCGGGAAGATATTGTAAAGAAGGAAAAATGGGGGTAAGCGGAGGTCAAGAGTTCAAAAGGATATGAAAGTTAAGGCGAGAAGCTAACTTACCCGGATGGAGAATAGTAGGTTTGATCGACAAGGCTGCCAAAGTCGGCAGCCTCGAACTCGGCCCGGTCTACCGGAAGCATTGTGCAATGGAACACCTGGCGCGCAATTTGGCTGTCGTAGAGGGCCGACTCGTCCTCGTAGACTACCCACTCTGTGCAAAAAGGCCTCCTCTCAGGGCGGCTCCCGGCCCTCGACGAGCTTGGAACATCGGCCCTTGAAGAGCTCGAGAGGTCAGGCCTTGCCGAGCTCGGCAGAGAAGAGCTCGGGACACCGAGACCGCTGCCTGGCTCGAGACCCGAGCGCTGCAAACGAACGACCTGGCAACTTGGCCGCTGAAAAATTGGAGCTGGGCAAGCGGGGGCCGCAGGATTCCTCGTGCCCTTGGAAGAGCTCGTGCTTGCGCGCTCGGTGGGGGGAGCTTCCTTCCGAATAAAATCGGAAGTCCCGGCCTCAGGGCCCCTCACCTCGGTAGGAGCAGAAGTCGAGGCCGACCTAGCCTTCTTCCTGGGCTCGGGTTGAGCCCCGCTGGCCTCGGCCACCCTCTTCTTGTATCCAGCAAGGAGGGTTGCATTGCTGGTCACCATCGCCGCGATGTCTGAAAAGGAAAAGGCCCAAGTGTCAGGTCGTCACCAAAGAATGATGATAGAAAAGAAGAAGAAAACAAGTAAGACAAAGAACAACAAAACAGAGGAGTAGCAGTGCAACCGCCCTTACCCTGAGGACGCGCCGAGCTCAGGCCGACGTTCACCAGAGCCTCCTCGCCGAGCTGGCTGTTCAGAAGGATATCTCCCTCGAGGCTGCGAAGAGTGTCGAGAGTCTTCTGCTCGCTCACTGAAAGTTTGGGAGGCTTGTTGACGGCCTTGAGCCGGGGCTGCCCCCACCTCGGATCAAATCTTCATATGCACTCGGAGGAGAGAAAGAAAAATTTCTCCTTCCACCCATGAATGGAGGAAGGAGCACCTCGGAAGAACGGCCTACCACCCCGAAGAGTGAGGTAGAGCCATTCTCCATCCGCCGGGTTGGACTTCAACACGAAGCACTGGCGAAAGACGTTCACTGAGGTCGGTATCCCGTGCGAGAGGTAAAGGGATAAGAAACCGATAATGGTTCTCCACGAGTTCGGAGCGAGCTGCGCTGGAACGAGCTGATACGCCGCCAGGAGCTCGTTCACAAACCCGTACAGGGGGGATCGCAGGCTGGCCCAAAGTGTCTCTACGTACACCCTGATCCGACCTGGAGGAGGTCTCGTCACCCGGTCTTCCGGCCCCGCGGGCTCAAGGCGAAACCCGTGTTGAGGGAAAAACTGGGCGCGGATCAACTCCAACTCCTCCTCGGCCAGGCTGGACCCGACTTCGTCAGAACCATGACCCGTCTCTGATGCGACCTCCCTCCTGTGAGATAGATCCCTACCAGAGAACGAGGCATCGCCTGACATTGCTATGAATAGAGGAAGACAAAGAAGGAGGAAGACAAAAAAGGAGGAAGGAAAGAAAGACAAAGACCCTCCGAGCAAACGAGGGAGAAGGACCTACTGTGGGTTTCACCGAAGGCGCCGACAACCAAAAGTGAAGGATTGATACGATCGCCGGAAAACGCCTTGGAGCGCCGCTGGAAAAAACTAAACAAAGATTGGAAGACAAGGGAGAAGAAAGTAGAGGAAGAAGAAAGCAACAACAGTGGCGGCCAAATGAGAGCTTTTAGGGCCAGGCTGAAGTTTATATAGACCCCCCCCCCCCCCCCCCGACGGCCCAGATCGACAGAGCCAGATCCCGGCTTCAGTCTAGATTGCACCACGTGTCGGTCCCGAAAACCGAAGCAGCGTATCAACCTGGATCGGCGCTTTAAAAGCAGATTCGAGGCAGCGTCTCGTCGGATCCCGGAGCCTCATCATGAGCTCGCGGTTCGAAACTACCTCGAAAAGCAGAAGGGCATTGCCTCGTGCCCTCGTTAAAGACGCCCCGAAGCGCGGAGCGATGGAGCAATTTAAGGCTACCTGGTTCCACCAGCGTGATAAAGACCATTACTTCCTTCGCACGAGCTCGTAAGCGGTTCGAACTCGGAAGTCGGGGGGTAGTGTTGGGAAAAAAATGGATTGCCCCAAAACACGTGAATGCATCGCCGGCACGTGACGACGGGTGCAACGGCAGCAGCCCTCAAGGCGCCCGACCTTAAGGCGCCCGACCTCAGAGCTCACAGCCTTGCGGCCTTGATCTCGGCTAAGCTGAGATCTATCGACCTCAAATCCGAAGAAGACCCATTCAAAGGATGAAGCAGACCTCTCCACTCTACCAAAAATCAAGCCCCTCTCCTCCTTATCCGGGATCCAATCCCGCGATCTCCGCCTGAGCGACTGTCAGCAATTAAATGCGCACGATCTCCACGGACCTCCAGCCAGCCCAAAATCTCAGGCCATCCACGGCAACTCGTTGACTCACTCAATCCCGTCCAATCATCCACGGCAACTCCTTAATTCATACGATCACGCCCAATCATGACGGTAACCCATTAATTCGTCCAGTCACATCGCAGGTAACCCTGGCACCCCTCCTATAAAAAGGAGAATTTCTTCCTCTCAAAGGGGGTTTTTTTTTGGACTTCTGACTTTTGACTTCTACACATAAACTCTCTCCTTCTCCACAAAGACCCCCTCTGACTTAAGCATCGGAGGGCCGGCGCCGGAAACTCCGGCCACCGGCTTCTTGCAGGTCCCCCGGAGGGCGCAGCCCGCCGACGCACCACCTGCCAGAGCTCCTCCTTCTCAGCCAGTGGCGACGCCCTCGGGTCCAATTTCCAGCAACAGTTGTCACTTCTCTTCCATTTTTTAAAGGAAACAAATTATGCATATGTTCCTCTTTCAACATTTCCTTACTCATGAGTTACATGCCATGGGATTTGCATGACATTTCACTAGAGATAAAACATTACCTTTGCTTGAGGATAAGAAGGATGTCGGAAGATTCATTAAGATCTGTAGAGTATGTCAAACTGCCTAAAGCCATGAGCAAAGAGCATTGGATTATATCTTCCTCTTCATATTCTTAAGAGATAAGGGGAAGATCTTAGCATGAATTTTGTGGTTGGACTCCCAAAGACAAGAAGAGGATTTGATTTTATATTTGTGGTATTGGATAGATTCTGCAAGATGGCATATTTTATTTCTTGCCACAAAACTTCTGATGCTTCACATGTTGCCAAGCTATTCTTTGATGAAGTGGTACAACTGCATGGTGTTTCTAAGACCATTGATGAAGTGGTACAACTGCATGGGTTTCTAAGACCATTAATTGTGTTAGATAGATGATCAAATTTGTCAGCTACTTTTGGAAGACTACGTAGGCTATGATGGGGATGAATCTCATATTTTCAAGTGCCATCATCCTCGGACAAATGGCCAAACTAAAGTGGTGAACTGAAGTCTTCTGACCATCAAGAATCATGGATTCTCTTCTTCCTCTTGCCAGGTTATCTCACAACAATACTATCAAACATTCCAGCAATCGTTCACCTTTTGAGGTTGTTGCAAGTATAACTCCATGATTGTTTGCGGATCTTTGTCCAGTTCCCAATCATTATAGGTATCGTGAGAGGAGGCCAAGAATTTTGCTAGAACATTAAGAAATCCATGCTGATGTGTGGAAAAAATTAGTTGAGCAAGCAAACAAATACAAGTTTCAAGCGGACAAGAGCCAATGGAAAGTGCAAATCAAAATAAGGAGAGTAGGTGATGGTTCAATTAAGTCCCAATAGATAGCACCTTAGACATTTCACCAGCCGTAGCACAAGAAGATTGGACCATTCAAAATCATGAAGAAGCTTGGTGGCAATGCCTACTTTCCTGAGCTTCTAGCTACATTCCAATAAGCCCAATTATCAATATGTCTGAATTAATAGCCTACTACTTCAGCCACTATGAAGACATTGATGACGAGACCAATTTTCAACTTCTGCTCATGTCAAAGTCTTTACCATTAAAAGTTGAAGAAAATCCTCAATGATGCCATTATTTCCGATCATAAATGTGCATACCAGAGGTTCCTAGTTCAATGGAAGAACAAGCCGTATGCAGACCATGAATGGATCACTAAGGAAAACGTACAAAAGCTCAACCCAGACCTTCATGAAGAGTATATGGCAGAGCATTTGTTAGGAGCTGAATTTTCTAAGTCAGGAGAGTTGATGCAGCACAAAATATTTCAAGTTAAACAATGAGGTGATGACATAGCCAGTTATGGAAATACATATTTTTAGAATTATTTTAGGATTCTTTTCTCTTTTCTTGACAAAATTCATTTAGGGTTTACCTGCACTCAAGATTTTATTTATAACTATTTTAGGACTCTTTTCCTTATTTCATTAGAACTAGTTTAAGGGTTAACATGTAGTAATTACCAATAAAGCTTTCAAAGCTCTTCTTTAATTCTTGGCTTGGGGTGAGTTTTCTACTCATCGTTGTGTGAGACCATGATCCCATGATAGGCGACCAATGCACGGTGGAAGCTTTGAGCATTCCTTGGAGAGGTCGGAGGTCAGAGGTCGAAGACCCTCCAGAAGTTGGCATGAGATTACTCGTTAGCCATCTTCACGTTTGTTGTTGTTGACCCATACTCTCATGAAGGTTTGCTTGGCTTACCTACATCACAATCCTTTCACAATCCTCCAAATAGGAAATTAATGAGGAGATATCAGATCGAGCGAAAAAGGCCCTAGCCAAGCAAGACGAGACGAGAGGGTTAGATTCAAGCAAAATTCGTATTGATCATACAATATTTATAAATATAAATTGACTTTGCTATAAAGCAAAGGGGAGGTAGGATGAAGAGGCGGAATGGCAATGATGGTGGCTAGGCTAGGCAAGGGGAGAGAGAAGAGACTATGCCGGGAGGGATAGCTAGCCTTGATCTCCATTGTTTCCTCCTAATATTCAGTCTTCGGTACTGCTAACATATTTAAGATATAGGATAAGGGTGAAGGAGAGTGACAATAAGTCATATTCAGGTCATAAGTCAAAAATGGATTGTATACCATGACTTATCCCTATGAATTATCCATAACTAGCTTTAAAAAAAATAAAGAGTTTGAGAAGATCTAATGCAATAAAGAGTGTTTTACCATTAGGAGGGGGAACTTTGGTTCTCATGTCTATGTATAACCAAAATCACCTTTTGAAATGGATGATTTCTCTCTTTATCTTTCTCTATTTTCTTGGGATATTACACTCAGTGGCATCATCTGTGTGTGTTCCTTCTTTTCTTGGTCCAATCAACTCGCTTTGAGTCAAGTTGGAGGTTTATCATAGAATTTGCACGAATCTTGGTCAAGTTTGGATCAAAAAATAATTTGGGTCAGGTTGGGTTTATAGATGAATTGAATATCCTATCTGATAATAAAATGCTTTGGGTGAGGGGTGGTTGTGGGTGTTGGTGTAACACCTAGCCTAGTTAATAAGGAATTGGACCTAGTCCACTTGACCGGCCCGGATATAAGAGTTGGAGTATGAGATGGGAACAAAAAAAAGGATAGAGTCATAGAGCCCTGTTAGATTTAGAGTAAGAGATGGAAAAAAGAGATAAAGCTCTATTTGACTTGGAGTAGGAGATAGAAGAAAAAAAAATAGACCCTTTTTCGACTTAGAGTAGGAGGACTCCTCCATCTCGATTTTGTACAAGAGCTAAGAAACGTAGTCTCCAACGACTATTTAAAGACCCCCACATCATTTTTTGCTCACTGCTGATAGGTTTTGCCGATGGTTCCTTCCTTTTTTCCTTTTGACTTCTAACGATCTTGGTTTACGGTGCTCACCAGAGATTTCGGTTAAGCCCTCATCAGAATCTTAGATTCTAAGAGAGATTTTCAAAATTATTTGGACCTATAGTTTGGTTTCGCTCGCAAGGTAAATAATATTTTGCCTTTTCTAGATTTTTTGTTGATATAATACTATTTTTAACATCAAATAAATTGTTAACCAATTTATACACAATTTATGAATTTTATGAGATTTTATTTGAATCAAAAATAAACATGTAATTTTGAAATAATATTTTTGGATTATTATATTAGTTATTGATCTCATATCGTATGTACATTTTTTTGGTTGGAATATGGTCTATATATTATTCTGAAGAAAAAAAAAATGATATGTATCCTATTTGAACTCTTAGCCTAACTATGTTCTGAACCCTGCAATTGAGGGTTATGCATTGGCACTTTGATTATTATTGAGCTCATTGGTTTTGCTTCTGGCCCCGCCATAGGGTATAAATATGGTATTCTATCCCACTCCATAGAGTATAAGTATGGTATTTCGGCTCGCTCCGCAAGGTATAAGTGTGGTTCTATTTCTAGTCTAGTATAGAGTGTAAATATGGCCATAGTTAAATGCTATTGAGTTGAATATGATTTGTTTCAAATCTGATTTACAAATAAATATATGAATATTTGAAAGATATGGATTTTAATGGATTTATATTTTGAAACAAAATTGGTTATATCTTTACACTAATTCATGGTAATTTGTGTCTTACTATTGTATCTTATGCTATTACATAAATTATTTAGCTAGGGTATTCATTATTTAATGGGTTGTCAAGCTCATTATCTCTTTTGTTCTTCACAGGTGTAAATACTTAGATCTGAATGTGGGTCATTCTATAGGAGTGAGACTAAAAGTGATATTTGACAATATCTACATAGTTTGGATTGAGTGTTATTATAATTTTTTTATTGGGTTATTATTTGAGGTTTAATTAATGTAAAACTTTTAAATATTATTTGTCAATTCGATTTGGTAGTTAATTGATTTATGGCTTATAGTGATTTAAATTTTTTTTGCTGTTTGTTTATGATATCATGATGAGATGCCTTGCATACTTGTAAGGAGGGTTCCCTATAAGTATGCGGTGGTTGCCGCGACCCCTAGCTCATGATCTTGGGTTGAGGACGTGTCACTGTGTATGTGTTTATATATATACATATATAAATGTATGTATGTGTATGTATGCCTGTGTGTATGTATGTGTATATGTATGTGCTAATGTGCGTATGTGTGTGTATGTGTGTGTGTGTGCGCATGCGTGGATGTGTGTCAGCATGCGTTGATGCGTGCGTGTGTGCATGCATGCTTGTGTGTGTGTATGTATGTATGTGTGTGTGTATGTGTGTGTATAAGATTATTCTTTAACATCTATATCCAATATACTAGTCAGTTATATTTCCAAATTTATATTAAATTGATTAATAAGACCCATATGTCCGAAATAAATTTTATATGTGAACCAAAATCAATGATATGAATTATAAAATAGGTAATCTGAACTATTAGACACTATCTATATGATCTGAAAAGCCTATAAATATAGATAACATATGTTGGAGAAAGTATATTTGTGAGGACTCGTATGGTCGTATGTTTAGTCTCACATCGGTTATTCGCTCGGTAGATCTTGGGTACTTATACAAGATCAAGAAACCCAAATAATACTTTCTAGCTAGCCATTTTGGGTGAGATTCTGGTTGTTACAAATGGTATCAAAGCAGACCTGACCTATAACCTATGTGGATTAGGACATTGCAGCACAGATCCATTGGGGCTAATCACGGGCCGATCGTGGTGTTTGTGATTAGATTTGAATGGATTTGAACCTTTAGTCTGACAAGAACGTTAGGACTTAAACAGGAGGAGTATGTGAGGACCCGTGCGGGCGTGTGTTTAGTCCTATATCAGTTATTCGCTGGATAAATCTTGGGTACTTATACAAGATCAAGAAACCCAAATAATACCTTCCGGCTAACTATTTTGGGTAAGGTTCTGGATTGTTACAATATTAATATATTAAATTATTTTACAATTAAGACATTAGACTTGGTCGAACTTATTCATAAGAGTATTAATATAGATATGTGGCAAAGAATCTTCAAAATATATAACCTTTTATTTATGAACATCCTAGATGGTGTAAACTGTATGTGATAATTGAGAATTTTTCTGCAATCCCCGTTTTTAAATTTAGCACAAGGTGTAAAATCTAATCTTTCCTAAGTAAATGGAGATTGCATCTCTACAACAATAACATGCCCTAGCAAACTATTGTTTGGAGAAAATACTACAATTTGTGACTTATTTCATAACCAACAATTGCTTTGAATCTCTTTGTTGCATCTCTTTTAACATTGCATTAGGAGATATTGTCAGACTTTAGAAGAATAATTAGCTAGCCTGCAAACAACGTCTATATTCTTTTCTCGACCTTCTATCTCTCCGTCTTTAGAAGCCATCACTATAAAATGCAACAATAGTTCTACCATCCAAAATTATCTCTCTACAACCCCAGTTCGAATTTGCTACACCTCCCCTTTGTGGCAAGAAATCAATTCCTTTTCAAATAACTTCCATAAGCAAGGGGAACTAGATAGATGCTAATGGAGATGAACGTCCACTTAATCCTCGTCAAATCCTATTACATTTCTTAATTCATCAGGAAAGAGATTTGCTTGAGCAAAATTCATTTGGAATGCTCCAATTCCAGAAAAGGCCATTATTTTTGCCCAGCGTTGCAAGAGAAAATTCTAACAACAAACAGCCTATTTAAACAAGGATGGGCCACCATCAAAGCTTGTATTCTATTCAACTCTCCTCCAGAAAGTGCGTCGCATATCTCACTCAACTACCTGTTTGCAAATCACTTTTGGGGATTCTTTCTATTATGTCTCAACATCACATTCTCACAAGAGCTACAATATTTATGGATAGACTGGAAATCAAAGTTGATACCCTTAAATCTACAACACCAATGGATATGCTTGCAATCATTATTATCTAAAGCCTCTAGACCGTGTACAAAAATCGTATCTTTAACAAACCATAGACACTTACATTCTCTTTAATAGATGTGATTAGCTGTCTTCACAAACACAGAACCAATAACCTGCCAGCCTAACATTTCAAATTTCTCCACCCTTTACTTTAATTTCCCTCTTCCTCTCACTCCTTTATTTTATCTTTCAAACCACTTCCATTTTACTTGTACTTCAATTTCATATCAAGGCTTTTAGTTCTGTTTGCACCAGAATTTTTTCATATCCCTAACGAAATCTTGGTGGTCATTTCTCCTCCTGTTTCCTTAAAAAAAAAAGGAAAAGAAAATCGAGATCTTTCCAACTTGTTTCTATAGTCACTCTACCACTACAATAAATAAAAACTAAAAAAAGACAAAACTATGATCAATCTGCCAATTTTTCCCAATCATTGTACATAGTTACACTAGCAAATCAAAGTCTTATCATACAAATTGTTTATATATTTCTACTATCTTGAGAAGTCAAGTTCTTGACATTGAGGGTTTCTTAGAGTTGCTGGACGCTGAAAGGTTAGTCAGTCATTTCAAGTCTATGAAGTCTCAAAGCAGCCGAAAGCAATATTGGTGCATAATATGAGTTTTCTTTTTCTTTTTATTGAGAAAAGAGAAGAGTCCAGGCTTACCTACTTTATTAAGAAAATGAACATACATAGGAGATTGAGCCCAACAAACAACATAAAAACCAAAGAACAAACCCCAAATTTAAATTATTCAAAATTCAAACTAACCTCCCAAAAAGGAAAAAAAAAACAGAAAGCACACATTCAATAAATAACAAAGAAAATTCAATTTTTAAAATTCAAAAGTCCCACAACTAGAGGACTTGTTGAAGCTGCCCGAACTATGAGCACTCCATCAACAGCCACCGACAACACTAACATCAACAATTGGAAATGATCTATCAGTGGGGGAGCTCCACCGTCAACACAAGTGTTGTCACCCTAAGCCACAAAGCCAATGAAAGAGAAAGGTGGTGGGATAATTGATGACCCAAAGATTGATTTAAAGATTGATTTTGATAATCACAAAACCTTGAAGTATAAATACTAATGTTTGTGTTGCAAAGAGAAAGATATTTATTTTGCAAGGAACATAGCAAGTTGGAAGAACACAAGAAGAACTCCAAAGTTCTCAAGAAAAGTTGGAAGAAAGTTACACTTCATTGGCCCAAGTTTCAAATTCAAAGGACTCAAGTTGGAAGAGCAAATTCAAAGGAAAATTCAAAAGAATAGTCCTCGAGTCGACTCCTGGATAGTAAGAGTCGACTCCCAGAGAAATACAAGGCAAAAAGTCAGAGAGCCAATTTCAGACACTGAGAGCCGAGTCGACTCCCGCGAAGTCCGAGTCGACTCCGAAGCAGCGCAACCCCAAAGACAGAAGACGGTATTTTCGTCTCTGAGAGGCGAGTCGACTCCAAGACAGTTCGAGTTGACTCCAAGGCAGCGCGACCCCAAAATACAGAGGATCAGTTTTCGGGCTCTGAGAGCCGAGTCGACTCCAAGAGAATCCGAGTCGACTCGAGGAAGAAAATCAGAAAATATGTCCTCTGGATTCCTGAGAATGAGCCGACCCCCAAGTGCCCGAGTCGTCTCCAGCTATTGGCGAGTCGACTCCAGTTTGGTCCGAGTCGACTCTAGGACAAGGCATGCACATTAATTCAAATTTGGAACAGTGGCCGAGTCGTCTCCAGAAAAGCACGAGCCGACTCCTGCAACAGGCGAGTCGACTCCAGATCGCGCGAGTCGACTCCGATCCCAACGGAAACTTTGTCAGGAGTTGCAGACTGTGCACAACGGCTCTATTTTTGTCTCTAACGGCTAGATTTCTATTTCCACGACATCTAAAGCTATAAAATCAAGAGGAGAGCTAGGATAGAGAGGATGGAAGTGGGAGAGAACATTTAGGGAAGAGATTTCAAAGAGATTACAAGGAAAATCTCCCATAAGCACAAAAGGGCCATTCAAAGTAAAATAGAGAGAAGAAGAGCATCCAAGTGAATCCCAAAGCTTCCTGTCCATCCGTGTGCTGCCTCCGTGATCCACTACTTCGTGCAAAACCAGAAGAGGGTCAAGTAAAGAAGAAGCTGTTGCCCAAGGTGACAAGCCAAGAGGGGGGGGTGAATTGGTTTCTTCTAAATTTTGGTGCTTTAAACGTTTTCTTAATTAAGTGCGGTGGATGCTTTCTTAAGCTATTTGAGTGAGTTAAACTAACGCAAGAGTAGAAGATGATGCAAGAGTAAATGAAAACACAAGCACAACACAAACACAACAATATATAGTGGTTCGGTGCTCTCCTTAGCACCTACGTCCACTCCCCAAGCGTCCCCTTGGAAATTCACTATAATCTCGCGGATTACAGTTGGATTGTTTTCCGGGCTCACAATCCAAAAACCTTTGTTGGTTTTACGGGCTCACCAACGAACCTATACACTTTGGTTTTCCGGGTTCACCAAAAACCTTTGTTGGTTTTACGGGCTCACCAACGAACCTATACACTTTGGTTTTCCGGGTTCACCAAAAACCTTTGTTGGTTTTGCGGGCTCACCAACGAACCTTTACAAAGTGTTTAATAACAAAAGGAAAGATTCAAACTCCTAAATGAGCATATGAAACAATATAAGCTACAAGGAAGAGTTAGAAAGTATTTATCGCTTTGAAGTCGCTTTGCTCTTCTTTGTCAAGGATGCTTCACTCTTTAAGGGGGATGGAGCTCTTGATGCCTCTTTGAATCTGCTCAATCCCTTTCTTTGATTCTTGAATGAAGCTCTTGATGAAGAAGATTAGGGCACTTTTGTATTCTTGGGTACTCTTTGATATTCCACTCAAAAGTTGTTCTCTCTGATGAATAGTGCCCCTTTAAATAGCTTCCCACCTTCTTAGGACAAGTCCCAATGGTTAGATTTGAAAAACTAGCCGTTACTCACCTTGGGAAGGACAAAAAGTACAATTGCAGAACTAGCCGTTACTGTTCAGCCCGTGTTTGGGTCGGCTCAACCTGTCCTTGGGTCGACCCAACTTTGCCTTGGGTCGACTCAAACATTCCTTGGGTCGACCCTCTCAGAAACCACAGAAACTTCAATTTCAGCCTTCCTTCCCATGGGTCGACCCAACCATTCTTTGGGTCGACTCAAAGTCCACTTGGGTCGACTCAACTTCTTCTTGGGTCGACCCTCTCAGTAATTCCAGAGAACCATTTTCTGTCTGTCTTTCTGTCTTGCCTTTGGGTCGACCCTCTCAGGGTTTGGGTCGACTCAAGCTTGGGTCGACTCAACCACTGTTTGGGTCGACCCTCTCAGTAAATCCAGAGAGCATTCTTCAGTTGTGTTTTTGAGGTTCTTCAAGGTTGGGTCGACTCATGCTTACCTTGGGTCGACCCAACTCACTGTTCATTTGTGCCATTTTTGCAGGAGTGTGCCAAATGATTTCTTGATGTGCCGGGGTCGACCCAATCAACCTTTGGGTCGACTCAATCCACACTTTGCTGCACTCTCAAGGTTAGATTCATTCAAATGAACAAGGTCATGTATCTATTTTCAATTAACCAAATATACTGAGAGTAATGAACTTATAAATGAAGTATCAACTTAACTTATAGCATACTCTAGATAATTGCTTGTTAATCATCAAAATAACACTATCATCCTCAATCTCCCCCTTTTTGATGATTACAAAATAAAGAGTATAAGTCTATTGATACTTGTCTTTAAAATCAGTTTATAAAAGGGATTAAATTGCTGAATTTCAGCTTTTCATATATACTTGTGAAATCTCCCCCTATATCATTCAAATGTTGCCAATTTGACTTTTTGAATTGCTCCCCCTTTCATTTATAATTCATTAGCAATGAAACTTCAAAAATTTGAGATAAACTCTGAGTTTCAGGTTATGTATCGGGGTGCGAGAGGTGCGTGCCAAATTCTGAATTTATATGTGCCAAATTCTGAACTTTGATGGAAATTTTTGATTTAGTCAATTTCATTGTTGCAAATTGCTCCCCCTTAGATGTATAAGCTTTCTTATATGATTTTCAATTTGTTTGCCCATTTATTTCTCTTTTCTTTACATAACTTTTATCTTTATTTCTCCCCTTTTTGTTATATATCTTTACTTCAATTGAATACTCTTTCTTTTCTTAATACTCTTTCTTTTCTTAAATACTCTTTCTTTTCTTAAATACTCTTTCTTTTCTTCTCCCCCTTTTTGTTATTATCAAAAATATATATATGGGAAAAGATGCAATAAATAATAAACTTCAAACTTCATTGATCAAAATAGGAACATTTTCATACATTCATGTTAAAAACAAAGACAGATACAATGTTCCTTAATCAAGATTTAAAGATACATAAGATAAAAACAAGATACATAGGAGAAAAGCAAGATACATGTGAGAACTAGATATCTAGCCTAGGCTCTAAACATAGACGCTAAGATCAGCCTAGGGGGAATCTAATGGCTGGGATCTAGTCCTCATCCTCCTAGCATACGTGGCGAGGGGAGGTCGAGCCTGGTGAGACTGTGTCTGGCGTGGAGCACGACGAGCGGGATGACTCTGTGCCGATATCTCTGACTCAGCAGCCTGTGGCACAGATGGTCCATGTGTCTCTCTCTCTCCGGAGTGCTCCTATCTGCTGCCTCAGATCACTGATCTCAGCAGACATGACATCCAACCGGGCGTCCAATCGGCTCGTGAGCCCGTCAGTAATAGTCCTCGCCTGAGCTGTCATGAGCTCTGTCATCCTGCTCCAGAAGTCATCCGTATCTGTCGGAGGAGCGGATGACGATGGTCCAGCCTCTGAGGGTGCAGTAGGATGATCCATAGGCTCCTCATCCTCATCCTCTGGTGCCTCTCCCTCTGGTGCCTCACCCTGAATGCCTGCACCGGTGTGAATCCACTGCCCGTTCACTTTCGCATATCCCATGCGTATGAGTGTCCGTGCAGTGTACGTGTCCGTGTGATGCAGACTCTTGGATGCCTCCTCCTCAAGAGGTAAACCATGCTGACGGAAGATCAATGTAAGTATCATACCATAAGGTAGTGATACCCTGTTGCTGCACATCACCTTCCTCATCTGCCTTAATATCATAGCCGGAAGATTTAGAGGAGTCCCCCGAATCATACACTCCATAACTGCTAGATCTTGCTCTGAGATGAGATCAAATCTCCCGGTCTTCGGAAATAAAATCCTATTTATCATATTGAGCAATAACCTCATCTCAGCGGAAAGAGAACTAGCTATTACCTTCTGAGAAAAATCGAAGTTCTCGTTTTCCATGATCAATTGCAGAGCTCTCATTTTGTCTTCTGGCCTCTCCGGAGTGGCTCCTATGCAGGGTAGGTGTAGTAACTCACTCAAGCTCTCCTCGGACACACGGATCCGAACCCCTCGAACTTCCGACACAAGCCCTCCCATACTAGTCTTGAGGAAGGCATAGAACTCTTGTACCAACCCAGGGTAGATGACCACATCTAGGGAGCAAAGATACTCCCAACCTTGTCTTTGGATCCATTCCCAAATCCGAAACCCTTCTTGATTGAAAAACTCCGAATGGATCCTTCTCCCGGTAGTAACCGGCCTCCCCGCAAATCTTGCAAGGATCACTGAGGGGGAAGGAGGAGGAGGGACCTCCGCACGTGCCTCACGTCTTGGAGACACGGGAGAAGGCTCGGTAGGGTGCCTTTCCTCTGGTTGGACCCGGGTCACTCTTCCGGATCTCTTGGCTACGGCTCGTTTGGGTCCCATTTCTCCAAGATCCTTAGGAAATCTACTGTTTGGAGGAGTTTAGTGGAGATTGGAGAGTGGGAGCTAGTCTTTTCGGAAGAAGACAAAGGGCAAACAGTGCCCTAGATGTGCTCTCGGGCCCCCTTTTAACAGTGGGGTCCCGACGTTGGGTCGACTCAAGATTTTTCTTGGGTCGACTCAACGTTGGGTCGACCCATGTTCTGGGTTGGGTCGACCCAAGTGCAGAAATTTTCTTTTCTCTTCCTTTTTGCTTCTAAAAAGTTTTCCTTGCTTCCAATCCTTATAAACTCTTTATGGAACAATGATACATGAGTAAGAAATCTATAGATAACAAATTTGACTCATGTTTCATGGGATTTTTGAAATTAGAGGAATGTATCATGAGACTACTATCTCCCTTTTATATTTCTTTAATAAAAAGGATCACATATGCCTAATTCTCTCCTGAGCATACAGAATCTATCTTCACTCAATGGTTTGGTAAATATGTCGGCCAATTGTTTTTCCGTGCATATATGCTCAATACATACATTTCCATTTTGCACATGATCCCTAATAAAATGGTACCTTATTTCTATGTGTTTGGCTTTAGAGTGCTGAACTGGATTTTTAGTGAGATTGATAGCACTAGTATTATCACACTTAATAGGAATATTATCTAGTTTGACTCCATAGTCCTCTAGTTGTTGCTTGAGCCATAATACTTGAGCACAACAACTACCAGCAGCTATGTATTCAGCGTCAGCTGTGGACAGTGCCACTGAGTTCTGCTTCTTACTAAACCATGATACTAAGTTATTTCCTAAGAATTGACATGTACCACTTGTGCTCTTCCTATGTAACTTGCATCCAGCAAAGTCAGCATCTGAATATGCAAGCAAATCTAGACAGGAGTCTCTCGAGTACCATAATCCAATGGTGGTAGTTCCTCTTAAGTATCTAAGGATTCTCTTAACAGCACTTAAATGTGACTCCTTAGGATCCGATTGGTATCTAGCACATATCCCTACACTGAATACAATGTCGAGTCTACTAGCAGTAAGATAGAGCAAGGATCCAATTAGTCCTCTATAGAGCTTAATATCAACACTTTTTTCTTTTTCATCTTTGTCTAGCTTACTAGTAGGATTCATTGGAGTGCCAATTCCCTTATGATTTTCATTCCCAAACTTCTTCAGTATTTCCTTTGTATACTTAGTTTGATGAATGAAAATGCCTTCTTTGGTTTGTTTGATTTGTAATCCTAGAAAGAAGCTTAGTTCTCCCATCAAACTCATCTCAAATTCTCTATGCATTAAATCAGCGAATTCTTTGCATAGAGTATCATTAGTGGCACCAAAGATTATGTCATCTACATATATTTGCACCACTAATAGATTTTTGTCCTTTCTTTTGATGAATAAAGTTTTATCTACATTTCCTCTACAAAAATCATTTTCAAGCAGAAATTTACTTAGTCGATCATACCAAGCCCTAGGTGCTTGCTTTAATCCATATAATGCCTTATGTAGTTTAAACACATGATTTGGCAATTCATGATTTTCAAATCCTGGAGGTTGTTCTACATATACTTCCTCCTCAATAATACCATTTAAGAATGCACTCTTCACATCCATTTGATATAATTTAAAATCCATGAAACATGCAAATGCCAGAAGCAATCTAATAGCCTCTAATCTAGCTACAGGAGCAAATGTCTCATCAAAATCTATTCCTTCTTCTTGATTGTATCCCTTAGCTACAAGTCTAGCCTTATTCCTTATAACTAATCCATTTTCATCTAATTTATTTCTAAATACCCATTTTGTTCCAATTACTGAATTATGCTTTGGTCTTTCAGTTAATGTCCATACATTACTTCTTTTAAATTGATTTAATTCCTCTTGCATGGCATTTATCCAGTTAGTATCTTTTTCAGCCTCTTCATAAGTTTTAGGTTCTAATTGTGAAACGAAAGCAAGATAATCATTTAAATTTCTAAGAGATGATCGAGTTCTTACCCCTTGAGATGGATCACCAATGATTAAATCTTTAGGATGTCCATGTGCATACCTCCATTCTTTTGGCACGTCTTGGGGTTGTGGTGGCACGCAATCATCTCCCTTATCTTGATTTGGCACGTCATCAATTTTCAACTTTTCAAAGTCGATAATTCCTGTATCATCATCAATAGTATTTTCTTTCCTAGCAGACTCACTATCAGACTCATCAAATATAATATTGACTGACTCTTCTACTACTAAGGTTCTTTTGTTGAATACTCTGTATGCCTTGCTAGATGTGGAGTATCCTAAGAAGATACCTTCATCTGACTTGGCATCAAATTTACTTAAGTCCTCCTTGCCATTATTTAAGATAAAACATCTACATCCAAACACTTTAAAATATGTTGCAGTTGGTTTCTTATTCTTCCAAAGTTCATAAGGAGTTTTCTTAGTTATAGGTCGTATTAAAACTCGATTTAGAATATGGCAAGAGGTGTTTATAGCTTCAGCCCAAAAGTACTTTGGAAGATTTGACTCGCACAACATTGTGCGTGCCATTTCTGCCAATGTCCTATTTTTTCTTTCAACAACCCCATTTTGTTGAGGCGTTCTAGGTGCTGAAAATTGATGTGATATTCCATTTTTAGTGCAAAATTCCTCGAAGTGTTGATTTTCAAATTCAGTACCATGATCACTTCGAATGGCTACTAAGGTGAGTTTCTTTTCATTTATGATTTTATTATATAGTTTCAAAAATTCTGAAAATGCTTCGTTCTTATGTGCCAAAAATGAAATCCATGTATATCTTGAAAAATCATCAACAATAACTAGTCCATATTTCTTTCCTCCTAGACTTGTAGTTCTAGTAGGTCCAAATAAATCCATGTGTATGAGTTCAAATGGTCTAGTTGTTGATACTACGTTTTTCGATTTGAAAGATGACTTAGTTTGTTTTCCCAATGAACATGGTCCACATATTTTGTCCTTTTCAAAAATCAATTTTGGCACATCCTTTATTAATTCCTTCTTAACTAGTTTTGATATTAATTCCATACTAGCATGTCCTAATCTTCGATGCCAAAGCCAACTAGTTTCAATTTTCTTTTCTTCATTAGTAATTAAGCATAAACCATTTTTCTTGCCTAACTCATGAAGATCTACTAAGTAAATATTTCTTTGCCTTTGTCCTACAAGTACAATGCTATTATCTTTAGGATTTGTGATTATGCATACAGATGCTTCAAATGTAACTTTAAATCCTTTATCACAAAATTGACTTATGCTAAGAAGGTTATGTTTTAAACCCTTAACTAATAAAACATTTTCTATAAAAATAGATGGAGCAATGAAAATTTTACCCTTTCCAATGATATACCCTTTACCATTGTCTCCATAGGTCACTACTCCACCTTTCTTTGGTTCCAAGGTGACAAATTGATCTTCGTCACCGGTCATGTGTCTTGAACAGCCACTATCTAGATACCATCGTTTTTCCATTTTATCAGCTGCAAGACACACCTGCAATCAAGATCAAGAAGAACCTTTAGGTACCCAAGCTAAGTTGGGTCCTTTAGGGTTAGTACTCCATGTTCCTTTTGGAACCCAAACTTTCTTGAATTTTATCTTTTGATTATTACTTGATCTGTTTTGACTAGACTTTCTAAAATTACATTCATATGCTCTATGTCCTATCTTATTACAACAATAACAAGTAATATTTTCCCTTTTAGCTTTTACAAAAATATTCTTTAAGAGTTTTTGTTTCCTATTTGTTCTATACCCTAAACCGGCCTTATCATATACAGCTTTTTGGCTATCAAGAATCAAGTTTAATTTGGTAGAACTAAGAGTAAATCTATCTACCAAAGATTTATATTTTTCAGCATCTTCTTTTAGCTTGACATTTTCAGCAATTAGATTTTTGGTTTCATTTTCAAGTTTCCTACTTAATGTTTCATAGTTATGAGACAGTTTTATCTTATCTTTAATGAGAGATTGATTTTCTTCTTTTAGAGCTTTATTTTTATTAATTACTTTCTTATGTTCTTCCATGAGTTCTAAGAATGCATCATGCAATTCATCAACAGTAAAATCACAGTCAAGTTCAGAATCTACCTCATCGTCATTGGCCATATGACATATTTGGGCCGTGTCTTGATGATCTTCGTCCTCCGAACTTGATTCCTCACTTTCACTCCAATCGGCCATAAAATTCTTCTTTTTCAACTTTCTTGCCATCCACTTCAAATCTGGGCAATCTATCTTATAATGCCCGGGTTTGTTACACTCATAGCAAATGGGAGTCTCCTTTTCTTTTTCCTTATCCTTAACCTTTTCTTTGCTTGAGTTACCTTTAAGAAAGGGTTTCTTTTTATGGAACTTATTCTTACCTCTCATGAATCTTCTGAATTTTCTCCCAAGCACTGCCATCCCTTCTTCATCAATATCTTCATCATCATCTGAATCTTCCGATTCAGTTTGTTGTCTAGGGGTGGTAGTCTTTAGGGCAATGGGTTTTCTTCTCTTGACCTCATCTTCTGAATTTTGCCTCATTGTCAACTCATGGGTCATGAGAGATCCTAGGAGCTCCTCTAACTGCAGTGTGTTGAGGTCCTTTGCCTCTTGAATAGCGGTTACCTTGGCCTCCCAATTCCTTGGTAGAGACCTGAGAATTTTACGCACCAAATCAGAGTTAGAATAAGACTTTCCTAAACTTTTAAGCCCATTTATAATATCAGTAAAACGAGTAAACATATCAGTTATGGACTCAGTAGATTCCATTTTAAACAGTTCATACTTGTGTACTAATATGTTTATCTTGGACTCCTTAACTTGATTGGTCCCTTCATGTGTGACCTCAAGCCTATCCCAAATTTCTTTGGCGGTGGTGCAAGTGGATATTCTATTAAATTCATTTACATCTAAAGAGCAGCAAAGTGTATTTACAGCTTTTGCATTTAACTGTGCTAATCTTCTATCACTTTCATTCCAATCCATTTCTGGTTTGGGTATGATAGTGCCATCTATGTTAAGTGTGGGTGTGTGAGGTCCTCTAGTGATGATTTGCCACAGTTCATAGTCCGAAGCTTGAATAAATATCCTCATTCTAGCTTTCCAATATGTGTAGTTTGTGCCATTAAATAGAGGTGGTCTATTTGTGGATTGCCCCTCACTCATTGCACATCCCACTTGGGTTGTCATGATCTTTAACTCTTGATTGTTAGATCAATGAGCACTATTAGAGCACCTCGCTCTGATACCACTTGTTGCCGAAGGTGACAAGCCAAGAGGGGGGGTGAATTGGTTTCTTCTAAATTTTGGTGCTTTAAACGTTTTCTTAATTAAGTGCGGTGGATGCTTTCTTAAGCCATTTGAGTGAGTTAAACTAACGCAAGAGTAGAAGATGATGCAAGAGTAAATGAAAACACAAACACAACAATATATAGTGGTTCGGTGCTCTCCTTAGCACCTACGTCCACTCCCCAAGCGTCCCCTTGGGAATTCACTATAATCTCGCGGATTACAGTTGGATTGTTTTCCGGGCTCACAATCCAAAAACCTTTGTTGGTTTTACGGGCTCACCAACGAACCTATACACTTTGGTTTTCCGGGTTCACCAAAAACCTTTGTTGGTTTTACGGGCTCACCAACGAACCTATACACTTTGGTTTTCCGGGTTCACCAAAAACCTTTGTTGGTTTTGCGGGCTCACCAACGAACCTTTACAAAGTGTTTAATAACAAAAGGAAAGATTCAAACTCCTAAATGAGCATATGAAACAATATAAGCTACAAGGAAGAGTTAGAAAGTATTTATCGCTTTGAAGTCGCTTTGCTCTTCTTTGTCAAGGATGCTTCACTCTTTAAGGGGGATGGAGCTCTTGATGCCTCTTTGAATCTGCTCAATCCCTTTCTTTGATTCTTGAATGAAGCTCTTGATGAAGAAGATTAGGGCACTTTTGTATTCTTGGGTACTCTTTGATATTCCACTCAAAAGTTGTTCTCTCTGATGAATAGTGCCCCTTTAAATAGCTTCCCACCTTCTTAGGACAAGTCCCAATGGTTAGATTTGAAAAACTAGCCGTTACTCACCTTGGGAAGGACAAAAAGTACAATTGCAGAACTAGCCGTTACTGTTCAGCCCGTGTTTGGGTCGGCTCAACCTGTCCTTGGGTCGACCCAACTTTGCCTTGGGTCGACTCAAACATTCCTTGGGTCGACCCTCTCAGAAACCACAGAAACTTCAATTTCAGCCTTCTTTCCCATGGGTCGACCCAACCATTCTTTGGGTCGACTCAAAGTCCACTTGGGTCGACTCAACTTCTTCTTGGGTCGACCCTCTCAGTAATTCCAGAGAACCATTTTCTGTCTGTCTTTCTGTCTTGCCTTTGGGTCGACCCTCTCAGGGTTTGGGTCGACTCAAGCTTGGGTCGACTCAACCACTGTTTGGGTCGACCCTCTCAGTAAATCCAGAGAGCATTCTTCAGTTGTGTTTTTGAGGTTCTTCAAGGTTGGGTCGACTCATGCTTACCTTGGGTCGACCCAACTCACTGTTCATTTGTGCCATTTTTGCAGGAGTGTGCCAAATGATTTCTTGATGTGCCGGGGTCGACCCAATCAACCTTTGGGTCGACTCAATCCACACTTTGCTGCACTCTCAAGGTTAGATTCATTCAAATGAACAAGGTCATGTATCTATTTTCAATTAACCAAATATATTGAGAGTAATGAACTTATAAATGAAGTATCAACTTAACTTATAGCATACTCTAGATAATTGCTTGTTAATCATCAAAATAACACTATCATCCTCAGAAGCCGAGTTCCTCCATCTACAAATTTGTTTGAGGGCTTCTTCTCTGTACTTTATTTATTTATATTTGCTATATTTGCTTATGTGAGAAGCTTGTATTTGATTTAAACCCTTGTTCTAATATCTTGTAACTTGATTCAATCAAGGGATTGAATCAAGGGGTTAAGGTTTGTTGGTGAGCCAAAGGAAAAAACCAACATTGTAAGGTTGTGGTTGGTGAGCCTTTGGCAAAACCAACTGGGTTGATTGTGAACCCGGAAAACAATCGTTGTAAGGTTGTGGTTGGTGAGCCTTGGGGAAAACCAACTGGGTTGGATTGTGAGCCCGTGAAAATAATCGGTTGGTTCTAGTCGGTGAGCCTGTGAAAACCGACCGAGTTCGTTGTGATCTCGCAAAACAACAAGTTGGGTTGTGAGCTTGTAAAACAACCAACTGTAATCTGAGAGATTATAGTGAAATTCCCAATAGGTCTTGGGGAGTGGATGTAGGTGCTGGGGTGCACCGAACCACTATATATCTTTGTGTTTGTGATGCCTTATTTCTTGCGTTTCATGCCTTACATACATACTTGACTGTGTAATATCTCTAGCTTTATTTCCTAATTGATTATAAGAGATTGTTTAGAACTTGCTTAGCTTTCACTCTATTCTTACAATTCACATAGATTAAATTGATCATATAAGTTAATTTAGGATCAATTGCGTCCTAAAGCCATAGTATAATTGCTCTAGCTTAGTTTGTCACTGCATTACTTATAATTACCTAGAGTTTAAGTAAGTAACATCTTATCATTCCGCTACATTCAATTTAAAGTAAAAAATTAAGAAACACAATTTTTAGAAAACCCAATTCACCCCCCCTCTTGGGTTGTCATCTTGGGCAACAATAATACCATGGACGGAGGTTACCTTTGCCATCACAAACCCATCACCATGAGTAACCAAACACCAATGATAGAGATATTGCTACCATCATGGACCTTATAGCCATGAGGGAGGCAACAAATCAAAATCTCTCAACGTAGCTAAAAACAGGCGGCTGAGAGGGGGAGATATGGGTTCTCACCATACATGGAGGAAAAAAGGAGAGAAAACACAAAGGTGAATGGAAAAGGAAAGAAAAGAGAGAGAGAGAGAGAGAGAGAGAGAGAGAAAGAGAGAGAGAGAGAGAGGGGGGGAGAAGGGAGGGAGGGAGGGAAGCACAAAAAGTGAAAGGGACTGAGCCCTTAAGGAACCAGATGGAGAGGCAGGGAGGGAGGGAGGGATGGGGGGACCATAGAGAAAGAGAGGGCGAGGGGGCCAAGACTAGAGAGCGGAATTGCAGAAGCCCACGAGAGGGAAGAAGAGGATTGGGGATCAAAACAGACAGAGAGAGAGAGAGAGAGAGAGAGAGAGAGAGAGAGAGAGAGAAGGAATTCAAGGCCTATGGGCAGAAAGAGATGGAAGGAGAGGGAGAGGGAGGAGGAGAAGAGGTGGTGGCCGAAATGCAGGGGGAGAAGGGGGGTGGTTCCCTAGCCAGGAGGCCAAGGAGCCTAAGGGGTAAAGCTAGATTCTCCCTAGATTTAAATTTCAAAACATAGAGTGATTATAAATTGCACCAGCAAGTAGGTTGAATACCCAAAAAAATAAGCATATGGCACGAATAAGAATTGAAATCAAAGAAATCTGTTAATAAAAATGTGGATATCTATCTGTTAGCGGTCACAAGGATTGAATGCGGCCTATGAATTCCAAGAACAGTACTAGATCTTCTACATTTCAAATTATATATTAACTTCACAATCCTTAAATGTTATGATAGTATATATTAGTTGAAGATTTCACGATTCAAGAACACCAGTGTCAATACATTGTCAATTACAAATTTAGGTGATGGATAGAAAAGGAGATCCAGTGCTAATAAATGCAAACCCTGATGTAATTCTGGAAGCCTGATTTGGAGCAACTTTGGCCCAAAATCTGGGAATGAAAATGGGGAAATCTGTCAATCATATGTAGATAAAACCCAAAAATGCAACAGTTTAGATATACAAGAAAAAAGTTCTGTGATGAATAACAGACCACATGTAAATTACTATAGCATATGAATGTATTAATTTTTCTAAGCAACTTTGTGGTTCACATGTTAAAGGGTTTGTTAGTTGATATTGCTCACAGCATAGAACTCGCACAGAAAGTCACATGGAACTACAAGCATTTGTAGAGATAAAGCCCAACACCGTGGAGAATAACATATGCCAGATACAGTCACTCAAGTTCATACTGTCTTTGATTAAATATTACATTGAGTGGATAGCTATGACTTGATACTTGAATCATACACTCCTGCAAACCAGAAGATGGTTGGTTTTTATATTTAATAATTCACTAATGTATTACACCTGAAGTGTATTTTGAAAACAAAGCAAATTATACGAATAACTTGTATATGGCCATACCTGATACATAAAGTTGATTAAAGACATCATATACTCACTCTTAGAGCTCATGCCAAAATTTTAACTGCAGTTCTTTTGAAAAAGTAGTAAAATATTTCGTGAGTTTCCATGTTCACTGTAACATGTTTACATTTATTTGAAATTTGGGGCTATATCTAACTAAATGATACTTGTGAGAAACACAAAAGGTTGATGTTTGATTTCATAAGTTAGAATTTATTAGCATGCACAACTTATGCTCTATCCTAATCATCATTGTGTTCATAATCAGAAGAATAAATTTTATTCATGCCTTCGGTGCTTGAGAACCAGCTGGCAAATATGTTTGGCATTCCTGCTTTATATATTGCATATGATAAAAAGACGAGTGTAAGAATGTGACTATAGCCCAACACTACACGTTGGAGGTTATATTGGCTGATCCCTTGCATAAAACAATCACTAATCAGATCGAGGATTGAAACAGATGTTAATGATCTTATTTAAGCTGCCTTATGACTTAAAGTGGCATCAGACTGTGCATGACCAATTTGAGAGAACATGTATAGTGGTTTGCTACACACTGCGCTCAAAGAGGTTCTCTGATGTTCAATATAACCTCTTTCCAGTTATGGAATAATAAATAACAACATAAGCAATATTATGTCTAACCAACATTGGTATATATCAATGGAATATGATAGAAACTTTTAAAAAATGTCATTGTTTATATACAAAAATATTTGAGAAGGTTTATACATGCTTAGTTCTTTTACCCCACTTCTACAAACCTCCAAGGAAAAAAGACCTTAAACATCCACATGTATGTTCAGTCAATTTATGCTACAATTTATCTTCACCATTCCATTCCCATTTCACAATGAAATGTTTTTCAGAATGACCCTCAACTTAATCTAGACTGGTGATCTTTCAACCGATCAGGGAAGTTCTTAGAACAAATGTTTCCAGTGAGATACTATCAGTAGAACTATTGTACAAAAGGACTCAATCCAACAGATCTCAAGATACTTTCCTACAATGGGTTTTATTTTAAAATAATTGTTATAGTATTAATGTGCATATTACTGCCCTGATTGTCAAGGTCTGTCTCTCTCATGTTCAAGTTTATCTTAAATTATGAGGAGATCTGGGACTTTTTTGTTAACGGGAAGAAACTAAAATTTCTGCACTTAATGCCAGTGCTCTGAGTTATTTCTATTAGTAGAACATTCCATAATAGTGTGAAAAGGCTACCAATTAAAAGTTATATGGCTTGGCAGAGGGCAACAACATATTTATATAATATTCTCTCATCAAATATAATGATAGAGTATAAATACCAAACAAAAGGACATATATCAAAGGAGGGAGGAAGAAAAGCTTCAAACCATGGAATGCCGTACCGGCCCGTACCGGCCGGTTCGGACCGGTGCGAACCGGCCGGTTCGCACCGGTACGATTTTTTTTTTTTTTTAGAACCACAGCGCCGCGCGCTGTGGTTTTTGAAACCACCGGTACCGGCCGGTACGGACCGGACCGGACCGGTACCGTACCGGTCCGGCCGGCCACCGGTACGCCGACCAGTACCGGTACGGCGGACCTTGCTTCAAACAATCAGAAAAGGTTTAAAATGCAGAAACAACATATAAGGAAGCAAACCAAATAAATTTGTGTACCTTGGTTAGCTACATTGTTTCATTTATTCCTTGAAAGCAGTACTCAGCACATTTGTGGTAGGGATTGGATGCTTTAACACACTTGGGGTGCACATCCCTTCTCTCTAGCATGTTCAAACCATCTTTCTTTTGTCCTCCAACCACAACTGCAGCAACAGTAATATTAGATCATACCGAATAAAAAACTTAATAATTAAACGAGAAATTGCAAGGAGGAAGACCATTTGAGAATGAAGCGTACCTGGCTTGCCTGTCTTTGCCCGCTCCTTTTCATGCATTTTTTGGAAGCAGTAATCAGCGCAGATATGATAAGGGTTGGATGCATTTATACATTTCGGGTCAACCTTCCTGTTCTGTCCCATGTCAAAACCTTCCTTGTTGTCCACTATAATCATAGCATGCAAAAGATATCAGAACAAACTCAAATTTCAAATGTGCAACTAAATAAAGCAATGAATATGGGCTGGAGTTTTAAATTTGCATGTATAACTAAAACTGAAGGAAGCGCAGCAAGGAAGGATGTAATCAAGCTCTCCTGTAGAATATAATCGAAATTCCAATTATAAAAGGATGGAGCTAAGTCTTCAGTCTTTCTGATTACTTTAGAAACATCAAAGAGAAGAGAAAAAAAGGGAAAGAGATTTAGAAGTGGACCTGATCTGCCTCCCCCGGTTTGTTTCCTTGTGGCTTCAGTGGTTCTTTTATTAGAGCAATACTCAGCGCATATGTGGTAAGGATTGGAAGCATTGACACAAAGAGGATCCACATTCCCTCTTACTCCACTGGCCATGATTCCTTGCTCCTGGTCCTTCCTTCTTTCTCCATTTTGAACTGCAAATGCCACAAAATAATCAAGAAAATGAAATTTTAGAAAAGCAAAAGAGAAAAAGAGAAAATTTCAGAAAAGGGGTTAGAAAAAAGGTAGGAGCCTAATTTTGACTCCTAGATCATCTTGCTAGGATTGGCTTTGGGGCTGCATCTATGGATGTAGTAGTCAGCATAGACCTGCTAGGGATTGGAGGCACTAACACAATCTAGATGCACCCTTTGCTCCCTCTCCATCCTCCATCTCTTTCTTGTTCTTGGATGGGGAAGAGAGAGACCAAACGTAGGGTCAGAGATCTATTACCAACAAAACATCAAATGGTTGGTGGTTGATTCTCAAGAGGATGGGGAGCTTTATGACAAAAGGAGTGGGAAGCTAGAAAGGAAGTCCTAGGATGAAGGAATGGATAGGGTTAGAATCTAAAAAATGTGGGCAAATCCAGGAAGAGATCAAAAGGAATGTAATAGGGAGAAAGGAGAAGACAGGGACGTGAAGTATGGAAGTTGTAATTGTAGGTTGTGTTCTGTAATTGTGGTCTTCTACAAAGAAAGAACCCAGCTGGCCAACCCTGGGAGTAAAATTTTCTTTCAATTTCCACAAACGAACACCGACTAGAGTCAATTGAAAAACATGACTTTAATTGTTAAGCCTAGGGAAGTACGGATGTGTCATGGACTCACAGTCTACTAGATTAAGCTATTAGGACTTAGGAGGAGGACCATCTCAGGCTCATAAACCCATGTGGTACCAGTTTATTAGTCAATATATGACTATAATAATCTTCCCCACTCAACCTCATGATGCCCTTGTCATGGTTGGCTCTTACTGGAGAGAGGAGGCCCCACCCATAGCCCGGATCCTACTTGACTCTAGTATCTCCCAGTGAAGGGCCCATACGACTAATAAAGGTTGTGACGCACAATGGACCTAGCTCTAGTACAAACTATCACGAGCTTGGAATTTTTTTAAGCACCCATGCAGCACTTAGAAGCTTTGTTTGACTGCAATTATCTCTAAGTCAGCCTATTACCATTGCCTCTCAAGCTAGAGCTCTCAGAAGAGGGAGGAAAGAAGTACACAAGAGAGGGTTTCAAAGAACGAAGAGTAGTATTCGACTAGAGATATTTTACAACTCTCTGCTTGGGGTAGTCTGGCCAATGAGACCTCTCCCCAAATTTTTATAGGCACTACCGACTACAATGAATGGTTAAGATATGTACAAGTATCATAATTTCAAGAGTTAGGACCCCTTTAGCTCTTTCCATAAGAGCCTGAAAAACATCTTGCCTTCCTTCCAAATCAATAAGCTTCTATAGAATTCTGCAAGCGCAATCTCATTGGGCTCCTTTCATCAGAGTCGGTGCACCCAATGTTGCACGGAAGGCAATTTACTATCGCTGTCTTATAATTTTTTCGAGTACTCGTGCAACACTCAGAAGTTTGGCTTGACTAGAATCACCTCTATGTCAACCTATTTCCCTAGCCTCTCAAGATAAAACATTCAGGAGAGGGAGAAGGGAAGCATACAAGAGAGAAAGGGTGAGCTTAGGAGAATGGAGAATAGTATTCCACTAGAGAACTCTTACAATTCTTCACTTAGGTGGTGTAGCTAATGAGGCTCTCCCTTTTTTATAAGCACTATCAGCTACAACAAATGGTTAGGATATGTACAAGTGTCACAATTTCAAGGTTTAGAATCCCTCTATCTCTTTACATAAGGGCTCGAAAAAATATCATGCATTCCTGCAACATTAGTTGGTTCTCAAGAATTCCGCAAGCTCAATCACATTAAAGGAGATCCATGAGAACATGTTGAACATCACCGACTCCGTGGGGGAAGCTCAACGTCAAGAGAATCTCCCATTCCAAGCCCGAATTTTGGAGGCCTTGACCAACCTTCAAGTTCAATTCAAAGAGATGAAGAAGAGCGTGGAGAAGACTAAGGCTGATTGGGCCATGTGCAAAAGGGTCATGGCTAGTGGGATCATTGATGCTTCTATTGCATGTTTTGCTCGAAGGGTCAAAGCTCCCAAACCTAAGGTCTACGATGGCAAGAAGGATGCCAAGAAGATTGATTACTTCTTATGGTACATGGAGAGATACTTTACGGCACTCAACATGGAGGATCAAAAGCTTGAGAATGGCTACTCTCTTTCTAGTTGATCTTGCTACCGTGTAGTGGTGTAACAAACATGCCAAGATGGAGAAAGGTGCTTTCTCCCTTGACACTTGGGATGACCTAGAAAGAGAACTCAAGAAGCTCCAAATACTTGATATGGGTGAGGACTAGCTCTTCAACTTCGTGGATGGTCTCAAGCCATAGACTGGCACCGAGCTACACAGGTGTGGCATGAGAGACATCTCAATTGCTCTAATGATTGCAGAGACTTCGGTAGAGTTAGAAAGACCGAGTCTTTCAAACTTAGAAGTCCAAAGGGTGATCATGCCAAAGGTGGGGGAGAAAAATGGTCCAAACCATCTCACAGCAAGGAAGACCATCCGAAGGGTGAACACCCAAAGAGTCGAGGCAAGCTACCAAAGGGCAAGAAAGTGTACAAGGAGAGGAAGACCCGAGGCAACTTCTTCCTATGTGATGGTCCACATTAGGTTAGGGACTACCCAAAAAGGGGAGCACTTAAATGAAATGACCAAGGAGCATGATAGCCAGGAGGGTGCTCAGATGAGCTGTCTTCGACTCCACAATGCCTTAAAGGCTAGTCTAGTGCCCAAAGCTATAGGAGATAGGACCTTGATGTATGTCGAGGCCTGCATCAACGGCATGTCCACCCATGTGATGGTTGTAAGGGGTACGATGCACTTCATCTAGCCAGATGAGGCAAAGCGGGCTTAGGCTCAAGGTGAATCCAAAATAGCTCCTCCGAGCATCCTCAAATCCTACAACAAGGAGGCAGAATGCATATTGGCAGACCGTATGGTGTGACAGAGTGGTATACCTCCTACTCGAAAACATTTGGTGAAATGGGGAGGATTGCCCGATAGTGAAATAAGTTGGGAACCCGCCGAAATATTGTGACAGTTTCAAGAGCTAGACCAAGAATTTCATGACGGCATGACAAGGGCGTCGCTGACTTAGGTGGGGGAGATTGTCAAAGGTTCAAGTCTTCCATGCAAGATTAGGTGCACCAACTCTCTATTGAAAGGAGCCCAATGAGATTAAGCTTGAAAAATTCACTAGAAGCCTACTGGTTCGAAAGGAAGGAAAGATATTTTTCTAGGATCTTATGGAAAGAGCAAGCGAGATCCTAAGCATTGAAATTGTGACACTTATACATATCCTAACCATTCATTATAGTTGGTAGTGCCTATAAAAACGGGGGAAGCCTCATTTGCCAAACCACCCAAGTAGAGAGTTGTAAGAGTTCTCTGGTGAAGTACTACTCTATATTCTACCAAGCTCTCTATCTCTCTCTTGTGTGCTTCTCTTCTCCCTCTCTTGAGAGCTCTAGCTTGAGAGGGTAGGGTAATAGGCTAACTTAGAGCCAATTGCGGTCAAGCAAAGATTCTAAGTGCTACATGGGTGGTAGAAGAAATTCAAAGACTATGACAGATGGATCTCCTCCACTCCTGTCCTATCGAGTGTGCAGAAACCATGGCCCATGAGATCTGTAAATGGGCAAGCATCAATCTGCTGCTTGGCTAGCTAGTTTCAAACATGATTCCCAAAGTTATACGGCATCACCTTCTGGATCAATAGATAATATAAGGTGCATAAAATGTGATATTCATCACCTTCTGCATCACCTTCTGGCCAGCTACATTTGATTTGTCAAGATCACAATAACGAAAGAATAATGCTAGTGGCTATTCATATAGTTTGACAATTAGAATCATGATGATTATGATCATGAGGAGAAGGAAGAGGATGACGTGGAGATGATGGAGGTAGAGACAATGGTGGTTGACAGGGACTGGTTGAAATTTTATGGTTAGACTTAAGGCAGCCTTCTTTTGGAGTGAAATAGCCGTTCAATGTATACAAGGAGGGTAATTTCCTGTTCAGAGAAGGGAACCTAGCTCTTTTAAAATACCCACTATCATGAATATATAATACCAAAAGTACTGTATGGAGTTAACTATTTATTGTGAAGCTTCAATAATATGCTCCTCACTTCAGTAAATGCGCCTGATTTTATTTAATCTCTATCCACAGAACAAGAGCACTACACCCAAAAAGGTGCAACTGTCTCAATTACACATAAAATAAAAATGATGGGAAAAGAAAATTTGGGTCCCAAGCATTTTCTAAGCTCATGGGATCCAAATTTCTATAATCATACACATGCTTTATTGCATCACTATCAACATACATTATTCGGCTACCCATGGTAATGCATTGGTTTATCTCTCAACCTAGTCCAGTCCTCATGCTTTACAAGAAGTCTTGGACTAAAACCTAGATTGAACTTTGTTTTCCTCCTATCCTTTCTCACCAAGCTAATTATAAGGTTTCTAATTAATCTATGATTTCCCCCCCTCATTAATTTGTTTTAGAAAATTCTATGATTTCTTTGTTATATGTATATCATTTCCAGTTTTTCTACTTTGCCTAATGGGTTCTTCTATGTTATTTGTTGGATGTATTGCTTTGGTTCAATCCATTAGTAACTAGCCTTTTGGTCCGTTGAAGTTTGATATACAGTATTTGTCATTCATTTCTTCACAACAGTGCCTATTAGGCACCCTTTTGCACACATAAATAAGCACTAAGTGGATTGCAATTATTCTTATATCCAATTTTATTTTCTAACAAGAAATCTGGCACTTTATGCCAAAATTTGTTAAACTTTCTAATATTTTATAATAGCAATTCCTTTCCATGAATATCTTCATCTTCTGACTTCTTTTTGTTTGTTATTTAGTAAAGATTTATTGATTGTCTTCTTGATTCCATTTTTATGTTCAATAGGAACTGCACCTTTGACAAGATGAAGTTTGATGCTTCACAACAGTGTTTCATAACACCACCAACAATGATAACAAGCTTGTCACTGCATTTCATAACAACAACACCAACAACTAACACATGACCTAACTCTTGAAAGCCAACTAAGATTGCAAAAGCGTTGTAAATGAACTAGGCAATTATCATCATCTAGGAGAAGAAAAATCCAATCACAAGAGCGAGTAACCATAGGGGCTTGAGGAAAAGAATCTGCAAACACAGGGGCATAAAGGGGCGTAAAGAAAAGAAGCAAGAAAGAAACCTGATCGATCCCTTCTCTTGTTCGGATCCTTGGCATCGCCAATCTTTTTGAAGCAGATCTCGGTGCACTGGTGATATGGATTGGATGAGTTGACGCAATCGGGATGCACCCTCTCTTCTTCCCTCGTCGCCATGACCCCTACCCTGTCCCAATTCCCCTGATGAGAGAGATGATATCTAGTAGTTGAAGAGGGCCCCAACCGAGCAAGACGAGAAGAGGGGATCAGATTCCAACAAAACTCCGGCAGATGCCGACACGGTATATTTTTATAAATCTAGATTGGCTCTGCTGTCAAGGCCAGAGGGGGAGGCAAGGGGGAAAGGCGGAACGGCAACGGTAGCGGATAGGTGGAGGAGCCACGGGTCAGGTGCAGAGGGAGGAGAGAGATGGCCCTGATCACAGCCGTATTCCCCCTGCTGTCTTGCCTTGATGCTGCCGGCAAATTTAACTCTTTTGAAGTAATAAAATTTAAAAATAATAATAAAATTTAAAAAGAATTTTTTTTTGCATAAATATCCTTCTAAATATCAAATTTGATATAAATACCCTTAAAATTTGATATTTGCATGTATACCCTCGTAAAATACTTGTTTTGCTATTTTACCCTATCTTATCCTTATTTTTGTATATGTACCCATGCCATCTAGCGCCATAAAAAAATTAACAGTCTCAAATTAAAATGACTAAAATGTTCTGAATGGGTAGAAGTGCCAAAAAAAGATATATTTATAAGGGTATACTAGCAGATAGCAGTTTACGAGGATATTCATGAAATTTTGCATATTTAGGAGGATATATATGTTAAAAAAAAAATAGTACACGGTGAAGAAGTAAAGTAAAGATTTATCATCGTAAAGTTTGCGATCCTAATAAGAACTGAAAGTACTGCTTCCAAACACTCGACCTTGTCTTCCTTCTCCACTGGTTCTGCTATCCCATTCTCTATTCGACGTTGTTTCTTGATTGCTTCAACAACATCCTTCATCCTTTGGGTCATCCTTGCTACCCATTCTAGTCTATTTTAGACTAAGGTGTGGACCCATTTTAGCAGACATATGTAAGTCATATGACAACTTAAGTAATTTGACGACATGGAAGATATTAGTTAATAAATTTAAGGAGCACTAAACCAATCGACTAGATGTTCTAGATGTAAAGAGGAAATCAGGATTGGGTGGCTAGGATTGATGATGGCGACTAAGATCGGAAAAAACACTTGGTCGGACACATCTAATTCCTCCCTATCAAGCCGTACACCAATCCTTCTCTCTTCTTTCCTTTTGAGCATACCAACACCTCTCCTTTCTTTTTTCCATATGGACTTGAAGGAACCCACCTTTTCCTTCTTCAGCCAACACCTAATCCTCCACTTCTTTTCTAATTCTTATGCTAGTTGTTCCCTTCCTTGCCATATTAGGGTATTCTAATCATCTAGGAACCTAGAAAGCTATTTATGAGGGTCAGTGCTCGGAGAAAATCAGATTTGGTTGGTGTTTCATCTACAAGCTGCTCGAGCCCTTCACATGCTTGTCCAAGGAGGATCCAAAGACCGAGACATCTATTGTTGGTTGTTTCTCCATGACATTTTTGCCAACTTCCTCGTTTCCCAGTTATTCCTCTTCAAAACAATTTCTGAGTCTTCTCTTAGATCTAGTTTGTTAGTCCTTGATTTGGTGTCACTATCAGCTTATTGTGATCAGTATATGAGATTATTATCTGCTAATTTTTGTTGAATTATAATTGTTTATTATTGTTTAGATATTTCTAGTTTGATTACGATGCATGTTGTTGTCATCTTAATTTGTTTTCAGTTTGTAAATGATTCTTTTATTGCTCTTCTGAAATTTGATTTCAATCTCTGCATAACAAAATTCTCCAAAGGTATGTTTGGTTGTAGAGAGCTGAACTTTAGAATATGAATGGGAATGAGTGACTTTCATTTCATTTGGTTGGGGAGAGTCCCATTCCTATTTCGATTATGGGGGAAAATGAAAATGCCCCAATCCTCCAAATGAAATGAGAGGAAGAATGGATTCTCAACCACAAATTCATGCTACAACAAGGAAGAAGATTTTCAAGAATACAAGAAGCCCAAAGCACATAATCCTAGCCAAAGAAAGATCCTGAAAACATTAATCACGCACTTTCAAAAGGTAAGTTATCGATTTTTCCTTCCCGTTGAAGATTTGATTTCTATCAGCAATCATGATTGGAAGACTCCTAAGGCAAGATGACGGTGCAACCAACAGTAACAAATACAAGAGGAAGATGAGACATTGTTTACGGTACTACATTTTTTGCAACATCTCCATTTTCCATTTGGAGGAAAAAAAGCTTGAGATCAGAGCAGTATTTCTCCAATTTGGTTCATCAACGACGTATTCTAAGCCCTTGCTGCTAACCACGAAATATGTTGAGAATTAAAACAGCATCACAGAATGGACTCAAAGAAGATAAAAATCGTTAGGGTTAGTAATTAAATAAACTTCACTGAAATTTCAAAAAACAAAAATAAGAAAAAGAAAACAACGCATGACGCAGAGAAACGGCTTAGATGCTACATCCTCTTCTCTAATAAAGTAAGATTAGAATCTCAAATTGGAAACCTTGTCCCGTAGCTTTCGATCATCACCTGGGTTTCTAGGGTTAAAGCCTCCAAATCGAATCAGGCCACGTATCCAACAAGAGATTCGCATAGCAAGAAGACCAAAAACAGATTTTTTTTTTAATTCAAGAAAAAATTGACAAAAACAGTAGAGAAGCTTCGGATTACCTTTCAGTCAATCGATTATGACCTGCTCTCTCTGTTTTCCACCACCACGCTCTCGGAAGTATGGTAGGGCGGTGGGAGATTATATCCAAACAGAACGTGATATGGATAAACAAAACTGTGGGCTGGGGCGGGCGTAATGCAGGACAGCGCGAGGGTGCGGCGCCTCAATCTCTCATTCTCCGTGGATAAGCGAAACGATAAGGATCGCTGGGCATTGACCGAAGACCATGGAAGGGATGACCGGGTGCGGCTCATCTGCCGCAGCTCACAGACAAGTTGGGCCTCCTCCCTATTGCCATTGGGTCTCACGGTCCAGCTGTTAGATAAAGCAGGCGATAAACGGCAATCCACGTCGTTCATCATATCTGTTAAAAAAAATAATTTAAAAAAAAAAGAATGGGAGAGAGGGGAGTAACCCCATGGGTTCCCCGCTCCCCTGCCTATCCCCCTGGGTGGGGGATCTTAACCCATCGTCTCAGTTCCTCCGTCATCGACATCTCTTCCGAGACACCATCCCCTCCCTGCCCTTCCTCGCCACCCTTTAGGATTCATAAAAATAGAGCATATAAATACAAAGGCAATGATTCACGAATTAAAACATTTTTCTTTCCAACTTTAGTAACACAAGAGACTTCATCAACTGGAGCCAAATTCAATCAGTACAAACTATCATATAAAATGACATTTCCAACCATACGAGAATTATAAAATAATTCAATCATTCCATTATAAAATTTAAAAAAAAAAATCTAGACTGATCAAGTTTTGACACAAATTAAATTCCGTCTCATCGTCATGACAGTGAGAGGAATTTTGGAAGCTTTGCTGGACCATGGCCAATGGAAATACCTTGTTTCAGGCTTTTAATGGAAAGAATTATTCCATGCTTTTTCTGTAACTTGATTTGGATCAATTATCTTTCTGACTTTGGGCCAAATCTCAATCATATTTCTAGCCTGTGACGGGGCAAACCAATAATGTCACACTTAGAGCCTGTGACGAGCAAACCAATATTGTCACAATTAAAGCATGTGATGAGCAAACCAATATTATCACACTTAGAGCCTGTGACAGACAAAACAATAGTAATAAGACAGCCCAAAGTCAATGTTTATTTAATTAGTTTCACATTAAGAGTATGATAGACAAGAAAAGGCTCTGTAACGGAAACTTTTAAGGCTTCCAATTTAGAACTTATGTGCATCATTTTCATAATGTACTCGCTAACTCCACAAGTACTATCATATTTCATATTTATAAATTTATCCATTAGGTCCCCAATTTCAGCCTTATCAGACTCAACAAATCTCTGTCCTATCGCATCCAAAAATTTTTTTTAGCATTGTCGTGGTCCAGTATAGCACCCATAATGGAATCAGATATAGAACACTTGATAATCTTCAAACATAGCATGTTAGATCTTTCCCACTTGACATACTCAGCCTCGTATTCGAGAGTGCTCTTATTTGTTAGTTTTGAAGGCGGCTCCTCCAAAGCAAAATCTAAACCCAAGAGATCCAATGCTATTTCTATGTCTCGTTCCATCTCACATAATTATTTCCAGTCAAGGTTTCAATAGCAGACAATTAGCTTGAAAGGGAAAAGGCATTCAAAACTGCGGAAACAATATTTTTATTTAATATCATCCAAATATGATGCATGCAATCAATGGATGACAACATATCTATCTAATTAACTTGGGTTATTAATTAGATAGTCTGTAATCAGGCTTGAAAAACATATAAGTCTAATTATGGTAAGAGCCTCGGTGCATCATTGTAGAGTCGCCTTTGGGCTAACAATACAACATGCTATAAAGTACTCTTAAAACATATCATGAAGCCAATTAACAAAATTACATCAACTTTCGAAACACCATCATCTTTGGGCAGAAGAATGATTCTAGGCCAATACAATCCCATTAATCACTTCATGACATTTTTCCAAATTATCATACACAATAACACCTTTGGGCAAGATATTGCAGGTAATAATCTGGAAAAATGCAATGCTACCCCTTTTTTTTTGAGAAAATTAGACAAATATCAGTGAGTGTGCTACTTTGGCGGCTACCACCCACTTCAATTTCAGAATATTCTCTTAATGGGAAAATAAGAATAGTCTTTATGCCCAACAAATTTGAATCACAAAAATAATGGTTTATGTGACAAAAACATAACCATCAAACATACTACAAACATAATCAAAAATACATGTGATTGATTAGACAAAGATGTTAATTTCAAAAGGCATATATGGCAGCAAGGAATGTCCAAAATTTAACAATTTATTAATTTTAACACCTCAATAATTAATATGCATGAGCACCTTGATTCAGATTATTCAATATTTAAATAACAGTTAAATGGGTTACTAACTCTTAGCCCCAAGTCCAAAAGCTATTCTGGTCCATTAGGATGCAGTGCAAATAAAATAAATATGGGCTGACTAAATAAAAAAGCCCAACTTGCAATTATGGACCTATTCAGATTTAGCTTAGCAGGCCCAAGCCCAATCAAAAGGAAAAACCCTAAACCTATTTTTATTTTCCACTTTTTTTCTATCTTCTTCCTCTAACCGCCGCCACTATTCCTTCTTTTCTTTTGTTTGGGAAGTAGCCCGTGGCTACTACCCATGGCTGCCCCATGATGGCAGCCCGCGGCTGCCACCCATGGCCGCCACCCACGCCGATCTCCGCCCGTGAAGGAGGCGGGATACCGCTCCTTTAGGCGGTGATTTCCGCCCGCGGCGGTGGCGTGCGAGCCGCCTAGGGCTGTTCCCATCGCCGTCGCATGGGTTGAGGGTGCGGCCAGCGGCGGGAAGCCCCACTTTTGGGCTTGCGGTTCTTCCTCTACGTTTTCTCATCCACCGTGAATGAAAATCAGCCAAGAGATCAATTGATGATTTATGGCAAGATCGATTAGAAAGGAAAAATATTGGAAGTAGAAAACGGGAAAGAAGTTGTGAGGAAGAAGATGACTCATGCGGTTGGAAGATGAAGCTTACGGGAAGGAAAAGAAAAAAGATGAACAGTGAAATCCTTTTCCTTTTTTCTTAAATCCGAAAATCATATACAATCATATTTCATGCAAATCTAAAATAAAATCAAACCAAATATTTGATTATCAATGGGAGATCGATTTATGCAAAAGATTCATTCACCAATGCATAAAATTAATCCATAAATCTAGATAAAATAATAATTGTATATGAAGGATTCTAATCCTAGCATGGAGGCTCTGATACCAATTGTTAATCAAAATATTAACATGCTAAGATTTAGAATCACAATAATAGTGTATTCAAGTTTGAGAGATATACCTGCGGAAGACATATTGAATACGATTCTTCAATCACCTGGAATAATAGCGGCCAGATCTTTCCTTCCTGGCTCCTCACAAAAGATAGCCGTCAATGGGGCAAGCTATCAACCTTATGGAGAGGAGAGGGGGACCTAGCCTTTATATAGGAAACATAAGGGAGTCTTTCCATTAAAGGCTCCAAAACCCTAATTGGGTTTCCTGGCCTACATACTAAAATTACCACAATAAATAGGACTCAATCCTATAAATCCAAGGTACACCAAAGCCCATAAAACAAAATGATCACACATCATATTGGGCTTAACCATAGTACCATTCTGAGCCATACGTCTAACCTGTTTTATAAAACAAAAATACGCAATCAGTGTAAACCCATATTTTGAAATTATTCTAACACCGCCTCCTCGCCCTTGGCCGCCCCCTCCCTTCATGCCTCCCACCGCGCCCTCGGCGGCTGGCTCCACCTTCCCTCTCCTTCTTCCCATTCCCCTCCTTCCTCCGCCCCACCACCCTCCTGATGAGTTACGCCCCGTTCGATGCGACGTTCACAGCGAAATTCGAACAAAATGTCGTTCATCGTATGAACGCACCTCGGATCGTAGAGTTCAAAAATTTTTCTAGATCCAAATCTAGAAGATCTTTGAACTCATTAGGAAGGAAAGATTAGGATCTGAGGAGGGTTGATTAAGATTGATAAAACTAAAACAAAAATCATAAGTTATTAATTTGAAGATCTCATCTTCAAAAATTCTGCAGGTGTAAAACATCGTAGCCTGATAATCTTTCTAGGTTCCTGGTTAAGCCGCACATGTGTCCGGCCTCTATAGGTATCCACACGAGGATCTAATCATTTGAGATAGGGTCTTACCGGAGTGTTAGCTCCTTGCAAAGACCTCTCATGACTATCAAATAGTTGGAAGAAATCTGTAATATACCTCCTTGAAGAAGAACCCTTTCTTCTTTGATCTTACTCGCAACGGAGGAAGAGGAAGGAGGAACCTTTGCGCGTGGATCTTCCTTGCCTTGATGTCGTGGAAGAAGAGGATGCAGAGGACCCCCTTGCTGCCATAGAGAAGGAGGAAGAATGGGCTTGGGCGTGGAGAAAAGAACTTCTTTCCTTGGGCGAATTGATCTCTTCCTAGGTTCTTCTTCTTTCTTTCTTTCCAACACTTGGAAGAAGATGAACTTGATCTCCCTTGCTGCCGTGGAAAGAAGAGGGGAAGCCTCTTGCTGCCATGGGAAGGGAGAAGAAAAGAGAAAGGAAGGCATGGAGAGAAAGAGGAGAGAATTAATTCATAATGTCTCCCTTGCTACCCTTTTATAGATTAGGCTTAGGACTTCTCCTAATCTTATTAGAAGTATGGGACTATAACCCATCCTTGGATTAATGTTAAGTGTCCAATCCTTGTGCTCATAGATGCATGACATGTGTCCACTTAATCAATTGATTAATTTTCTAATCACATTAGAATTCCTAATCTCATTAGGAGAATTAATTGATTTGGGAGCATGCATCCTACAACGCCATATGGACTTTAAAGTCCGCATAGTGTGAACACGACTTAAGTCATATTCATCCTACGACGACATGTGGTCTTTAAAATCTGCATAATCCTTGGTTTAATCAAATTGGCCCAATTATGAACCCAAATCAATTTGGATCGAACCCAATTTGATTTGGCTCATTAAATCAGCCCAATTGCAATCCAATTGCAATCAATTCCACTTAATTCTTCTTTCATTAACTCACTAACACTTAGTGGGTTAATTCAATCACCAATCATATTGATGATTGATTTCTATTGTGATTCCAAATCACAATTATGATAGTCTGATTAATTAAACCCTCTATGTGTGTGACCCCGTAGGTTCTATTCTGACTGGTAGTGGACATATTGAGATCTCCATCTCAATATCACTGAAACTCCTTTCAGTGGACTGAAACGATTTTAGTTCTACTCTTAGGGTTCACTGATCACCAAGTGAATGCCTTGGAGTCTCACAATCCACTAGTGACACCTAGCAGTATGTGGTGGCAACCCAGCAGAATAGAATATCTGAACCTCTTGGTGCAGTTAGCGTATGATACAGTCCCTCTATCATGGATTCCGACGTGACGAAGGTTATGGATATCTCGTCAAAACCTATTGTCCGTCATATGTCAGATTTATACGACTTCCAGTTCGAGATATGAAAAACTCTTTTTCCAAAATACCTAGCTAGGAATTTATCGAACTCAGTCTCATAAATCACATAGGATCACTCCTAATCTATCAAGGTCGATAGATCCATCTGACTAAGTCTCGCATAATCACTCTAGTCTCTCTACACCATGGCTCGAGACTCGTCCATCTGACTAAGTGATCTATGCACTAATCTCAGCGGATCGATCACCGTCCCTCGTGATGGATCCATCGATCAGGAGCATTTAGAAATTATTCCCTAATGACAAATGCCTCAAATTCTCAACTTCTTGAGAATATGTGTCATCATCTATTAATTTCTTGGACGATTCATGGACACATACAAACATGAATAAAAAAAACAAATTGCCCAATCTTATTTATTAATAAGTATAAAATTATGAATTTATGCCCTAGATTACAAATATGCGTCAACCACGTTGGCTTCTAGGACATACTTCTAACAATCTCCCACTTGCACTAAAGCCAATCAGACATGTATTTAAGTCCCAATTTTTCAAGATGGACTTCTAATTTCTTCTAACTCGGCTACTTAGTGAATGGGTCCGCCACGTTATCAGTGGAGTCTACTCTCTGCACCTCTACATACTTCTTTTCAAGGTAGTCGTGAATTAGATGAAATCGCCGCTCTATATGCTTGGACTTCTGGTGAGACCACGGCTCCTTAGCCAGTGTTATGGCGCCGTTATTGTCGCAGAAAATGGTTATGGCATCTGATGACATGATTTCTAGCTCTTCGACAAACTTCTTGTACCAGAATGCTTCCTTTGCAGCATTCAATGCAGCAATGTACTCTGCTTCTATGGTAGAATCTGCAATAATCGGTTGCTTGGAACTTTTCCAATTTACCAATCCTCCATTGCATAAGAATACATATCCTGATGTAGACTTTCTATCATTAGGGTCAGTCATGAAGTCTGAATCAGTATATCCTTCTACCTTTAACTCTGTGCCTCCCCCAAAGACCAAAAACATATCCTTAGTCCTTCTCAAGTACTTAAGGATATTTTTCACTGCCATCCAGTACTCCTCATCTGGATTTGACTGATATCTGCTCGTGACACTCACAGCATATGCTATATCAGGTCGAGTACATAGCATGGCATACATGAGGCTCCCTATTGCCGATGCATAAGGAATCCTATTCATGCGCTGAATCTCTTCAGATGTTTTGGGGCACATCTTTTTGGAGAGATTTATCCCATACCTTAGGGGTAACAATTCCCTCTTAGAGTTTTCCATGCTGAACCTCTTCAGCACTTTCTCTATATACATTTTTTGTGATAGGCCAAGCATCCTCTTAGATCTATCTCTATAGACCTTAATTTCCAAAATATAAGATACTTCACCTAGATCTTTAATGGAGAACTTCCTAGACAGCCATAACTTGACCGATGTGAGCATGGGAATATCATTCCCAATCAGGAGTATATCATCCACGTACAATACGAAGAATACTATAGCCCTCCCACTGATCTTTTTGTACACACAGTTCCTCTTTGTTCTTGATGAAATCAAACGATTTAATCACATCATCGAAATGAGTGTTCCAACTCCAAGATGCTTGCTTTAGTCCATAAATGGATCTTTGCAACTTGCAGACCTTGTGATCACCATCACTGAAAGTGAAACTCTGAGGTTGTTCCATATAGATATCTTCCTCAAGATATCCATTAAGGAATGCAGTTTTCACATCCATCTGCCATATCTTATAATCATGATAAGCTGCAATGGCAAGCAACGTTCGAATGGACTTCAGCATGGCTACCGGTGAAAAGGTATCCTGATAGTCAATGCCTTCGCGCTGACTATAACCTTTTGCCACCAGCCTTGCGTTAGGTCTCTACCTTGCTATCCGAACTTATTTTTCTTTTGTAAATTCATTTACACCCAATAGGTACTATACCTTCAGGCGGATCTACTAAGGTCCATACTTGGTTGGAATGCATGGAGTCTATTTCTGACTTCATCACATTCATCCATTTTTCGGAGTCGATGTCTAACATCGCTTCGTTGTAGATCATCACTATGATCTCTTTCTCCCATGAGGAACTCTTCCTCTATTTTCTCTGAAAGCATACCTAAGTATCTTTCAGGAGGATGGAAGATCCTACTGGATCTACGAAGTGGACGAGGTTCTTCATTTATTGGCTCAATGTGAATAGGTTCACTAGGCTCAATTGCCCGTTGCTCGTTGCTCTTCAGAGACTTTCTCTTCGAGCACAATTTTTCTCCCACTGCCTCTATCAAGGATAAACTGTTTTTCTAAGAAGATGGCATGTTGGCTCACAAATACTTTGTGATCCTTTGGGATGTAAAAATTATATCCTAACGACTCTTTAGGATATCCAATGAAATGAGCACCAATTGTCCTAGTCTCCAACTTGTCTGCCTGTTGTCGCTTGACTTGGGCCGGACATCTCCAAATCTTGAGATAACCAAGACTTGGTTTCTTACCATGCCATATCTCATACGGTGTGGTAGGAACGGCTTAGAGGGAACTCTATTCAATATGTAGATAGCTGTAAGTAGGGCATCTCCCCACAAGAATAAAGGTAAGTCAGTGAAGCTCATTGATGAGAGCACAAAAGTGCAATCGTCATACCATCTTAATTAGTATTATAGTTAATCTTTAATAATAAAATTAACTAATTAACATTGTATTTGTGTTTGAGTGCAAGTAATCCAAGAGACCCAATAACATTGGGTTTGAGCCCAAGGCCCGGCAGCCCAAGCTCTAGTCAAGCCAGCGTGCCAGCAATGCCCGCATCCCAGACTTCCTCCCTTGATCGTGCCAGCCGCATGCCAGCTTCCGTGCCAGGCCATCCGCGTCTCCAGCACGTCCCCACCATGCCTTACAGCCATCCAGCATCAGTTGATTCTGCCGCTTCCGTCCGTGACGCACCGGAATCCCAAACCCCCCAGGAACCACATTTCCAGCCTCCCAATGCGTTCATCCTCCCCTGTTTTCTCATCTTCCCGTCTCATCCCGCGTCCGCGACCCAATCCCAGCCGTGCGCCCATTCTGAAAATCTAGCATCAAGCCGCCCGCATCCGCACCATGATCTTCAGCCCCCCTCTCCCATGATCCCGCCTCACAGATCGCCCCCAAGCAAGCGTCCGTGAATGGCGTCTTCCCACCGCGTCTCCTCCATTCCAGCCATCGGCATTCAACGCCCACGTCCCAGACTCTACCGTGATCCAAGCTCCTCCGGAACCCCAGCGGCCATCGTCATGAATCCACACTCCCAGCTCATCTCGTGATCAAGATCCAGCGTCTCAGCCCCTCTCCCATGGATCCACTCCTCCCATCATCGTGCCCAGCCGCTCGCTTGCATCCATCTCCTCCAGCGATCCCGCGTGCATCAACTCCCGAAATCCAAGCCTCCCGTGATGCTAGCAGTGGTCCCAGCAAAGATCCCGCAACGCCCTTTCATCCAAATCCCATCCCCCGCGTCTGAGCTCCATGGATTGTGCCACAGTCAAGCCTCCGAGTCTGCCCCTTCCGGAATCCCAAGCATCCTCACTCGACATATAAAGAGGGTGGCCATCGGAAGAAGAAAGGGAGGGGGAGCTCTCGGTGCAGGCTGGGTGTTGAGCCAAAGAACAGGGGAGGCCCTGTTTTCTGAGAAGAAGGAAGAAAAAAAAATGTTATTTTAATTTTTCTTTTGTTTAGGTGTTCAACCGAGTTACTTGTTCCTTATTTTTTTTTTATTTTTTTTCTTCCTTACTCTTGTAAGCACTTGTCCTTTTATGCAATCCATAAATTTATTTTATGCAATCTATATTCCAGTCTGCAATTTTCCTAGCACTGTTTTCATCCAATTTATGCTAAAGCTTTAATTTCTATTGTTTTTAATTTCTATATTTTTAAGTTCCGTTCTTCAACTTCTGTAATTTTTCTTTTTATGCAATACAATTAAATCTTCCTTTATGCAATTTGTGTTCGCTTCAATCTTCTTGTTTTCATCCATTTTAATTTATGCCAAAACTCTTCTTTGATTAATTAAATAAATGCTTTTCGAATCTGAGTACCCTTTTTTTAGTTAGTTTCAATTAGAAAATCATATCAACATCCCCGACATAATATTTTTTTTTTATTATTCAAAAATCGCTTTTGAATTCGAGTGAACGTTTTTATTTTTAAGCAACTCCAATCGCCTCCTTGTGGATCAACCTCTTACAACCACTATTCTTCGAGTAGAAAAGGTAAGAGTAAAATTAAATTAAACTTTTTTTGTCGGTTCTAACAACGATCTGTTTAGCATATTTTTAGGTAAACAGGAACCGGACAACAAAATTTTGGCACCGTTGCCGGGGAGGCAAATCGAGAAGCAAGAACGATCACGAAGATCAAATTGGATTTTGGATGCCCGGAGTGAACGCACTCTGGTAGTAAGTTTTTATTTTTTTTCCTTATTTTGATTATTTTTAGTTTATAATTTCGTAGTTATTAAATTTTGAAATTTGAAATTTGAAATTTAAAGTTTTTTTAAAAAAGTAAAAAAAATAAAATTCAAAAAAAATGAAAAATTTCCAAAATTCAAAAATTCAAAAATTTAAATTCAAAATTTGAATTCTCAGATTCGAAATTTGAAATTTAAATTAAAAAAAGTTAAAAAAAATTATTATTTTTGCTAGTAATTGATAGGGTGCAATCTTCCGAGGTTATCATACCTCTATTGGGGCTCCTCACGGAGTAATCTCCAGAGCTTATTCAATGGGCATTCGGAGATTGACTGACGCATAAGGATTGTGTTTAGTTTACATTCAAGTTATGCTATATAAAAATCTAAATAAAAAAATAATAAAAATTAAAAAAATAAAAAAATAGTAAAAAAATAAAAAAAATTGCTTGCTTATTTAATCAGTACAACCTAATGACATTGCATAAACTTTAAAAAAATCATTAATTATTTGCTGCATTTAGTATTAAGCATTTGCATAAAATAATTTAAGGGCAAAACCTATTAAAAAGATAAGGTCGGAAAGTTATTACCTGTCCTTAGCCCAAAAATCACCACGTTGTATACATATCCTAAGCCAAATTAAATTAAAATCAATTAGACGTTGGCCTTAGGATTTTTGAGCTCAATTAGGCTCTTGGAAAGAAGCGGCTGAAAGCCACTCCAGTGAAAATTTAGTAATTGGTGATGTCTAGGAAAGTTTTACAATAGTGAGAACTGTTACGGGTATTGTGGTATCAGTGTATCCCTTCTAGCACCACCACACATCCCGGGACTTTTCTGGTCACTGGTTACTGGATCACTTAACTGGTAAGCTCAAGCTTAATCTGAAAGAGAGATTAGGAGCTGTCTAATCTAGGAGAGAATTTCAGAAACTTTTTAACCTGATAAATCTCTGTGCAACTAGATTAAAAGCTACTAAACCTTCTTTAACCTCAAGATTAAAGAGCCAATCCATTGTGTGGTGTTGATTGTGGTCATCTTGGTCTAGCCCTTCTTCTTATCTTTTAGGATTTCGTTTAGGAGTCGAGTCTAATTAAGTTGTGGATAATGTATGCATGGTAGAAGATCATTAAGGGGTAAGTTAACACCATTTAACCCAGAGGTTGGAAAAAATTATCGTCACATCCGATGAATTATTGATCAACCACCGATCTCTACAATGGGCGATTATATTAGAACCCTGAATGAATTATTCGCTCCTGCATCTGCTAGTCCACCTACATGTATAGTGTTGCCAATAAATAATGCAGCCCAATTTGAAATTCAAGCTGCAACAATAAATATGCTACCCAAATTCCATGGGTTTGAAAGTGAACAACCCTACATTCATCTAAATAAATTCATGACAATTTGTCAAACTTTCAAAAATCAAAATTTAGATGAAGAAAGTGTAAAATTGAGATTGTTCCCAATGACCTTAGAGGATCGAGCCGCGGCATGGCTATATTCTCTAGCTCCAAATTCCATCACAACATGGAAACAACTATCTAAGAAGTTCATGGCAAAATTTTACCCCATGATTAAAACAGAAAAAATTAAGGATGCCATAAGAACTTTCAGAGGAAAATCTAAAGAGAAATTTTTTCAAACTTGGGAACGATTCCATGACTTGTTGATCAAATGCCCACACCATGGGCTTGATAAGGCTGATCTGGTCCACTTCTTTTATAAAGGACTACCTCCGGCACATAGAAACATGATCGAGTCTATGCACAAGGATAGGTTCATGAACCAAACCCCGGATCAAGCCTATGAATTTCTTGTTGACTTAGCCGAGAACACCCAAAATTGGAGTAGCTATGGTGAAGAAGTAAATAGAGATGAGTTCGGGTCTAGAGAACCAAGTACCTACGGAATAAAAACAGACCCATAACTCAAAAATGTCATGTCCAATCTAGTAAATGGGATGAACAATTTAAGTAAAAAGTTTGATGCTTTCACTGTTTCCCCTAGTTCGAGTTCATACAAAGAGTCAAATCCCATCATAAAAGTGGAACACGAGCCACAAGGCTATGTATCTTATGTAACAGTTCTGAGCATCTAGTGGAGTGCTGTCCTAATCTGCCCACCATAAAGGCCGAGCAAGCAAATGCTCTAAATTCATATAGTGCCTTTAAGAAGCCCACTCCCAACTCGCTCAGCCCAGTTTACCATCCTGATAATAGGTTCCACCCAAATTTTTCATACAAGCAGAACGAACCTATTCAGCAAGGTGGTCCACCAGGTTTTCAGAACAACTTTCCCAGAATAGGTCCATCGCAAATGAACCAACCTTTGGTTCCATCTATACCTTCTTATAATGCCCCTATCCCACGCAACCTTCACCATTAGAAACCATGATGGCTAATATGATGAAACAACAATAAGATTTTATCAAGCAACAATAACAGACCAATACAGCCCAAGCCCAGACTAACCAATTCCATGCGCAAGCGATTGCAAAACTTGAGGTTAGTCTAAGCCAAATAGCAAACTCTCTAGGGGATAGAAAGAAAGGTGAACTACCTAGTCAACCAGTGCCTAACCCTAGTAGACAACAAAATCAAGGTCAGAGAGGTCAGTATCAAATCGATTCTAATGGAAATCCGACCTATGAAGTCCAGGCAATTACCACTTTAAGGTCTGGCAAGCAAGTGGACAATAAAATCCAACTTTCTGAACATGAAAAAGAAAATAAAAATGAATCCGATAAGAACCCTATTCAGAAGAGAGGTCAAGAACAGAATAAATCAGAAAAAAAGGAAGAACCCATAGAAACATACAAACCTAAGGTTTCCTTTTTCAGTAGACTTCAGGACTCCAAGAAACAATCTAACTTTGATGAAATAATGGAAGTCTTTAAAACTGTTCAAATAAATATACCTTTTCTCGATGCCATAAGATAAATTTCCTCCTATACAAAATTCTTGAAAGACCTCACCACGGTCAAAAGAAAAACCAGTATTCCTAGGTAAGCTGTTATGGCTGCACAAGCCTCATCTCTCATTCAACAACAGATTGCTCCGAAATTTAAAGACCCTGGTTGTCCCACCATTGAAATAAAAATAGGAGAGACGATCATCTAGAGAGCCCTATTAGATTTAGGAGCCAGTGTAAACCTACTTTCCTACAATGTGTACCAAAAGTTAGATTTGGGAGAATTAAAGCCCACAAATATTACCCTTTCCTTAGCAGATAGGACGGTGAAGTATCCCAAGGGGATTGTAGAGGATGTAATAGTGAAGGTAAACACGTTTTACTATCTTGTAGACTTCGTTATCCTTGAGACCGAACCTATAATACATCCAGACAATCACACACCTATAATTTTAGGTAGACCGTTCTTAGCCACGGCAAATGCTGTGATCAATTGTCGAAATGGGATGCTGAAGTTATCTTTTGGTAACATGAAAGTCGAGCTTAATGTCTTCAACATAAGTAAACAACCACCAGACGACAAAAAATAAATGAAGTTGACATGATTGAAAGTCTGGTTCAGGAGACTTTCTTACAAACTTATAATAAGGACCCTTTAGAGGCTTACCTTGCCCATTCCGAGGAAGGGGTCAAGCATGCGCCCCCTAATTCTGTTCCCCTTATGAGCATAGAAAGTCATCAGCCGACTATTCTTCCTCGGACTCTTCCAAAACCATTCTTAGATAATGGTTGAAAAAAAAAGGGGATCTATATTTTGTCTGGCTGAAGACATAAAACTTAGCGTTCTTGGAAGGCAACCCAACATGTAAATATTATAAAAAAATAATAATAATTAAATTAAAAAAAATAATAAATTACTAACATGCAGGTTTGGAGGTTTTTGGCCCCACTTGTCAATTTGCCTACCCATATCAGGTAACATCTCCTTTGTCCTATTACTGCTTTAAAATTTCTTTAACATTGTGGACAATGTTAGATTTGTATGGGGGTGAGAATATTTTTGATTTCTAAATAATAATAATAATAATAATAAAATAGTAATAAAAAAAGAGCACACAAAAAAGAAAAATAGGGGGGGGATTTCAAATTTTAACTCAAATTCCAATCTTTTTGGCTGTACAAACTAGGAATTGCTTTGACAATAGCTTTAAGTTAAGGAATAGGATAGCAATTCTAGCTTGAGTTTTCGTCCCACCTATCTTCTGCTAACATGATAAAAGATGATTAAGCACCTACACGTAAGCACATGAATAGTGGGGTATGTAAACTTATAACTAATATGAATACTTTTAATCTTCTGGATAATTTAAAGTTATATGTGTGATGAATACCCTATATAAAAAAATTAAAAAGAAAGAAAGAAAAAGAAGAAAAAAGAAGAAAAATATAAAATGAGTTTATTTTAAGTCTTCTCAATGAGTAACTGAGCCTCTTGCTTGGCAAGCAGTGAGTGTTCGCGTAAAAAGGTGAGGATGACTGAAATTAAACTCTGAATGACTAATTCGGCCTTGAAGCCTAGTTGACTTGAGTTATTAAGCCTGTTAGGGTGTCTTTACATCTAGTGCCCTGAGCCATCTGGATCGGGAGTTATTGGCCTAACACTCGCTACATGGGTTAGCTAGAAAGCTTAATAAGGCTAAATATTGCACAAGTCATTCTTCTTAGCATTCAGTCTGAAAAAAATAAAAAAAAATAAAAAAAAACTAAATAAATAAATCTGGGGTGTTCATTACCATTTAACTCTAGAAAGTCTCGAAAATTAGAGTGATCATGTTGGAAGTAAGTGAAAGCCACTCATTTATATGATACTATCTTGCACCTCACTACATTCTTGACTTGTTAGCAAATAGATGGGGTGTAATGAAACTTGAGTTAGAGTCTACTTAAATATGATAGCAACAAGTCTCTATTGTCCTTGCAATTCTAGTTTCATACAGTAATACTTGTTCAAATTTCAAGTTAAAAATTGGAAATCCCTGACTCATGAAGTTTGTGGGTAACTTCACTGTAAATCCTCACGAGACAACACTCGTCCACTAGGGTAACCTAGGGGTTTAAAGGCTTGCTGCACGTGCTAAGTACAATCGTGATGCTCTACGAAAGTGGGTACGTATCTCAATTTTTATGTACTTAGCTTCAATAAAAAGTCATGGGTTAGCTACATCTTTTGTGCCCTCATTTTATCATTTGCTCATTAATTGCTAGAGACTAGTAATAAGCTGGTTGGGGGGATGTGATGAGAGCACAAAAGTGCAATCGTCATACCATCTTAATTAGTATTATAGTTAATCTTTAATAATAAAATTAACTAATTAACGTTGTATTTGTGTTTGAGTGCAAGTAATCCAAGAGACCCAATAATATTGGGTTTGAGCCCAAGGCCCGGCAGCCCAAGCTTTAGTCAAGCCAGCGTGCCAGCAACGCCCGCGTCCCAGACTTCCTCCCTTGATCGTGCTAGCCACATGCCAGCTTCCGTGCCAGGCCGCCTGTGTCTCCAGCGCGTCCCCACCATGCCTTACAGCCATCGAGCATCAGTTGATTCAGCCGCTTCCATCCGTGACGCACCGGAATCCCAAACCCACCAGGAACCACATTTCCAGCCTCCCAATTCGTTCATCCTCCCCTGTTTTCTCATCTTCCCGTCTCATCCCACGTCCACGACCCAATCCCAGCCGTGCGCCCATTCTGAAAATCTAACATCAAGCCGCCCGCATCCGCACCATGATCTTCAGCCCCTCTCCTGTGATCCCGCCTCACAAATCGCCCCCAAGCAAGCGTCTGTGAATGGCATCTTCCCACCGCGTCTCCTCCATTCCAGCCATCGGCATTCAACGCCCACGTCCTAGACTCTACCGTGATCCAAGCTCCTTCGGAACCCCAGCGGCCATCGTCCCGAATCCACGCTCCCAGCTCATCCCGTGATCAAGATCCAGCATCTCAGCCCCTCTCCCATGGATCCGCTCCTCCCATCATCGCGCCGAGCCGCTCGCTTGCATCCATCTCCTCCAGCGATCCCGCGTGCATCAGCTCCCGAAATCCAAGCCTCTCGTGATGCTAGCAGTGGTCCCAGCAAAGATCCCGCAGCGCCCTTTCATCCAAATCCCATCCCCCGCGTCCGAGCTCCATGGATCGTGCCGCAGTCAAGCCTCTGAGTCCGCCCCTTCCGGAATCCCAAGCATCCTCACTCGACCTATAAAGAGGGTGGCCATCGAAAGAAGAAAGGGAGGGGGAGCTCTCGGTGCGGGCTGGGTGTTGAGCCAAAGAACAGGGGAGGCCCTGTTTTTCGAGAAGAAGGAAGAAAAAAAATGTTATTTTAATTTTTCTTTTGTTTAGGTGTTCAACCGAGTTACTTGTTCCTTATTTTTTTTATATTTTTTTTTCTTTCTTACTCTTGTAGGCACTTGTCCTTTTATGCACTCCATAAATTTATTTTATGCAATCTATATTCCAGTCTGCAATTTTTCTAGCACTGTTTTCATCCAATTTATGCTAAAGCTTTAATTTCTATTGTTTTTAATTTCTGTATTTTTAAGTTCCGTTCTTCAACTTCTGTATTTTTTTTTATGCAATATAATTAAATCTTCCTTCATACAATTTGTGTTCGCTTCAATCTTCTTATTTTTATCCATTTTAATTTATGCCAAAACTCTTCTTTGATTAATTAAATAAATGCTTTTCGAATCTGAGTACCTTTCTTTTAGTTAGTTTCAATTAGAAAATCATATCAACATCCCTGACATAATATTTTTCTTTTATTATTCAAAAATTGTTTTTGAATCCGAGTGAACGTTTTTATTTTTAAGCAACTCCAATCGCCTTCCTGTGGATCGACCTCTTACAACCACTATTCTTCGAGTAGAAAAGGTAAGAGTAAAATTAAATTAAACTTTGTTTGTCGGTTCTAACAACGACCTGTTTAGCATATTTTTAGGTAAACAGGAACCGGACAACACTCATCATGGACCTGACCATATCCAATAGGGTCTGATTCCTCCTTTCTGACACTCCGTTGAGTTGAGGTGTTCCAGGAGGTGTCTATTATGAAACTATACCATTTTGTTTGAGATAATCGCAAAACTCTCCACTAAGGTATTCTCCTCCTCGATCTGGTCGAAGAACCTTAATGAGTTTCCCTGTCTGTTTTTCTACTTCAAATCTGAATTCTTTGAACCTTTCAAATGCTTCAGATTTATGTCTCATAAGATAGATATAACCATACCGTGAAAAATCATCGGTAAAAGTAATAAAGTAGAAAAATTGATCCGCACATCGAATGGGCCACACACATCAGTGTGTACTAGGGCAAGTATTTCAGCAGACCTCTCCCCGTGTCCTACAAAGGATAATTTGGCCATTTTTTCTTGAAGGCAGGATTCACAAATCGGATATGACTCAGAAGTCAATGAACTCAAAAGCCCATGTTTTTCCACTTTGTTAATTATGTCTTCTCCTATATGACCAAGTCTGAGGTGCTACAAATATTTTTGATATATCTCATCTCTAGATCTTTTAGATCCTATGGTACTCACTGTATGCTCAGATACATTCACAGATACATCCATATGTAAGTGATAGAGACCGTCAATCATAAAACTACGTCCAAACAGTTTATTTCGTAAATAAATGGAAACATAGTCTTTATTGAAATTGAATTCATAATGTTCCTATGCTAGACAAGATACAAAAATCAGATTTCTGCTAGCACTAGGTATAAAATAACAATCTCTAAGTATTAAATTAAATCTTGACGGTAAATACAAAGGGAATGTGCCCACAACAATAGCAGCAACTCTTGCTCCATTGCCAACCCGTAGGGTTACCACACCTTCCGTAAGCCTTCTACTTTCCTTTAGACCTTGCATGGTAGTACACAAGTAAACACTAGAACCAGAGTCTATAACCCAACTGGAAATAGAAGAAACCGTTAGATTAGTTTCAATAATGAGCATGTTGATATACCTTCAGAAGGCGTGTCACCCTTCTTGCTCTTTATGTGTCCCATGTAGATAGGACAGTTCCTCTTCCAATAGCCGTCTTCATTGCAATGGAAACATTTTTCTTTGGGTTCGGCTTTCTTCTAAGGAACTTTCTTCTTCGGCTTTTTCTCGGTCTTCTGCTTCTTCGCAGGCTTCTTCTTCTTCCCAGTAGACTTTCTCTTGGAAGTAGAAGCTAGCTCAGCAGCGAGAACTGTACCCCTTGAACCTTTCAAGGCTCCCTCAGTTATCACCAACATATTCAACAATTCAAGTTTGGTGCATTCAATTTTATTCATATGGTAGTTTACAATAAACTGCCCATATGAAGATGACAACGATTGTAGGATCAAATTCATTTGCAAATCCTTGTGCATGGTCTGTTAGATATATGCCCTAGAAGCCAATCTAGCTGACACATTATTAATTTTGGAACATTATTTTGTACTTGACTTTATTATTATTGAATAATAAATGGGCATCTTTTTCATTCATATTGTTTATGTGTCTATGAATCGTCCAAAAAATTAATAAGATAATAATACATATTCTCAAGAGCTGAGAACTTGAGCCATGCATCATTGGTGATTAATTTCTAAATGCTCCTGATCAATGGATCATCACGAGGACGGTAATCGATCCGATAAGATCAGTGCACAGATCGCTTTCCTTATGGATGGACGAGACTCGAGTTCACAGTGTAGAGACACTGAAGTGATAGTACAGGTGCTTATTAGAGACAAGGGTATTGAGCGTGACCAAGACAAGAAGTCACTTGGATGTCTATCCACACGTCAGTGACTTATTTGATGTTGCAGTAGTGTGACTGGTCTTTTGACCTGCGGTGATTCGGCTACTCACAGTGAGGTTATTGTAGTTTGACTATACATATACATGGTCTCTAGTCATATGGGTCCTTGTAGTGTAGATTGGCTGCAGTAGGTTCACTGTAGGAGTAGGGTATGCACCTACATGGAATCTATCGACCTTGATAGATGAGGAGTGATCCTATGTGATTTATAAGACTGAGTTCTAAGACCTTGGCCAGGGCAGTATATACAGTGGAGAAAGAGTTTTCCACTCTCGAACTTAAGTCGAATAAATCTAGACATATGACAGACGACGGGGTTTGACGAGTTATCCATGACCTCCGTTCTGTAGGAATCTACGATAGAAGGACTGTATCATACGATAACTACACCTAGAGGTTCATCATTCCATTTTACTAGGTTGCCACTACATGCTGCTAGGTGTCACTGGTGGATGGTGAGACTCATAGGGACCATCTTGATGGTCGATGATCCCTGATGAGTTGAGTTGGAATTGTTTCAACCCATTGAAAGAAGTTTTCAATGATATTGCGATAGAGATCGCAATATATCTCACTACCAGTTAGAATAGAACCTATGGGATCACACACATTAGAGGTATTGACCGATCCGATGGTTAAATTGTGATTAGAAATCACAAATAATCAATTTGATTGATAATTGGTTAACCCGCTAAGAGTTAGTGAGTTGAAGAAGGAATAATTGCAATTGGATTGCAATTTAATTTAATTAATTGGACTTGATCACGAGTTCTACTTGGAGTAGGATTCTTGGAGTCCTAATTGGATTAGGATTTCAAATTAAATTAAAGTCTTATTTGGAGTAGAATTTCTAAAGTCCTAATTGCCTTAGGGCTGAAATTTAATAAGTACTAATTAGATTAGAATTTTCTTAAGTTCTAATTAATTTTAATTTTAATCTAATTAATTAAAGGACTCCTAATCGGAGTAGGATTGAAAAGTTCAATTGAGTCATGGTTCAATTAAATCCTAATTAGATTAGGATTTGGAGGAAATTGAAATGGGTGCAAATTCTATTTTGAATAGGATTGAATCCTAGCACTTGGACCCAACCCTCCCCACTTAATCTAATTAAGTGGGGGCTAACCAAATGGGAGAAGAGGGAGGGGCCTATGCCCCTCCCTTGGCTGGTGGCGTGAAGGAAAAAGGAGGGGCCATGCCCTTCCTATTTTGAATTCACAAAGGGATAAAGAGAGGTGAAGGAAAAAGGAGGGGTCATGCCCCTCCTATCTCTATCCACACACCATAAAAGAGGGGTTCAAAGGGGCTCCAAATTTTTTATGGTTTTTCTTGGAATTTTTGGCAGCAAGGAACCTCCTTCCATTCCTCCTTTCAGCCACAAGGAAGCAAGGGAAAAGAAGCTCTTGTGTTGCCCAGTAGATACAACCCAAGAGGGGGGGGGGGGGTGAATTGGGTCTTTTAAAACTTTTCAACTACTTCTAAACTTTTCGATTAATTAAGCTAAGTTGTATAGATGCACAGTGGAATTTAAACTTAGCAATAGTTTGATTCTAATCTGATCAAGATTAAAATTATTAATGAGCGGACTCAATAAACAATTAGTCTAGATTTCTCCAAGCAAGCATTTCAATATAATGAATCTTAATGTAGTTTTATTAAAAGAAACTTGATTAAACAATTTGAATATACTTGCAACTAAAGGATGCGCGGATAAGAGTTAAGCAAGCAATTCAATTAGATATTTATCTAAGTAAGTAAGTGAGAAAATTAAACAATGAAATAAAGCATCACAAACACAACAAACGTATAGTGGTTCGGTGCACCCCAGCACCTACATCCACTTCCCAAGACCTCTTGGGAATTTCACTATAATCCCTCAGATTACAGCCGGTTGTTTTACAAGCTCACAACCTAACTTGTTGTTTTCACAAGATCACAACGAACTCGGTCGGTTTTCACAGGCTCACCGACTAGAATCACTCGATTGTTTTTCCGAGTTCACAATCAAATCCAGTTGGTTTTTCCCGGTTCACCAACCACAACCTTACACCATTGGTTTTTCCTTTGGCTTACCAACAAATCTTAACCCCTTGATTCAATCCCTTGATTGAATCAAGTTACAAGATATTAGAATAAGAGTTTAAAACAAATACAAGCTTCTTAAACAAGCAGATATGACAATGTAAACAAATAGAGTAAAGAGAAGAAGCCCTCAACCAAGTTTTGCAAATGAAGGAACTCGGCTTCTTCTTTACTTGACCCTCTTCTGATTTCGCACGAGGTAGAGGATCACTGAGGCAGCACACAGTTGGAGAGGAAGCCTTGGGATTTACTAAGATGCTCTTCTTCTCTCTCTTTTGCTTTGAATAACCTTTTTGTGCTTTTGGGAGGTTTCTCTTGAAATCTCTTTGAAAAATCTTTGCTATGTGTTCTCTCCCACTTCCTTAACTTCTCCCCTAGCTCTTCCCTTGATTTTATAGCTTTGGATGGCGTGGGAACAAAAATCTAGCCGTTAGAGACAAAAATAGAGCTGTTAGAGTTGAGAAAAAACTACCCGTTATGCCTTCCAGCATGCTCGAGTCGACTCGGCTGAAGCAGGAGTCGACTCGTGAAAAGGAGTCTGCCGACACTGTAGCTGGGAGTCGACTCGGGCACTGTAGCGCTGAAGTAGGAGTCGACTCGAGCACTGTAGCGCTGAAAATTAACTCTCTGCCTTTTTGTCTGTTCTCAGTCGGAGTCGACTCGCAGAGTCTCGGAGTCGACTCGAGCACTGTTCCTTGAAACTCCAGAGTGTCAGAGTCGACTCTGAACTTCCAGGAGTCGACTCGAGGACTATTCTTTTGAATCTTTCTTTCAATTTGCTCCTCCAACTTGAATCCTTTGAACTTGAAACTTGGGCCAATGAAGTATAACTTTCTTTCAACTTTTTGAGAGCTTTTGAGGCCTTCTTGTATTTTTCCAACTTGCTATGTTCCTTGCAAAACAAATTATCTTTCTTCTTGCAACACAAACATTAGTAATTATACTTCAAGATTTTGTGATCATCAAAATCAATCTTTAAATCATTCTTTGGGTCATCAATCTCTCCTGTTGCCCAGATAGACAACCCAAAAGGGGGGGGGGGGGGGGTGAATTGGGTTTTAAAATAATTTAGATAATTTAAAACGTTATGGATGATTAATTAAAAACTATTGCAAGTTATTTAATTAATTACTATGTTCTGTGAGTAATATGAAATGAGAAGAAGGAGAGACAATCAATCACAAACACAAGTTTTATAGTGGTTCGGAGCTAACCCTTGCTCCTACGTCCACTCCCCAAGTCTCACTTGGGAATTCACTATAATCCCCTTGGATTACAGCCGGTTGTTTTCCAAGCTCACAACCAAACTTGTTGTTTTACGAGCTCACAACGAACTCGGTCGGTTTTCCCAGGCTCACCGACTAGAACCACCTCCGATTGTTTTCTCGGGATCACAATCGAACCCTTACACACGTTGGTTTTAACTCGGCTCACCAACCAACCTCAATCCCCTTGATTCAATCCCCGATTGAACCAAGTAAATACAAGTTGTAGAAAGAAAACAGAAAATGAGCTTCTCAAAAAGCAGATGAAAACAATATGAATAATAAATGAAGTTAAGAAGCCTCAAACGCTTTTAGATTGGAGATGAGGAATGGCTTCTTAAACTTCTGGTCTCCTCTTGAAAGAGTAGTCGACTTGAATGCAGGAGAAGGAGGCTTTAATTGCTGGGAAGATGTAGTTGGAAGCAGTAAATGCAGATCTTCCTCTTTTTCGTTGAAGACCACGTTGCAGAGCTTGAATGCTTGATTAGTTGGAGTGAAATCGTTGTTCCCCTTCCTTGCTACAGTCCTCTGTGGCTATTTAAGCCAACCCCCACGGAAACTAGCCGTTAGAGTGCTTTTTCTGCCCGTTCTGAACACTCTGCGCAGCCTGACAATATGACCGTTGGTGGGTTGGAGTCGACTCGCGCGATCAGGAGTCGACTCGGCTGTAGCGGGAGTCGACTCAAGCTTTTCCGGAGTCGACTCGGCAACTGTTCCAAATTTGAATTAAAGTTGCCTTCACGACTGGGAGTCGACTCGTCTTGACCTGGAGTCGACTCGTCAACTTCTGGAGCTGACTTGGCAATTTTGGAGTCGGCTCATCCACTGAAGTCCGTGGATCCAATTTTGAATTTTGTCCACTCGAGTCGACTCGACTGTCCTGGGAGTCGACTCGAATCTCAGAGCCCGAACTCCCGATCCTCTGTCTTTTGGCTCGTCCAGTCTTGGAGTCGACTCGAACTTCCTTGGAGTCGACTCGGCTCTCAGTTTCCGAAAGATGGTCTTCTGCCTTTTGACGTGAAGCTGTCTTGGAGTCGACTCGAGCTGTCTGGGAGTCGACTCGAATCTCAGAGGCAGTAACTTGGTTTTCTGTCTGTCTTGGGGTCGCGGTGTCTTGGAGTCGACTCGCGTATTGCGGGAGTCGACTCGAATCTCAGAGTCCATAAAATGGTCTCTGACTTTCTTTGTGTACCGCTGAGAGTCGACTCTTGCTTTCTTTGGAGTCGACCTGTCAACCATCGGAGTCGACTCGCGTTCCACTGGAGTCGACTCGAATCTCAGACCCGAAAACTGCTCTCTGACTTTTCTGCCTGTGACTGCTTGGAGTCGACTCTTACTTCCCTGGAGTCGACTTGGTGAACATTGGAGTCGACTCGCTGACAGGTTCTGAGTTGATCCTTTCTGTTCTTCTGTCTGTTCTCAGTCGGAGTCGACTCGTACTCATCTGGAGTCGACTCGAGCTCGTGCCAGTGAACTTGATACGCTTGGAGTCGACTCGTGATACTCGGGAGTCGACTCGAGTCTCAGACATTGGTTCAAACAGACTCCTTAACTTATCCAACAATTATGAACCAAGTCTTGGGACACTTAGACAGGATTTTCACTGAAACACTCAATTGAATTCATTAGTAATTAAAAGATATACTCAAATGCTTTGAGCTCATCAAAATCAAATGGGGTTTTAATCAATCACTCCACAATCTCCCCCTTTTTGATGATGACAAAACATTGAGTATATGTAAAATGAATTGCTCAATAAATAATAAAATAAAATCCATAAATGAATTCAAATGTCTGGTAATTCAATTTATCCAAGCTTGAAAGAAGTGAAACATTAAATTTTGGAGTTAAAGCTCCCCCTTTCATTTGGAATTATATAAGCCTTTATATTATGCAATCAATTGTTTGGCTTATATGTCATTAATGATTTAGTTTGATTAAAATTCAGATTCTCCCCCTCAACATATGCATTCAACTATGTTTTGATTCTCTGAATTTCCTTTTAATGCTTTGAAGTTTTTGAACTGAATTTTTTGGTTTTTAGAGGGAAAATCTGTCAATTTGTTCATGAGTAGGATTCAGCTAATCTCCGAATATCCCTTGAATAGATTCTGGAGATTACTCCATTAGGAGCCCCAAAAGAGAGATAATGAGCCTCGAGGTACCGAATCCACTTAGAACAAATTTGTGTATGTTTTTAAGAGTTTATCTTTTTATTGATTTCTTTTACATATTTTATCCATATTTCTCCCCTTTTACATATTTTATACATATTTCTCCCCCTTTTTGTCATCATATCAAAAAGGAGGTAATCACACACAATCAATGGCACAAATGGCACAACCAATCATCAAATGGCACAGAAATGAAGATAAGATGTCTACTCATTGTATTGATATGAATGTGAATACATTTGAGCATACAATAAGTAAAGCAAAACAATACAAAACAAAGCAAAAAGAACATCTACGGTCTCCTCGAGGATGAAGATCCCCCCCTCGAGGATGTATCTCCCCCTCTCGATGAGGTGGCTCCTCCTCTCGAGGATGTGGCTCCTCCTCTCGAGGATGGTGCTCCTCCTCTCAATCGGCTCTGCTCCATGAGGAGGGTGACTGCATCTGTAACATGTCCGAGCTGCGTGATAATAGACGTAGTGGCTCTGCTATGTGTAGTGGAGAGCTCAGTCACCGACGTCTGAAGCCCAGTCACTGACGTCTGAAGTGCGTCCAGTTTGTCGATGAGTACATTCGACAAGCGCTCGGCCCCCTCGGTGGTGGTGTGCATGTCACGACCTATGTCCTCTCGCATCTGTCGAGTGGTGCTCGTGACCTCACTCATGCTCTGGAACTGGGCCTGGACCAAACTCCGGACATTGTAGATCTCTTCCCGTACATGAGCCGTCATGTCAGTCACGGCTGTCAAGGAAGGGACCAACTGAGAAGATACGGGTGCAGGAGTGGGAGCAGGCACCGCACCTCGGAGCTCCCGAAGCAGCTCATCCCTCACCTCTCTGACTATCTCCTGTTGCAGCTCCCGGAGCTGCTCAGGATCAATCCGGACCGCCATAGAGGGTGGTGCCGAGGAGGAAGGTCCGGCGGAGGTGGTAGGAGCAGGAGGAGTGGATGGAAGGTCTGGATGGTCTGGAAGGTCTGGGTAGTCTGAATCGGGCTCAGGACTGAGTGAAGGTCTGGTGGTCTGAGCGGTGAGGGTAGACTTCCTAACCCATACTCCCTCTCTCTTCCGAAACCCCATCCTGTGTAGGGTCCCCGCACGCGTGCGATCAGTCCATCGCAAAGCGCGAAAGGGCTCCCCCTCAGGAATGGGAACCTCGTACTCCCTAAACAGAAGGGTGAATATCATGCCATATGGGAGGGTGAGCCTAGGTCTATCTAGGGGCTCACACATGTATCGATATATGAGTTTAGGGAAGTTGATTGGGGTGTCATGAAGCATATAGAACATAAGAGCTAGGTCCCTCTCATTTACAAAATCAAATCTCCCTGTCTTAGGGAAGATGGACCTAGACAGTATACTCAAGAGGATCTGCATCTCAATCGGTAGTGAGCTGGCGGATACCTCGTCTACGGGTGACTGGGGTGGATGCCCGAGAACGGCCGTAAGGGCCTCAACTCTGTCCTCGGGATGTGTGGGAGCCACCCCTACTAGTGGAAGGTGGAGGATGTGGCCAATAAGATCCTCCGTGACAAACACAGGGACACCGGCTACTGTGCCCTCGATACCCCCATCTCCCCGATGGACGGTACCGTAAAACTCTCTAACGAGCTCTGGATATGTGGGGAGGTCCAATGTAAGGAAAAACTCTAAGCCCTGGACCCTAAGTCTTTCACCTATGGTGAACCCTTCCCGGGAGAGGAAGTCGAAATCGACATACCTCCCGGTGGAGACGACCTTCCCGGCCAATGGCCTCGCGGGAACCGCCCTAGGCGGGGAACGAGCCGGAGGTGGTTGCCTCGCGGGATCGTGCCGCGCCTTGGAGCGCCGCTCGGGACCGGCCTCGGGACGGGACCTCTTCCTAACCACGGTCTTACGTGGCATTTTGACCTAAAATGGAATGAAGAACCTAAAGGACGGAGAAGGGTCGACGGAGGAAGCTTGGGACGGACCGGAGACGACCTAGGAACGGACGAAAACCCTAAGAACCGGTGAAAAATCGACGAAAAAAGGGTTGGAGATGATCGGGGACGACCTAGGAGTCGGCTCTAGGGCTTTTTGAACAGTGGCGGCTTGAGAGAAAAGTGTTTTCGAAACGACAAATCTAGGGTTAAAAAGTCGGATCCCGACTGCGAGTCGACTCCACTGAGTCGCGAGTCGACTCGACCTCGAGTCGACTCCAGAATATGCGCGAGTCGACTCTCCTTATGCGCCTGTAGGCCTCGAGTCGACTCCCGACAATATGCGAGTCGACTCCCCCTCTGCTGCCATCTTTGCGAGTCGACTCCCGCCAATGCGCGAGTCGACTCCCCCTTAGGAGCCGGCTCTGTAACTTACTCGAGTCGTCTCTAACCTTGGCACGCACCTAAAAATCATGCTATAATCGTGCCAAATGAGGGAAAATCACCTAATTAAGATCTGATTTGATGATCATTGAAAAGGAACTCTATTTTAACCACGTTGTAATCATCAAAATCAATGAATCTAGTGGAAACTACCACTAGGATGGATCAATCACTCCTAATCCCCTCCTAAGCACACTAAACCTCTCTTCACTTAGGGATTTTGTAAAAATATCTGCTAATTGATTATCAGTACAAACAAATTGGAGTGTCACATCACCATTCAATACATGATCTCTTATGAAGTGATGTCTTATCTCAATGTGTTTAGTTCTTGAATGTTGAATTGGATTTTTAGTTAGATTTATGGCACTTGTATTATCACAATTAATGGGAATTTTATCTTGTTTAATGCCATAATCTTCTAACTGTTGTTTAATCCATAAGATTTGAGCACAACAACTCCCGGCTGCAACATATTCAGCTTCTGCAGTGGATAATGCAACCGAGTTTTGTTTCTTGCTAAACCATGAGATAAGGTTTTCTCCTAGAAATTGACACGACCCGCTGGTACTTTTTCTATCAAGCTTACATCCAGCGAAGTCTGAATCTGTGTATCCTATTAAGTTTAGGCTAGATTCTTTAGAGTACCATAGCCCTATGTTCTTAGTTCCTATTAAGTATTTAAAAATTCTCTTAACTGCAGCTAGGTGTGTTTCTTTAGGATTAGCCTGATATCTAGCACACATGCACACACTAAACATAATATCAGGTCTACTTGCAGTAAGATACAGTAAAGATTCTATCATACCTCTATAAAGTTTTTGATCTACAGATTTACCTGATTCATCTTGGTCTAATTTGCATGATGAGCTCATGGGGGTGCTGATTGATTTGTTTCCCTCCATATCAAACTTCTTGAGCATCTCCTTGATATATTTAGCTTGATTGATGAAGATGCCTCCTTCAGACTGTTTGATTTGAAGCCCGAGGAAGTAGTTCAGCTCTCCCATCATGCTCATCTCAAACTCACTCTGCATCAAATTAGCAAACTCTTCGCAGAGGCGATTGTTAGTAGCACCGAAAATGATATCATCAACATAAATCTGTACTAATAACATATCCTTATTTTGCTTTTTCAGAAATAATGTTGTATCTACATTTCCCCTAGAGAATTCATGTTCTAATAGGAATTTGCTAAGCCTCTCATACCATGCTCTAGGTGCTTGTTTTAAACCATAAAGTGCTTTGTTTAGTTTATATACATGATTGGGATATTGATGATTTTCAAAACCAGGAGGTTGTTCTACATATACCTCCTCATTAATATACCCATTTAAAAAAGCACTTTTTACATCCATTTGATATAGTTTGAAGTCCTTAGAGCATGCATATGCTAATAATAATCTAATAGCCTCAAGTCTAGCTACGGGAGCAAAGGTTTCATCAAAATCTATGCCTTCTTCTTGATTATAACCCTTTGCTACTAGTCTAGCCTTATTCGTTATAACAATTCCATTTTCATCTAGCTTATTTTTATATATCCATTTAGTACCTATAATTGGATATTCAGAAGGTCTCTCTACTAGATTCCACACTTTGTTTCTAGTAAATTGGTTTAGTTCTTCTTGCATTGCATTTATCCAATTTACATCATTTTCGGCTTCTTCTATATGTTTGGGCTCAAAGTGTGAAACAAAAGCTAGATGGTTATTCAAATTCCTAAGGGATGCTCTAGTCCTAACGGGTTGAGATGGATCATCTAGAATTAGTTCCTTAGGATGCCCATGAGCATACCTCCAAGCTTTAGTTAGCCCATGATCCACAATACCCTCTTGGCTTGATGATTCTCCTTCAATCAACTTTTGATTATTATCTTGAAATCCCATCTCATCTATCTTTTCTTCAAGTATTTCAACATCATCATCAAAATTAATCTTCTTACTAGACGAGATGTCACTAGAGTCATCAAAAACAACATGTATAGATTCTTCTATAACTAAGGTTCTTTTATTAAAGACTCTATAGGCTTTACTAGTTGTAGAATAACCTAAGAATATTCCTTCATCCGATTTAGAGTCAAATTTACCTAGATTATCTTTCCCATTATTATGAACAAAATACCTACATCCAAAAACATGAAAGTAATTAACTTTTGGTTTTCTGTTTTTCCAAAGTTCATAAGGTGTTTTCTTTATAATGGGTCTTAACAAAACTCTATTTAATATATGGCAAGAAGTATTAATGGCTTCTCCCCAAAAGTACTTAGGGAGGTTACTTTCACATAACATAGTTCTAGCCATTTCTTCTAGTGTTCTATTTTTCCTTTCCACAACTCCATTTTGTTGTGGTGTCCTAGGTGCTGAAAAATTATGGGTTATCCCCTTTTTACTACAAAACTCCTCAAATGACTGATTTTCGAATTCGGTACCATGGTCACTTCTAATAGCTATTACTGAGTTATCTCTAGCATTGGTTACTTCTTTATGGAATTTCTTAAAGACAGAAAATGCTTGATCCTTATGTGCTAGGAACATGACCCATGTGTACCTAGAATAATCATCTACAATGACTAGACCATATTTATTTCCACCTAGGCTTGTTGTTCTAGTTGGACCGAATAGATCCATGTGTAATAATTCTAGAGGTCTAGAAGTAGAGACACATTTTATGGATTTAAATGAGTTCCTAGATTGTTTGCCAAATTAACATGCTTCACATATTTTGTTCTTTTCGAATTTTAATTTTGGCAAACCTATCACGGAGTCTCTTTTAACTAGTTTAGTTATTGTGTCCATGCTTGCATGACCTAACTTACGGTGCCATAACCAACTAGCATCATTTTCTTTAGTTTCATTAACAACTAAACATTGGTTATGTTTTGCAAGATCTTCTAGGTCTACAACATATACATTTCCACGCCTAATCCCTTTAAAAACTAAACTATTATCATTAGGATTTGTTATAATGCATAGTGATGGTTTAAACATAACATCATATCCTTTATCACATAATTGACTAATGCTTAACAAGTTATGCTTAAGACCATCAACATATCTAACATTATCTATAAAAGTAGAAGGGGTGATTTGAACTTTACCAATACCAATGATGTGACCTTGGTTGTTGTCTCCAAAAGTCACAGCACCTCCCTTCTTAGCTTCGAGGGTGAAGAATTGATCTTTATCACCCGTCATGTGCCTTGAGCAGCCACTATCCAAATACCAGCAGTTTTTGTTGACCTTGGCTGCAAGACACTCCTACACAAGCAAATCATGTCATCTTAGGTACCCAAGTTTTCTTGGGTCCTTCATGGTTAGTCAAGTTGGTTCCTTTTGGAATCCATACCCTTTTTATTTTCCTTTTTGTTTTACTTTTCCTATAGTCACATACATTTACCTTATGTCCGATGGTTCCACAACAAAAGCAGGTTATTTTCTTAGTTTTAGTTTCCCCAGCTTTAACAAAGAAGTTACTAAGAAATTTTTGTTTATTTCTTGGTTTATATCCTAACCCCGCTTTATTAAATACGGCTCGTTGACTATTAAGTATCATGTTTAACTTTTCAGAACTATAGGTAAATTTTTCAACTAAGGGTTTGTATTTATTAAGTTCTTTAGTTAGTGTTTGATTTTCTGCTTTTAGATCATCAAGTTCTTTTGTGAGATCCTTGTTTAGGATTTGTTTATGGTTTTTGGGTTCTAATGTTTCTTTATTTAGCCTTTCATTTTCTTTAGTTAAGGTATTAGTCTTTTGAGTTAAAAGTTTATTGCTTGTCTTAAGTTCCATATTTTCTTTGGTGATTAAGTCCTTATCCTTAACTAATTTATCGTACTTAAGTATGTATGATTGATTAGCTATTTTTAGTTCTTTATTCTTCAGATTTATTGCCTTATATTCTATCATTAATTCATTAAAAGCATCATAAAGCTCATCAAAAGTAAAATCTAAAGGTGATTCGGATGTTACCTCACTTTCATTGGCCATGAAGCAGAGATTGGCCTTTTCCTCTTGTTCCTCATCCGATGAAGAGGATGATGAGTCGGAGTCGGATAGAGTCGTGACAAGAGCCTTCTTCTTTTTGTACTTGCTCCCCTTTTTCAGTAAAGGGCATTCAGCTCTTATGTGACCCGGCTTCTTGCACTCGTAACACCCAATCCCCTCGTTTTTCCTTTCCTTACCTTTGTCCTTGCGGTAGAAATTTGAGGGGCCTCTCCTTTGATGATAGGACTTCTTGTGGTTGATGAATCTCTTGAACTTGCGCACAAGAAGAGCCTCACCATCATCTTCCTCATCCTCTTCTTCGTCACTGCTGCTACTGCAAGATAAGTCCTTGTTAGATGAAGTAGATTTTAGAGCTATTACCTTTTTCTTATGGGAGGACTCTTCCTCGTTGTGTTATTTCATGGTTAGCTCGTGCGTCATTAGGGATCCAAGAAGCTCCTCTAGTGGTAACTTGTTCAAGTCCCTGGCTTCTTGGATTGCCGTCACTTTAGCTTCCCACGACCTAGGTAGACACCGAAGGATTTTCCTGACAAGATCACTGTTAGTATAGCTCTTGCCAAGGCTTTTTAGGCCATTGACAATGTCTGTAAACCTAGTGAACATGCTAGTGATTGTCTCATTAGAATCCATTCTAAATAGTTCATACTTATGAACCAGTATATTTATTTTGGATTCTTTAACTTGATTTGTGCCCTCATGGGTCACTTCAAGTCTATCCCAAATCTCTTTTGCAGAGTTGCAAGTAGAGACCCTATTGAATTCATTTCTATCTAAGGCACAATAAAACACATTCATAGCTTTAGAGTTTAGTTGTGCCTTCCTCATGTCATGTTCATCCCAATCCGTTTCTAGTTTGGGTACCTTGACACCATCTACATATATGGATGGGATGTATGGCCCATTTACTACAATAGTCCACATCTCATAGTCTTGGGCTTGGATGAATATTCTCATCCTAGCCTTCCAATATGAGTAGTCAGACCCATTAAAGAATGGGGGTCTTTGGGTGGACTGACCCTCAATGTGGGAAGATCCAAATGGGGTTGTCATTTTGATCTTTTACTCTTGGGTGGAAGAGTTTAGGCTCTGATACCACTTGTTGCCCAGATAGACAACCCAAGAGGGGGGGGGTGAATTGGGTTTTAAAATAATTTAGATAATTTAAAACGTTATGGATGATTAATTAAAAACTATTGCAAGTTATTTAATTAATTACTATGTTCTGTGAGTAATATGAAATGAGAAGAAGGAGAGACAATCAATCACAAACACAAGTTTTATAGTGGTTCGGAGCTAACCTTTGCTCCTACGTCCACTCCCCAAGTCTCACTTGGGAATTCACTATAATCCCCTTGGATTACAGCCGGTTGTTTTCCAAGCTCACAACCAAACTTGTTGTTTTACGAGCTCACAACGAACTCGGTTGGTTTTTCCAGGCTCACCGACTAGAACCACCCCCGATTGTTTTTCCGGGATCACAATCGAACCCTTACACACGTTGGTTTTAACTCGGCTCACCAACCAACCTCAATCCCCTTGATTCAATCCCCGATTGAACCAAGTAAATACAAGTTGTAGAAAGAAAACAGAAAATGAGCTTCTCAAAAAGCAGATGAAAACAATATGAACAATAAATGAAGTTAAGAAGCCTCAAACGCTTTTAGATTGGAGATGAGGAATGGCTTCTTAAACTTCTGGTCTCCTCTTGAAAGAGTAGTCGACTTGAATGCAGGAGAAGGAGGCTTTAATTGCTGGGAAGATGTAGTTGGAAGCAGTAAATGCAGATCTTCCTCTTTTTCGTTGAAGACCACGTTGCAGAGCTTGAATGCTTGATTAGTTGGAGAGAAATCGTTGTTCCCCTTCCTTGCTACAGTCCTCTGTGGCTATTTAAGCCAACCCCCACGGAAACTAGCCGTTAGAGTGCTTTTTCTGCCCGTTCTGAACACTCTGCGCAGCCTGACAATATGACCGTTGGTGGGTTGGAGTCGACTCGCGCGATCAGGAGACTCGGCTGTAGCGGGAGTCGACTCGGCAACTGTTCCAAATTTGAATTAAAGTTGCCTTCACGACTGGGAGTCGACTCGTCTTGACCTGGAGTCGACTCGTCAACTTCTGGAGCTGACTTGGCAATTTTGGAGTCGGCTCATCCACTGAAGTCCGTGGATCCAATTTTGAATTTTGTCCACTCGAGTCGACTCGACTGTCTTGGGAGTCAACTCGAATCTCAGAGCCCGAACTCCCGATCCTCTGTCTTTTGGCTCGTCCAGTCTTGGAGTCGACTCGAACTTCCTTGGAGTCGACTCGGCTCTCAGTTTCCGAAAGATGGTCTTCTGCCTTTTGACGTGAAGCTGTCTTGGAGTCGACTCGAGCTGTCTGGGAGTCGACTCGAATCTCAGAGGCAGTAACTTGGTTTTCTGTCTGTCTTGGGGTCGCGGTGTCTTGGAGTCGACTCGCGTATTGCGGGAGTCGACTCGAATCTCAGAGTCCATAAAATGGTCTCTGACTTTCTTTGTGTACCGCTGAGAGTCGACTCTTGCTTTCTTTGGAGTCGACCTGTCAACCATCGGAGTCGACTCGCGTTCCACTGGAGTCGACTCGAATCTCAGACCCGAAAACTGCTCTCTGACTTTTCTGCCTGTGACTGCTTGGAGTCGACTCTTACTTCCCTGGAGTCGACTTGGTGAACATTGGAGTCGACTCGCTGACAGGTTCTGAGTTGATCCTTTCTGTTCTTCTGTCTGTTCTCAGTCGGAGTCGACTCGTACTCATCTGGAGTCGACTCGAGCTCGTGCCAGTGAACTTGATACGCTTGGAGTCGACTCGTGATACTCGGGAGTCGACTCGAGTCTCAGACATTGGTTCAAACAGACTCCTTAACTTATCCAACAATTATGAACCAAGTCTTGGGACACTTAGACAGGATTTTCACTGAAACACTCAATTGAATTCATTAGTAATTAAAAGATATACTCAAATGCTTTGAGCTCATCAAAATCAAATGGGGTTTTAATCAATCACTCCACATCTCCCTTTTTGATGATGACAAAACTTGGAGTATGTGCAATATAAAATATATTGTGTTCTAGAACTAATGCATAGCTCAGTTGCATGAAGTAGAAAACATATATCTTTAAAATATACTTCATGATAATGCTTTAGATTTAATCAACTTAATATAATCAACACATAAAGCATTATGAGCATATACTCAGATATTTCTCCACCTTTTTGACAACATCAAAAAGGTTGCAAGATAATGAAACATTAAGCACAAAGCAGTAAATGATACTCAAATATTCCTTTTCCTTATTGTACTCTAATTTTCAGTCAATGCATGTCGAATTATTGCACAAATATGAATCATATAACTCAAGTCAATAATGTCAGAATAAGATTAATGAGCATAGATTAGAGCCAATTAAGATGATTTCAGAGCAAATTATAATGAGAGCACATCGAATGTGATTCCAAAGATAGTTTTCAAATCAAGTGTAGGTGGAACCTTTTTCAAGTTAATTCAAGGAGTATCAAGACTGATATTTAAAGAATGCACGAATGAAAATCTAACCCCCTTTTTTTTGAAAGATCTTTAATAACAATTATGAAAGCTTATTCATTTAAGATCTTTTGCCCAATATATTAAATATATAGCAACATGAGAGCAATCTAATCAATTTTTTAGAGTATAATATCAAAACTTATATACTCGAAAAATATAACATCATGTTGGATCATTAATTCTTAATGACTTCAAAGTTCTTTTATGATATAAAAACATTGGGGCACAAAATACCGAAACATGAATTCATGCAATTTATAATATATCTTAGAGCATACATAAAATTCAAAGCTTTGAAGGTTCTTTTAGAGCTGTTTTAAAGACTTTCTTTTACTCCATTGAAGAGAAACACATTTTGATACATATAAAAATGAATTGGCACAAAATTGAAGCTCTAAAGAGCAAGCGATATCGTCAGTATTATGGTATTGACTATGATGAGACGTTTTCTCCTGTGGCAATGCTCAAATCCATTTGGATTATGCTTGCGATAGCAGCACACTTAGATTATGAAATCTAGCAAATGGATGTAAAGACCGCTTTTCTAAATGGAGATTTAGAAGAGGAGGTATATATGATGCAACCTGAAGATTTTATATCTGCAGACGAGTCTAAGGTGTGCAAGCTTCAAAAATCCATTTATGGATTAATGCAAGCTTCACGGAGTTGGAACATACGATTTGATAAGGTGATCAAATCGTATGGCTTCATTAAGAATGAAGAGGAACCTTGCATTTATAAATGGGCAAATGGTTCAGTTATCATATTTCTTGTTTTGTATGTGGATGACATTCTTTTAATCGGAAATGACATTCCTGCATTACACGGAATAAAGATTTGGCTATCATCTCAATTTGCCATGAAGGATTTGGAAGAAGCATCTTACATCCTAGGGATGAAGATCTATAGAGATAGATCTAGAAGATTGCTTGGATTATCTCAATCCACATACATTGATACTATACTGAAGAGGTTCGGTATGATTAATTGTAAGAAAGGCTATCTTCCGATGGGCCATGGAATTAACCTCTCTAAGAGAGATTGTCCGACAACCCCTCAAGAAAGAGAGAGTATGGATAGAATTCTCCCTTATGAATTCTCTTCCAGGTTCGTGTTTAAACTTTTATGTTTTAATTTTTGTAATTAAATATGAAATCATGAACATATTTAGATTAGATCTAAAGTATTTTTATGATTGATTTAATTGCTGATTATGCATGATTAACTAGATCTGAAATTTTGGATGCATATGATGCATGTTTATGTTAGGATTAGTAACATTAATAAATCTGAAATCATAATATTGTTTAGATTAGATCTAAATAAAGTTTATGATTCATATGATCTCTGATTTTAATGAACAAATCAGATCTGAAAATAAAAATGAAAAAACAAATACATAAGATGTATGTTGTTTGAATTAATTCATGTTGTTATGTATATGTGATGCTTGAACATAGAACTCTTTAGTGAATTTCAAAATAGATTTTCTAATAGAGACAGATGGAATTTGTTTTCAAATAATTTTTAAGACAGCTGATTTTCTGATTAGGTGCATTTTAAAATCTATAGATCTATCATATGTAGCAGCTACTTTTAAATTTGTGTTCACAAGAGATACTCAAGAAAATTCAACACATTATTCTCTCCCTTTTTCATTAAACTAGAGGCTCTTAAGATCAACTGTTTGAATTGCAATTTGGTTCATGATTGATGCATAAAATATATTAACCAAATAGTAAGCCTCAAAGTGTATTACAAAGATTTTCATATTTAAATTTCAGATATTTATATAATGGAGAGTATTAGGATTACTTCTCATTTAGTATTCTTTCTCTCTTCTTTAGTTATGGATTTTTGCGATTAAGTTCCATATGATCTCTCCTCCAAAAAATTTTCTTTCTCCCCCTTAATTGAACATTCCATTTAAGAGTTTAGAATTTGAAGATAATTTTCAATAAAATATTCAAATTGTCAATCTCGAAAATATATGTTCTATAAGTTTCAGCACAGCTTATACTAATGAGAGCATATTTTCATAAAGCTCAAAGTTTGAGATAAGACAACCTTTATAAAACTCAACTCAAGGTATAGGCTTTATATAGTGAAGACAAGTAATGGCAACACAAGGAGGTTCATCAAAATCAATTCATAAAATATTCAAGATATGCATCATATGATGGTGACTTTTGAATAAGATGAAGAAGGATTGATATGTCTAAAGCTCTCCCTCAAAAGATGCATTCTTCTTTAATCATTATTTTTTTTTGTTGAATTTTAGATTTTAATGATAAGCGTGAATAAAACTAAAATTCTATGATATCAGGAATGTAGAGTGATCTAGAATTATTCAAAATTTATAGCAATCATTCTTTTTAATCTTTTAAGAATAAGTTATGCTTCCTCTTAATCTTTGAAAAAAATGTACTGAAATATTAATCAAAAAATAATTCTTTTGAAGCTCAATTTCTTTCAAAAGCAATTATATTTTCTTTCTTTTAAGAGTCATTCGAGTGAGTTAAAATATTTCTAGCTTTAGGAGCATTCACTCTACTTTTAAAAATAGCTTTTTTCTTTAATGATAGAAACACTTTTAATTATGCAAAACAAAAACATATAGAAGATCATTCAAGTATATATATTTATAGAATTCAATAATTTCACAGCAATGTATATATATGAAATATAATATTTTTTTAATATTAAGCTAAAATCATATATTTAGAAATATTTGTTTGCAATCAAGATCATTGAAAGATACATCAATTTAGACCAATTTTAGTACACTTATAAGATACAAAATGATATGTTTCGGATGCGTATCAAGACAATCAACCGAGGCATCAAAATTAATTCTATTTTTCTTAAGTTAAAATTTTCATTTAGGAATCATATTGAGTTATACTCTAGAATGATGCGATCATTGAAGCATATAACTAAGGTTAAAAAGATGTAACGATATAAGCATTTTTAAATTAAGTTTAAGCTTTTATACAAAATCAGATTCTAAACTTCATAAAAATTTTCAAGGAGGCTTTCAAAGTTATAATTTGAGATATGTATCTTCCACATTGTAGCTCATCTTAAATCATTACGATTGAAAATACATATTTCAAACATAGTAGAGCATATTCAGAATCTTTGTATTTAATGTTGAGTTTTGGTACGAATTAGAACATTATGTACCAGAGTTAGGCAAGTTGAAAGATAAAACAAAATCAATTCATTTTGCCTAAATAGAGATATCCTTCTCTTCTTCTTTTTACAAATTTATTCAACTTTCAGATTTCAAAGATGATCGTGAGCAACAAATCTGAATTTTTTTTTAATAATACCAAAAAAAAATTTATGTAGTATTTCAAACATTCAATCAAATTATCCAAGCATGGAGCATTACAAAATATTGAGAACCCATAATTCAAAACATCATGCCATATGCAAAATATATTATGTGTTAAGTCATGCATTAAAATATTAAGAACAAGCATGTCAAGGATCAAAATCAATTCTTTTCAAATAAACTCTCCTTATTTAAATATAATCTTGCACTAATTTTATCCTTAAGGTGTGTTTTCAAGTGATTAAAACTTGACTTGATTCTTCTTATATACTTTTATTTACTTTGTCATTCATTTTCTCATTTTTTTTTTTGAATTTCTTTCCTTAACCAATTAATGAATATTTTGATTTTGTTTTTCATTTTTTTTTAACTTTCTTATGCTCTATACTCTATTTGCTCCCTATCCGGTGGAGTTGGAAGGGGCACGAGGTACTACCACTAAACTCCCTCTTGTGCCGTCCCTAATATACCCTACATCGAATAGTTGGATCAAATAGTGCCGGGTACTACCACTAGCCTCCCCATTGGCACCATCCCTATGATAAGCAATATAGAAAGGTTAAAATGTTCACTTCAAACTCCTCCTGTTTAAGTGTAATTAATTACAGATTTTATTCCTTCCAAAAGAATGCTCACATAAGTCTCACAAATGTGCCGAATATATTATGCTTGTTTTGCTTTTTTTTAAAATTGGAGTATTTGCCTTTACTTAAATTTTACTTTCCTCGAATAATGTTTATTTTCTTTTCTTTATCTCTCTTTCTTCTTGTTATTCTCAAGTAATTCACATGAAAGAGCAAAATAAAGAAATAATCTTATGTATCATATAGATGTATATCATGCAAACAAAATTTTCATTATGCTCAAGGATTCATAGCTTCTCACAAGTTATTTTAAATCAAAATTTTAAGCATAAACTTGTGTATTTCATGGTTATGACATACGCAAAGATATATTTTAGTTTGGGCAAACCATGAAATAATTTCTAAAAGCATAAGTCAATCAATACATATATAGACATGATATCAAGAAATTAATAATTAAAGACTTTAATCATGCCACAATCAGATTTAAGTTATTGACTTTGCTCAGCTAATTTATGAGAGAGGTATCTAAAATTACCGATTCATTCTGCATTCTTCAAGTCAAATACCTACTAGATTTTTTATGTGTAAACTTTTGGTTGAAGAAGATTTCCTTTCTTGTTTGCATGTGAATGTTTATTGTATCTTATGTGGAGGTATCCTTCAAGTTGAAATCTCTCATTTTCTTGCTTAAGGATTGTGCATTATTAACAAAATCATTTTTTTTCTTGAAGGAAAGTCATTAGTTTCTTCAAGATACAAAACATTCATACAACATATTTCTTAACTAGATGACTGAACATAAGTTATGACAATAATTGAATGTTGAATCACTGTACTCAAGAGATTGCCTAAATATAAGCAAGCACATATCACTTGAACTTAAAAAGATAGTTTCATTAACCAAGATGGTTCAAGGACAAGCATATGAGGCAATAGGAAGATTCATCAAGGTCAAATCAATTTCTTATTTTCAGAATCAATTTAGGTTAGATTCTATTTGCTTAAGATAATTATCAATAAGACATGCTAGGTAAATTTTAATCAAATTATCTTAATCTATCAAAATTCAGATTATGATTCATTTGTTATCAATAAAATATGATTCATTAGAGTTAGATTGAAGTCTTGCACAAAGGCACATAATGAGCATACAATCTGGTCTACTAGCTGTATGATAAAATAATTATTCTATCATGCTTCAATACAGCTTTAAAACAATAGATCTACCTTGCTCATCCTTTCAAATTCTACAAGATGGGGTCATAGACATACCTTCTTCATGCCAATCTTCTATAAGAGTTTTCTTGTGGACTAACTTTGGTCAATGAAGATTCTCTTTCTTGTTTGTCTTAATTTGGAGTTCGAGAGAAAATGTTAATTCATTCATCATATATATTTCAAACTCACCTTGCATGATCTTAGTAAAATCTCATATAAATCTTCATTAGTAGAACCAAAAATGATGTCATCAATGTATATTTTGAGCAAATAAGATATCACAAATTCTTCTTTTTGATGCATAGATTTATCACTATTACTTTCTATCAAAAAAGTTACTCAAGTTTTTATATCATGCTTTTGGTGCTTGTTCCAAATCACATATTGCTTTATCATATTTGTAATGAGTATTTTCAAATAAGATGGTTATTTTACATAGATCTTTTTTAATGAAATAACCACATAGGAGTGCATTCTATACATTCATTTGACAAAATATAATGCTCATAAGGCAAGCAAATGATAATGGTGATCTTTACTTCTAATCATGCAAGAATTTCATCAAGATCTATTTCATCTTTTCTTGATTGAATCTTTTAGTAGTCACCAATTTTTCTTCATTAAGTACATTTCTGAAAAACTCAATTTGGTTCTAATTATTAATAAGTTTTCAGATTTTATCGGCAAGATTTCAAATTCTATCTCTTTCAAAAATAATTTAGTTTAACTTGACCAACTATAATCTTGTTCATTCTTCTTAAGATGTTTTAGTTTCAGATTGTTATATGTAAGCAAAAAGATTAACCATATACATATATAATCTGATTTTAGTGACTTGATGAAAGATCATTAGTCTCATAAAGAATAAAATAAATTGATATTTTTACAACTAGGATCTTTTCATTGAATATTCTATATGCATTGCTTGATGAATGATATCTAAAGACAGGAGTATCTTTATCAGATTTGGCATTATTTTCATAAGAACATATCAAGCATAACATGTACGACTGAAAAATATGAAAGATATGTAATAGTTCATTTTCTATTTTTCAGAAGATCAAAAGGAGTTTTCATCAAAAATAGATCTAATAAAAACCATATGTATGATAAGCAATGATGATAGCTTTTTAATAAAAATTATTTAAGCAGATGACTATCATACAACATTGTCTTTTTCATTTCTTCAAGGATTCTATTAACCCTATTTTACTTATGGTGTCCTTGGTGCAGAAATAATTATATTCAATATTATTTTCTGTGCAAACCTTATCAGAATTTTGGTTTTCAACACTGTGCCATGATACTCTTTATCTTTACAATTTGAAAAAAAATTTCATTTGAAAGGCTTTTACAAGATTTAGCAAATACAGAAAATACTTCAATTTTATTTGCCAAGAACAAATCCAATGTAAGCTTTTGAAAACTTAGTGATGGAAACAACATTTTTAGATTTAAAAATTAATTCTTGTTTGTTTCCTTAGTTAACATGCATAGCAAACTTTGACCTTACAGAAATTAATCTAAGCCAATGACAAGGTCTTTTGAGATTAAGTCCATACTAGTATGAGTTGATTTTATATGCCAAAACTAGCTTCTTTAATCTTGGTATTCATAATGCATATATCTAAAAATATACCAAGTTCACATTCTTATGCCTAAGATCAATAAAAGATAATGCCATTGATAAAAACTCTCAATCATCCATATAGAAAATTCATAGAGTTATTCTAGGAGAATTGATTTACCAAATTATCCATCTATAAGTAAAGCATAATATAGAAAGATGGAGTGATTTGGATATATGTTTTTTTCATACCAAAAATATCACTTATATCACAATAAATGATTAATACTTGCAAGTTATGTTTTAATTAACTAATAAAATAATTTCAATATGAGAGGATGCAAGAATTACTTATTTCATTATTTCTTTCATTTTAATCACTCTTCTTAATTACATTTTAAATTCAATTTTTTAACACATGTCTATAGCACCCATTGTTCAGATAACATCTTTTATTAGAACCTTGGATAGCTAGACACACTTGCTGAAAAATAATCATGTTTTCAACTTAGGAACCCAAGCTCTTTTGGGTCCTTGCAGGTTAGCTATAATTATTCCTTTTGGAATCCATATTTTCTTGATAACTATTTTGTTTATTAGTTTGCAGGTTTTAGGATTACAAGGAATGTACTGCATACTCTTGTTAAATTTAACAAACATAGATTTAACATAAGTAGATGATGAATTTTCAATTTTCTATTTTTGTTCATTAGGTTCATCAGATTTTTGAAAAACTATTTTAGGATGATCAGTGGAGGATTTAACACATATGTTATTAAAGACTTTTTGTGTGTACCAAGGTTGATATCCTAATCCAGCCTTTTTAAATTCAGCTCTTTGATTATTTATCATTAAGTTTAATTTTTCAGAGTTGATAGTAAATTTTTCAACTATAGGCTTAAATTTGTTAACTTCTTTAGTTAACCTTTTATTGTCTTCTAAGAGCAATTCATTATTTTTCTGAATTATATCATGGCTTTCAGTAAGAGATAGATTTTTCTAATTTAGCTTTTTATTCTTTAAGCTAAGTTTCTTATATTCTAAGTGTAGTTCAGAAAAAGCATCATAAAGTTCAGTAAATGTAAAATCAGATTGAGTTTCAGCATGTACTTCATCTTTGAATGAGAAATCACTTTGAGTTCTAGTACATGCCTCATCTTCATGCCCCTTAAGGCAAAGATTTTCAATTTCAGTTTGCTGTTCTTCTTCTTCAGAGCTTGTTTCACTAAAAATATTAGTGCATTCATATTTAACTTCAAGCATATTCCAGATTTCCTTAGCAGTTATGCAAAAAGATATGCTATTAAATTCACTATCATCTAATGCACAATATAGAATATTCATGGCTTTTGTATTTTGTTGAGCCATTTCCTTATCATGATTAGTGTTTATGTATGGACCATTGACTATGATACTCCATAAATCATAGTCATGTGCTTGAATGAAAATGCGCATGCGTGCTTTCCAATGTGTGTAGTTTATGCCATTAAATAGTGGAGGTCTATCAATTAATTGTCCCTCTCCTAGAAAACTATCTATTTGAGTTGTCATGATCTTTGTCTCTTTGATCGTTAGATTAACAATCAATATTAGAGCACGAGGCTCTGATACCACTTGTTGCCCAGTAGATACAACCCAAGAGAGGGGGTGAATTGGATCTTTTAAAACTTTTCAACTACTTCTAAACTTTTCAATTAATTAAGCTAAGTTGTATAGATGCACAGTAAAATTTAAACTTAGCAATAGTTTGATTCTAATCTGATCAAGATTAAAACTATTAAGGAGCGGACTCAATAAACAATTAGTCTAGATTTTCCCAAGCAAGCATTTCAATATAATGAATCTTAATGCAGTTTTATTAAAAGAAACTTGATTAAACAATTTGAATATACTTGCAACTAAAGGATGCGCGGATAAGAGTTAAGCAAGCAATTCAATTAGATATTTATCTAAGTAAGTAAGTGAGGAAATTAAAGCATCACAAACACAACAAACGTATAGTGGTTCGGTGCACCCCAGTACCTACATCCACTTCCCAAGATCTCTTGAGAATTTCACTATAATCCCTCAGATTACAGCCGGTTGTTTTACAAGCTTGATGAGAGCACAAAAGTGCAATCTACACATCACTCAAATTAGTATTATTGCTAACAAATGATTATAGAAGTGCTGTATTAATATTATATTTTTGTAGGGTGCAGGTGATCGGAAATCAAGCTAAAATGCACATTGGGTCCAAAAATATGCATCACTGCAGGTGATCAGCCAACCGCTTGTGTCAACCCCAGTTGCACACTAGAAGGAGGTCAAGATCAGCTGTCCACTTCATTGCAGCTTCAGTCTTCTACGAGCCCAGCGTGTGATCTCTCATCGCGTCCGTGCAACCTCCCAGCACCCAAATCTCATCCTGCGGCCAGCATTTCGAGTCCATCTTCTCTGCATATGAGTCCGCTTCGCCCGCGAGCCCGAGTTCATCCATCCACCATGTCATATCAAGCTCCCAGTTCCGTGATCTCAGCGCCGGCGTCTCAGGTTCATCACCCGTGATTTCGGTTCACAGCGCCTCCCAGCTCCGTGATCGTGATCCGCCCGTGAAGCTTCCATGTCTGCATCCAAGCTCCATCCGACTTCATCTAAGCGTCCACACTTCTTCCTCCCAGCCGTCCGTGATCAACCCCCTCAGATCGTGTCCGTGCAATTCCCAGCATGCCACGACCGTGAACCAGAATCTCCCAAGATTCAGCCTCCGTCTTCCTCGCAGTCTACCTCTTCCGGATTAAGCAAGCGAATCACCCTCCCAGCAAAGTCCAGCCATCCACGCGTCTCAGCTTCCTTTGGTGATGATCCAGCACTCGTCCGCGCCCCATCTCCTGCATTCGATCCAGCCATTCAAATCCCAAACGCCAGCGGTCCAAGCTTCATCTTCAGCATGAGATCCCAACATCCCGAGATTTCCGCATTCAACCTCCTTCAATCGATCTTCAGCAGTTCCCAGATCTCGCAGTCCACACGTTCCAGCATCCCCAGATCCCGCAATCGCGATCCAGCCATTTGCGTCCGCTTCTCTCGCATCCAAGGTGCTGCGATCTTCCGTCCGCATGCGAGGATCCGTGATCTAATCTTCCGCATTCACAGCCTTTCTCCCAGCGTGTCATCCGAATTCCAAGCCCTGCCGTCCACGTCCGAGCTTCTCACAAACGCACGCCTCTCCCGAATTAGCAAGTAATCAGCCGTGCGTGATCAACTTCCCAGCTGTTGGAATCCGCAATCGGCCTTCTCGCGTCCGGGATACTCGGCATCTCCACGTATTCCGTGGGATCAGGGACTCATAGCAGCTTATAAGAGGGCTCCCTCGGCTGAAACGGATTATCTCTCATTCTTTCCCATTGAAAAAAAACAGAGTAGGGCCTCTGCCATCCGAAAAGAAAAAGGAAACAGGGGAGGCCCTGTTTCTGAAAAGAAAAGAAAAAAAAAGGGGAAAGAAAGAAAATGAAAGAGGGATTAAAGTTTTCAATGAGTGGCTAAAGTCCTAGGGAGGGAGATGGATGAACCTTTGATGTATTGCTCTTTGAAGTAAATTCTAAACTTTTGCCTTGAATGAATTATATTTACTGATATGTTTTTGATCCATGCATAGTTATTTCGTAGATAGTTCTTAAATGGATTATGATTATTGATATATGGATTGCTTTAGTATTTGATTCATCGTAGACGTAGAAAGCACGACGAATGCTTAGAAATTGAGTTCATATGTTCATGAAACATATACCATGATTAGATCTATCCTACATTAAATCTTAAATCAAGAACCATAGAGTTTATTCCTTGTATGCAATATCATCAAGGGGGATTCCAGATCCCTACCATTTTTATTTCATTGAATTGTGTTTATTATTCTCTGCATTTTAATTTCTGAAAATCAAAACATAATTTTAATCCACAAATTTATTGAATTAATTAATCTAAAATTATATTAAATAATCTCATATATATTTCGTTCCCTGAGGATTCGACCTCGGACTCTCGAGAATTTACTACTTGTGCGATTCTCCTGCACTTGGGAGAACAATTTTATTTTTGCATCAAGTTTTTGGCGCCGTTGCCGGGGAACGGCTGATTTATTAGTATAATTTTAGATTTAATCAGTATCCTAGTATTTAGTCTTTTTCTTTCAAAAAAAAAAATCTTTATTGCTGTTTTTTTATTCCCTGCACAGTCTGCATCAAACTCTGATATCTGAGTAATCCACCGTCTGATTGAACTCTGATATCTGAACGGTCTGATTGACATTCTGAAACTTTTAAGACTGTCAAATTAATACGAAAACTTGTTGCTGTCTGTTTTGAATTTTCTGCATTTAATTGTTTTAGATCAGAATTTTATTGCTATCATATCTCATTAACCCTTGTTGCTAATTGAAAAATTTAAAAAAAATAAATAATTTGCTTGATCACCTATTCAATGAAATTTAATGTCATGTCATAAAATATTTAAAAAAAAATCTCTTGATTGTTGCATATAGTATATGGCATCAGCATAAAACACTCTAAGGGCTGAACCCATTTAAAAAGATAAGGTCGGGATTTCATCACTCGTCCTTAGCCCAAAAATCACCCCATTGCATAAATATCCTAAGCTTAACTAAAATCAACTAGACGTTGGCCCCTAAGGACATTCGAGCTCAATTAGGATGAAGACCACCGAAAGTTGCACCAATTTCGCTCTATGGCTTAGTTGATGTCTAGGCAAGCTTTGTCCCTATAAGGGAGACAGTTCATCTGTTCGAGGCAAGTGGGTTTTAAGTGGGACCTTTGCGAACGCATCGTGACCCCTCCACTTACCTGGGAGCTTACCTGGTCAACTCGGTTCATTAGACCGGATTGGAAGCTTAGGTGCCCTCTTCAAACCAGTTAGGAGCTGTCTAGAAATTTAGGAAAAATATTAGAAATTGAGGTGTAATGTTTAGTTGCATGTTTGATTGTGAATAGATTTTTGTTTTAGGGTGTAGTTTTAGGGTATCTTTAGTTGGTACTTACATTTATATTTATTTTTTTTAAAAAAAACATAAAAAAAAATAAAAAAAAATTTATTAAATTTAAAAAAAAACATTAAAAAAATTTTAATCAAATTTTGTATGCTAAGTTGGAATAGGGACGACACCGGTCGATTAAGTCGTACAACTTTAGATCATCCCTTAGGACACATCCTTGAAATTCCTTCGCAGTATCTCACACCTTGTGAGATGGCAAATTTTCCTGATGATGTAGGAAGTCACCATGGTGATGAAGGTAGACCCCCAGTTATGACACTTCGACAATATTTACATCCCACTAGGACTAGTCAACCTTCATGTATGATTATTCCTGAAAATGTAGGACACTTTGAAATCAAACCAGGAGTAATTCAATTGCTGCCCAAGTATCATGGAATGGAATCCGAGAACCCTTATCTTCACCTTAAGGATTTTGAGGAAATTAGCATCACATTTAGAGTGCCAAATGTATCGGAAGATGTCCTTAAATTAACCTTGTTTCCTTTTTCTTTGAAGGATAAAGCCAAAACATGGCTGAACTCCTTGAGACCAAGATCGTTAGGAACATGGCATGATATGCAAAGAGAATTCTTAAAAAAGTTCTTTCCCGCACAAAGGACTAATTTTTTGAAAAGGCACATTAGTAATTTCCAACAAAAAGACCATGAAACATTTTATGAATGCTGGGAGAGATTTAAAGATTTGCTACTCTCTTGTCCTCATCATGGGTTTGAAACATGGAGAACCATTAGTTTCTTTTATAAGGGATTGTCTCCACAGTTGAAACAATTTATAGAGACTATGTGCAATGGTCTATTTCTGGAAAAGCAACCCGATGAGGCATGGGACTATTTAGACTCTCTCGCAGAGACTGCACAATTATGGGATACAGGGGATAGAGTGAATAAACCTTTGCCTAAGACTACTAGCATTCCACACGGGGGCCTTTACAACCTTAATACTCAGGATGATATTCAAGCTAAAATGGCAGCCCTTACTAGGAAGGTAGAGGAAATTGAACTTAGAAGGATTGAACCCGTCAAGACCGTAGAACATAACAGCGAGTGTTGTAGGATTTGCGAGATGCCTGGCCATCTCATCACTGATTGCCCCACAATACCCGCATTCAAGGAAGTCTTGCACGATCAGGCCAATGTTATGAATACCTATCAAAAATCTTTCAATAATCCTTTTTCGGATACTTACAACCCTGGATGGAAGAACCATCCAAATTTCAGGTGGAGGAATGACCAACCTCAACAAGTATATAACCCAACTCCTCCACCTCCGCAACCTCATTATGCACACCCACCCCCTCAAAAATCCAGTCTCGAAGAAACTTTGCAATCTTTCATGCAAGGTCAAGCCAAAATCAATGATGAATTAAGAAATCAACTGACAACGCTGACCACTATTTTAAGTGCTCAAGAGAAAGGTAAGCTACCAGCTCAACCACAACCTAATCCTCAAGTCTATGGCGGTAGTAATGCATCATCTTCAACTTCGCATAAAGAGCAAGCAAAGAGTATAATAACTTAGCGAAGTGGAAAGATTATTGACCGACCAGTCCCAGAACAAACACAAGTCATACCGGATTCTGACCCTCCCAAGACAAAAGAAAAGGATAATGAAGAAACTGAAGCACCAACATCTACTGAAAAAATTGAATGTCCTTTTCCTGCACCATTTCCACAAAGATTAAAGCCCTTGCAAAAGCTTGAACCAAACTCTGAAATTCTTGAGCTTTTTAAGCAAGTAAAAATCAATGTACCTCTTCTTGATGCAATAAAACAAGTGCCTTCCTATGCAAAATTTTTAAAAGATTTGTGCACTGTCAAGCGTCGTTTAAATGTCAAGAAAAAGGCATTTCTGGCTGAAAATGTGAGTGCAATTTTACAGCATAACATTCTTCCTAAATATAAGGATCCAGGTTGCCCAACTATCTCGTGCATCATTGGCAATTTTAGGATTGAGCGAGCATTGTTAGATTTAGGAGCGAGTGTGAATTTGTTGCCATATACGGTATATGAGCAACTCGGTTTGGGTGAGTTGAAGCCAACACCTGTGACCTTACAATTAGCTTACCGGTCAGTGAAAGTCCCTAGAGGGATTATCGAAGATGTGTTGGTCCAAGTAGACAAGTTCTATTTTCCTGTTGACTTTATCGTACTGGACACACATCCGGCTTCCAATTCACCATCTCAGATTCCAGTCATCTTAGGACGCCCATTCCTTGCAACTTCTAATGCATTGATCAATTGTAGGAATGGTGTCATGAAGCTTTCTTTTGGCAATATGACTTTGGAACTGAACGTCTTTAGTATAGGCAAACAACCCTGTTGCCCAGTAGATACAACCCAAGAGGGGGGGTGAATTGGGTCTTTTAAAACTTTTATGCTACTTCTAAAACTTTATGATTAACTATGCTAAGTTGTATAGATGCACAGTGAAAGTTAAACTTAGCAAGGGTTTGATGTATAGACTTCGACTTGATTAAATATGCTTGCAACTAAAGGATGTGCGGATAAGAATTAAGCAAGCAATTTATCTAAGTAAGTAAGTGTGTTAGTTAGACAATAACTAGAGGCATTACAAACACAAAGGACATATAGTGGTTCGGTGCACCCCAGCACCTACATCCACTCCCCAAGACCTCTTGGGAATTTCACTATAATCCTACCGATTACAGCCGGTTGTTTTACAAGCTCACAACCCAACTTGTTGTTTTACGAGCGCACAACGAACTCGGTCGGTTTTCCCAGGCTCACCGACTAGAACCAACCCCGATTGTTTTCCCGGGCTCACAATCAAACCCTTACACGTTGGTTTTACCCTCGGCTCACCAACAAACCTAAACCCCGTTGGTTTTCCCTTTGGCTCACCAACAAACCTTAATCCCGTTGGTTTTCCCTTTGGCTCACCAACAAACCATACACCGTTGGTTTTCCCTTTGGCTCACCAACAAACCTTTAACCCCTTGATTCAATCCCTTGATTGAATCAAGTTACAAGATATTAAAACAAAGAATAAAAACAAATCAAAGCTTCTTAAACAAGCAGATATGACAATATAAACAAATAGAGTAAAGAGAAGCCCTCAAATGAGTTTTGAAGATGGAGGAGCTCGGCTTCTTCTTTACTTGATCCTCCTCTGATTTGGCATGAAGTAGAGGATCCCCGAGGCAGCACACGGATGGAGAGGAAGCTTTCGGATTCACTTGGATGCTCTTCTTCTCTCTATTTCGTTTTGGATGGTCCTTTTGTGCTTGTGGGAGATTTCCTTTGTAATTTCTTTGAGATCTCTTTCCTAGATGATCTCTCCCACTTCCATTATTTCTCTCCTAGCTCTCTTCTTGTTTTTATAGCTTTAGATGGCGTGGAAACAAGAATATAGCCGTTAGAGACAAAAATAGAGCCGTTGGAACCAGTCTGCACCTCCTGACAATATGACCGTTGGGATCGGAGTCGACTCGCGCGATCAGGAGTCGGCTCGCCTGTTGCAGGAGTCGGCTCGTGTTTTACCGGAGACGACTCGGCCACTGTTCCAAATTTGAATTAATGTGCTTGCCTCGACTGGGAGTCGACTCGTCTTAACCTGGAGTCGACTCGCCAACTTCTGGAGCTGACTTGGCAATTTCGGAGTCGGCTCATCCACTGAAGTCCGTGGATCCAATTTTGAATTTTGTCCTCTCGAGTCGACTCGACTGTCCTGGGAGTCGACTCGAATCTCAGAGCCCGAACTTCCGATCCTCTGTCTTTTGGCTCGTCCAGTCTTGGAGTCGACTCGAACTTCCTTGGAGTCGACTCGGCTCTCAGTTTGCGAAACACAGCCTTCTGCCATCTTGGTGTAGCGCTGCCTTGGAGTCGACTCGAGCTGTCTGGGAGTCGACTCGAATCTCAGAGGCAGTAACTTGGTTTTCTGTCTGTTGATGGTCGCGGAGTCTCGGAGTCGACTCGTGCAATGCGGGAGTCGACTCGAATCTCAGAGTCCCAAAAATGCTCTCTGACTTTTTCCTTGTGTTCCGCTGAGAGTCGACTCTTGCTTTCTTTGGAGTCGACCTACCAACCATCGGAGTCGACTCGCGTTCCACTGGAGTCGACTCGAATCTCAGACCCGAAAACTGCTCTCTGACTTTTCTGCCTGTGACTCCTAGGAGTCGACTCATACTTCCCCGGAGTCGACTCGGTAAACATTGGAGTCGACTCGAATTCCTCAGGAGTCGACTCGAAGACTATTCTTTTGAATTTTTTTCTTTGATTTTACTCCTCCAATTTGAATCCTTTGAACTTTAAGCTTGGGCCAATAGATTGTAGCTTTCTTCCAACTTGAGAGCTTTGGAGGCCTTCTTGTGTTCTCCCAACTTGCTATGTTCCTTGCAAAATAAATATCTTTCTCCTTGCAACATAAATATTAGTATCTATACTTCAAGGTTTTGTGATCATCAAAATCAATCTATGAATCAATCTTTGGGTCATCAATCTCCCCCTTTTTGATGATGACAAAACTTGGAGTATATGCAATATAAAAGATATTGATTTCTAGAAGTAATACATAGCTAAGTTGCATGAAGTAGAAAACATATATATGTAAAAACATACTTCATGATAATGCTTTAGATTTAATCAGCTTAACACAATTAACATATTTAAATTTTAAGCTGATTTGTATTCAATTCAAAGTAATAAAGCATTATGAGTATATATAGCATATACTTAGATATTTCTCCCCCTTTTTGACAACATCAAAAAGATAGTGGAAACATTAAGCACAAAGATCAGAGCAGAACACATCGAGTGTGAATTCAAGAGGTTTTCTAATTTGATACCACAGATAGTTTTCTAATCAAGTGTAGGTGGAATCTTCCTTAGGTTAATTCAAGAAGTACTACAAATGATATTCAAGGAAAAACATGAGTGGAAATCTAACCTCTCTTCACTGAGTATGAAAGCTTGTTCGTTTAAGACCTTTTGCCCAATCTATTAAGTATTTTATCAACCATGAGAGCAATTTAATTAATTTTCTTAATGACTTCAAAGTTCTTTTATGATAATAGGAGCATTGGGGCACAAATATCAAAATATACATTCATGCAATTTTTGATACATCTTAGAGCTCTTTTAAAGACTTTCTTTTATTTCTTTAGAAAATAAGCACAATTTGATACATAAAATAATGAATTTGCACAAAATTGAAGTTCCAAAAAGCAAGCCAATTAGAGCTCATTAGTGAAGTTCCAAAAATAGATTTTCTAAGAGATACTCAAGAAAATTTAACACATTATTCTCCCCCTTTTTCATTAAATTAGAGGCTCTTAAGATTTGCAATTTGGTTCAAGAGTGATGCATGAGATATACTAACCAAATAACACGCCTCAAGGTGTATCATACAGATTTTCAGATTTAAATTTCAGATGATACATATTGGAGAGTATTAGAATCACTTTTCATTTAGTGTTCTTTCTCTCTCCTTTAGTTATAGATTTATGCGATTAAGTTCCATAAGACCTTTCCTTCTGAAATTTTCTTTCTCCCCCTCAATTGATCATTCCATTTAAGAGTTTAGAATCCTAAGATAATGTTCAATAAGATTGTCAATCTCAAAAATATATTTCAGCTTATTTTCATAAGACTCAAGGTTTGAGATAAGACAACCTTTATAGAACTCATCTCAAGAAAATTAAAGCATGTCTTGCAATATAAGGAGGTTCATCAAAATCAATCCATAAAATTCAAAGTATGCATCAAAATAAAGTGTCTTTGGGATAGGATACTGAATATCTAAAGCTCCCCCTCAAAAGATGCATTCTTCTTTAATCATTTTAAATTGTTGAATTTCAGATTTTAGTGATAAACGTGAATAACACTGAAATTCTGTAATATCGAGAATGTAGAGTAATCTAGTATTATTCCAAAATTTGTAGTAATTACTCTTTCTAATCCTTTACGAACAAGTTATGCTTTCTCTTAATCTTAGAGAAAATGTATAGAAATATTAATCAGAAAATGATTCATTTGAAGCTCAATTTCTTTCAAAAGCATTTACATTTTCTTTCTTTTAGAGTCATTTGAGTGAACTGAAATATTTCTAGTTTTAAGATCATTCACTCTAATGATGGAAGTCTTTAATAATGTAGGAGAGAAAAATATATAGATGATCATTGAAGTATATCTATTTATAGAACTCAATTTCTTAATTATAGTTTTTCTGCAATGGATACATGAAGCACAATAAATCTTTTTAATATCAAAATAAGATCATATATTTAGAAATTTTTGTTTGCAATCAAGATCATCGAAAGACACATCATTTGGACCAATATTAGTACACTTTGAAGATAAGAAATGATATGTTTCGGATGCGTATCGGAGCAATCAACCAAAGGCATCAGAATTAATTCTGTTTTTCTTACATTAAGATTTTATTTAGAAATCATATTGAGTCTAAGCTTGTATACAAAATCAGATTCTGAATTACATAGGATTTTCAATTGAGGCTTTTAAAATCATAATTTGAGATATGTATCTTCCACATTATAGCTCATCTTAAATCATTAAGATTGAAAACGCATATTTCAATAACATTAGAGCACTTTCAGAATCTTTGTATTTAATTTTGAGTTTTGATACAAAATGGAGGATATTTTAACAAGTATTAGGATATTATGTATCAAAGTTAGGCAAGTAGAAAGATAGATCAAGATTAATTCATTCTGCCTAAATAGAGATATCTTTCTCTTCTCCTTTTTACAAATTTATTTAACTTTCAGATTTTAAAGATGATTGTGAACGACAAATCTGAAATTTCTTTTCAATAATACCCAAAAATTTATGCAGTATTTCAAACATTCAATTAAATTATCTAAGCATGGAGCATTACAAAATATTGAGAACCCATAATTCAAAACATCATACCATATGCACACTATATTAAGTGTTAAGTCATACATTAAAATAATAAGAACAAGCATGTCAAGAATCAAAATCAATTCTTTTCAAATAAACTCCTCCTATTTAAATATTATCTTGCATTGATTTCATCAAAGACTTGATTCTTCTTATATACTTTCATTTACTTTGTCTTTCATTTTTACTTTCTTATGCTCTATACTCTATTTGCTCCCTGTCCGGTGGAGTTGGGAAGGGGCACGAGGTACTACCACTAGCCTCCCTCTTGTACCGTCCCTAATATGCCCTACACCGAATAGTTGGGTCAAATAGTGCCGGGTACTACCACTAGCCTCCCCATTGGCACCATCCCTATGATGAGCAATATAGAAAGGTTAAAATGTTTACTTCAAACTCTCCCTGTTTGAGTGTAATTAATTATAGATTTTATCCCTTCCAAATGTGCCGAATATATTATGCTTGTTTTGCTTTTCCTTAAGATTGAAGTACTTGCCTTTGCTCAGATTTTTCATCTCTTGAACAATGTCCATTTTCGTTTCTTTATCTCTCTCTCTTTTTGTTATTCTCAAGTAATCTACATGAAAGAGCAGAATAAAGAAATAATGAAATGTATCGTATAGAGGTATATCATGCAAACACTATTTTCATTATGCCCAAGAATTCGTAGCTTCTCACAAGTCATTCTAAATCAGAGTTTTAATCATATACTTGTGTATTTCATGGTTATGATACAGCCATAGAAATTGAGCAAACCATGAAACAATTTCTAAAAGTATAAGTCAGTCAATACACATATAGACATGATATCAAAAATTAATAATTAAAGAATTTAATCATGCCATAATAGGATTTAAGTTATTGACTTTGCTCAATTAATTTGTGAGAAAGGTATCTAAAATTACCTATTCATTATATGTTCTTCAAGCCAAACTAGATTTCTTATGTGTGAACTTTTGGCTGAAGAAGATCCTCTCTCTTGTTTGCATGTGAATGTTTAGTGTATCTTACATGAAGATATCCTTCAAGTTGAAATTTCTCATTTTTCTTTCTTGAAGGAAGGTCATTAGTTTCTTTAAGATACAAAGCATTCATCCAACATATATATATTTTTTAATTAGATGACTCAATATAAGATATGACAATAGTTGCATGTTGAGTCACTTTACTCAAGAGATTGCCTAAATATTAGCAAGCACATATCACTTGAACTAAAGAGATAGAAAGATAGTTCAAGCATGTGAGGCAATAGATAGATTTATCAAGATCAAATCAATTTAGTTTAGATTCTATTTGCTTAAGATAATTATCAGTAAGATATGTTAACTAAGTTTTAATCAATTTATCTTAACCGTTTGTTTCTATCAAAATTCAGATTATGATTTATTGGTTATTAATAAAATATGATTCATTAAAATTAGATTGAAGTCTTGCACACGGTCACATAATGAGCGTACAATCTGGTCTACTAGCTGTATGATAAAATAATTATTCTATCATGCTTCAATACAGCTTTAACACAATAGATCTACTTTTCTCATCTTTTTCGAATTCTACAAGATGGGGTCATAGATATACCTTCTTCATGCCAATCTTCTATAAGAGTTTTCTTGTGGACTAACGTTGGTCAATGAAGATCCCCTTTTCTGTTTGTCTTAATTTGGAGTTTGAGAGAAGATGTTAATTCATTCATCATATTTCAAACTCACCTTGCAATATAACTATTCATATAAATTTTCATTGGTAGAACAAAAATGATGCCATCAATATGTGCTATGAGCAAGCAAGATATCATAGATTCTTCTTTTTGATGCATAGATTTATCACTATTACTTTCTATCAACAAGGTTACCTAAGCTTTTATATATCAAGCTTTTGATGCTTGTTTTAAATCACATATTGCTTTATCATATATGTAATGTGTAATTTTTAAATATGGTGGTTATTTAACATAGATCTACTTTTTAATGAAATAACCACATAGGAGTGAATTCTACACATTCATTTGACAGAATATAAAGCTCATGAGTCAAGCAAATGATAGTGGTGATCTTTACTTTTAATCATGCAAGAATCAAGATCTATTTCATCTTTTCTTGATTCAGTCTTTTAGTAGTTATCAATTTTTCTTCATTAAGTGCATTTCTGAAAAACTCAATTTTGTTATAATTATTAACAAGTTTTCAGATTGTTATATGTAAAAGATTAACCATATATAATTTGATCTTAGTATCTTGACAGTAAATCATTAGTCTCATAGAGAATAAGACGACTTGATATTTTTGCAACTAAAATCTTTTCATTGAATATTCTATATGCATTGCTTGATGAATGATATCCAAGGATAGACATATCTCTATCAGATTTGACATTATTTTTCATAAGAACATATCAAGCATAACATGTACGACTGAAAAATATGAAAGATATGCAATGGTTCATTTTCCATTTTTCAGAAGATCAAAAGGAGTTTTCATCTAAAATAGATCTAATAGAAATCATATGTATGACAAGCAGTGATGATACCTTTTTTAAAAATCATTTAAGTAGATGACTATCATACACAATTGTCTTTTTCATTTCTTCAAGAATTCTATTACCCCTATTTTACTTAAGATGTCCTTGGTGCTGAAATAGTTAATTTCTGCATAAACTTTATCAGGATTTTGGTTTTCAACACTGTGCCATGATACTCTTTATCTTCACAGTTAGGAAACCTTTATCATTTGAAACACTTTTACAAGATTCAGCAAATACAGAAAATATTTTCAAGTTTATTTTCCAAGAACAAATCCAATGTAAGCTTTTGAAAACTTAGAGATGGAAACAACATCTTTAGATTTAGAAATGATTTTTGGTTGTTTCCTTAGTTAGCATGCATAGCAAAACTTTGACCTTTAAGAAGATAATTTAAGTAAGCCAATGGCAAGGTCTTTTGAGATTAAGTATATACTAGCATGAGTTGATTTTGTATGCTAAAGATGGTTTCTTTAATCTTGGTATTCATAGTGCATATATTTAAAAACATACCAAGTACACATTATCATATCTATGATCAATAAACAATAATGCCATGGATAAAAACTCTCAATCAAGCATATAGAGAATTCATAGAATTATTCTTAATAAATTAATCATTTTGCAACTTATCCAATAGTGAGTAAAGTATACTATGAAGTGATTTGATCATATTTCCAAAAGTATTTTCTATATCACAAAATTGATCACTACTAGCAATTCATATCAAATACTAAGCAAAAATAATGATGAGATGCAAGGATTACTGATTTTTGTTAATAACTTTTCATAAGTATATTTTAAGTTTCTTTTGTTCCATGGGTATCTTGGTACACCTATGTGTACATCCTCATTTTCTCATTTTGGGTACCCAAGCTTGCTTGAGTCCTTGAGAGTTAGGACATATGGTTCCTTTTGGAACCCATATCTGTTTAATAGTAATAACTTTACCATTTGATTTAATTATACTAGAACGATAGGTAAAGTTGTTATTCCCATCCTTTTCATTTTTGAAATAACTTATCTTATTTAATGGTTTGCTTGATGAATTGATAACCTTTTTCTCTAGAGATTTATTGTTAAGTAAAGGAATCAAGCCAAGTTTTGATTTATCACAAGCAACATATTGGCTTTCAAACATCATTTTTAATCGTTCTGAACTTACGGTGAATTTGTTAATAAAAGATTTTAATTGATTAATTTCTTTACTTAAGTTTTGATTTTCTTTAATTAAGCTATGATTTTTCTGAATCAATTCTTCTGAAAATGACCTTAAACTTTTATTTTCAGAATTTAGTTTGTCTTGTATTTCAGTAATAGAATTTATTTCTTTTGAAATTTCCAAATTTAGCTTTTTAAGATTTTTATTTTTCCTAGCTAATTTTCTACATTCACTATACAAATCATGAAAAGTATTTAAAAGTTCATCATAAGAATATTTTTCATGAAAGTCATTTGGTGTGAGATTAGATTCAGATTCTACTTTATCTTCTTGTACCATAAGACATAAGTTAGTTACCTCTTGTAGTTCATTGTTGCTCCTAACTTTCAATTCCTTGTCTGACTTTCTCTTGGTCAAGGCTTTCTTGCGCTTTACCTCTTTCTTCCTTTCTTCTTGCTTCCTCTTCTTCTTTGTCTTTAGGAAGCTGATTTGCCTCGGAGTCGACTCAGACCTTATTGGAGTCGACTCGACTAACTTGGGAGTCGACTCTGAGCTACTTGGAGTCGACTCGACTGAGGGAGATTCATCACCCTTTTCTGCAGTCTTATTGTTAGTATATAATTGAAGCATATGAGAGCTAATCTGAGATTTATCATAAATATTTTCTAAAGTATCCCAGATCTCCTTAGCAAATAAGTATGCAGAAATTTCATTAAGCTTTGTTTCTTGAATAGCACAATATAATATGTTCATAGCATTAGCATTTAATTGTGCTAAGTCCTTCTCATTAATATGAGAGAGTGTGTGAAGGTCATTTATTATGATTTTCCATAGATAATAGTTTTGTGATTGAATGAAAATGCGCATGCGTATTTTCCAATGTGGGTAGTTTATACCATTAAACAGTGGAGGTGTATCAATTGATTGTCCTTCTCCTAGAAAACTATCTATTTGAGTTGTCATGATCTTTGGCTCTAGTCGGTTAAGACTACAAATAATATTTGAGCACCTGCTCTGATACCACTTGTTGCCCAGTAGATACAACCCAAGAGGGGGGGTGAATTGGGTCTTTTAAAACTTTTATGCTACTTCTAAAACTTTATGATTAACTATGCTAAGTTGTATAGATGCACAGTGAAAGTTAAACTTAGCAAGGGTTTGATGTATAGACTTCGACTTGATTAAATATGCTTGCAACTAAAGGATGTGCGGATAAGAATTAAGCAAGCAATTTATCTAAGTAAGTAAGTGTGTTAGTTAGACAATAACTAGAGGCATTACAAACACAAAGGACATATAGTGGTTCGGTGCACCCCAGCACCTACATCCACTCCCCAAGACCTCTTGGGAATTTCACTATAATCCTACCGATTACAGCCGGTTGTTTTACAAGCTCACAACCCAACTTGTTGTTTTACGATCGCACAACGAACTCGGTCGGTTTTCCCAGGCTCACCGACTAGAACCAACCCCGATTGTTTTCCCGGGCTCACAATCAAACCCTTACACGTTGGTTTTACCCTCGGCTCACCAACAAACCTAAACCCCGTTGGTTTTCCCTTTGGCTCACCAACAAACCTTAATCCCGTTGGTTTTCCCTTTGGCTCACCAACAAACCATACACCGTTGGTTTTTCCTTTGGCTCACCAACAAACCTTTAACCCCTTGATTCAATCCCTTGATTGAATCAAGTTACAAGATATTAAAACAAAGAATAAAAACAAATCAAAGCTTCTTAAACAAGCAGATATGACAATATAAACAAATAGAGTAAAGAGAAGCCCTCAAACGAGTTTTGAAGATGGAGGAGCTCGGCTTCTTCTTTACTTGATCCTCCTCTGATTTGGCATGAAGTAGAGGATCCCCGAGGCAGCACACGGATGGAGAGGAAGCTTTCGGATTCACTTGGATGCTCTTCTTCTCTCTATTTCGTTTTGGATGGTCCTTTTGTGCTTGTGGGAGATTTCCTTTGTAATTTCTTTGAGATCTCTTTCCTAGATGATCTCTCCCACTTCCATTATTTCTCCCCTAGCTCTCTTCTTGTTTTTATAGCTTTAGATGGCGTGGAAACAAGAATATAGCTGTTAGAGACAAAAATAGAGCCGTTGGAACCAGTCTGCACCTCCTGACAATATGACCGTTGGGATCGGAGTCGACTCGCGCGATCAGGAGTCGGCTCGCCTGTTGCAGGAGTCGGCTCGTGTTTTACCGGAGACGACTCGGCCACTGTTTCAAATTTGAATTAATGTGCTTGCCTCGACTGGGAGTCGACTCGTCTTAACCTGGAGTCGACTCGCCAACTTCTGGAGCTGACTTGGCAATTTCGGAGTCGGCTCATCCACTGAAGTCCGTGGATCCAATTTTGAATTTTGTCCTCTCGAGTCGACTCGACTGTCCTGGGAGTCGACTCGAATCTCAGAGCCCGAACTCCCGATCCTCTGTCTTTTGGCTCGTCCAGTCTTGGAGTCGACTCGAACTTCCTTGGAGTCGACTCGGCTCTCAGTTTGCGAAACACAGCCTTCTGCCATCTTGGTGTAGCGCTGCCTTGGAGTCGACTCGAGCTGTCTGGGAGTCGACTCGAATCTCAGAGGCAGTAACTTGGTTTTCTGTCTGTTGATGGTCGCGGAGTCTCGGAGTCGACTCGTGCAATGCGGGAGTCGACTCGAATCTCAGAGTCCCAAAAATGCTCTCTGACTTTTTCCTTGTGTTCCGCTGAGAGTCGACTCTTGCTTTCTTTGGAGTCGACCTACCAACCATCGGAGTCGACTCGCGTTCTACTGGAGTCGACTCGAATCTCAGACTCGAAAACTGCTCTCTGACTTTTCTGCCTGTGACTCCTAGGAGTCGACTCATACTTCCCCGGAGTCGACTCGGTAAACATTGGAGTCGACTCGAATTCCTCAGGAGTCGACTCGAAGACTATTCTTTTGAATTTTTTTTCTTTGATTTTACTCCTCCAATTTGAATCCTTTGAACTTTAAGCTTGGGCCAATAAATTGTAGCTTTCTTCCAACTTGAGAGCTTTGGAGGCCTTCTTGTGTTCTCTCAACTTGCTATGTTCCTTGCAAAATAAATATCTTTCTCCTTGCAACATAAACATTAGTATCTATACTTCAAGGTTTTGTGATCATCAAAATCAATCTATGAATCAATCTTTGGGTCATCAAACCCAGTGATCATGAAGAAAGTAAAGAAGTTGAATGGGTTGAAACCATTGCGGAAGAATATCTGTTAAAAGAAACATTTACTGAATCGGCCGACAATGGTTTGATAGATTGGTATTCTGAAGGTACTACTGATGATACGGTCCCACCTACTTTAGATAACTCGAATGTCATGATGGTCAATGGGTGGAGACCGAGAATAGAGGAATTTGAACATTTGCCATCTCGAGAAGCAAAGATAGTACCATCCCATGAACAAGCACCTAAGCTCGAGTTGAAACCTTTACCGAAGGAACTCAAGTATGCCTTTCTTGGATCCGATGACACTTTTTCTATAATCATCTCATCTGATCTTGATCATGCCCAAGAAAGAAAATTACTTGGTGTTCTAAAGAATCATAGAGGAGCTTTAGGGTGGTCTATTGCAGACTTGAAGGGGATTAGCCTTTTAATTTGCACGCACCGGATATATTTGGAGGACAATGCCAAAACCACAAGGCAAATGCAACGCAGGTTGAATCCTACGATGAGAGATGTGGTTAAAGCAGAAGTCCTCAAGTTGCTTGACGTGGGTATTATTTACCCAATTTCCGATAGCAAGTGGGTAAGTCCTACTCAAGTCGTGCCCAAAAAAGCAGGTCTGACGGTAGTCAAAAATGAGCAGGGTGAGTTAGTCCCGACTCGTGTCCCCACGAGTTGGCGCATGTGTGTTGACTATCGAAAATTGAATTTGGTCACTAGGAAAGATCACTTTCCCTTACCCTTCCTAGACCAAGTTTTGGAAAGAGTTGCAGGACATAATTTTTATTGTTTTCTCGATGGCTATTCCGGATACTACCAAATCGAGATTTCACCAGAAGATCAAGAGAAGACTACTTTCACTTGTCCTTTTGGTACATTCGCTTTCCGTCGGATGCCGTTCGGATTATGTAATGCACCTGCAATATTTCAAAGATGCATGCTCAGTATTTTTGAAGACATGAACGAGAAGTTTTTGGAAGTGTTTATGGATGATTTTTCTGTTTTTGGCGATTCTTTTGATGATTGTTTACTACATTTACAAGCTGTCTTAGCTCGGTGTATAGAAAAGAACCTGATACTGAATTAGGAGAAATGCCACTTCATGGTGCCAAAGGGAATTGTCCTAGGACATATTGTTTCATCGAAGGGCATGAAAGTTGATAGAGCTAAGATTGACTTAATCGCCAAGCTACCTGCACCCAAGACGGTTAGAGATGTTAGATCATTTTTGGGTCATGCCGGATTTTATAGGAGGTTCATCAAGGACTTTAGTGTCATAGCCCGACCATTATGTAACCTCCTATCCCTTGATACACCGTTCAATTGGACTGAAACCTGTCAAGAGGCATTCGAAAAGTTGAAGTCTATGCTTAGCACTGCACCCATCGTGCGACCACCCGATTGGTCATTACCTTTTGAGATCATGTGCAATGCTAGTGACTATGCGATAGGAGCTGTCCTAGGACAACGCAAGGATAATAAGCGATATGTCATCTACTATGCAAGCAAAACCTTAAATGATGCTCAAATGAATTACACCACCACCGAGAAGGAATTGCTTGCAGTAGTATTTGCATTAGACAAATTTCGTTCTTATATCCTTGGTGCTCCTATTGTTATCTTTACAGATCATGCAGCGCTAAAATATTTATTGGATAAGAAAGATGCCAAACCACGCTTAATACGATGGATACTTCTACTCCAAGAATTTGACATCACTATCAAAGATAAAAAGGGAGTAGAAAATGTAGTTGCTGACCATTTATCACGGCTAGTTTTTAATGATTCGGTGCCACAGTTGCCCATCAAGGACTCGTTCCCTGAAGAGCAATTGTTTGCACTTTCTACTATGCCATGGTATGCTGATATTGTAAACTTTCTTGTCACTAACCGGATGCCGGAGCATTGGGGATCGAATGATAAGAATAATTTCTTGCGTGAAGTAAGAAATTATTATTATGATGCTCCTTATTTGTTCAAGTATTGCAATGATCAAATCTTTAGAAGATGCATTCCGGAACATGAGATACAAAGTGTACTCTCTTTTTGTCATGCCAGTGCTTGTGGAGGACACTTTGCATCTAAGAAAACGGCAGCTAAGGTGTTGCAATGTGGTTTTTATTGCCCTACACTATTTAAAGATGCCCATGAGTTCTGTAGGACATGTGACCCATGTCAGCGTGTTGGAAGTCTAACTCGTAGGCAAATGATGCCTCTTCAGCCCATTACTGCTATTGAAATTTTTGACATGTGGGGTATTGATTTCATGGGTCCGTTTCCACCATCTTTTGGCCATGAGGATATTTTAGTTGGTGTTGAGTATGTGTCAAAATGGGTAGAAGCTGTTGCCTGTAGAACTAATGATCACAAACCTGTTTTGAAATTTCTAAAAGAAAATATTTTTTCACGATTTGGGATGCCCAAGGTTATAATTAGTGATGGGGGAAAACATTTCTGTAATAAGCCTTTTGAGATCCTATTGCAAAAGTACGGTATCACTCATAGAATTGCAACTCCTTATCACCCGCAGACTAGTGGCCAAGTAGAGTTAGCCAATCGGGAAATTAAACGAATTTTGGAGAAAACGGTGAATCCATCACGCAACTGGCCTTTAAAACTTTCTGACGCATTGTGGGCTTACCGTATTGCTTATAAAACTATTCTTGGTATGTCCCCGTATCGGCTAGTCTATGGAAAAGCATGTCATCTACCTGTTGAAATAGAGCATAAATCGTATTGGGCCATTAGAAAATTAAACTTTGAACTGTCAGATGCTGGTTTCGTTAGAAAATTACAATTAAGTGAATTGAATGAAATTCGTCGGGATGCGTATGACAATGCTAGACTTTGTAAAGAACGAATGAAAATTAGGCATGATAACTCAATTCTAAGAAAATCTTTTGAGCCTGCACAAAAAGTTCTTTTGTATGACTCGCTTACATCTGTTTCCTGGAAAGTTACGATCAAGATGGACAGGTCCTTTCATTGTAAAAACTGTTTTTCCACATGGGGCAGTTGAAATTGAGAATCCATAGGATGGTCAAATTTTTAAGGTAAATGGACACAGATTAAAACTTTTTCTTGAAAATTTTGCAGATGAAGAGGACTCCTTTTCCTTGGAGGAGCCTTCTTATGACTGAACATGAAGGCCAAGGTATGTGTATATTAGTTAGAATTATTATTTTTTTCTTTTATTTCTAGTTTTCTTCTTATTTTGTAGGTCTTCTTTTCTGTAAATCAATAGCTCAAGGTATTCTTCTTCTCTCTATTATTTTCTCTATTGTCTCTCATATATAGTTTTCTTGCATTTTTTTACATTGAGGACAATGCAATGTTTAAGTTGGGGGGAGGGAAATATTTTGACAAAAAAAAAAAAAACTTGTTTTTTGCATTTGATTTATTCTATTACTTTCTTTTCTGAGCAAATGCACATGTATTTTCATATTGAGTGTGTACAACTATTAAGGCAAGGAACACATGCATACTATGACTGATCAGAGACCTATTATTAGATCCCCACACGTGTACTTAATGACAATAGGAAGGCCTCAGGAGTTCATATTTGTTAACTGCATTTTTGTTAGCCTTATCCATAAAAGAAGTATGAGTATCCTTGTTCGTACCATAAGGTTCAGGATTTGGTTTTCACATAAAGATAGAGGTTGAATATCCCGACTAGATTACTTAGGTGCCTTATGATCCGACCTTGGCTGACCTATAGTCACGATGCAGTCACATATATAATAAGAATATCTATATGGTTCAGTCTACCATCTCTTTTCTTGCATATATATATATATATATAAAAAAATAATACTTATGATGACAAGTCTGGCCTCGTGGCGTAGTCTGGTTCGAGTAATTAAGTCCGAGGGGTGTTTCACCTAATGTCTTGAGCCAACTGGATCGGGGGTCATTGACTGAAAGCTCGCTACATGGACCTTACTAGAGCCTAATGGGGTTGGATAGCTGTAGTTGTCATTTGTATTGAAAAAAAAAAAATGAAATAAAAATAAGCATGAATGAGTTGGTTAGGCTGAACCTAGTGACATGTGGTAATGGCTGGTTTGACTCCATTGTATTGGACCTCTGTGTACCCGGGTTGTTTAGTTGAGATTGATAGCTCTTTCTTTACATGCGAACCATTCTTGACAAATTTAGACAACATGTGATATTCTGAAAATTTGATGGATCAGGTTCTAATAAAGTGTAGAAAACATTTGTGGATTTGAGTAGTGCACCTAAAACTCAGGCGGTGCTCTGTTGTGGTGGAGGTATTAGTACTCTGAGAAAGTCATATGATTTGATGCACACTACACTTTTATATTCCTTGCTTTGACGGTTGCCATACTTGAAAATATATGTCAATTAATTACATGTGTATTAGCTTAGGGTTTATTTTTATTAGAATCTCATGTCATATAATTCATGATGTTTGTGGGTAACATCCCTGAAAATCCTCACGAGACAACACTCGTCCACTAGGGTAACCTAGGGGTTTAACGGCTTGTTGCACATGCTAAGTGCAATCGTGATTCCTACGAAAGTGAGTACTTATCTTAATTTTATGCAATTAGTTCTAATAAAACATCAAAGGATCAACCAACACCTTTTGCACTCTCATTTTATTATCTGCTCGTTAATTGCTAGAGACTAGCAATAAGCTAGTTGGGGGGTGTGATGAGAGCACAAAAGTGCAATCTACACATCACTCAAATTAGTATTATTGCTAACAAATGATTATAGAAGTGCTGTATTAATATTATATTTTTGTAGGGTGCAGGTGATCGGAAATCAAGCTAAAATGCACATTGGGTCCAAAAATATGCATCACTGCAGGTGATCAGCCAACCGCTTGTGTCAACCCCAGTTGCACACTAGAAGGAGGTCAAGATCAGCTGTCCACTTCATTGCAGCTTCAGTCTTCTACGAGCCCAGCGTGTGATCTCTCATCGCGTCCGTGCAACCTCCCAGCACCCAAATCTCATCCTGCGGCCAGCATTTCGAGTCCATCTTCTCTGCATATGAGTCCGCTTCGCCCGCGAGCCCGAGTTCATCCATCCACCATGTCATATCAAGCTCCCAGTTCCGTGATCTCAGCGCCGGCGTCTCAGGTTCATCACCCGTGATTTCGGTTCACAGCGCCTCCCAGCTCCGTGATCGTGATCCGCCCGTGAAGCTTCCATGTCTGCATCCAAGCTCCATCCGACTTCATCTAAGCGTCCACACTTCTTCCTCCCAGCCGTCCGTGATTAACCCCCTCAGATCGTGTCCGTGCAATTCCCAGCATGCCACGACCGTGAACCAGAATCTCCCAAGATTCAGCCTCCGTCTTCCTCGCAGTCTACCTCTTCCGGATTAAGCAAGCGAATCACCCTCCCAGCAAAGTCCAGCCATCCACGCGTCTCAGCTTCCTTTGGCGATGATCCAGCACTCGTCCGCGCCCCATCTCCTGCATTCGATCCAGCCATTCAAATCCCAAATGCCAGCGGTCCAAGCTTCATCTTCAGCATGAGATCCCAACATCCCGAGATTTCCGCATTCAACCTCCTTCAATCGATCTTCAGCAGTTCCCAGATCTCGCAGTCCACACGTTCCAGCATCCCCAGATCCCGCAATCGCGATCCAGCCATTTGCGTCCGCTTCTCCCGCATCCAAGGTGCTGCGATCTTCCGTCCGCATGCGAGGATCCGTGATCTAATCTTCCGCATTCACAGCCTTTCTCCCAGCGTGTCATCCGAATTCCAAGCCCTGCCGTCCACGTCCGAGCTTCTCACAAACGCACGCCTCTCCCGAATTAGCAAGTAATCAGCCGTGCGTGATCAACTTCCCAGCTGTTGGAATCCGCAATCGGCCTTCTCGCGTCCGGGATACTCGGCATCTCCACGTATTCCGTGGGATCAGGGACTCATAGCAGCTTATAAGAGGGCTCCCTCGGCTGAAACGGATTATCTCTCATTCTTTCCCATTGAAAAAAAACAGAGTAGGGCCTCTGCCATCCGAAAAGAAAAAGGAAACAGGGGAGGCCCTGTTTCCGAAAAGAAAAGAAAAAAAAAGGGGAAAGAAAGAAAATGAAAGAGGGATTAAAGTTTTCAATGAGTGGCTAAAGTCCTAGGGAGGGAGATGGATGAACCTTTGATGTATTGCTCTTTGAAGTAAACTCTAAACTTTTGCCTTGAATGAATTATATTTACTGATATGTTTTTGATCCATGCATAGTTATTTCGTAGATAGTTCTTAAACGGATTATGATTATTGATATATGGATTGCTTTAGTATTTGATTCGTCGTAGACGTAGAAAGCACGACGAATGCTTAGAAATTGAGTTCATATGTTCATGAAACATATACCATGATTAGATCTATCCTACATTAAATCTTAAATCAAGAACCATAGAGTTTATTCCTTGGATGCAATATCATCAAGGGGGATTCCAGATCCCTACCATTTTTATTTCATTGAATAGTGTTTATTATTCTCTGCATTTTAATTTCTGAAAATCAAAACATAATTTTAATCCACAAATTTATTGAATTAATTAATCTAAAATTATATTAAATAATCTCATATATATTTCGTTCCCTGAGGATTCGACCTAGGACTCCCGAGAATTTACTACTTGTGCGATTCTCCTGCACTTGGGAGAACAATTTTATTTTTGCATCAAGTTTTTGGATTTAATTAATTAATTTTTTTTAATTAATTTTTTTTTAAATAAATAGTCAACTTTAAAGACCACGCAATAGCACGTATCTGGTAGGATAGTGATTACGGGTATCGATCCACAGGGATTGGGGTATAGTTATTTTTCTTTAAAAATAATTGAAAAAAGAGAATTTGTAGGGAAAATTAAACTAGAAATTTAATAAGAAATGCAATTAAAATGATATCAGTTTGGGAGAACCTAGGGCAAGAAATTCACCACTAACATCAGAACAAGGGTTATTTATAATTTATTTTGTTCTTGGATTAACATGCAAATTGGCTACAAGCCTAATAAGCATTCGAATAGAAATTCACAAAAGTAATTTAGGCATAATCCATCTTCAGTTGGCATGAAATGTCTACCCTAATTTAAGGTGGCAGCACATCGCATCTTCCCTAAGCATGGACTATCTTATATTTACTTAGTGATCATGAAGAACAGTTGTACGCACATCATACTTAAAATCACAGAAATTAAATATGATTCAAAAAAAGATATTCATTAAAAACAATAAATTCATACAACTCCAAGAACATAAAATAAAATATAAAACCCATGTCCCTTTGTTAGGGCTGCATCCAGCCCTAGAGAGGAGATCAGCCTTTCATCGAGTGGTGGACGGCAGCAGTAGCACAGCAACGGGCTTCCATCACGATCGGCATCCTTTTTCCTCCTTCCTTCTTCCTCTCTCAACACTTTATTGTTATTTTTTTATATGTGGGAAGTTATTCCCAAAATAACCAAACTACTCTCTCCCTCGTGCACTGGGATTTCAGCCTCCGAGAAGCGATACCGCCAAGGAAGAAAGCTCTCCTCCTTTTATAGCTTCACCAGCACCCCCCCCCCCCCCCCCCCCTCCTTGCTTCCTTCAACTGGATAGGATCTTCCGAATGGGAAGATAAGATTAAGGAACGGCTTCCTATTCCGTGGATGAAGGTGAAACGGGGACATGACTGATCCGGACGTGAAAGTCGGTGATTCGTTGAAGAAGTCGGTTGCTCCCTTGGATGCAGAGGATGGCGAAGACGTGGAAGCTAGAGAGCTGATCCGTTGTCGATGGAGGAGGCTTTGGAGAGGATCTCGGACGGTTGCTGGCTTCCAGATGCTGTGAAGATGAGTTGGGATCCTGTTCCAAAACAGGGGAGGATGGAGTTCCTTGCCGTGAAGCTCGGAATGGTTGTTGTAGAGCTGGGAAGAAGTTGAATACGGTTCGGAAGAGAGATACGGAGAACAGAGGATCTTTGGATGCAGAAGAATGTGTGTTCCGGAGGGAGTTTGAACTGATGTGGAAGCCGATCTCGGACGAGAGGAATCCGGAAGAGATCAAATCTGGAAGATGGTTTGATGCCACTCGAAAGAAGTTGGAACTCTTAGATTTGCTGGGAGTTTTGCTCTTCACGGCCGAAAACAGGGAAATCGTTTTGGATGAGGATGAACGCGGAAGAAACGTGTGAATGAGAGGATGATGCTGGACGTTTGGAGGAAAATCTGGGAGTTCGGTTGGGAGGAACTGGGATCAAGCCGTGGAAGGAAACGAATCCATGAGCTGGGAGATAAGATCGGATCCTGAGTTTGGTAGATATGAAGTTGGCTTTGAATGACTTGGGAGATAAAATGCGAGCGTGGACTGAGAGGATCTGGATGCACACGGGAGGTTGGTTTCAGTTCGTGGGATACGGGAGCTATCCTGGCTGGCAGCGGGATATGGATGAAACGAATCCGGAACAGGGGATACGGAAGAAACTGAGGGAGACTACGGACGGCTGGGAGTTTGGTGATGGAGCTAATCCGCGAGGGAAATCTGGGAAGATGATCCACGGGATTCGGCAGCTCGGGCGTTGGATAAAAATCAGGGAGTGAAGTTCGGATGGTTATGATGATGAACTCCTTGATTTATTTTGCTGAGGGAAGATCTCGGAAGCCCGTGGATTATGCGGAGGATTTGGTTCTGTTTCTTAACAGAGCCCTGTTTGCTGGAACTAGGTGCTTGGGACTCATCCGGAAGGGAAGAAGCTGGGAATCCGGTTGGAGGTTGGGATGCACGGGCTTCGGATGAGAGAAATCCGGAAGAATGAAGCTTGGGTCGAAATCGAAACAGGGAAAGAGGATGAGAGGATAAGCTTGATGGTTTGGTTTAGTTACGGAATATGGAAGCTGGGGAGATGGTTGGAGCATGGGACTTTAACTGAGGAGTAAATGGAGCTTTAGGATTTGTGCAAATATATTGGTATGCTTTGAGATCGGAGAAACAAATAATTTGAAGGGATTTTATTAAAATAGGAGAGTTGGATTATGTGGAAAAAGTTGGAACGAGTGGGAAGAAATTTAGGTAAATGTGTGAAGAGTCAGAAATTAATGGGAAACACTGGGTTTTGGAGAAGAGTTCTTGGGGTCGACTCTGGAGGATGTAAAATTGTGAAATAATGCAGTGTAGTTTAGGCTTTACCTAACTATGCGTGACTTGACCTGCATACATTAAGCTCAATCAGTAAATAAGTAAAACTCGAATTACCTTTAATAATTTATTAAAATGCAATGATGAAGGTGACACATTTTTTAGTTGAATTTACAAAATATATGAATCAAAATAATGATAAGTGCTATGAATAAGATATTAATTTATGCATTATTTAGCACTTATCACACCCCCCAACCTACATTTTGCTAGTCCTCGAGCAAAATAAAATAAATAATAAAAAAAACTAACTCACTTTTGCAGGAATCGCGATTGCATTTACCGTATGCAATAAGGCTTTAAACCCCTAGGTAGCCCTAGTGGACGAGTTTTGTCTCGTGAGGATTTCCGGCTCAGATACCCACAAACTGTTTGTCTCTACTCAAAGAGTTATTGTTTTATAAAATCTAATTTCAAATGCATAAATGCCAAGAATTTCAAAAGCACACAAAGTTTTAATTACTAAGTCAGCCCGAATCCCAAGTCAGTATGCAACTTAAGTTGAGGTTATTAAGCTTCCGTTAGAGAGTTGTAAGACTTCTTTATACTTGGGTGCTCGGTGATATCTGGACCATACACAAGCAAAGGCTTTAGATCCCCAAAATATTGCTAAAGCTAGTAGTTTCCAAGAATTGGTCAGATAAGACCTAATCACTGATTTAAAATCATCCTATCTTGCAGGATTTCGAGAGTTGTGGATGTTTACTTTAATACCTCATGGGCTTTATCTGTAATGTTCCAGTTTACTCAAATTTTTACAACGACGGCTTTCACACTATCGTCTTTTTCAAGATCAATATTATAATTTTTTTTTATTTTTCTTCTTTTTTTTTTAGATTTATAAATTACGCACTTTTACTCTTGTAATGATTCCTCCGTGTAGCGAGCATTCAGTTAACACTCCCACACCAGATGGCGTAAGGTGTTGGGCATTAAGACTCCCCTACGGACCTATGCTCGGGTTTCTCATTACAAGCCCGCTGACCTTTGACGATAGGTAGCCCTTTTCGATGTACCTGACTAAATTCACTTTTTTTTTTTTAACAGTAAATACGGGATAATAGTGAATTAGATAGGAATGATTCATCAGGACTCAAGGTTGCTACTAGACTTAGCAACATAATGTTGAACCTAATCCTTAGAAGTGCAGGCCATGTGTGTTGTGAAATTCCAAAGTAAAAATTATCTTACAACTCGCTAAAAGAATTTTTAATAAAAAGAACTCAAATTGACTTACTCCTGACTAGTTATTGGGCTTTTTAGATTTTATATACTTTGTGTGTTTATCATTTCAGCATTAAAGCATAGAAATTAGGTTTTTTTTTTTTTTTGGAGATGAAATACTTATTCACAAAATCAAAAATTTCGAAAAATTTCTTCAAAAATTCGAATCTTATACCCCCCAACCTAAATCAGACATTGTCCTCAATGTTTTTTTTAATATTTTATTATTATTATTATTATTAATTTGTTTTACGAATATATGATGCATATGGAGGATAGACGCATTGTACTTTAGTTGCATCAGTAATATGAGGACTCCTGAAAAAAATGCGACAAGAAAATATGCAAAGATAACCTATGAGAATTGGGTTGCCTCCCAACAAGCGCTAAGTTTAACGTCTTCAGCCAGACGCATCAGGTGCAGTTAAGCATGTATTAAAAGAAAAATACATCAATTCCTTATATTTGCCCTAAAATCACTAGATAGCTCCTAACTGGTTTGAAGAGGGCACCTAAGCCTCCAATCCGGTCTAATGAGCTGAGTTGACCAGGTAAGCTCCCAGGTAAGTGGGGGGGTCACGATGCGTTGCAAAGGTCCCACTTAAAAACCACTTGCCTCGAACAGATGAACTGTCTCCCTTGGGACAAAGCTTGCCTAGACATCAACTGAGCCACAGAGCGAAATTGGTGCAACTTTCGGTGATCTTCGTCCTATTGAGCTCGAATGTCCCTAGGGGCCAACGTCTAATTGATTTTAATTAAGGTGAAAGCTATGTGAGAATTGATTCACCTAATTTGGGCAAGAATCTGGTGATGAAATCCAGTTCTTATCTTGCTGGGGTGATTGCCCTTACTATGTGCAGATTAATTGGTGTATGTGTATCAGGCATGCATTCACACTTTTGCTGAATTTAAAATCAAACAATCACCACAAAAGGAAATTTAAATAAGAAAGGTTTAGAGGTTACCAAAGGAAATTTTCCCAGCAATTTTGAAAACAAAATTTAGGCAAACCTCAACAGCATTCCTTTTCCAGCAGTTCCCTTTCTAATTGTTCCAAACTTCCTCTTCAATTCCTGATCAAATAATACCAAGAAAAATCAAAAATTAGTAAGAGAGGAGAAAAAGATAAGGAAAGTAAAAATAGAAACTATTTTTATTTTATTTATTTTTATTTTTTCGATTTTTTTTTTGAAAAATTTTTTTAATAAAAAGAAAAACAACTATGCTACCAATCCCCAGCAACGGCGCCAAAAATTGATAGTCAACTTTAAAGACCACACAATAGCACGTATCTGGTAGGATAGTGATTACGGGTATCGATCCACAGGGATTGGGGTATAGTTATTTTTCTTTAAAAATAATTGAAAAAAGAGAATTTGTAGGGAAAATTAAACTAGAAATTTAATAAGAAATGCAATTAAAATGATATCAGTTTGGGAGAACCTAGGGCAAGGAATTCACCACTACATCAGAACAAGGGTTATTTATAATTTATTTCGTTCTTGGATTAACATGCAAATTGGCTACAAGCCTAATAAGCATTCGAATAGAAATTCACAAAAGTAATTTAGGCATAATCCATCTTCAGTTGGCATGAAATGTCTACCCTAATCTAAGGTGGCAGCACATCGCATCTTCCCTAAGCATGGACTATCTTATATTTACTTAGTAATCATGAAGAACAGTTGTACGAACTGATGAGAGCACAAAAGTGCGACCTACATGTCACCAAAATTAGTGTTTTTGCTAACCGATAATAATAAATTCACTTAAATAATATTATATTTGGGTTTGACACAGGTTAGTATAAATTAAAGTTTAAATGCGCATTTGGTAGGGTTTAGAGGGATGCATCATAGCCCCAAACCGCGCGGGCCCAATCCTGTCATGATCTTAACAAGCACATTTGCACCCAAACATCCGAACCCGCGTGCGATCTCCCAGTGATCCTCGCGTTTCCTCCTTTCCGGATTAGCATCCGCACTCTTCCGAAATAGAGATTCCCACTCTCACTTCATCACAAAGAAAAAGAACTTTTTAATCTCCAATCCCATGAAGAGTAGCTAAAAATAATATTCATTCCTGAAATTACTATTCATGCTGAAATCACTGTTCATATGAACAGTGTTCCGAGATGTACTGTTCATATGAACAGTGTTACGTGAAAACACTGTTCATATGAACAGTGCTACGGGATTTTTTTTACTTCACTGTTCTTCTTCCTCCCAGCAGCGTCTACAGCTCATTCCATTCCCGCATCCAAGTATCCGGCAGCGCTCTTCAGCCTCCCACGTCCATCCCGTGATGCATCCCACGCTTCCGTGGTCCAAAGAAGGAATTCCGAGTCAGCTCCCAGCATCCCGTGATGCTTTCCAGTGATCCCGCAGCTTCTTCCTTTCCGGATCAATGTTTCCAGCTCCTCCCAGCATCGCGCCCAACAGCCCGCGTTCTTCACGCGGTGAACATTCCAGCCGGATTAGCTTTCCCGAGTCCCTGCTTCGTCCGCATCACAACGCCCGCGTCTCTAGCATCCCGCGATCAGCGTCAAGCTCCGTCGATCACGCTCCCGTCTCCTCTGCGTTTCAGATCATCCACCGCGTCCGTGATCCACCTCTTCCGCTCCTCCCAATGGTTCACAGCACCACACCTCCTCCGCGGCGCCCTCCAAGTCACCCCAGCTCATTCCGCGGCCAGCCCCTCTCCACCGTGTCCGTGATCAACGCTCACAGCAGCCTCCTCCGCCTCAGCCCGCGGTAGCCTTCATTATCAGCCATCACTGCATCCAATCTTTCATTCCCAGCACTCAGCAGCCTGTGATGCATCCCAAGATCCATGCCTTCCTCCAAGCGATCCCGCAGCTAACCAATTGCGAGCATCCGGCGCCTCCTCTTCCAGCAACGGTTCCGGGATCCAAGCATCAGCCATTCTCTCAGCAATCCCGTGGCCAGCCGTGAATCACCCTGCGCCCGAGCTCCATGAATCGTGCCTTCAAGTCCTCCCTTCCGGAATCCCAAGCATCCTCAGCCTATAAATAGGGTGGCCATCGGAAGAAGAAAGGGAGTTCCGAGGAGGAGGCGGGGAGCTCTCGGCGAGTGGCCGGTGGGTCCAAATCGGGTGGTTGGCGAGCCCAAAGAAAGGAGAAAGAAGAAACAGAGCATTGCTCTGTTTCTCTTGGGAAGAAGAAAGAAATAAAAAAGGGAGAAGCTTATTTGTTTTATATTTTTTTTTTATGTTATTTGTAAAAGGGAAGAAACATTAGGTTTCTAATCTCCACTTTTATTTGTAATGAATTTTCTTTTTATCAAATCTATCATTTCTTTTTCATGCAATCCTTGTTCTAGTTTTAAGTTAATTTCTATTTTTTTAATGCAATCTTTTAATTCTTCTTTGATGCAATATATTAAATTTTCTTTTATGCAATTTATGTTCTAGGGTTTTGATCTTCTTAGCACTTGCTTTCATCCATTTTAATTTATGCCAAAATTTTCCTTTGAATAGTTAAACATTTCATGAATTTATAAATGCTCTTTGATTTCTAAGTACTTGTCTTTTTATTATTTTTAAATAAAGAAAATTCTCTGGTAAATTAGAGAATCTATCATCATCCCTGACATCATGTTTTTATTTAGTTATTCAAAAATCGATTTTGAATTCGAGTGAACGTTCTAATTTTTAAGCAACTCCAATCGCCTCCCTGTGGATCGACCTCTTACAACCACTATTCTTCGAGTAGGAAAGGTAAGAGTAGAATTTAAATTTAACTTTTGTTCGTCGGTTCTAACAACGATCTGTCTAGCATATTTTTAGGTAGACAGAAATCGGACGAACAGAATTTTGGCGCCGTTGCCGGGGAGGCAAATCGAGAAGCAAGAACGATCACGAAGATCAAATCAAATTTTGGATGCCCGGAGTGAACGTACTCCGGTAGTAAGTTTTTATTTTTATTTTTATTAATTTTCCTTTTTTTGATAATTTCTAGTTAATAATTTCGTAGTTATTAAATTCTGAAATTTGAAATTCGAAATTTAAAATTAAAAAAATTTCAAAAATTCAAAAAATTTTTAAATTCAAAATTTGAATTCTGAGATTCGAAATTTGAAGTTTAAAAAGAAAAAAAATCTTTTAATTAAATCAAAAAAATATAAAAAAAATTATTATTTTTGCTAGTAATTGATAGGGTGCAATCCTCCGAGGTTATCATACCTCTATTGGGACTCCTCACGGAGTAATCTCCAGAGCTTATTCAACGGGCATTCGGAGATTGACTGACGCATAAGGATTGTGTTTAGTTTACATTCAAGTTATTGTTATATATTAAAAAAAAATTAATTAAAATAAAAAAAATAAAAATAGTAAAAAAAAATTGCTTGCTCATTTAATCAATACAACCTAATGACATTGCATAAACTTTAAAAAAATTATTGATTATTTGCTGCATCAAGCATTGCATAAAATAATTTAAGGGCAAAACCCATTAAAAAGATAAGGTCAGGAAGTCATTACCTGTCCTTAGCCCAAAAATCACCACCTTGCATACATATCCTAAGCCAAATTAAATTAAAATCAATTAGACGTTGGCCTTAGGGTTTTCGAGCTCAATTAGGCTCTTGGAAAGAAGCGGCTGAAAGCCACTCCAGTGAGGATTTAGTAATTGGTGATGTCTAGGAAAGTTTTACAACAGTGAGAACTGTTACGGGTATTGTGGTATCGGTGTATCCCTTCTGGCACCACCACACACCCCGGGACTTTTCTGGTCACTGGTTACTGGATCGCTTAACTGGTAAGCTCAAGCTTAATCTGAAAGGGAGATTAGGAGCTGTCTAATCTAGAGAGAATTTCAGAAACTTTTTAACCTGATAAATCTCTGTGCAACTAGATTTAAAAAGCTACTAAACCTCACTTAATTCTAAGACTAATAGGGTCAAATTGTTGTGTGGTGTTGATTGTGGTCATCTGTGTCTAGCCCTTCTCTTCTTTTAGGATTTCGTTTAGGAGTCGAGTCTAATTAAGTTGTGGAAAATGTATGCATGGTAGAAGGTCATTAAGGGATAAGTTAACCCCATTTGATCCTGAGATTGACAGAACTTTTCATCACAACCTGCGAATTGTAAACCAACCGTCGATCTCTACAATGGGTGAACATATTAGAACCCTAAATGAATTGTTTGCACCCGCATCCGCTAGTCCCCCTACCTGCATAGTATTACCAATTAATAATGCAGCCCAATTCGAGATTCGGGCTGCAACAATAAACATGTTACCCAAGTTTCATGGGTTCGAGAGTGAACAACCCTACATTCATCTAAACAAATTTTTGACAATCTGTCAAACGTTTAGAAATCAAAATTTAGATGAAGAGGGTATTAAATTAAGGTTATTTTCCATGACTTTAGAGGATCGTGCTGCTGCATGGCTGTATTCCCTTGCTTCAAATTCCATCACATCATGGGAACAACTATCTAGGAAGTTCATGGCAAAATTTTACCCCATGATTAAAACAGAAAAAATTAAGGATGCCATAAGAACTTTTAGAGGAAAATCTGAGGAGGAATTTTTTCAACTTTGGGAAAGATTTCATGATCTTTTGGTCAAGTGCCCACACCATGGGCTTGACAAGGCTGATCTAGTACATTTCTTTTAAAAAGGACTACCTCCGGCACATAGAAACATGATCGAGTCCATGCACAAAGGTAGGTTCATGAACCAAACCCCAGATCAAGCCTATGAATTTCTTGTTGACTTAGCTGAAAATGCCCAAAATTGGAGTAGCTATGGTGAAGAAGTAAATAGAGATGAGTTCGGGTCTAGGAAACCAGGTAATTATGAAATGAAAGTAGACCCAGATCTCAAAAATGTTATATCCAATCTAGTGACTGGAGTAAACAATTTAGGCAAAAAGTTTGATGCTTTCACTGTGTCCACTAGTTCAGGGTCATATAAAGAGTCAAATCCCGTCATGAAAGTGGATCACGAGTCATATAGTTTGTGTGTCTTGTGTAACAGTCCGGAACATCTAGTGGAGTGCTGCCCTAATCTGCCCACCATAAAGGCCGAGCAAGCAAATGCTCTAAATTCATATAGTGCCTTTAAGAAGCCCACTCCCAACTCGTTCAGCCCAGTTTACCACCCTGATAATAGGTCCCACCCAAATTTCTCATACAAGCAAAATGAACCTATTCAGCATCAAGGTGGTCTACCAAGTTTTCAGAACAACTACCCCAGGATAGGTCCATCACAAATGAACCAACCTTTGGTTCCATCTGTACCTCCTTATAATGCCCCTATCCCACGGCAACCTTCACCATTAGAAACCATGATGGCCAATATGATGAAACAACAACAAGATTTTATCAAGCAACAACAACAGACCAATACAGCCTAAGCCCAGACTAACCAATTCCATGCGCAAGCAATTGCAAAACTTGAGGTTAGTCTGAGCCAAATAGCTAACTGTTGCCCAGTAGATACAACCCAAGAGGGGGGGTGAATTGGGTCTTTTAAAACTTTTATGCTACTTCTAAAACTTTTTGATTTACTATGCTAAGTTGTATAGATGCACAGTGAAAGTTAAACTTAGCAAGGGTTTGATGTATAGACTTCGACTTGATTAAATATGCTTGCAACTAAAGGATGTGCGGATAAGAATTAAGCAAGCAATTTATCTAAGTAAGTAAGTGTGTTAGTTAGACAATAACTAGAGGCATTACAAACACAAAGGATATATAGTGGTTCGGTGCACCCCAGCACCTACATCCACTCCCCAAGACCTCTTGGGAATTTCACTATAATCCTACCGATTACAGCCGGTTGTTTTACAAGCTCACAACCCAACTTGTTGTTTTACGAGCGCACAACGAACTCGGTCGGTTTTCCCAGGCTCACCGACTAGAACCAACCCCGATTGTTTTCCCGGGCTCACAATCAAACCCTTACACGCGTTGGTTTTTAACTTGGCTCACCAACCAACCTTAACACCGTTGGTTTTTCTTTGGCTCACCAACAAACCTTAACACCGTTGGTTTTTCTTTGGCTCACCAACAAACCTTAACCCCTTGATTCAATCCCTTGATTGAATCAAGTTACAAGATATTAAAACAAAGTATAAAACAAAACAAAGCTTCTTAAACAAGCAAATATGACAATATAAACAAATAGAGTAAAGAGAAGCCCTCAAACGAGTTTTGAAGATGGAGGAGCTCGGCTTCTTCTTTACTTGATCCTCCTCTGATTTGGCATGAAGTAGAGGATCCCCGAGGCAGCACACGGATGGAGAGGAAGCTTTCGGATTCACTTGGATGCTCTTCTTCTCTCTATTTCGTTTTGGATGGCCCTTTTGTGCTTATGGGAGATTTCCTTTGTAATCTCTTTGAGATCTCTTTCCTAGATGATCTCTCCCACTTCCATGAGTTCTCCCCTAGCTCTCTTCTTGTTTTTATAGCTTTAGATGGCGTGGAAACAAGAATATAGCCGTTAGAGACAAGAAAAAGAGCCGTTGGACACAGTCTGCATTTCCTGACAATGTTACCGTTGGGATCGAAGTCGACTCGCGCGATCAGGAGTCGGCTCGCCTGTTGCAGGAGTCGGCTCGTGTTTTACCGGAGACGACTCGACCACTGTTCCAAATTTGAATTAATGTGCTTGCCTCGACTGGGAGTCGACTCGTCTTAACCTGGAGTCGACTCGCCAACTTCTGGAGCTGACTTGGCAATTTCGGAGTCGGCTCATCCACTGAAGTCCGTGGATCCAATTTTGAATTTTGTCCTCTCGAGTCGACTCGACTGTCCTGGGAGTCGACTCGAATCTCAGAGCCCGAACTCCCGATCCTTTGTCTTTTGGCTCGTCCAGTCTTGGAGTCGACTCGAACTTCCTTGGAGTCGACTCGGCTCTCAGTTTGCGAAACACAGCCTTCTGCCATCTTGGTGTAGCGCTGCCTTGGAGTCGACTCGAGCTGTCTGGGAGTCGACTCGAATCTCAGAGGCAGTAACTTGGTTTTCTGTCTGTTGATGGTCGCGGAGTCTCGGAGTCGACTCGTGCAATGCGGGAGTCGACTCGAATCTCAGACCCGAAAACTGCTCTCTGACTTTTCTGCCTGTGACTCCTAGGAGTCGACTCATACTTCTCCGGAGTCGACTCGAATTCCACTGGAGTCGACTCGAAGACTGTTCTTTTGAATTTTTCTTTTGATTTTACTCCTCCAATTTGAATCCTTTGAACTTTAAACTTGGGCCAATAAATTGTAGCTTTCTTCCAACTTGAGAGCTTTGGAGGCCTTCTTGTGTTCTTCCAACTTGCTATGTTCCTTGCAAAATAAATATCTTTCTCCTTGCAACATAAACATTAGTATCTATACTTCAAGGTTTTGTGATCATCAAAATCAATCTATGAATCAATCTTTGGGTCATCAATCTCCCCCTTTTTGATGATGACAAAACTTGGAGTATATGCAATATAAAAGATATTGTATTTCTAGAAGTAATACATAGCTAAGTTGCATGAAGTGGAAAAACATATATATTTAAAAACATACTTCATGATAATGCTTTAGATTTAATCAGCTTAACACAATCAACATATTTAAATTTTAAGCTGATTTGTATTCAATTCTTCAAAGTAATAAAGCATTCTGAGTATATAGCATATACTTAGATATTTCTCCCCCTTTTTGACAACAGCAAAAAGATAGTGAAACATTAAGTACAAAGATCAGATCAGAACACATCGAGTGTGAATTCAAGAGATTTTCTAATTTGATACCACAGATAGTTTTCTAATCAAGTGTAGGTGGAATCTTCCTTAGGTTAATTCAAGAAGTACCACAAATGATATTCAAGGAAAAACATGAGTGGAAATCTAACCTCTCTTTAATAATAAGTATGAAAGCTTGTTCATTGAAGAACTTTTGCCCAATCTATTAAGTATTTTATCAACATGAGAGCAATTTAATTAATTTTCAGAGTAAAAGATCAAAACTTATATACTTGAAAAACATATCATCATGTTGGATCATGACTTCAAAGTTCTTTTTATGATAATAAGAGCATTGGGGCACAAATACCAAAATATGAATTCATGCAATTTATGATATATCTTAGAGCTCTTTTAAGGACTTTCTTTTATTCCTTTAGAAAATAAGCACGATTTGATACATATATAAAAATATGAATTGGCACAATATTGAAGTTCTAAAGAGCAAGCCAATTAGGACTCATTAGTGAATTCCAAAATAGATTTTCTACGAGATACTCAAGAAAATTTAACACGTTATTCTCCCCTTTTTTCATTAAATTAGAGGCTCTTAAGATCAACTATTTGAATTGCAATTTGGTTCATGATTTGTGCAGAAGATATATTAACCAAATAACATGCCTCAAGGTGTATCATAAAGATTTTCAGATTTAAATTTCAGATGATACATATTGGAGAGTATTAGGATCACTTTTCATTTAGTATTCTTTCCCTCTCCTATAGATTTATGTAATTAAGTTCCGTGAGACCTCTCCTTCTGAAATTTTCTTTCTCCCCCTCTATTGATCATTCCATTTAAGAGTTTAGAATTTGAAGATAATGTTCAATTAAAATTGTCAATCTCAAAAATATATTTTCTATAAGTTTCAGCTCATTTTCATAAGACTCAAGGTTTGAGATAAGACAGCCTTTATAGAACTCATCTCAAGGTAATTAAAGCATGTCTTGCAATACAAGGAGGTTCATCAAAATCAATCCATAAAATTCAAGGTATGCATCAAATTAAAGTTTCTTTAGGATAAGATACTGAATATCTAAAGCTCCCCCTCAAAAGATGCATTCTTCTTTAATCATTCTTTTCTTTGGTTGAATTTCAGAATTTAATAATAAATGTGAATAAAACTGAAATTCTATGTTATCGAGAATGTAGAGTGATCTAGAATTATTCAAAATTTATAGTATTCACTCTATATATATATATTCTGATGATAGTTTCTAAGAATGTAGGAGAGAAAAACATATAGATGATCATTGAGGTATGTGTATTTATAGAACTCAATTTCTTAATCACAGTTCTTCAGCAATGTATACATGAAGCTCAATAATTTTTTAAATATTAAAATAAAGTCATATATTTTAAAAATATTTACTTGCAATCAAGATCATCGTAAGACACATCATTTGAATCAAAATTAGTATACTTTGAAGGTAAGAAATGATATGTTTCGGATGCGTATCGGAGCAATCAAAATAAATTCTGTTTTTCTTACATTAACATTTTATTTAGTAATCATATGGAGTTTAAACTTTTATACAAAATCGGATTCTGAATTACATAGGATTTTCAATAGACGCTTTCTAAGTCATAATATGAGATATGTATCTTTCACAATGTAGCTCATCTTAAATTGTTACGATTGAAAAATACATATTTCAATAACATATAAGAGGATATTCAGAATATTTGTATTTATGTTTAGCACATTATATACCAAGGTTTGAAGGATAGAACAAACTCAATTCATTTTGCCTAAATAGAAATATCCTTCTCTTCTCCTTTTTACAAATTTATTCACCTTTCAGATTTTAACGATGATTGTGAATGACAAATCTGAAATTTCTTTTTAACAATACAAAAAAAATTTATATAGTATTCCAAATATTCAATCAAATTATCCAAGCATGAAGCATTGTAAAACATTGAGAACCCATAAATCAAGACATCATACCATATGCACACTATATTAAGTGTTAAGTCATACATTAAAATAATAAGAACAAGCATGTCAAGGATCAAAATCAATTCTTTTCAAATAAACTCCTCCTATTTAAATATTATCTTGCATTGATTTCATCCTTAAATTATGTTTTTAAGTGATAAAAAAAAAACTTGATTCTTCTTATATACTTTCATTTACTTTGTCTTTCATTTTTACTTTCTTATGCTCTATACTCTATTTGCTCCCTATCCGGTGGAGTTGGGAAGGGGCACGAGGTACTACCACTAGCCTCCCTCTTGTGCCGTCCCTAATATGCCCTACACCGAATAGTTGGGTCAAATAGTGCCGGGTACTACCACTAGCCTCCCCATTGGCACCATCCCTATGATGAGCAATATAGAAAGGTTAAAATGTTTACTTCAAACTCTCCCTGTTTGAGTGTAATTAATTATAGATTTTATCCCTTCCAAATGTGCCGAATATATTATGCTTGTTTTGCTTTTCCTTAAGATTGAAGTACTTGCCTTTGCTCAGATTTTTCATCTCTTGAACAATGTCCATTTTCGTTTCTTTATCTCTCTCTCTTTTTGTTATTCTCAAGTAATCTACATGAAAGAGCAGAATAAAGAAATAATGAAATGTATCGTATAGAGGTATATCATGCAAACACTATTTTCATTATGCCCAAGAATTCGTAGCTTCTCACAAGTCATTCTAAATCAGAGTTTTAATCATATACTTGTGTATTTCATGGTTATGATACAGCCATAGAAATTGAGCAAACCATGAAACAATTTCTAAAAGTATAAGTCAGTCAATACACATATAGACATGATATCAAAAATTAATAATTAAAGAATTTAATCATGCCATAATAGGATTTAAGTTATTGACTTTGCTCAATTAATTTGTGAGAAAGGTATCTAAAATTACCTATTCATTATATGTTCTTCAAGCCAAACTAGATTTCTTATGTGTGAACTTTTGACTGAAGAAGATCCTCTCTCTTGTTTGCATGTGAATGTTTAGTGTATCTTACATGAAGGTCATTAGTTTCTTTAAGATACAAAGCATTCATCCAACATATATATATTTTTTAATTAGATGACTCAATATGAGATATGACAATAGTTGCATGTTGAGTCACTTTATTCAAGAGATTGCCTAAATATAAGCAAGCACATATCACTTGAACTAAAGAGATAGATTCATTAACCAAGATAGTTCAAGGACAAGCATGTGAGGCAATAGACAGATTTATCAAGGTCAAATCAATTTAGTTTGGATTCTATTTGCTTAAGATAATTATCAATAAGATGTGTTAACTAAGTTTTAATCAACTTATCTTAAACGTTTGTTTCTATCAAAATTCAGATTATGACGTATTTGTTATCAATAAAATATGATTAATTAAAGTTAGATTGAAGTCTTGCACAAGGTCACATAATGAGCATACAATCTGGTCTACTAGCTGTATGATAAAATAATTATTCTATCATGCTTCAATACAGCTTTAAACAATAGATCTACTTTGCTCATCCTTTACAATTTCTACAAGATGGGGTCATAGATATACCTTCTTCACGCTAATCTTCTATAAGAGTTTTCTTGTGGACTAACGTTGGTCAATGAAGATCCCCTTTCCTGTTTGTCTTAATTTGGAGTTTGAGAGAAGATGTTAATTCATTCATCATATTTCAAACTCACTTTGCAATATAACTCTTCATTAGTAGAACCAAAAATGATGTCATCAATGTGTGCTATGAGCAAGCAAGATATCATAGATTCTTCTTTTTGATGCATAGATTTATCATTATCTGTCGAAAAGGTTGCTTAAGCTTTTATAACACGCTTTTGATGCTTGTTTCAAATCATATATTGCTTTATCATATTTGTAATGAGTGTTTTCAAATATGGTGGTTATTTAACATATATCTTCTTTAATAAAGTAAGCACATAGGAGTCCATTCTACACACTCATTTGATAGAATATAAAGCTCATAAAGCAAGCAAATGATAATGGTGATCTTTACTTCTAATCATGCAAGAATTTCATCAAGATCTATTTCATCTTTTCTTGATTTAGTCTTTTAGTAGTCATCAATTTTTCTTCATTAAGTGCATTTCTGAAAAGCTCAATTTGGTTCTAATTATTAACATGTTTTCAGATTGTTATATGTAAAAGATTAACCATATACATATATAATTTGATTTTAGTATCTTGACAGTAAATCATTAGTCTCATAGAGAATAAGACGACTTGATATTTTTGCAACTAAAATCTTTTCATTGAATATTCTATATGCATTGCTTGATGAATGATATCCAAGGATAGACATATCTCTATCAGATTTGGCATTATTTTTCATAAGAACATATCAAGCATAACATGTACGACTGAAAAATATGAAAGATATGCAATGGTTCATTTTCCATTTTTCAGAAGATCAAAAGGAGTTTTCATCTAAAATAGATCTAATAGAAATCATATGTATGACAAGCAGTGATGGTATAAGTAGATGACTATCATACACAATTGTCTTTTTCATTTCTTCAAGAATTCTATTACCCCTATTTTACTTAAGATGTCCTTGGTGCTGAAATAGTTAATTTCTGCATAAACTTTATCAGGATTTTGGTTTTCAACACTGTGCCATGATACTCTTTATCTTCACAGTTAGGAAACCTTTATCATTTGAAACACTTTTACAAGATTCAGCAAATACAGAAAATATTTTCAAGTTTATTTTCCAAGAACAAATCCAATGTAAGCTTTTGAAAACTTAGAGATGGAAACAACATCTTTAGATTTAGAAATGATTTTTGGTTGTTTCCTTAGTTAGCATGCATAGCAAAACTTTGACCTTTAAGAAGATAATTTAAGTAAGCCAATGGCAAGGTCTTTTGAGATTAAGTATATACTAGCATGAGTTGATTTTGTATGCTAAAGATGGTTTCTTTAATCTTGGTATTCATAGTGCATATATTTAAAAACATACCAAGTACACATTATCATATCTATGATCAATAAACAATAATGCCATGGATAAAAACTCTCAATCAAGCATATAGAGAATTCATAGAATTATTCTTAATAAATTAATCATTTTGCAACTTATCCAATAGTGAGTAAAGTATACTATGAAGTGATTTGATCATATTTCCAAAAGTATTTTCTATATCACAAAATTGATCACTACTAGCAATTCATATCAAATACTAAGCAAAAATAATGATGAGATGCAAGGATTACTGATTTTTGTTAATAACTTTTCATAAGTATATTTTAAGTTTCTTTTGTTCCATGGGTATCTTGGTACACCTATGTGTACATCCTCATTTTCTCATTTTGGGTACCCAAGCTTGCTTGAGTCCTTGAGAGTTAGGACATATGGTTCCTTTTGGAACCCATATCTGTTTAATAGTAATAACTTTACCATTTGATTTAATTATACTAGAACGATAGGTAAAGTTGTTATTCCCATCCTTTTCATTTTTGAAATAACTTATCTTATTTAATGGTTTGCTTGATGAATTGATAACCTTTTTCTCTAGAGATTTATTGTTAAGTAAAGGAATCAAGCCAAGTTTTGATTTATCACAAGCAACATATTGGCTTTCAAACATCATTTTTAATCGTTCTGAACTTACGGTGAATTTGTTAATAAAAGATTTTAATTGATTAATTTCTTTACTTAAGTTTTGATTTTCTTTAATTAAGCTATGATTTTTCTGAATCAATTCTTCTGAAAATGACCTTAAACTTTTATTTTCAGAATTTAGTTTGTCTTGTATTTCAGTAATAGAATTTCTTTCTTTTGAAATTTCCAAATTTAGCTTTTTAAGATTTTTATTTTTTACAGTTAATTTTCTACATTCACTATACAAATCATGAAAAGCATTTAATAATTCATCATAAGAGAATTCTTCTTGAAAATCATTTGAGGTAAGAGTAGATTCAGATTTTACCTTGTCTTCTTGTGCCATAAAGCACAAGTTGGTTACCTCTTGTAGTTCCTTGGAGCTAATATCATCATTGTTGCTCCTAACTTCTATTTTCTTGCTAGACTCTTTCTTGGTCAAGGCTCTCTTCCTTTTTACCTCTTTCTTCCTTTCTTCTTGCTTCCTCTTCTTCTTTGTCTTTAGGAAGCTGATTTGCCTCGGAGTCGACTCGGACCTTATTGGAGTCGACTCGGTGAACTTGAGAGTCGACTCTGAGATACTTGGAGTCGACTCGACTGAGGGAGATTCAACACCCTTTTCTGCAGTCTCATTGTTAGTATATAATTGAAGCACATGTGAGCTAGTCTGAGATTTATCATAAACATTTTCTAAAGTATCCCAGATCTCCTTAGCAGATAAGCATGCAGAAATTTCATTAAAATTTGTTTCTTTAATAGCACAGTATAATATGTTCATAGCATTAGCATTCAACTGTGCTAAGTCCTTTTCATTAAAAGTTTGAGAGAGTGTGTGAAGGTCATTTATTATGATTTTCCATAAGTAATAGTTTTGTGATTGAATAAAAACGCGCATGCGTATTTTCCAATGTGTATAGTTTAAGCCATTAAATAGTGGAGGTGTATCAATTGATTGTCCTTCTCCTAGAAAACTATCTATTTGAGTTGTCATGATCTTTGGCTCTAGTCGGTTAAGACTACAAATAATATTTGAGCACCTGCTCTGATACCACTTGTTGCCCAGTAGATACAACCCAAGAGGGGGGGTGAATTGGGTCTTTTAAAACTTTTATGCTACTTCTAAAACTTTTTGATTTACTATGCTAAGTTGTATAGATGCACAGTGAAAGTTAAACTTAGCAAGGGTTTGATGTATAGACTTCGACTTGATTAAATATGCTTGCAACTAAAGGATGTGCGGATAAGAATTAAGCAAGCAATTTATCTAAGTAAGTAAGTGTGTTAGTTAGACAATAACTAGAGGCATTACAAACACAAAGGACATATAGTGGTTCGGTGCACCCCAGCACCTACATCCACTCCCCAAGACCTCTTGGGAATTTCACTATAATCCTACCGATTACAGCCGGTTGTTTTACAAGCTCACAACCCAACTTGTTGTTTTACGAGCGCACAACGAACTCGGTCGGTTTTCCCAGGCTCACCGACTAGAACCAACCCCGATTGTTTTCCCGGGCTCACAATCAAACCCTTACACGCGTTGGTTTTTAACTTGGCTCACCAACCAACCTTAACACCGTTGGTTTTTCTTTGGCTCACCAACAAACCTTAACACCGTTGGTTTTTCTTTGGCTCACCAACAAACCTTAACCCCTTGATTCAATCCCTTGATTGAATCAAGTTACAAGATATTAAAACAAAGTATAAAACAAAACAAAGCTTCTTAAACAAGCAAATATGACAATATAAACAAATAGAGTAAAGAGAAGCCCTCAAACGAGTTTTAAAGATGGAGGAGCTCGGCTTCTTCTTTACTTGATCCTCCTCTGATTTGGCATGAAGTAGAGGATCCCCGAGGCAGCACACGGATGGAGAGGAAGCTTTCGGATTCACTTGGATGCTCTTCTTCTCTCTATTTCGTTTTGGATGGCCCTTTTGTGCTTATGGGAGATTTCCTTTGTAATCTCTTTGAGATCTCTTTCCTAGATGATCTCTCCCACTTCCATGAGTTCTCCCCTAGCTCTCTTCTTGTTTTTATAGCTTTAGATGGCGTGGAAACAAGAATATAGCCGTTAGAGACAAGAAAAAGAGCCGTTGGACACAGTCTGCATTTCCTGACAATGTTACCGTTGGGATCGGAGTCGACTCGCGCGATCAGGAGTCGGCTCGCCTGTTGCAGGAGTCGGCTCGTGTTTTACCGGAGACGACTCGGCCACTGTTCCAAATTTGAATTAATGTGCTTGCCTCGACTGGGAGTCGACTCGTCTTAACCTGGAGTCGACTCGCCAACTTCTGGAGCTGACTTGGCAATTTCGGAGTCGGCTCATCCACTGAAGTCCGTGGATCCAATTTTGAATTTTGTCCTCTCGAGTCGACTCGACTGTCCTGGAAGTCGACTCGAATCTCAGAGCCCGAACTCCCGATCCTTTGTCTTTTGGCTCGTCCAGTCTTGGAGTCGACTCGAACTTCCTTGGAGTCGACTCGGCTCTCAGTTTGCGAAACACAGCCTTCTGCCATCTTGGTGTAGCGCTGCCTTGGAGTCGACTCGAGCTGTCTGGGAGTCGACTCGAATCTCAGAGGCAGTAACTTGGTTTTCTGTCTGTTGATGGTCGCGGAGTCTCGGAGTCGACTCGTGCAATGCGGGAGTCGACTCGAATCTCAGACCCGAAAACTGCTCTCTGACTTTTCTGCCTGTGACTCCTAGGAGTCGACTCATACTTCTCCGGAGTCGACTCATACTTCTCCGGAGTCGACTCGAATTCCACTGGAGTCGACTCGAAGACTGTTCTTTTGAATTTTTCTTTTGATTTTACTCCTCCAATTTGAATCCTTTGAACTTTAAACTTGGGCCAATAAATTGTAGCTTTCTTCCAACTTGAGAGCTTTGGAGGCCTTCTTGTGTTCTTCCAACTTGCTATGTTCCTTGCAAAATAAATATCTTTCTCCTTGCAACATAAACATTAGTATCTATACTTCAAGGTTTTGTGATCATCAAAATCAATCTATGAATCAATCTTTGGGTCTTCACTAACTCTCTAGGGGATAGGAAGAAAGATGAACTACCTAGTCAACTAGTGCCTAACCCTAGTAGACAACAAAATCAAGGTCAGATAGGTCAGTATCAAATCAATTCTAATGAAAATTCGACCTATGAAGTTCAGGCAATTACCACTTTAAGGTCTGGCAAGCAAGTGGATAATAAAGTCCAACTTCCTGAACATGAAAAAGAAAATAAAAATGAATCCGATAAAAATCCTATTCAGAAGAGGGGTCAAGAACAGGATAAATCAGACAAAAGGAAAGAACCCATAGAAACATACAAACCTAAGGTTCCCTTTCCCAGTAGACTTCAGGACTCCAAGAAACAATCTAACTTTGATGAAATCATGAAAGTCTTTAAAAATGTCCAAATAAATTTACCCTTCCTAGATGCCATCAGACAAATCCCCTCCTATACAAAATTCTTAAAAGACCTCACCACGGTCAAAAGAAAAACCAGTATTCCCAGGCAAGCTGTTATGGCTGCACAAGCCTCATCTCTCATTCAACAACAGATTGCCCCGAAATTCAAAGACCCTGGTTGCCCCACCATTGAAATAAAAATAGGAGAGACGATCATTCAGAGAGCCCTATTAGATTTAGGAGCCAGTGTAAACCTACTTCCCTACTATGTGTACCAAAAGTTAGGTTTGGAAAAATTAAAGCCCACAAATATTACCCTTTCCTTAGCAGATAGGACAGTGAAGTACCCCAAGGGGATTGTAGAGGATGTAATAGTGAAAGTAAACGAGTTTTACTATCCTGTGGACTTCGTTATCCTTGAGACTGAACCTGCAATACATCCAGACAGTCACACACCTATAATTTTAGGTAGACCTTTCTTAGCCACAGCAAATGCTGTGATCAACTGTCGAAATGGGATGCTGAAGTTATCTTTTGGCAACATGAAAGTCGAGCTTAATGTCTTCAACATAAGTAAACAACCACCAGACGACAAAGAAATCAATGAAGTTGACATGATTGAAAGTCTGGTTCAGGAGACTTTCTTACAAACTTATAATAAGGACCCTTTAGAAGCTTACCTTGCCCATTCCGAGGAAGGGGTCGAGCATGCGCTCCCTAATTCTGTTCCCCTCATGAGCATAGATCGTCATCAGCCAACTATTCTTCCTCGGACTCTTCCAAAACCATTCCTAGATAATGGTTGAAAAAAAAATTGAATCCACATTTTGTCTGGCTGAAGACATAAAACTTAGCGCTCTTGGGAGGCAACCCAACATGTAAATATTTTTGATTCTTTGTGCTCAAAAAAAAAAAAAAATGCAGGTTTGTCCCTATTGTCACTTTACCCACCCATATCAGGTAACTTCTCCTCTATCCTATTACTGCTTTAAATTTTCTTTAACATTGAGGACAATGTTAGATTTAGGTATGGGGGTGAGAATATTTTTGATTCTTTGTGCCAAAAAAAAAAAAAAAAATAATAATTTTAAAAAAAAGAGAGTTCAAATTTTTAACTCAAACTCTAATCTTTTTGGCTGTACAAACTAGGAATTGCTTTGACAATAGCTTTGAGTTAAGGAATATGATAGCAGTTCTAGCTTGAGTTTTCATCCCACCTATCTTCTGCTAACATGTTACAAGATGATTTAGCACCAACACGTAAGCACATGAATAGTGGGGTATGTATACTTGCAACTAATATGAATACTCTTAATCTTCGGGATAATTTAAAGTTATATGTGTGATGAACATCCTAAAAAAAAAAAAAAAAGAACAAAGATAAAATAAAAATAATGAGTTTATTTTAAGTCTTCTCACTGAGTAACCGGGCCTCTTGCCTGGCAAGCAGCGAGTGTTCGCGTAAAAAGGTGAGGATGATTGAGATTAAACTCTGAGTGACTAATTTGGCCTTGAAGCCTAGTTAACTTGAGCTATTAAGCCTGTTAGGGTGTCTCTACACCTAGTGCCCTGAGCCATCTGGATCGGGAGTCACTGGTCTAACACTCGCTACATGGGTCAGCTAGAAAGCTTAATAAGGCTAGATATTGCACAAGTCATTCTTCTTAGCATTTAGTCTGAAAAAAAAAATAAATGAATAAATAAATCTGGGGTGTTCATTACCATTTAACTCTAGAAAGTCTTGAAAATTGGAGTGATCATATTGGAAGTAAGTAAAAGCCACTCATTTATATGATACTATCTTGCACCTCACTACATTCTTGACTTGTTAGCAGATAGATGGGGTGTAATGAAACTTGAGTTAAAGTCTGTTTAAATATGATAACAACAAATCTCTATTGTCCTTGCAATTCTAGTTTCATACAGTAATACTTGTTCAAATTTCGAGTTAAAAATTGGAAATCCCTGACTAATGAAGTTTGTGGGTAACTTCACTGCAAACCCTCACGAGACAACACTCGTCCACTAGGGTAACCTAGGGGTTTAAAGGCTTGTTGCACGTGCTAAGTGCAATCGTGACTCCCTACGAAAATGGGTACATATCTTAGTTTGTGTATTTAGCTTCAATTTAAAAAAAAAAAAAAGAAAAAAAGAGAGAGTCATAAGTTAGACTAAATCTTTTTGTGCCCTCGTTTTATCGTTTGCTTGTTAATTGCTAGAGACTAGTAATAAGCTAGTTGGGGGGTGTGATGAGAGCACAAAAGTGCGACCTACATGTCACCAAAATTAGTGTTTTTGCTAACCGATAATAATAAATTCACTTAAATAATATTATATTTGGGTTTGACACAGGTTAGTATAAATTAAAGTTTAAATGCGCATTTGGTAGGGTTTAGAGGGATGCATCATAGCCCCAAACCGCGCGGGCCCAATCCTGTCATGATCTTAACAATCACATTTGCACCCAAACATCCGAACCCGCGTGCGATCTCCCAGTGATCCTCGCGTTCCCTCCTTTCCGGATTAGCATCCGCACTCTTCCGAAATAGAGATTCCCACTCTCACTTCATCACAAAGAAAAAGAACTTTTTAATCTCCAATCCCATGAAGAATAGCTAAAAATAATATTCATTCCTGAAATTACTATTCATGCTGAAATCACTGTTCATATGAACAGTGTTCCGAGATGTACTGTTCATATGAACAGTGTTACGTGAAAACACTGTTCATATGAACAGTGCTACGGGATTTTTTTTACTTCACTGTTCTTCTTCCTCCCAGCAGCGTCTACAGCTCATTCCATTCCCGCATCCAAGTATCCGGCAGCGCTCTTCAGCCTCCCACGTCCATCCCGTGATGCATCCCACGCTTCCGTGGTCCAAAGAAGGAATTCCGAGTCAGCTCCCAGCATCCCGTGATGCTTTCCAGTGATCCCGCAGCTTCCTCCTTTCCGGATCAATGTTTCCAGCTCCTCCCAGCATCGCGCCCAACAGCCCGCGTTCTTCACGCGGTGAACATTCCAGCCGGATTAGCTTTCCCGAGTCCCTGCTTCGTCCGCATCACAACGCCCGCGTCTCTAGCATCCCGCGATCAGCGTCAAGCTCCGTCGATCACGCTCCCGTCTCCTCCGCGTTTCAGATCATCCACCGCGTCCGTGATCCACCTCTTCCGCTCCTCCCAATGGTTCACAGCACCACACCTCCTCCGCGGCGCCCTCCAAGTCACCCCAGCTCATTCCGCGGCCAGCCCCTCTCCACCGTGTCCGTGATCAACGCTCACAGCAGCCTCCTCCGCCTCAGCCCGCGGTAGCCTTCATTATCAGCCATCACTGCATCCAATCTTCCATTCCCAGCACTCAGCAGCCTGTGATGCATCCCAAGATCCATGCCTTCCTCCAAGCGATCCCGCAGCTAACCAATTGCGAGCATCCGGCGCCTCCTCTTCCAGCAACGGTTCCGGGATCCAAGCATCAGCCATTCTCTCAGCAATCCCGTGGCCAGCCGTGAATCACCCTGCGCCCGAGCTCCATGAATCGTGCCTTCAAGTCCTCCCTTCCGGAATCCCAAGCATCCTCAGCCTATAAATAGGGTGGCCATCGGAAGAAGAAAGGGAGTTCCGAGGAGGAGGCGGGGAGCTCTCGGCGAGTGGCCGGTGGGTCCAAATCGGGTGGCTGGCGAGCCCAAAGAAAGGAGAAAGAAGAAACAGAGCATTGCTCTGTTTCTCTTGGGAAGAAGAAAGAAATAAAAAAGGGAGAAGCTTATTTGTTTTATATTTTTTTTTTATGTTATTTGTAAAAGGGAAGAAACATTAGGTTTCTAATCTCCACTTTTATTTGTAATGAATTTTCTTTTTATCAAATCTATCATTTCTTTTTCATGCAATCCTTGTTCTAGTTTTAAGTTAATTTCTATTTTTTTAATGCAATCTTTTAATTCTTCTTTGATGCAATATATTAAATTTTCTTTTATGCAATTTATGTTCTAGGGTTTTGATCTTCTTAGCACTTGCTTTCATCCATTTTAATTTATGCCAAAATTTTCCTTTGAATAGTTAAACATTTCATGAATTTATAAATGCTCTTTGATTTCTAAGTACTTGTCTTTTTATTATTTTCAAATAAAAAAAATTCTCTGGTAAATTAGAGAATTTATCATCATCCCCGACATCATGTTTTTATTTAGTTATTCAAAAATCGATTTTGAATCCGAGTGAACGTTCTAATTTTTAAGCAACTCCAATCGCCTCCCTGTGGATCGACCTCTTACAACCACTATTCTTCGAGTAGGAAAGGTAAGAGTAGAATTTAAATTTAAATTTTGTTCGTCGGTTCTAACAACGATCTGTCTAGCATATTTTTAGGTAGACAGAAATCGGACGAACACGAACATCATACTTAAAATCACAGAAATTAAATATGATTCAAAAGAAGATATCCATTAAAAATAATAAATTCATACAACTTCAAGAACATAAAATAAAATATAAAACCCATGTCCCTTTGTTAGGGCTGCATCCAACCCTAGAGAGGAGATCAGCCTTTCATCGAGTGGTGGACGGCAGCAGTAGCACAGCAACGGGCTTCCATCACGATCGGCATCCTTTTTCCTCCTTCCTTCTTCCTCTCTCAACACTTTATTGTTATTTTTTTATATGTGGGAAGTTATTCCCAAAATAACCAAACTACTCTCTCCCTCGTGCACTGGGATTTCAGCCTCCGAGAAGCGATACCGCCAAGGAAGAAAGCTCTCCTCCTTTTATAGCTTCACCAGCACCCCCCCCCTCCTTGCTTCCTTCAACTGGATAGGATCTTCCGAATGGGAAGATAAGATCAAGGAACGGCTTCCTATTCCGTGGATGAAGGTGAAACGGGGACATGACTGATCCGGACGTGAAAGTCGGTGATTCGTTGAAGAAGTCGGTTGCTCCCTTGGATGCAGAGGATGGCGAACACGTGGAAGCTAGAGAGCTGATCCGTTGTCGATGGAGGAGGCTTTGGAGAGGATCTCGGACGGTTGCTGGCTTCCAGATGCTGTGAAGATGAGTTGGGATCCTGTTCCAAAACAGGGGAGGATGGAGTTCCTTACCGTGAAGCTCGGAATGGTTGTTGTAGAGCTGGGAAGAAGTTGAATACGGTTCGGAAGAGAGATACGGAGAACAGAGGATCTTTGGATGCAGAAGAATGTGTGATCCGGAGGGAGTTTGAACTGATGTGGAAGCCGATCTCGGACGGGAGGAATCCGGAAGAGATCAAATCTGGAAGATGGTTTGATGCCACTCGGAAGAAGTTGGAACTCTTAGATTTGCTGGGAGTTTTGCTCTTCACGGCCGAAAACAGGGAAATCGTTTTGGATGAGGATGAACGCGGAAGAAACGTGTGAATGAGAGGATGATGCTGGACGTTTGGAGGAAAATCTGGGAGTTCGGTTGGGAGGAACTGGGATCAAGCCGTGGAAGGAAACGAATCCATGAGCTGGGAGATAAGATCGGATCCTGAGTTTGGTAGATATGAAGTTGGCTTTGAATGACTTGGGAGATAAAATGCGAGCGTGGACTGAGAGGATCTGGATGCACACGGGAGGTTGGTTTCAGTTCGTGGGATACGGGAGCTATCATGGCTGGCAGCGGGATATGGATGAAACGAATCCGGAACAGGGGATACGGAAGAAACTGAGGGAGACTACGGACGGCTGGGAGTTTGGTGATGGAGCTAATCCGCGAGGGAAATCTGGGAAGATGATCCACGGGATTCGGCAGCTCGGGCGTTGGATAAAAATCAGGGAGTGAAGTTCGGATGGTTATGATGATGAACTCCTTGATTTATTTTGCTGAGGGAAGATCTCGGAAGCCCGTGGATTATGCGGAGGATTTGGTTCTGTTTCTTAACAGAGCCCTGTTTGCTGGAACTAGGTGCTTGGGACTCATCCGGAAGGGAAGAAGCTGGGAATCCGGTTGGAGGTTGGGATGCACGGGCTTCGGATGAGAGAAATCCGGAAGAATGAAGCTTGGGTCGAAATCGAAACAGGGAAAGAGGATGAGAGGATAAGCTTGATGGTTTGGTTTAGTTACGGAATACGGAAGCTGGGGAGATGGTTGGAGCATGGGACTTTAACTGAGGAGTGAATGGAGCTTTAGGATTTGTGCAAATATATTGGTATGCTTTGAGATCGGAGAAACAAATAATTTGAAGGGATTTTATTAAAATAGGAGAGTTGGATTATGTGGAAAAAGTTGGAACGAGTGGGAAGAAATTTAGGTAAACGTGTGAAGAGTTAGAAATTAATGGGAAGCACTGGGTTTTGGAGAAGAGTTCTTGGGGTCGACTCTGGAGGATGTAAAATTGTGAAATAATGCAGTGTAGTTTAGGCTTTACCTAACTATGCGTGACTTGACCTGCATACATTAAGCTCAATCAGTAAATAAGTAAAACTCGAATTACCTTTAATAATTTATTAAAATGCAATGATGAAGGTGACACATTTTTTAGTTGAATTTACAAAATATATGAATCAAAATAATGATAAGTGGTATGAATAAGATATTAATTTATGCATTATTTAGTACTTATCAAAGCTCACAACCTAACTTGTTGTTTTCACGAGATCACAACGAACTCGATTGGTTTTCACAGGCTCACCGACTAGAACCACTCGATTGTTTTTCCGGGTTCACAATCAAACTCAGTTGGTTTTCCCCGGTTCACCAACCACAACCTTACACCGTTGGTTTTTCCTTTGGCTTACCAACAAACCTTAACCCCTTGATTCAATCCCTTGATTGAATCAAGTTACAAGATATTAGAACAAGAGTTTAAAACAAATACAAGCTTCTTAAACAAACAGATATGATAATGTAAATAAATAGAGTAAAGAGAAGAAGCCCTCAACCAAGTTTTGCAAATGAAGGAACTCGGCTTCTTCTTTACTTGACCCTCTTCTGATTTTGCACGAGGTAGAGGATCACTGAGGCAGCACACAGTTGGAGAGGAAGCCTTAGGATTCACTAAGATGCTCTTCTTCTCTCTCTTTTGCTTTGAATGGCCCTTTTGTGCTTTTGGAAGGTTTCTCTTGAAATCTCTTTGAAAAATCTTTCCTATGTGTTCTCTCCCACTTTCTTAACTTCTTCCCTAGCTCTTCCCTTAATTTTATAGCTTTGGATGGCGTGGGAACAAAGATCTAGCCATTAGAGACAAAAATAGAGCCGTTGGAGTTGAGAAAAAACTAATCGTTATGCCTTCCAGCGTGCTCGAGTTGACTCGGCTGAAGCAGGAGTCGACTCGTGAATAGGAGTCTGCTGGCACTGTAGCTGGGAGTCGACTTGGGCATTGTAGTGCGGAAGTAGGAGTCGACTCGAGCACTGTAGTGCTGAAAATCAACTCTCTGTCTTTTTGTCTATTCTCAGTCGGAGTCGACTCGCAGAGTCTCGGAGTCGACTCGAGCACTGTTCCTTGAAACTCCAGAGTGCCAGAGTCGACTCTGAACTTCCAGGAGTCGACTCGAGGATTATTCTTTTGAATCTTCGAGGACTATTCTTTTGAATCTTTCTTTGAATTTGCTCCTCCAACTTGAATCCTTTGAACTTGAAACTTGGACCAATGAAGTATAACTTTCTTTCAACTTTTTGAGAGCTTTTGAGGCCTTCTGTATTTTTCCTACTTGCTATGTTCCTTGCAAAACAAATTATCTTTCTTCTTACAACACAAACATTAGTAATTACACTTCAAGGTTTTGTGATCATCAAAATCAATCTTTAAATCAATCTTTGGGTTATCATCTTGGCGTGGTCTACTTCATCCCCTTCCTTGGTTCCAACGTGAAGGAAAAAGAAAAGGCTGCGGTTTTTTGTTCTCCTTCCAGTGAACCATCCTTCTTCTTCCTCCTCCCTTAGGCATTCAAGAGTTGATTGATAGGGAGGATATCAGCCATCAATAGCCATCTCTGCAAGGGAGCTAGCACCCTAGGGAGATCTAAAAGCTTCGATCGGTGCTTTGCCTTGTGTGGATATCCGTAGAGGCCGGACGCGTGTGCGACTTCCATCGAACCTTCAACAAATCCACGTAAATCAGATTTGCGGAGACCATCTACCCGCACAAGGTGAAGATTTGATCTTCTTATTGATTTTTAAATGGTTTAAAAGAATTTAATCCTAATCTATCTACAAATGATTTTAAAATACGTTCATGCGATGAACAGGATCTGCGCATGCCCTTCCGCTGCAGATCTGAAAAATTTTAAAATTTTTCTGCGGCATGCATGAGATCCTAACATGGTCATGCCAAGCTTCTCATGCTCCTCAAGATCCTTGATCATGGTCAAACCATGTTCATGGACGGACTGCCCATCGCGCATCTTGACTTTGAAGAGCCGCTTGGACACTTCAAACCTCGTTGCGCGACTCTATTCACCATACAACTCTTGTAGGTGATCAAGTATATCCTTAGCAGTCTTCATGCTCTCATGCTGGCATTGCAATTTGTTGGACATGGATGCCAAAATGTAGCACCTAACCTTATTGTCGTCATCTAACCATTTTGCATGCGTCTCACGCTGCTCATTGGTTGCACGGGTTGGTAACACCGGAAGTTCATGGTCAAGGACGTAAGCTATCTTTTTGCAACTCAAGACAATCTTCAAGTTGCGGAGCCAATCTTTATAGTTTGGTCCGGTCAACCTATTGTTATCTACAATTCGAACTATCGGGTTGGAAGCCATTGATATATGCAGAGAGTAAAGATTCTAATTAGAAATTTGTATTTGACATTAATTTGTTTTAGAAACTTTTAAAACAAAATTGGATCAAATCCTCCCACTATTTTTCGGATCTCTCACACTCCCTTGGTAAAGATACGAAAACCTGCGACTTAGAATTTCGCGTGGGGTGCTGCGGTTCCACCAATCTACATATCACCTCACCTAACAGTTATTGGAGACATATAGACGATGAGTGTACAACTCTTGTACAATGCTTCGTAAGCATATTGAGCTAACCTGGTCTCCAAGTCATAAGGACCTCACCTAACAGTTATTGGACCCGTTCTTTAGTTAAGTCAGACCCACCGTATATTCCGCAAAAATAAAGCTATGATTGGGTCCTCACCTAACAGTTATTGGAGCCCAACCTCACCTTTACCCCACAACATCTCATGTTAATGAGAGGTCCAATCCCTCGATGCAACTAGCCTACTGTATCCAGCCGAGATTAATCAACGCCGGAAAGATCTTAGCAACTCTACTACGGTGGAAGACTAATCGACTTAATATTGGGTAATCAAATTTTAGTGATTCCAACTTTGAGCTTTTCATAAGAGGTAATCGATCAATTGGTCAGGTAAGCAGGTGGAAGGCTCTCCTTACTCAGAGAGTAAGGTCCTAATTAAGTAACCACCTTTGAGCTTGCCTAGACACCAATTAGATCAATTAATCAAATATGGCTAGCTCAATATATTGTTTACTCTCGATTGATTTAGGAAGGTTTTAGGTCTCTTGGGATTTACATCTAATGTAACCATCTACCCCATACCATATATCATTCGATTTATATTTTATATAAATGTCACATTGGTTTAGGTTTACATCCTATGTAATTATGAAACCCTTTCATACATTATGTGATTACATCTTATGTAAATGACATAATTGTTTCAGTTTACATCTTATGTAAATATCCTATTGTTTAAGGGTTTTATTTACATCTCATACAAATAAATTTTGTTTAACTAATACATATATCTCATGCATACATTGTTTTAAACATAACCTTAAACAAGTATGAACATTATGATTACCACATGCATCTCATGTATATTTTTCAGATCAGAAACTTTTAATCAATTATGCTTTCTCTAAATTTTAGATCATGCATTACTTGATTTCAAACATTATAATCTAATTGCAATTCTAGAATAATTTGCAAGATCAAAGCAAATAAAAATCTGCATGCTGAAAATTTCAGCACGCAGAAAATCCAGCAAGCATAATTTTTTAAAAATCAGATTAAAAACGTGGTAATCAATCCTTTAAGTCCTAATCATGCTTCCTAGAACCATGGCTTTGATACCACTGATTAGTTATGCCCCGTTCGATGCGACGTTCGCAGCGGAATTCGAACGGAATGTCGTTCATCGTATGAACGCGCCTCAGATCGTAGAATTCAAAAATTTTTCTGGATCTAAATCCAGAAGATCTTTGAACTCATTAGGGAGGAAAGATTAGGATCTGAGGATGGTTGATTAAGATTCATCAAACTGAAACAAAAATTAGAAGTTATTAATTTGAAGATCTCATCTTCAAAAATTCTGCAGGTGTAGAACACCGCAGCCTAATGATCTTTCTAGGTTCCTGGTTAAGACGCACATGTATTCCGCCTCTACAGGTATCCACACGAGGATCTAATTATCTGAGATAGGGTCTTACCAAAGTGCTAGCTCCTTGCAAAGACCTCTCATGACTATCAAATAGATTGGAAGAAATATGTAACATACTTCCTTGAAGAAGAACCCTTTCTTCTTTGATCTTACTTGCAACGGAGGAAGAGGAAGGAGGAATCTTTGCACGTGGATCTTCCTTGCCTTGATGTCGTGGAAGAAGAGGATGCAAAGGACCCCCTTGCTGCCATGGAGAAGGAGGAAGAATGGGCTTGGGCGTGGAGGAAAGAACTCCTTCTTTCCTTGGGCTAATTGATCTCTTCCTAGGTTCTTCTTCTTTCTTTCTTTCCAACACTTGGAAGAAGATGAACTTGATCTCCCTTGCTGCCGTGGGAAGAAGAGGGAAAGCCTCTTGCTACCATGGGAAGGGAGAAGAAAAGAGAAAGGAAGGCGTGGAGAGGAAGAGGAGAGAATTAATTCATAAAGTCTCTCTTGCTACCCTTTTATAGATTGGATTTAGGGCTTCTCCTAATCTTATTAGGAGTATGGGACTATAACCCATCCTTGAATTAATGCTAAGTGTCCAATCCTTGTGCTCATAGATGCATGACATGTGTCCACTTAATCAATTGATTAATTTTTTAATCACATTAGGATTTCTAATCTCGTTAGGAGAATTAATTGATTTGGGAGCATGCATTCTACGACGCCATGTGGACTTTAAAGTCCGCATAGTGTGAACACGACTTAAGTCATATTCATCCTACGATGACATGTGGTCTTTGAAATCCGCACAATCCTTGGTTTAATCAAATTGACCCAATCATGAACCTAAATCAATTTGGGTCGAACCCAATTTGATTTGGCTCATTAAATCAGCCCAATTGCAATCAATTCCACTTAATTCTTCTTCCATTAACTCACTAACACTTAGTGGGTTAATTCAATCACCAATCATATTATTGATTGATTTCTATTATGATTCCAAATCACAATTGTGATAGTCTGACTAATTAAATTCTCTATGTGTGTGACCCCGTAGGTTCTATTCTAACTGGTAGTGAGACATACTGAGATCTCCATCTCAATATCACTGAAACTCCTTTCAGTGGACTGAAATGATTTCAGTTCTACTCCTAGGGTTCACTGATCACCAAGTGAATGCCTTGGAGTCTCACAATCCACTAGTGACACCTAGCAGTATGTGGTGGCAATGCAGTAGAATGGAATATCTGAACCTCTTGGTGCAGTTAGCGTATGATACAGTCCCTCTATCATGGATCCCAATGTGACGGAGGTTATGGATATCTCGTCAAATCTCATCATCCGTCATATGTCAGATTTATACGACTTCCAGTTCGAGATATGAAAAACTCTTTTTCAAAATACCTGGCCAGAAATTTATTGAACTCAGTCTCATAAATCATATAGGATCACTCCTAATCTATCAAGGTCAATAGATCTTATCTAGATGCAACCCTATTCAAAAATGAACCTACTATAGCCAATCCGCACTACAAGGACTCGAATGGCTAGGGCCCAAGTTCACATGCTCGTCAAACTAGAGCAACCTCACAGTGAATAGCTGAGGCATCGCAGGTCAAAAGACCAGTCATACAACTGCAGCATAAGTAGTCACTGACGAGTGGATAGACATCCATATGACTACTATCTTTGGTCACGTTCAGTACCTTGTTCTCTAACAAGTACTCGCATAATCACTCCAGTGTCTCTACACCGTGAACTCAAGACTCGTCCATCTGACTAAGTGATCTGTGCACTAATCTCAGCGGATCGATCACCGTCCCTCGTGATGGATCCATTGATCAGAAGCATTTAGAAATTAATCCCTAATGACACATGCCACTAATTCTCAACTTTCTGAGAATATGTGTCATCATCTATTAATTTGTTGGACGATTCATGGACACATACAAACATGAATGAAAAAATAAATTGCCCAATCTTATTTATTAATAAGTGTCAAATTACAAATTTATGCCCCAGATTACAAATATGCATCGACCACGTTGGCTTCTAGGGCATACTTCTAACACCCTCCTCCTCCCCGCGTCATCGCCTCCCTCTTCGTCCTCTACCTCTAGGCAACACCTTCGCTCCCACAGCAACGCCGCCCGCGGCTCTGGAGACCACAAGAACACCAAGCCCCTCATCTTGTACCACCTCCCCCGCTGGGATTCGTCCGGTTTCGCATGGCACCGCCCGTAGCTCCTCCCCATTTTGCACCAAGCCCATGCCACAATGCCTGCGTTGCCCTCACACTCGTCGGCTCCTTCCCCAAAAGCACCGTAACCATCCCAGTCGGCATTTAGCATCTGAGACAGAGTAGGTGGCACCGGAGTCGGAGAGGATGGACGGGTTGAGAATGGGACCGGTGGGAAGGAGAAGGTGATGCAAACCTCAACGAACCTGTCGTGAGACCCAACAACAATAGTTTGGAAAATCAATTCCCAGATCGTCCAAAAAGGTTAAAAGGAAAGGAATATAGACCCCGTTGCTATAAAGAGCAAGAAACCTATATTATCAAAGGATTAGAAATATTGATCCCGTGACTATAGAGAGTCAGAAACCAATATTATCAAGGGTTGGAGGTTCAAGTGGTTGTACTTGAAACTACTGTAAGTTGTATGATAGTCAACTTTAAAGACCACGCAATAGCATGTATCTAGTATGATAGTGATTACGGTTATCGATCCACAGGAATTAGGGTATAGTTGTTTTCTTAAAAAGAAAAATATTTAAAAGGATGAATTTGTGAAGACTATTAAACTAAGCAATTTAATAAAAGAAAATGCAATTAAAGGGATATCAGTTTAAGGAAATCTAGGGCAAGAAATTCACCACTAATATCAGAACAAGGGTTATTTATATGTTATTTCGTTCTTGGATTAACATGCAAATTGGCTACAAGCCTAATAAGCATTTAAATAAAAATTCACAAAAGTAATTTGGGCATAATCCATCTTCAGTAGGCATGAAATGTCTACCCTAATCTAAGGTGGCAGCACATCACATCTTCCCTGAGCATAGACTATCTTATATTTACTTAGTGATCATGAAGAACAGTTGTACGAACATCATACTTAAAATCACAGAAATTAAATATGATTCAAAAGAATATATCCATTAAAAACAATAAGTTCATACAACCCCAAAAATATAAAATAAAATATAAAACCCGTGTCCCTTTGTTAGGGCTGCATCCAGCCCTGGAGAAGAGCTCAGGCTTCCATACAGTGGTGGACGGCGGCAGCAGCAAAGCAGCAGCGGATCCTTCCTTCTTTATTTCTTCCTTTGGGAAATATTCCCAAAATACCCAAAAGGTTTCTCTCTCCTGGCTCTATGGGATTCGGCCTGTGAACCCAAGCTTCTTCTTCTCCTGGTGAACTATGTGGGATTCCGCCTCTGAGAAGTGATGATGGGAGCAGCCCCCGGTGGGGGAAGAGGGAATGCCCCCCAGTGGGGAAGGAGGAATAATCTTCTCGGTTCACGCTGGGCCTTTTATAGGCTGCAACTCCCCCTCGCTCCTCCCCTGTTCCGAGTGCAGGATTAGGATGAAAGATGCGGTGGGTATCTTGCGGATAAGGATGTGGGAGCTGATCTTGGATGAGGATGTTGATGAGGAACGCGTGGGGTGCATCGCGGAAGCATGGGAATTCAGCTAGGAAGAAATCTTTGGACGCGGAAGAAGATGTGATCCTGACGTTAGGGAAAATCTCACGGAATGGTTGGGAGCAAGCTGCAACTATGGGAATATGCGGAGAAGATCTCGGCTGGATGGCTGATTCTCTGTTCCGAAACAGAGGATAAAGCTGCAAACTAGGAAGAAATCCGGAAGAGTTGGGGTGCTGCAAAGAACTTGAGGATTCGGTTGGGAGGATAAGTTGGGAGGAATCATGGAAGCAGGGGAGATGAACTCTGTTTTGAGGCTGGGATGCAGGGGCTGATCCGGAATGGACACCTGGGCCTTATCCTGTGGATGACGGGAGTTCATTGCGGACGGGATGAAGGCTGGGTTCGATTTGGAGTAGGCAATCTGGGAGAACCAAAGCCGGAAGAAAAGGATGGCCTATCCGAACGCAAACGGGAAGAAGTTGGGACTCGTGGACACCTTGCAGACCACTGGAATTGGAGCTAATCTGGGCTGAAGAAGATCTCAACGGGATGAGTTGGAAAAGATATGGATTGGCTCATGGAAAGAAGGAAATGGCTGGGAGATCGTCCTTGAATCGCGGACGGGAGAGAAGACACGCGGATGGAATGCCTGGCTTGGACGCGGAACAGGGGAGGTGATTCGGAATGCTGGGAGATCGTGATCTAATCCGGAACGTGGAGGAGAAGAGCTGGACTTTGCTCTGTTCCGTGGATAATGGAAGGTTAGATTCGGGAGCTGGGAGTTTAGTTGAGATGAAGAGATATGCATCGCGGGATGGCTTGCGGATGAGGTTGATCCGGAATAGGGGAGCTTGGTCTGTGGACGCGACGTGGAAGGAATCCGTCGTGGGTTGGGATGAAGCAACGGACTCGTGAGCTGGGATAAGAGCATGCTTCATTTGGCTGGGAACCGAAACCGAAAGAGGCTAATGCTAGAATTCTTTAGGATCCGTGCGGCTAAAGATGATATATTTTGAAATATGTGAGAGAAATGATCGAAGGGATTGTATTATTTTTAATGTTAAAATAGGAGAATTGGAATGAGTGGGAAGAAATTTAGGTGATCTTGGAAAGCACTGGATTTTGGAGAAGAGTTCTTGGAGTCGATTCCGGAGAATGTGAAATTGTGAAATGATGTAGCGTCCGTTTAGGCTTTACCTAGTTGAGCTCGACTCGACCTGCATACATTAAGTTTAATCAATAAATAATCAAATCAAACTTGAATTACCTTTGATAATTGTTGACCCCCTAATAGATTTTGATGAATACAAAACACTAGAGTAAAATTCCATTATATCTTAACAATTTAATTGAGGAATTCATGTGTCTTATTAAGAATATTGTTAAGAAATGTCTAGGCAAGTTCCCATAATTTTTATGAATTTATTGAAGAATATTTTGAGTTAAAGAAAACAGATCAGGGACAGCCGAGACGTCTCCGGATAGTTTCAGAGACGTCTCTGGCACAAACAGGAAGAACCGGCACACTTGGAGACGTCCCCGACACCTGCCGAGTCGTCCCCGCGTTAGCGGAGTCGACTCTCTCAGTAGCGGAGTCGACTCTCTCAGTGGCGGCAGAAAGGCAGTTTTCAAGAGATATGCGCGAGACGTCCCCACAGTAAGCCGAGTCGTCCCCGCAAGTAAAAAGGAGACTTCCCGAGTCGTCCCCAAGATAGCGGAGACGGCTCTCTCAGGGTTTTCCAGAGAATGGTTTTTTGGGTGATAAGGAAGCGGAGTCGACCCTGAGACAGCGGAGTCGTCCCCATGCATAAAGTGCAGATAACCCGAGACGTCCCCTGAAGGAGCGGAGTCGACTCTCTCAGGAAATACCAGAGGACATGTTCTTCGGAGATAAAGAAGCGGAGTCGTCCCCAGATCAGCGGAGTCGTCCCCATTCAAAAAGTGCAAACAAGCCGAGACGTCCCCTGAAAGTGCCGAGTCGACCCCAGACAACGGAAAAAGTATAATCTTGTAGCCGAGACGTCTCCCGTTGAAGCGGAGACGTCCCCGGAGCGACTGGGACGCGACTGACAGCTTTTCAGGTTTGGTTTGAATTTCAAATCCTTCTTTCTTTGTCTCTAACGGCTATATTTGCTTTTTGGGCTATAAAAGGGACCTCTCAAGTGCTTCTCAACAACTCTTCACCAACCCAAAGCTAGATCATTCAAGAGAGAAGTAAGAAAGAAAAGTTCAAGGGAGTGAGTGCATTCAAGTGAAGAAATCAAGTGTTTTCAAGCTTCCCAAGTGATTTCAAGCTCAATCACTCTCGTGCGCTTGGGATTCAAAGCTCACACTCAATCCTACGCGCTCCACATCGGAAGAATCAATATCTCCCACGCTTCCAACGGCAAAAGGATTCTTCCGGGTTCTATTGTTCATAATTGCAATATTTGCTTTTTAGAGCTTTTCCTTTTTTTTGTAAACTCTTTCGTTGTGGTGCTTGTTCCAGTCAAGGGACTTGGAACAAGGGAAAGGCGTCCCAAGCCTAAGTGAAATTGGGGCTTTTAGGGTTTGTTGTGAGCCCGGTGTAAAACAACGAGTTGGGTAGTGAACTCGCAAAACTACCGTACTGTAATCGTGGATTATAGTGGAAATTCCCAAAGGTGATTTGGGGAGTGGATGTAGGAGCAGTGGAAGCTCCGAACCACTATAAAACCTTGTGTTTGCGATTGACCTTTCTCATTCCTCCTTCTTTACTTTAGTGCATATATTCGTGTGTTTTATTTTTAATTAGTCAAAAGTTTTTAAAACACCCAATTCACCCCCCTCTTGGGTGACCATCTCTGGGCAACAAGTGGTATCAGAGCCGGTGCTCTGTGTATTTCTTGAAAGACTTAACCGTCTTAGCCAAAGATCTAGATGGCAACACCCTTTAACAATGTTCCTGCCGAGGGGCAAGCAACCAATAGACCTCCACTCTTCAATGGGACAAATTATACCTATTGGAAGACTAGAATGAGAATCTTCATTCAAGCACAAGACTATGCCTTGTGGAGAGTTATAGTCAAGGGACCACAAGAACCATCACATGTGGTTAATGGCATTCGAGTTCCCAAACCTGAGGAGGATTGGGATGAGAATGATGATAGGATGGCTCAACTCAATTCTAGAGCCATGAACTCACTATTTTGTTCTTTAGATGTAAATGAGTTCAATAGAGTCTCTACATGTAGTTCCGCTAAGGAAGTATGGGATAGGCTTGAAGTTACCCACGAGGGTACAAATCAAGTCAAAGAGTCCAAAGTGAACATTCTAGTTCACAAATATGAATTGTTTAAGATGGAACCTAATGAAACCATCACATGCATGTTTACACGTTTTACCGAAATTATTAATGGCCTAAAAAGCTTGGGCAAATCTTACACTAACCCCGAACTTGTGAGTAAAATTCTCAGGTCACTGCCAAAAGCATGGGAAGCAAAGGTCACGGCGATTGTAGAAGCCAAAGACCTCAACACTTTGGGGCTAGAACAACTCTTGGGCTCATTGATGACGCATGAGCTCACGATGAAGCAGCATGAAGAAGAGTTGCCAAAGAAAAAGACAATCGCACTCAAGGCTACCTCAAGTGTATGTGAAGAAGAGAGCAGTGAGAGTGAAGAAGAAAGTCAAGATGAGGACTTGGGTTTGATAGTAAGGAAGTTTAAAAAATTCATGAGAAGAAAGAAACCCTTCCCAAGAAAGAAATTTGGAGGGAGAAATGATTGGGAAAAAGAAAAGGAAAAAGAAAGAGACCCAATCGTATGCTATGATTGCAAGAGACCGGGACACATTCGTTCCGAATGCCCTCAACAAAAGAAGTATTTTGGAAAGAAGAAGAAGAAGGCATTGAAGGCAACGTGGGATGATAGTGACACATCATCCTCCGAGGAAGAGAAGGAAGAGACCGCCAATCTATGCTTCATGGCGTTCGAAGACGACGAGGTATGTCAAAACCCAACCATAAATTTTACTTTAGAAGAATTATATGAGGCTTTTCAAGAACTTATGGGTGATTGTAGTATGTTAGGAGCAAAGAATAAAGAATTAAAAGCCTCCAATCAAAAACTAAAGGAAAATATTGAAAACTTATTAATTGAAAAGGAGAGCATTAAAAATATTAACACTACTAACCTAGAAATCAAAAATTCAAAACTGAGCATTGAAAATGAAAAGGCAAAAACACTAATTAAGGAATTAAATCTAAAAGTAAAATCCCTACTCGATAATAATACCTCACTTGCACAAAATGTTGAATCTCTTAAAAAGGATAAGGAAGAACTAGTCAAAGAAAATTTGAATCTTAAGAATGAGGTACATAAATACAAACCAATTGTTGAAAAATTTACACAAAGCTCTGAAAAATTAAATCTTATTCTTTCAAATCAAAGAGCTGTTTTTAATAAAGCCGGATTAGGATATAAAACTAATGAGCAACAAAAGTATCTAAAGAATTTCTTTGTAAAAGCAAAAGACGTAAAAACTGAAAAACCAACATGCTTTCTTTGTGGAAAGAATGGACATAAAGCCTACTCTTGTATTCAAAGAAAAATCCAAACTAACAAGAATACATTTGTAAAAGCTAAAAGCATAACTAAAGTATGGGTGCCTAAGGGAACCAACTACACTAACCACGAAGGACCCAAGAAAACTTGGGTACCTAAGAGCTTCACATGATCATTTTGCAGGTATGCCTTGCAGCCGGAAATAAAAAGAGAATGTGGTATCTTGATAGTGGTTGCTCAAGGCATATGACCGGTGACAAGAGTCTCTTCGTCACCTTGGAATCAAAAGAAGGAGGAGTAGTCACATTTGGAGACAATGCTAAAGGCCGAATTATTGGTGTTGGTAAAATCTCCATATCACCCTCCTCATTTATTGACAATGTATTGTTAGTTAATGGACTAAAACATAATTTGTTAAGTATAAGTCAATTTTGTGACAAGGGCTTTAAAGTATCATTTGAATCATCACTATGCATAATTAGTAGTCCATTTGACAATGAGATCATACTCACAGGACATAAGCATGGAAATGTTTACATGGTAGATCTTGATGATCTCACCATGAAGGATGGCCAATGTCTTGTAGCCATGAATCCCAAAGTCAATGAGACTAGTTGGTTATGGCATCGTAGGTTAGGGCATACTAGCATGGATTTAATCTCAAAATTAATTACAAAGGATCTAGTCAAAGGACTACCAAAAATAGACTTTGAAAAGAATAAAATTTGTGCTGCATGTCAATTAGGGAAACAAACAAGAAGTTCTTTCAAGTCTAAGAACATAGTTTCAACATCAAAATCCTTAGAACTAATTCACATGGATTTGTTTGGACCCACTAGAACTGCTAGTCTAGGGGGTAAGAAATTTGGTCTTGTAATTGTTGATGATTTTTCACGTTTTACATGGGTTTCATTTCTTGCACACAAAGATGAGTCCTTTCCCGCTTTTATCAAGTTTCATAATAGGGTTTCAAATGAACTCAATCTTAAACTAAAAGCAATTAGGAGTGATCATGGTACCGAGTTTGAAAATCAGTATTTTGAAAAATTTTGTGAAGAAAATGGTATCAATCACAACTTCTCGGCACCTAGGACACCCCAACAAAATGGGGTGGTAGAAAGGAAGAATCGCACACTAGCAGATATGGCTCGTACCATGTTGTGCGAATCGGATCTACCAAAGTATTTTTGGGCTGAAGCAATAAATACTTCATGTTATATCTTAAATCGTGCTTTAGTTAGATCCATCTTAAAGAAAACACCTTATGAGTTGATAAAAAGTAAGAAACCTAATATACATTATTTTCATGTTTTCGGTTGTCGATGCTTTATTTTGAACAATGGAAAGGACAATCTAAGTAAATTTAGTGCTAAATCAGATGAGGGGATCTTCTTAGGTTACTCCTCATCTAGTAGAGCATACAGGGTCTTCAACAAGAGAACTCTCGTTGTTGAAGAATCCATTCATGTTGTTTTTGATGAAACTAATGGAGATTCTTCTAGAAAAGAAGAAGATGGTGATGTAGGTATACTTGAAGACCAAATGAAGGAACTCTCCACTCAAGACAAACAACATGAGGATGAGATCAAAGAAGATACAAATCAGCGAGATGAAGAAGATCAACCTCCATCAAGAAATCAAGATCTTCCTAAAGAATGGAGGTATGCACATGGTCATCCAAAGGATCTAATCCTTGGTGATCCTTCACAAGGTATAAGAACTAGATCCTCTTTAAGAAACACTAGTAATTATCTTGCCTTCGTTTCGCAAATAGAGCCTAAATCACTAGAAGAAGCTGAAAAAGATGATAATTGGATGAATGCTATGCAAGAGGAATTAAACCAATTCGAAAGAAATGAAGTTTGGACTCTAATGAAAAGACCCCCTAATGTTTCAATTATAGGCACCAAGTGGGTGTATAGAAATAAACTAGATGAAGATAGAATAGTAATAAGAAACAAAGCTAGGTTAGTGGCCAAAGGATATAATCAGGAGGAAGGAATAGATTTTGATGAAACTTTTGCTCCTGTTGCTAGGTTAGAGGCTATTAGACTGCTTTTAGCATATGCATGCTTCATGGATTTTAAACTCTATCAAATGGATGTAAAAAGTGCATTCTTAAATGGCTATATAATGGAGGAAGTTTATGTAGGACAACCTCCAGGTTTTGAAAATCACTTACATCCAGATTATGTGTATAAATTGCATAAAGCATTGTATGGACTTAAGCAAGCTCCTAGGGCATGGTATGAAAGATTAAGTAATTTCCTAATTGAGAACAAATTTAAGAGAGGAAATGTAGACAAAACCCTCTTTATTAAAAGAAAAGGAAATGACTTATTGCTTGTACAAATTTATGTGGATGATATAATTTTTGGTGCTACTAATGATAGTCTTTGTCAAGAGTTTGCCAAGCTTATGCAGGGAGAATTTGAAATGAGCATGATGGGTGAGCTCAACTTCTTCCTTGGGCTGCAAATAAAACAATCAGAGGAAGGCATCTTCATCAGTCAGACCAAGTATATCAAAGAAATGTTGGAGAAATTCAAGATGAAGGATGCAAAAGAAATCAGCACACCCATGGGCTCAAGTTGCAAGCTTGACAAAGATGAAAAAGGTAAAAGTATAGACTGCAAATTATACAGAGGTATGATAGGCTCTTTACTTTACCTTACTGCTAGTAGACCAGATATATTATTTAGTGTTTGTATGTGTGCTAGATACCAAGCATGTCCAAGGAATCACACTTGCAAGCTGTTAAGAGAATTTTTAGATATCTAGTAGAGACATCTAATGTAGGCTTATGGTATTCTAAACAATCTGACATAAATTTAATTGCTTATTCCGATGCTGATTTTGCCAGGTGCAAACTCGACAGAAAAAGCACAAGTGGCACATGTCAATTCTTGGGTGCTAATTTGGTTTCTTGGTTTAGCAAGAAACAAAATTCAGTTGCCTTGTCCGCAACTGAGGCTGAGTACATTGCAGCTGGAAGCTGTTGTGCCCAAGTTCTTTGGATTAAGCAACAACTTGAAGACTTCGGTATCAAAATGGATAATATACCAATTAAGTGTGATAATACAAGTGCAATCAATTTAACAAAAAATCCTGTTCAACACTCTAAGTCAAAGCATATAGAGATTAGGCATCATTTTATTAGGGATCATGTGCTGAAAAATGATGTGATGATTGAATATGTATGCACTGAAAATCAATTGGCTGATATCTTTACAAAGCCCCTTTGTAAAGATAGATTCAACGTCTTAAGGAATGCTTTGAGCTTGTATGATCCTAGCAAATGAATTGAACTTGTATTGCATTGTTTGCTGCGCAAACTAGTAATCAACCTCAAGGTAAACATAAGTGAAAACATGAATTCATGTAAGCTAAATGACGAACTGTTTGACTTTCCGGAGGATGGTTACCCTCCCTTGGACTCTTCATGGAGATATTTTCAGAGCCTATTTCATAGGTATTCGAAATTTGGTCAAACATTCCTCATTTCAATATTAATAATTCAAAAATCATTATCAAATTATTATAGGATGTATCATTAAGGGGGAGGATAACAAACAAATTCACTCTAAGTTTATCAAAAGAGATCATGTTGATTAGGATGATTAAACAGAAATTGGGAGAAGATAGAATACAATCTGAAATTTTTCAGTGCCGGAGACGTCTCTGGCAAATCGCAGAGACGTCCCCCCCAGGGGAGACGTCTCGCCTTAGTCGCGGAGACGTCTCGGGGACCGAATGAGGGCTTTTTAAAGAGGTCGAAATCGCTCGAGCCGACCCGAGCTTCCTCCTTCATCCCCAACCAAAACGAAAAACCCTAGCCTCCATTTGCTCTCCACCTCAAACCCTAGCCTCCGTTTGCTCTACATCACAAACCCTAGCATCCATGGCACCAAAGAAGGCTAGGACGACCCGTGGAAGGCGACCTAGGGTAGCGGCCGACGGTGAGGATCGGCGGGAAGAACCCTCCGCGCCGTCTCCTCCGGTTGCTCCGCCAACCACGACTATTTCCTGTGCAAATCGCACAGTCACGACCGGAAGGTACATGGATTTCTCATTTTTAGATCATGAGGGGTTCTCTATTGGAAAGAGACTCCGAGCCCAAGGGTGGGAGCACCTTTGTACCCTAAATACCTTGACCTACCCCGGCCTAGTTAGAAAACTTTTTAGCAATATGGCCTTAGGGGACCAAGGGTACACTGCATATGTCCGGGGGACATTAGTAGAAGTCAATGAAGATGTTCTATCCACTGTCTTACAAATTCCTAGGGACGGTGAGGCTCCAACCTCACATCCCCAAAGGGAGTCAGCCCTAAATTTACTTTTAGGAAGAGAGGACTGCGGCCCTCTGTCAATTCCCAGGACCTAAATGCAGAGATGAGACTTCTCTTAAGTATTGTCAACCGGGTCCTATTTCCTAAAACCGGTCGCTTTGATTTTGTTTCGGAGCGAGACTTAGTTATAATGCACCACATCCTACTAGGGATCCCTCTAAACCTCCCTAGACTCATGCTAAATTACATTGCCCTATGTCATAGGTATTCTAGGTTTAGTATACCCTATGGCATGATCTTTACCTTAATCTTTAAACACTTCAAGGTTCCCATTCCAACAAATGAACCTGCAAAGCCCTTGAGAAACACCGACTATTACAATGAGGGCACAATGAGAAGAATGGAATTTCATAAGATAGATGGATCGTGGGTCAAGGTACCAAAGAGAAAAACCCAAATCCTAGAGCCTGAGATCCCACATCATGAGTCTGACCATCACTCTCCTCCACCTAGCCACATGGATATCCCTGATATTCCCTCCAGCTCAGCTGGACCTTCCACATCCATGCCACCACCTCCTCCAGTTAGTGGGCCCTCCTTTCTGTCAGAGGATCAGATGCGCACCTTAGCATCTGCCATTTGCCAGCAGATGAGGGAGGAGATGAGATCCATGATCTCCACAGAGTTGGCCCCCATCAGAGCTTCACATGAAGGGCTTCTACAAGAGATGAAGGATATTAGAAGTCAAATTGAAGCTACAACACAAGAAATAATTGGTGTGGGTGCCACCCAAACCATCAGATCATTAGAGCTCAAGGACAGCTTGAAGAGCATTTCCAAGAGTCTTAAAGAGCTAACAAAACCAGATGGCAATGTGAGCACCTTAGTTGCCCAACTCAGAGGAAGAATTGAAATGGCAACTATAGAGTTTGAGGCACTTGTGGCAGGTTTCCACAAGTCACAGGGAGATCAATTTAAGACCCTCATGGATTCCATCAACACATTCATAGATGCAGCTTGTAAGGTTTATGAACAAAATACAGCTGGTAGGGCCCATGAGCAACGTCGCCGATGATGGATATCTTGTAGGATCTTCTTTTTGTAAATCCTAGGCTATTTTTGAAACACTTTTGTATTAGAAATCAATACTTGTAATGATTTCTTCTTTTTGACTATGTACTGACTTCAAAGGTTCACAATGATACATGAATACAATCCCTTTTGAAAACTGTGTACATTGCCAACTCTATGTATGTGTTTCTATGAATGTGAATGTGCCTCTTGATGTGTCATAAGAATCTCATAACATACATTAAGTATTCAGATTTGGCACAACGTATCAAAGCATATGAAACAGGGGGAGCACAACCTGAACATCAAAGGGGGAGTAAAATGAACACTGAATATATTGAATATAGAGATAATTTGTCCCCTTCATTGTTGATGACAAAAAGGGGGAGTAGATATTGAATGTAGAGATAGTGAAAGGGGGGAGCAGTTATATATATGGATATTGAATATGGAATGCAAAATTTATAATCATACTCCAAAGTTGATTTAGAAAAGATAAAATTGAAAAATATTGACCTTAAGATAATTGCCCTTCTGGAAAAGAAAGGGGGAGTCAAAAAGAATCTAGCTTTCAATTATCCTCAGCATCAATACTTCATTTTAACTTGATTCAAATTCAGTTGATATGCTAAAATCATTTAAGAACTATAAAGATCAATCTTATGCACAAGGAAAGAACTGAAAATTGAATACTTTGAGTGATGCACATTGTATCTAGTTCTAATCAAAACATTATACTTGTACATCTGATCAAATACTGTGTATATGTTTAAATCTCAAATTTTGCATATACTCAGTGTTTTGTCATCATCAAAAAGGGGGAGATTGTTGACCCCCTAATAGATTTTGATGAATACAAAACACTAGAGTAAAATTCCATTATATCTTAACAATTTAATTGAGGAATTCATGTGTCTTATTAAGAATATTGTTAAGAAATGTCTAGGCAAGTTCCCATAATTTTTATGAATTTATTGAAGAATATTTTGAGTTAAAGAAAATAGATCAGGGACAGCCGAGACGTCTCCGGATAGTTTCAGAGACGTCTCTGGCACAAACAGGAAGAACCGGCACACTTGGAGACGTCCCCGACACCTGCCGAGTCGTCCCCGCGTTAGCGGAGTCGACTCTCTCAGTAGCGGAGTCGACTCTCTCAGTGGCGGCAGAAAGGCAGTTTTCAAGAGATATGCGCGAGACGTCCCCACAGTAAGCCGAGTCGTCCCCGCAAGTAAAAAGGAGACTTCCCGAGTCGTCCCCAAGATAGCGGAGACGGCTCTCTCAGGGTTTTTCAGAGAATGGTTTTTTGGGTGATAAGGAAGCGGAGTCGTCCCTGAGACAGCGGAGTCGTCCCCATGCATAAAGTGCAGACAACCCGAAACGTCCCCTGAAGGAGCGGAGTCGACTCTCTCAGGAAATACCAGAGGACATGTTCTTCGGAGATAAAGAAGCGGAGTCGTCCCCAGATCAGCGGAGTCGTCCCCATTCAAAAAGTGCAAACAAGCCGAGACGTCCCCTGAAAGTGCCGAGTCGACCCCAGACAACGGAAAAAGTATAATCTTGTAGCCGAGACGTCTCCCGTTGAAGCGGAGACGTCCCCGGAGCGACTGGGACGCGACTGACAGCTTTTCAGGTTTGGTTTGAATTTCAAATCCTTCTTTCTTTGTCTCTAACGGCTATATTTGCTTTTTGGGCTATAAAGGGGACCTCTCAAGTGCTTCTCAACAACTCTTCACCAACCCAAAGCTAGATCATTCAAGAGAGAAGTAAGAAAGAAAAGTTTAAGGGAGTGAGTGCATTCAAGTGAAGAAATCAAGTGTTTTCAAGCTTCCCAAGTGATTTCAAGCTCAATCACTCTCGTGCGCTTGGGATTCAAAGCTCACACTCAATCCTACGCGCTCCACATCGGAAGAATCAATATCTCCCACGCTTCCAACGGCAAAAGGATTCTTCCGGGTTCTATTGTTCATAATTGCAATATTTGCTTTTTAGAGCTTTTCCTTTCTTTTGTAAACTCTTTCGTTGTGGTGCTTGTTCCAGTCAAGGGACTTGGAACAAGGGAAAGGCGTCCCAAGCCTAAGTGAAATTGGGGGTTTTAGGGTTTGTTGTGAGCCCGGTGTAAAACAACGAGTTGGGTAGTGAACTCGCAAAACTACCGTACTGTAATCGTGGATTATAGTGGAAATTCCCAAAGGTGATTTGGGGAGTGGATGTAGGAGCAGTGGAAGCTCCGAACCACTATAAAACCTTGTGTTTGCGATTGACCTTTCTCATTCCTCCTTCTTTACTTTAGTGCATATATTCGTGTGTTTTATTTTTAATTAGTCAAAAGTTTTTAAAACACCCAATTCACCCCCCTCTTGGGTGACCATCTCTGGGTAACAAGTTTGTTGTCAGGATCAAGCGCTACCATTACACCAAAACTGACCGGTATTAGTGAAGGCGCAACTCTATTTCCTTAAACCCCACCAAAGGCAGCGCCACGAGTCGACTCCGACCAAGGCCTCGCCCAACCCCGGACTCCGACCTGGCCTCGCCATGGGTTCAGGGACCCCTCAGGTATAACCCACCTACTAACCAGGCCATCGCCGTTGGCAGGCGGCAGGACATGCTGACAGTGACCCTCCCTGTGCTGCTCAGGGACCCCGCAGGTATGGCCCGCACAGCGGCCGAGTATGTCCAACATTCCCCCCCCCCAACGTGATGCCTGGGTTTCGAACTCGAGACCTCTGGCTCTGATACTAGTTGTCAGGATCAAGCGCTACCATTACACCAAAACCGACCGGTATTAGTGAAGGCGCAACTCTATTTCCTTAAACCCCACCAAAGGCAGCGCCACGAGTCGACTCCGACCAAGGCCTCGCCCAACCCGGACTCCGACCTGGCCTTGCCATGGGTTCAGGGACCCCTCAGGTATAACCCACCTACTAACCAGGCCATCGCCGTTGGCAGGCGGCAGGACATGCTGACAGTGACCCTCCCTGTGCTGCTCAGGGACCCCGCAGGTATGGCCCGCACAGCGGCCGAGTATGTCCAACAATAATTTATTAAAATGCAATGATGAAGGTAATACATTTTTTTAGTTAAATTTATAAAATATGTGAATTAAAATAATGATAAGTGCTATGAATAAGATATTAATTTATGCATTATTTGGCACTTATCACACTTCCCAACCTACATTTTGCTAGTCCTCGAGCAAAATAAAAAAAACTAACTCACTTTTACAGGAATCGCGATTGCATTTACCGTATGCAATAAGGCTTTAAACCCCTAGGTGGCCCTAGTGGACGAGTTTTGTCTCGTGAGGGTTTCCGGCGCAGATACCCACAAACTGCTGTCTAAAGAATTTATTTTATTATTTTATAAAATCTAATTTCAAATGCATAAGTGCCAAGAATTTCAAAAGTACACAAAGTTTTAATTACTAAGTCAGCCCAAATCCTAGGTCAATATGCAACTTAAGTTGAAGTCATTAAGTTTCTGTTAGAGAGTTGTAAGACTTATTTATACTTGGGTGCTCCGTGATATCTGGGCCATACACAAGCTAAGATTTTAGATCCTCCAAAATACTGCTAAAGCTAGTAATTTCCAAGAATTGGTCAGATAAGACCTAATCACTGATTCAAAATCATCTTATCTTGTAGGATTTCGAGAGTTGTGGATGTTTACTTTAATACCTCATGGGCTTTATCTGTAATATTTCAGTTTACTCGAATTTTTTACAACGACGGCTTTCACACTATCGTCTTTTTCAAGGTCAATATTATTTTCTCTTTCTCTATTTTTTTTTAAGATTTATAAATAAATTATGTACTTTTACTCTTGTAATGATTCCTCCGTGTAGCGAGCATTCAGTCAACAACTCCCACACCAGATGGCATAAGGTGTTGGGCATCAAGACTCCCCTACGGACCTATGCTCGGGTTCATCATTGCAAGCCCGCTGACCTTTGACAATAGGTAGCCCTTTTCGATATACCTGACTGAATTCACTTCTCTTTTTTTCTTTTTTTTCTTCTCTTTTTTTTTAATAAATATGGGATAATAGTGAATTAGATAGGTATGATTCATCAGGACCCAAGGTTACTACCAGACTTAACAAGATAATATTGAACCTAACCCTTAGAAGTGTAGGCCATGTGTGTTGTGAAATTCCAAAGTAAAAATTATCTTACAACTCACTAAAAGGACTTTTAATGAAAAGAACTCAAATTGACTTACTCCTGACTAGTTATTGGGCTTTTTTAGATTTTATATACTTTGTATGTTTATCATTTCAGCACTAAAGCATAGAAATTAGTTTTTTTTTGTTTTTTTTGAGATAAACTTATTTAAAAATATGAAAATGTAAAAAATATATTCAAAAATTTGAATCCTATACCCCCCAACCTAGATCAGCCATTGTCCTCAATGTTTTTTTTAATTATTATTTTTTTTATTATTTTTTTAATAATATTATTTTTTTTTTATTTTTGTTTGGACGAAAATATGATGCAAATGGAGGATAGAAGCATTTTACCGTAATTGCATCAGTAATATGAGGGATCCTGTTAATGCAAAAATAACCTACGAAAATTGGGTTGCCTCCCAACAAGCGCTAAGTTTAACGTCTTCAGCCAGACAGAGCGCATCATTATCAAATCATACCGGGTATAGTTGATTCTAATGTTCTGATCTTAGCTCGAATATTCCTAACGGTCCGTTTTATTTCAAGGTAATAGTTCAGGAGATTTGGAAGACAACCTAGCATGCACCAATACTTTTCGGATCAGTCACGTATAGTCAAGCATGCACTAAAAGAAAAACACATCAAATCCTTGTATTTGCCCTAAAATCACTAGACAGCTCCTAACTGGTTTGAAGAGGGCACCTAAGCCTCCAATCCGGTCTAATGAATTGAGTTGACCAGGTATGCTCCCAAGTAAGTGGGGGGGTCACGATGCATTGCAAAGGTCCCACTTAAAAACCACTTGCCTCGAACAGATGAACTGTCTCCTTTGGGACAAAGCTTGCCTAGACATCAACTGAGCCACAGAGCGAAATTGGTGCAACTTTCGGTGATCTTCGTCCTATTGAGCTCGAATGTTCCTAGGGGCCAATGTCTAATTGATTTTAATTAAAGTGATGGTTATGTGAGAATTGATTCACCTAATTTGGGCAAGAATCTGGTGATGAAATCCAGTTCTTATCTTGTTGGGGTGATTGCCCTTACTATGTGCGGATTAATTGGTGTATGTGTATCAAGCATGCATTCACACTTTTGCTGAAATTAAAATCAAACAATCACCACAAAAGAAAATTAATTTAAATAAGAAAGGTTTAGAGGTTACCAAAGGGAATTTCCCCAGCAATTTTCAAAGCAAACCTTTACCGTATTCCTTTTCCAATAGTTCCTTTTTTTGATCGCCCCAGATTTTCTCTTCGATTCCTGATCAAATAATACCAAAATAAAAATCAAGAATTAGTAAGAAAGAAGAAAGAGGATAATTAAAGTAACAAAAATAGAAAATATTTTTATTTTATTTTCGATATATATATATATATATTTATTTATTATTATTATTTTTATTATTATTATTATTATTTGAATTTTTTTTTTTTATGAAGAGAAAAATAACTATGCTAACAATCCCCGGCAACGGCGCCAAAAATTGATAGTCAACTTTAAAGACCACGCAATAGCACGTATCTAGTAGGATAGTGATTACGGGTATCGATCCACAGGGATTGGGGTATAGTTGTTTTCTTAAAAATAAAAATATTTAAAAGGATGAATTTGTGAAGTCTATTAAACTAAGCAATTTAATAAAAGAAAATGCAATTAAAGGGATATCAGTTTAAGGGAATCTAGGGCAAGGAATTCACCACTAACATCGGAACAAGGGTTATTTATATTTTATTTCGTTCTTGGATTAACATGCAAATTGGCTACAAGCCTAATAAGCATTTAAATAAAAATTCACAAAAGTAATTTGGGTATTATCCATCTTCAGTAGGCATGAAATGTCTACCCTAATCTAAGGTGGCAGCACATCGCATCTTTCCTAAGCATGGACTATCTTATATTTACTTAGTGATCATGAAGAACAGTTGTACGAACATCATACTTAAAATCACAGAAATTAAATATGATTCAAAAGAAGATATCCATTAAAAATAATAAGTTCATACAACCCCAAGAATATAAAATAAAATATAAAACCCGTGTCCCTTTGTTAGGGCTGCATCCAGCCCTGGAGAAGAGCTCAGGCTTCCATGCAGTGGTGGACGGCGGCAGCAGCAAAGCAGCAGCGGATCCTTCCTTCTTTATTTCTTCCTTTGGGAAATATTCCCAAAATACCCAAAAGGTTTCTCTCTCCTGGCTCTATGGGATTCGGCCTGTGAACCCAAGCTTCTTCTTCTCCTGGTGAACTATGTGGGATTCCGCCTCTGAGAAGTGATGATGGGAGCAGCCCCCGGTGGGGGAAGAGGGAATGCCCCCCAGTGGGGAAGAAGGAATAATCTTCTCGGTTCACGCTGGGCCTTTTATAGGCTGCAACTCCCCCTCGCTCCTCCCCTGTTCCGAGTGCAGGATTAGGATGAAAGATGCGGTGGGTATATTGTGGATAAGGATGTGGGAGCTGATCTTGGATGAGGATGTTGATGAGGAACGCGTGGGGTGCATCGCGGAAGCATGGGAATTCAGCGAGGAAGAAATCTTTGGACGCGGAAGAAGATGTGGTCCTGACGTTAGGGAAAATCTCACGGAATGGTTGGGAGCAAGCTGCAACTATGGGAATATGCGGAGAAGATCTCGGCTGGATGGCTGATTCTCTGTTCCGAAACAGAGGATAAAGCTACAAACTAGGAAGAAATCCGGAAGAGTTGGGGTGCTGCGAAGAAGTTGGGGATCCGGTTGGGAGATGGGTTGTGTGAGGTTGCTTGGATAAAGATGGATCTTTGTTTGCTTGGCAAGCATCATGGGAGGAGTTGTTCCGGAAGCTTTGGAGATGAAGACACTTGAATCAGGGGATGTTTGGATGAAGCCCACGGCTGAGAAGAGATGAGGCTTTGGGATGCGGCTGTAGGCTTTTGAGAAGATCTCGGATGGTTGTTCTTTGGATGCGGAAGGAGTTGGATTCCTGGGCTTTATCCATGGACGATGGGACTCCGTTCCAAACGGGATGAGATCTGGGCGTTTCGGAAGGCTTATCCCGCCTGAGAAAAGAACTTGAGGATTCGGTTGGGAGGATAAGTTGGGAGGAATCATGGAAGCAGGGGAGATGAACTCTGTTTTGAGGTTGGGATGCAGGGGCTGATCCGGAATGAACACCTGGGCCTTATCCTGTGGATGACGGGAGTTCATTGCGGACGGGATGAAGGCTGGGTTCGATCTGGAGTAGGCAATCTGGGAGAATCAAAGCCGGAAGAAAAGGATGGCCTATCCGAACGCAAACGGGAAGAAGTTGGGACTCGTGGACACCTTGCAGACCACTGGAATTGGAGCTAATCTGGGCTGAAGAAGATCTCAACGGGATGAGTTGGAAAAGATATGGATTGGCTCATGGAAAGAAGGAAATGGCTGGGAGATCGTCCTTGAATCGCGGACGGGAGAGAAGACACGCGGATGGAATGCCTGGCTTGGACGCGGAACAGGGGAGGTGATTCGGAATGCTGGGAGATCGTGATCTAATCCGGAATGTGGAGGAGAAGAGCTGGACTTTGCTCTGTTCCGTGGATAATGGAAGGTTAGATTCGGGAGCTGGGAGTTTAGTTGAGATGAAGAGATATGCATCGCGGGATGGCTTGCGGATGAGGTTGATCCGGAATAGGGGAGCTTGGTCCGTGGACGCGACGTGGAAGGAATCCGTCGTGGGTTGGGATGAAGCAACGGACTTGTGAGCTGGGATAAGAGCATGCTTCATTTGGCTGGGAACCGAAACCGGAAGAGGCTAATGCTAGAATTCTTTAGGATCCGTGCGGCTAAAGATGATATATTTTGAAATATGTGAGATAAATGATCGAAGGGATTGTATTATTTTTAATATTAAAATAGGAGAATTGGAATGAGTGGGAAGAAATTTAGGTGATCTTGGAAAGCACTGGATTTTGGAGAAGAGTTCTTGGAGTCGACTCCGGAGAATGTGAAATTGTGAAATGATGTAGCGTCTGTTTAGGCTTTACCTAATTGAGCTCGACTCGACCTGCATACATTATGCTTAATCAATAAATAATCAAATCAAACTTGAATTACCTTTGATAATTTATTAAAATGCAATGATGAAGGTAATACATTTTTTTAGTTAAATTTATAAAATATGTGAATTAAAATAATGATAAGTGCTATGAATAAGATATTAATTTATGCATTATTTGGCACTTATCATTCTACACAAGAACAATAGTGAGAAAATTCTCACAAAAAGATTATATTTCGGAATTGCCTGATTACAAGTGAAAACACCAAGTATTTATAGGCAAAACAAGCCTTGGGTGCATTGAACCTACTAGACAAGCATAAATGAAAGTTGGTAAAGATGAAAGGAATTAATACTACTTAAAGCCTTGGCAGCAATTAATTAATCTTGGGAAGTTGTAGCAAAACTCCCAACCATTTTGACTAGGTTCATCCTTCATTTGTAAGCCTAAAAAATGTCCTTCAGCCTTCCAAAAGCCTATGATAAATGCACCATAAAGAGGAGTCCGAATTTGAAAGGATTAGACTTTTTTTTTCCATGTTTAAATAATTAATTGGGCTGGATATTGTTGAAATGGACTTGTCACATATTAACCATCTTCAAGTCCAAATCTTCATGTGGGCTAGAACCTTCTCCTTGGGCTTGAGTTAATAAAGTTTGGACAGCTTCTTGAAGTTTCTTGGCCCAATTGGAATTTCCACATCATCTTGAGCATCTTCTTTATCCTTGTCAAAGTCCTTGAGCTGGATCATATCATTCCCCCCTTCTTGAAAAGGATTCGTCCTCGAACCAAGATCTGCATAAAAGGGAGAAAGATCAGAAACATTAAAGGTAGAACTAATATCAAACTCACCTTTAAGATCAATCTTGTAAGCATTGTCATTGATCTTTTTCAGTACTTCATAAGGACCATTCCCACGTGGATTGAGCTTTGATTTTCGTTGGCTAGGGAATCTCTCTTTGCTAAAATGTACCCAAACCAAGTCTCCTAGTTGAAAAATGACTTCCTTTCTTTCTTTATTGGCATGGGCAGCAGCTTGCTCATTTCGTTTAAGGATATGTTGGCGTGCTTCTTCATGGATTTTCTTCACCTTTTGAGCTTTCTTCTTTCCATCTAAACTGGTAATCTTGTTAACAGGTAAAGGAAGTAAATCCAATGGAGTTAATGGGTTAAAACCATAAACAACTTCAAATGGTGAATAAGAAGTAGAAGAATGCACAGTTCTATTATAAGCAAATTCAATAAAAGGAATGCAATCTTCCCAAGTCTTCAAATTCTTTTTAATTATAGCACGCAACAAAGTACCTAAAGTCCGATTCACAACCTCTGTTTGACCATCTGTTTCAGGATGACAAGTAGTAGAAAATAACAAAGTTTTTCCCAACTTTCCCCACAAAACTCGCCAGAAATGACTAAGGAACTTAACATCCCTATCACTAACAATTGTCTTAGGAAGACCATGAAGACGAACAACTTCCCTAAAAAACAATTCAACAATATGAATTGCATCATCAGTTTTATGACAAGGGATAAAATGTGCCATTTTAGAAAATCGGTCCACAACAACAAAAATTGAATCTTTTCCCTTTCTAGTTCTAGGTAAACCTAAAATAAATCTATAGAAACATCAGTCCAAGGGTGACTGGGAATAGGTAAAGCTTTATATAATCCATGAGGTTTCACTCTTGATTTGGCCTTTTTGCAAGTGACACATCTGTTGCAAATTCTGTCAACATCTCTTTTCATGTGAGGCCAAAAGAAATGTTCTTTCAAAATTTTCAGAGTTTTAAAAATACCAAAATGTCCCATTAATCCTCCCTCATGAGACTCCCTGACAAGAAGCTTACATAAAGAACACTTCGGAATGCAAAGCTTATTTTCCCGAATAAGTACCCATCTTGCTTGTAAAATTTTTCAAAAGGTTTTGTTTCACAAGCTTCAAAAACTGTTGAAAACTCAGAATCTTGTAGGTACAACTCCTTGATATGTTCAAACTCCAAAAACTTTGCTGAAAGAGTAGAAAGAAGAATATACCTTCTTGATAAAGCATCAGCAACAATATTATTTTTACCTTGCTTGTATTGGACAACATATGGAAACATCTCAATAAACTCAACCCAACGAGCATGCCTTCGATTAAGCTTACCTTGGCTCTTCAAATGCTTCAAAGATTCATGATCGGTGTGCATAATAAACTCCTTTGACCATAGGTAGTGTTGCCACGTCTCTAATGCTCTCACCAATGCATAGAGTTCTTTGTCATAGGTGGAGTAGTTCAAGGTAGCTCCGCTCAACTTCTCACTAAAGTAAGCCAAGGGTCTCTTGTCTTGTATTAGGACAGCACCTATACCAATCCCAGAAGCATCACATTCGATTTCAAAAGTTTTAGAGAAATCTGGTAAAAGTAATAAAGGGGCAGAACTTAGCTTTTCTTTCAAGGTGTTGAATGCTTTCTCTTGTGCTTCACCCCATTTGAATTCAACACTTTTCTTGATGATTTCTGCCAATGGAGCAGCTATAGTGCTAAAGTTTGGAACAAACCTTCGGTAGAATCCCACCAAGCCATGGAAGCTCCTAACTTCGGTGATCGTAGTTGGTGTAGGCCAGTCTTTGATCGCCTTTACCTTCCCTTCATCAACTTCTATACCTCTAGCACTTACAACAAAGCTAAGAAACACAACTTTGTCCAAACAAAATGTACACTTCTTAAGGTTAGCATACAATTGCTCTTTTCTTAGCTCAAGTAAAACATCCTTTAACTGCCCTAAGTGTTCATGCAAGTTCTTGCTGTAAATCAATATGTCATCAAAGTAGACAACCACAAATTTTTCAATAAACTTACGCAAGACATGATTCATTAAGCGCATAAAAGTGCTGGGTGCATTAGTTAATCCAAAGGGCATAACTAACCACTCATAAAGTCTATGTTTTGTTTTAAAAGCAGTTTTCCACTCATCTCCCTCTTTCATTCGAATTTGATGATATCCAGATTTCAAATCAATTTTAGAAAAGATAGTGGAACCATAGAGTTCATCAAGCATGTCATCAAGACGGGGAATAGGATAACGATACTTTACCATTATTTTGTTGATAGTACGGCAGTCAATGCACATCCTCCAAGTTCCATCTTTCTTGGGTACTAGCAAAACTGGAACAACACATGGGCTCATGCTCTCTCTAACATGACCTTTGTTCATTAACTCTTCAACTTGTCTTTGCAATTCTTTTGCTTCTTCGGGGCTGCATCTATAAGCTGGTCTATTTGGAATTTGGGCACCCGAAACTAGGTCAATTTGATGTTCAATGCCTCTAATTGGTGGCAATCCTGGTGGCATCTCCTCTGGAAAAACATCTTAAAATTTCTGTAAAAGAGATAGCAGTACTAGGAAAAGAATCGTCAAGGTTAGTTGTTGAAAGGTAAACTTCCTTGTACAAGATCAACGTCATTGGCTTCTGTGAAACCATAGCTCTCTTAATCTCTCTTTCTTTTGTATAGAAATTCACTTTTTTTTCCTCTTTCTTTTTCTCACTTTTCTTATCAGATTCTTTACTCACAATTTCTTTTGAACTCTCATTTTCATGCTTACTTTGTTTAGCACTGGTTGCTGCAGATTTCTTGATTTGATTTTGCTCTTCAAGAACTTGATGAGGGGGTAAAGGAACCAAAGTGATGTTTCTGCCATTCTTAGTAAAGCTGTACTTATTTTTGTAACCATCATGGAGGGTATGCCTATCGAATTGCCAAGGTCTTCCAAGCAATATGTGACTTGCTTGCATTGGAACCACATCACATAGGACTTCATCAGAATATCTTCCAATGGAAAAAGATAGAAATACCTGTTTTGTGACTTTTAATTCTCCACTATCATTAAGCCATTGAAGCCGATGTGGATGAGGGTGCTTTTGAGTCTTCAACCCTAGCTTGTCCAGCATCAGCTTGCTTGCCACATTCACACAACTTCTACCATCAATTATCAAACCACAAACTCTTTCTTTGACATGGCAGCGAGTGTAAAAGATATTCTCACGTCGTTGGTCATCATTGTCTGTTTGAGCTTGAACATGGAGGGCTCTAAGAACAACTAAGGCTTGACCAACAACAGCCTATTCTGTATCACTAGCATCTTCAAGTTGTGGCATAGACTCTTTATCATTTTCTTCTTCAGAAACAATATCCCCATTATCTAGCAAGATAATGGTTCTCTTGTTTGGGCATTGAGAAGAAATATGACCAAAGCCTTGACATCAGAAGCATTTAATATCATGATTTCTTTGAGTTTGGTTAGAAGAAGTACCTTTTTTAGATTGTTTGGTCATAGTTTTCTCTTCTTTAGGCCTAGAAGTAGGCTTTTCTTCTTGTTTTGGAGTAGGACGCCATTTGGACTTTGATGACCCAAAGATTGAGTTCAAGATTGATTTTGATGATCACAAAACCTTGAAGTATAATTACTAATGTTTGTGTTGCAAGAAGAAAGATAATTTGTTTTGCAAGGAACATAGCAAGTTGGAAAAATACAAGAAGACCTCAAAAGCTCTCAAAAAGTTGAAAGAAAGTTATACTTCATTGGCCTAAGTTTTAAGTTCAAAGGGTTCAAGTTGGAGGAGCAAATTCAAAGAAAGATTCAAAAGAATAGTCCTCGAGTCGACTCCTTGAAGTTCAGAGTCGACTCTGGTACTCTGGAGTTTCAAGGAACAGTGCTCGAGTCGACTCCGAGACTCTGTGAGTCGACTCCGACTGAGAACAGACAAAAAGATAGAGAGTTGATTTTCAGCGCTACAGTGCTCGAGTCGACTCCAACTTCAGCGCTACAGTGCTTGAGTCGACTCCTAGCTACAGTGCCGGCAGACTCCTATTCACGAGTCGACTCTTGTTTCAGCCGAGTCGACTCCTACTTCAGCCGAGTCGACTCCTACTTTAGCCGTGTCGACTCGAACACGCTGGGAGGCATAACGGCTAGTTTTTTCTCAACTCCAACGGCTCTATTTTTGTCTCTAACGGCTAGATTTTTGTCCCCACTCTCTCTAAAGCTATAAAATCAAGGGGAGAGCAAGGGGAGAAGATAAGAAAGTGGGAGAGAACACATAGGGAAGAGATTTTAAAGAAATTTCAAGAGAAACCTCCCAAAAGCACAAAAGGGCCATTCAAAGCAAAAGAAAGAGAAGAAGAGCATCCGAGTGAATCCCAAAGCTTCCTCTCCAACTGTGTGTTCCCTCAGTGATCCTCTACCTCGTGCGAAATCAGAAGAGGGTCAAGTAAAGAAGAAGCCAAGTTCCTTCATCTACAAAAATTGTTTGAGGGCTTCTTCTCTTTACACTATTTGTTTATATTGTTATATCTGCTTGTTTAAGAAGCTTATATTTATTTTAAACTCTTGTTCTAATATCTTGTAACTTGATTCAATCAAGAAATTGAATCAAGGGGTTAAGGTTTGTTGGTGAGCCAAGTATAAAACCAACGTTGTAAGGTTGTAGTTGGTGAGCCTTTGGGAAAACCAATTGGGTTGATTGTGAACCCAGAAAACAATCGTTGTAAGGTTGTGGTTGGTGAGCCTTTGGAAAAACCAACTGGATTTGATTGTGAACCCGGAAAAACAATCGGTTGGTTCTAGTCGGTGAGCCTGTGAAAACCGACCGAGTTTGTTGTGATCTCGTGAAAACAACAAGTTAGGTTGTGAGCTTGTAAAACAACCGGCTGTAATCTGGAGGATTATAGTGAAATTTTCAAGAGGTCTTGGGGAGTGGATGTAGGTGCTGGGGTGCACCGAACCACTATACATCTTTGTGTTTGTGATGCCTTATCTCTTGTATTTCATGCCTTACAATCATACTTGATTGTGTAATATCTCTAGCTTTGTTTTCTATAGAGTTATAAGTGATTGTTTAGAATTTGCTTAGCTTCCACTCCATTCTTACCATACACATAGATTAAAATTGATCATACAACTATAAGTTAATTTTAGATCAATTGCACCCTAAAGCCATAGTATAATTGCTTTAGCTTAATTTTCCAATGCTTTACTTGTAATTGCCTAGAGCTTAAGTAAATAACATCTTATCATTCCGCTGCATTCAATTCAAAGTAAAAATTAGGGAACATAATTTTTAGAAAATCCAGTTCAGCCCCCCTCTTGGGTTGTCACCTTGGGCAACAAGTGGTATCAGAGCAGGTGCTCTAAGATTAATTGTTGATCTCACGATCAAGAGCCAAAGATCATGACAACTCAAATAGATAGTTTTCTAGGAGAGGGACAATTAATTGATAGACCTCCACTATTTAATGGCATAAACTACACACATTGGAAAGTACGCATGCACATTTTTATTCAATCACAAAACTATGATTTATGGAATATCATAATAAATGACCTTCACACACTCTCTCAAACTATTAATGAAAAAGACTTAGCACAATTGAATGCTAATGCTATGAACATACTATATTGTGCTATCCATGAAACTATATTTAATAAGTTTTCTGCATGCTTATCTGCTAAAGAAATCTGGGATACTTTAGAAATTATTTATGATAAATCTCAGATTAGCTCACATGTGCTTCAATTACATACTAACAGTGAGACTGCAGAATGTTCCACATCAGCCGAGTCGACTCCCAGTTTGTCCGAGTCGACTCCTAGAAGAAAACAATCTGAAAGGCAGAGACTCAATTTTGGAAACCCTGTGAACGAGTCGACTCCAAGTATTTCAGAGTCAACCCCCAAGTTAGCCGAGTTGACTCCAACAAAGCCCGAGTCGACTCCGAGGCAGATCAGTTCAAAAGACAGAGAATCATTTTTTAGACCTCTGAGAACGATGATTAAGATCTTTAATTGTTAATTTTTGATATCATGTCTATATATATATATTGATTGACTTATACTTTTAGAAATTGTTTCATGGTTTGCCCAAACTAAAATATATCTTTGCCTATGTCATAACCATGAAATACACAAGTTTATGCTTAAAATTTTGATTTAAAATAACTTGTGAGAAATTATGAATCCATGAGCTTAATGAAAATGTTGTTTGCATGATATACATCTATATGATACATAAGATTATTTCTTTATTCTGTTCTTTCATGTAAATTACTTGAGAATAACAAAAAGAGAGAGAGATAAAGAAAAGAAAATGGATATTATTCAAGAGAAGGCAAGTACTCCAATCTTAAGCAAAAGCAAAAACAAGCATAATATATTCGGCACATTTGTGATACTTGTGTGAGCATTCTTTTGGAAGGGATAAAATTCGTAATTAATTACACTTAAATAGAGAGAGTTTCAAGTGAACATTTTAACCTTTCTATATTGCTCATCATAGGGATGGTGCCAATGGGGAGGCTAGTGGTAGTACCCGGCACTATTTGACCCAACTATTCGGTGTAGGGCATATTAGGGACGGCATAAGAGGGAGGCTAGTGGTAGTACCTCGTGCCCCTTCCAACTCCACCAGATAGGGAGCAAATAGAGTATAGAGCACAAGAAAGTAAAAATGAATGACAAAGTAAATGAAAGTATAAGAAGAATCAAGTCAAGCTTTAATCACTTGGAAACACACCTTAAGAATGAAATCAGTGCAAGATTATATTTAAATAAGGGGAGTTTATTTGAAAAGAATTGATTTTGGTCCTTGACATGCTTATTCTTAATATTTCAATGTATGACTTAACACATAATCTATTTTGCATATGGCATGATGTCTTGAATTATGGGTTCTCAATATTTTGTAATGCTCCATGCTTGGATAAGTTGATTGGAATATGTCTTAACTTTGCTCACAAGTTTTTGCTTCACCCTTGCCTCAAACTAACTTGTGTTCCAATGCTTGAATGTTTGAAATACTACATAAAGTTTTTAAGTAATATTAAGAAGAAATTTCAGTTTTATCATTCACGATTATCTTTGGAAGTTAAATAGATTTACAAAAAGAAGAAGAGAAGGATACTTCTATTTAGGCAAAATGAATTGATCTTGATCTATCTTTCTGCTTGCCTAACTTTGATACATAATGTCCTAATACTTATTAAAATATCCTCCATTGTGTATCGAAACTCAATATTAAATATAAAGATTCTGAAAGTGCTCTAATGTTATTGAAAAAAGTGTTTTCAATCTTAGTGATTTAAGATGAGCTTCAATGTGAAAGATACATATCTCAAATCATGATTTAAAAGCCTCTATTGAAAATCTTTATAAAATTCAGAATCTGATTTTGTATAAAAGCTTAAACTCAATATGATTCCTAGATAAAAACTACAGTTTAAGAAAAATAGAATAATTCTGATGCCTTGATTGTTTGCCCCGATACGCATCTGAAACATATCATTTCTTATCCTTACAGTGTACCAATATTGGTCCAAATGATGTGTCTTTCGATGATCTTGATTGCAAACAAAAATTTCTAAATATATAATTTTATTTTGATATTAAAAAGGAATTTATTGTGTTTCATGTATACATTGCTGAAAAACTATGATTAAGTAATTGAGTTCTATAAATCTATATACCTCAATGATCATCTATATGTTTTTCTCTCCTACATTCTTCAAGACTTCCATCAGAATATATATAGAGTGAATGATCTTAAAGCTAGAAATATTTCAGCTCACTCAAATGATTCTAAAAGAAAGAAAATGTAAATGCTTTTGAAAGAAACTGAGCTTAAAATGAATCATTTTCTGTTTAATATTTCTATACATTTTCTCTAAGATTAAGAGAAAGCATAACTTGTTCTTGAAGGATTAGAAAGAGTAATTGCCACAAATTTTGAATAATACTAGATTACTCTACATTCTCGATATCATAGAATTTCAGTCTTATTCACGTTTATCATTAAAATCTGAAATTCAACAATAGAAAAGAATGATTAAAGAAGAATGCATCTTTTGAGGGGGAGCTTTAGATATTTAGTATCTTTTTATGGATTGATTTTAATGAACCTCCTTATATTGCAAGACTTGCTTTAATTATATAATGAGTTTATACCTTGAGATGAGTTCTATAAAGGTTGTCTTATCTCAAACATTGAGTCTTATGAAAATAAGCTGAAACTTAATCGCATAAATCTATAACTAAAGGAGAGAGAAAGCATACTAAATGAAAAGTGATCCTAATGCTCTCCAAAATGTATCATCTGAAATTTAAATATACAAATCTTTATGATACACCTTGAGGTTTGTTATTTGGTTAATATATCTTATGCATAAATCATGAACCAAATTGCAATTCAAACAGTTGATCTTAAGAGCCTCTAACTTAATGAAAAAGAGGGAGAATTATGTGTTGAATTTTCTTGAGTATCTCTTAGAAAACCTATTTTTGAAATTTACTGATGAGGTCTCATTGGCTTGTTCTTTAGAACTTCAATTTTTGTGCCAATTCATTATTATATGTACCAAAATTTTTTTTAAGGATTAAAATTTTTATAAGAACCTTCAAAGCTTTGAATTTTATGTATGCTTTAAGATATATCATAAATTGCATGAATTCATGTTTTTGGCATTTATGCCACAATATTTTTACACCATAAAAGAACTTTGCAATCATACTTAATATACTGCACTTATACTCTGAAAATTAATTAAATTGCTCTCATGTTGATAAAATACTTAATATATTGGGCAAAAGATCTTAAATGAACAAGCTTTCATACTTATTATTGAAGAGAGGTTAGATTTCCATTCGTGCTTTCTTTGAATATCATTCGTGGTACTTCTTGAATTAACTTAAGAAAGATTCCATCTACACTTGAGTTGAAAACTATCCTTGGAATCACATTCGATGTGTTCTGCTCTGAAATTATCTTAATTGGCTCTGATCTATGCTCATTAATCTTATTCTAATATTATTTCCTTGAGTTATATGATTCATATCCTTGCAATAATTTGACATGCAAATCAGAGTACAATAAGAAAAAAAAATATTTGAGTAGTCTTATCTTTGTGCTTAATGTTTCACTATCTTTTTGATGTTGTCAAAAAGGGGGAGAAATATCTAAATATATGTTCACAATGCTTTATGTTTTGAATTGAATACAAACCAGCTTAAATTTAGATATGTTGATTATGTTAAGCTGATTAAATCTAAAGCATTATCATGAAGTATGTTTTAAATATATATGTTTTCTACTTCATGCAACTTAGCTATGCACTACTTCTAGAACACAATATATTTTATATTGCATATACTCCAAGTTTTGTCATCATCAAAAAGGGGGAGACTGATGACCCAAAGATTGATTTAAAGATTGATTTTGATGATCACAAAACCTTGAAGTATAAATACTAATGTTTGTGTTGCAAGGAGAAAGATATTTATTTTGCAAGGAACATAGCAAGTTGGAAGAACACAAGAAGAACTCCAAAGTTCTCAAGAAAAGTTGGAAGAAAGTTACACTTCATTGGCCCAAGTTTCAAATTCAAAGGACTCAAGTTGGAAGAGCAAATTCAAAGGAAAATTCAAAAGAATAGTCCTCGAGTCGACTCCTACATAGTACGAGTCGACTCCAGGGAGTAACAAGGCAGAAACATAGAGAAGATATTTTGGACCCTGAGAGCCGAGTCGACTTCCGAAGAACTCGAGTCGACTCCGATGGTTGGCAGGTCGACTCCTAAGAAAGTAAGAGTCGACTCCCAGAGAAATACAAGGCAAAAAGTCAGAGAGCCAATTTCAGACACTGAGAGCCGAGTCGACTCCCGCGAAGTCCGAGTCGACTCCGAAGCAGCGCAACCCCAAAGACAGAAGACGGTATTTTCGTCTCTGAGAGGCGAGTCGACTCCAAGACAGTTCGAGTCGACTCCAAGGCAGCGCGACCCCAAAATACAGAGGATCAGTTTTCGGGCTCTGAGAGCCGAGTCGACTCCAAGAGAATCCGAGTCGACTCGAGGAAGAAAATCAGAAAATATGTCCTCTGGATTCCTGAGAATGAGCCGACCCCCAAGTGCCCGAGTCGTCTCCAGCTATTGGCGAGTCGACTCCAGTTTGGTCCGAGTCGACTCTAGGACAAGGCATGCACATTAATTCAAATTTGGAACAGTGGCCGAGTCGTCTCCAGAAAAGCACGAGCCGACTCCTGCAACAGGCGAGTCGACTCCAGATCGCGCGAGTCGACTCCGATCCCAACGAAAACTTTGTCAGGAGTTGCAGACTGTGCACAACGGCTCTATTTTTGTCTCTAACGGCTAGATTTCTATTTCCACGACATCTAAAGCTATAAAATCAAGAGGAGAGCTAGGATAGAGAGGATGGAAGTGGGAGAAAACATTTAGGAAAGAGATCTCAAAGAAAAATCTTCCAAAAGCACAAAAGGGCCATTCAAAGCAAATAGAGAGAAGAAGAGCATCCGAGTGAATCCCAAAGCTTTCTCTTCAACTGTGTGCTGCCTCGGTGATCCTCTACTTCGTGCAAAATCAGAAGAGGGTCAAGTGAAGAAGAAGCCGAGTTCCTCCATCTATGAATTAGTTTGAGGGCTTCTTCTCTTTACTTTACTTATTTATATTTGCTATATCTGCTTAAGTGAGAAGCTTGTATTTGTTTTTAAACCTTTGTTTTAATATCTTGTAACTTGATTCAATCAAGGGATTGAATCAAGGGGTTAAGGTTTGTTGGTGAGCCAAAGGAAAAACCAACGGTGTAAGGTTGTGGTTGGTGAGCCTTTGGAAAAACCAACTGGGTTGATTGTGAACTCGGAAAACAATCGTTGTAAGGTTGTGGTTGGTGAGCCTGTGGGAAAACCAACTGGGTTTGATTGTGAACCCGGAAAAACAATCGGTTGGTTCTAGTCGATGAGCTTGTGAAAACCGACCGAGTTCGTTGTTATCTCGCAAAACAACAAGTTGGGTTGTGAGCTTGTAAAACAACCGGCTGTAATCTGTAGGATTATAGTGAAATTCCCAAGAGGTCTTGGGGAGTGGATGTAGGTGCTGGGGTGCACCGAACCACTATATGTTTGTTGTGTTTGTAATGCTTCTTGTCATTGTCTAACTTACTCACTTACTTACTTAGATAAATTGCTTGCTTAACTCTTATCCGCGCATCCTTTAGTTGCAAGCATAATCAATCAAGTCACAATCTATACATCAAACTGTTGCTAAGTTTAAATTTCACTGTGCATCTATACAACTTAGCATAATTAACTCTAAAAGATTAGAAGTAGTTGAAAAGTTTTTAAAAGACCCAATTCACCCCCCCCCCCTCTTGGGTTGTATCTACTGGGCAACAGTATGGTTTTGTCATTGAGAATGATGAAGCTCACATCGTTCCGAACGATGATCCTCTGACCTATTCGGAAGCTGTCATGAGTAGTGACTCTGACAAATGGCTAGAAGCCATGAAATCCGAAATAGATTCTATGTATACCAACCAAGTATGGACTTTGGTTGATGCACCAGAGGGTGTAAACCCTATAGGTTGCAAATGGATCTATAAGAAAAAGATTAGAGCAGATGGCCAAGTAGAAACCTACAAGGCAAGATTGGTGACAAAATATTTCAGGCAAAAGCAAGGAATTGACTATGATGAAACTTTTCACCAGTAGCTATGCGCAAATCTATTCGGATTTTGCTTGCAATAGCTGTATGCTATGATTATGAAATCTGGCAGATGGATGTCAAAACCGCCTTTCTTAATGGTCATCTTGAGGAAGAGGTTTACATGACACAGCCAAAAGGATTTGTCTCAAGTAAAAGAGCAAATCAAGTATGCAAGCTTAAGAGATCCATTTATGGATTAAAGCAAGCATCGAGAAGTTGGAACATCCGTTTTGATACAATAGTCAAAGAGTTTGGTTTTATCAAAAATGTGGATGAACCATGTGTGTACAAGAAGACTAGTGGGAGTGCCATTGTCTTCTTAATATTGTATGTAGATGACATACTGATCATTAGAAATGATATTCCAATGTTACAATCGGTCAAAACTTGGCTATCAAAAAGCTTTTCCATGAAAGACTTGGGAGAAGCATCCTATATACTTGGTATAAAGATCTATAGGGATAGATCTAAAGGATGCTAGGCTTGTCCCAGTCTAGGCACATAGATCATATGCTGAAAAGATTCAGCATGAAAGGAAGTAAAAGAGGTTACTTGCCTATGAGTCATGGCATACGTTTTTTTAAGAAGATGTCTCCTAAGACATCTGAAGAGAGAAATACAATGAATTCTATTTCCTATGCTTTGGCAATAGGATCAATAATGTATGCTATGCTATGTACCAGGCCTGATGTTGCTAATACCTTAGGCATAACAAACAGATTCCAGGCTGATCCAGGAGAGGATCATTGGATAGCTGTGAAAAATATTCTTAAGTACTTAGAGAAGGACTAAAGATATTTTTCTAGTTTATGATAGTTCTGAGTTGAAACTAGAAGGATGCTAGGCTTGTCCCAGTCTAGGTACATAGATCATGTGCTAAAAAGATTCAGCATGGAAGGAAGTAAAAGAGGTTACTTGCCTATAAGTCATGGCATACGTCTCTCTAAGAAGATATCTCCTAAGACACCTGAAGAAAGGAATAGAATGAATTCTATTCCCTATGCTTCGGCAATAGGATCAATTATGTATGCTATGCTATGTACCAAGCCTGATGTTGCTTATGCCTTAGGCATAACAAGCAGATTCCAGGCTCATCCAGGAGAGGATCATTGGATAGCTGTGAAAAATATTCTTAAGTACTTAAGAAGGACTAAAGATATTTTTCTAGTTTATGAAGGATCTGAGTTGAAACTAGAAGGATTTTCTGATTCTAGTTTTTAGTCAGATCCAGATGATAGCAAGTCCACTTCAGGGTATGTCTTTACCCTAAATGGTGGTGTAGTGAGCTGGAAGAGTTCCAAGCAGCAAACTGTAGCTGACTCAACTACTGAGGCAGAATACATTGCTGTAAGTGAAGCCGCCAAGGAAGCTGTCGGATGAAGAAGTTCATCTCTGAGTTGGAAGTAGTTCCTAAGATTGCTGAACCAGTCCCAATTTATTGTGATAACAATGGAACTGTTGCTCAAGCGAAAGAACCAAGGTCTCATCACAAATCCAAGCACATTCTAAGACGCTTCCACCTTGTTCGAGAGATCATCGAGAGACAAGACATAGTGATTGAACGAGTAGACACAAAGAACAACCTAGCAGAACCATTCACCAAAGCTCTACCGCAACAGCATTTCGATCGCCACCTCGATTGTATGGGGATGAAATATAAGGACGATTGGCTTTAGTGCAAGTGGGAGATTGAAAGAATAGATGCCCTACAGGCCAATCGCAATATGTATTGCGAAGGGTTTTCTTTTGATTTTTTAAATCATGTACATGACATTTAAATATGAATAAAGGCATTGTATTTTATCATATGCTAACCCCTTAGATTAGGGCAGTGGTTTTGAGGCTATGATGAGATCATACTAGTGAGACCTAAAATTCTAAAATCCTAATCTTAAATATTCTCAGTCATTAGTATACTGAGTCGGGGATCAATGTTTACCGAAAAGACTGGTACATCTTATGTATGCTCGATGCAGAGGGTGATTGATCTCACAATCACTTGTGTGGAGACACTAATACAAAGATGTGGGTGCTCATTAGAGAAATGAGTTTACTGAATTGACCTACAAAGAGAAATCTTATGAAGTCTTACTTACATATCAAAAGATGATTCTCTTAGTGGGAGTTGTGCAACTGATCCTTTGACCTGAAATCACCATAGTATCTTGTGCACATAAATCCATATTTTGGTTTCCACTCATTTATGACAATAAATTGTATACGAGGTCTTCTGGATATGGTGGATTGTATACGAAGGTTATGAGTAGGTCAGCAAGGAATTAATCACTTCTAGTAAGAAAAGATCGCATCCTATTTATTCTAATCATATGATAATTTAGGGAGCCTTTGATCAAAGTACAATAAAAATTAGAAAGAATTTCTAATGTTTCATTATTTGAATTATCATTAGAAGATTGAGAAATATATGAATATGAAATTGAGTTTGACATACATTCATACTCATATACATATTTGGGATGCAGTTTGATTAAAGGATTGAATTGCACGGTAACTTGCCACTGAAGGGTATTTTTGGTATTTCTACCAAATTCCATATTTTTCGGATAGACATGACACGTTGCTAGACGTCAATCTTGTCTTATAGATTTGATCGAATTAAAGAGTTTAATTCGATCACCAATTAGAAAGGATTCTAATTGTTAAGTTCGGGTTCGCGCAGTTTGGACTTAAATCGATTAGAAGAATTCTAATCAAGTTGGGTCAACTCGCACTCACACCTATTGCTGGCTAAGTATGGAACCCAATGGGTCACACACAAGAAAACTTATCAGGTGTTGCAAACCCTAACTCCTGATTCAAATTAAATTTGAATCTGATTCTTAAATTAGGTTGATCTAATATGATTAGATCATGACCTAATATGGGTTAGCCAAGAGTTAGAACCCATTTGGCTTTAATTAGACCTGATTTGATTAGGTTTAATGTTTTCTTTAAGTTGGTTAAACCCAATTGGATTGGATTTGATAGGGCCTTCACTTCTGGACCATTGATCACTCCCTGAATGAAGGATCTGGTCCACTGGTTGGCGCCTTCATCTGGACCATTGGATGGCTTCCTGGATGAAAGATCTGGTCTACTGGTTGGCGCCTTATTCTGGACCATTGGATGGCTCCCTAGATGAATAATCTGGACCATTTGTCAGCGCTTGAATCTGAACCACTGGATGGCTTCCTGGATGATGATGCCTTGATCTGGACCATTAGATGGTGCCTAGATCTGGACCATTGGCTTTGGTTCCCTGCATTTGGGCCCTTGGATCATCAGGATTTAAGAGGGAGATGTGAGAAAGAAGCGTATCATTAGATACGGCTTTTTCTAAAGCTTGATACGCCTCCCTCTCTCTCTCTTGTTGGCACCCTCTTATCACACCCTTTGATGCATGAAGGGATGGCTAGGATGCATCCCTTCACATCTATAAATAGGAAGCCATTCCACCGTATTATTCATTCCAACTCCACCGCATTCTCTCTACCTTATCCCTTCTTTCTTACAACCCTTTGTCTCTTTCTAGCATTGCTTCTAGAGTGTCCTAAGCCAAGGAAAGGAGGTCTTCTTTAGAAAAAAAAAAGATTAGAAGTGATTTAGAAAGGTGAAAGAAAAATAAGAGAGGAGAGAAAGCAAGCCAATTTAAATCTTTTGGAAGGATTCAGCATTAAGGATCAAAAATCTTTGGAGCTAAAGTCTTGATCAAGTTTTCGTGTGGATCACCGTTGGAGAGCGGACACTTGGACGCCTTGTGGATATTCTTCAAACTTGGATTTAGCATTACAGGTATTCTTCTATTTCAGTATTTATATTTATATTGTTTGATTGTTCCTAGTAAGGTAATCTAGGCTTATAAGGGTTTCATGTTAAGGAACTTTATTAAGAAATTTTTAAAATCCTTAGCTTCCGCTGCCCATCATGACATGATCGGAACCCTTCAAGCATGACACTTAGGCTTTGAAAATAAACCACGCAAAGCACGTATCCTGTAGGATAGTGATTACGGGTGTCGGTCCACAGGGATTGAAGAATAAGTTATTTTTTCTAATTAAATAATGATTTCAAAGGACATAGGCTAGACTAAATGATAGAAACTAAGAATTAATGTGGATATAGTAGTACGAATTATCAATGGAGAGAGGTGTTTAGGGCTAGATTCCACCGATAAAGTTGTATCCGTGACGCTTTTAATGGTTGAGTTGTATTTAAGACTTAATTGCTTCCGATTACAAGCCAAAGCAATCATTAAAAATTATGATTAATTCGCAGCATGAATCATCTAAGTCTAGCACAAACCATCTATTCTAACAATAAGCATGGCCTGTCTAACCTAGCATGATACATCTGATCATTAAATCATTAAAAAATAAAATTGATGTCACATGAATATCTCCTCCAAACCATAGGTGTAGGTTTCGATGAAATAGAGCAATCTATGTAAAGTATTTTCTGCAAGATAAACAATTCACATAAATTGAATAAATCATAAGATCAATTGATAAATTCTTCATCATGCAACAATCTTACGATACAAACTCAAATCAATAAGAACAAAATGGATACTCCTCTATGGCTTTGTCAACCCCTAAACCGAGGTTTAGCTGCTCATGATGCTCGGCGACTTTGATCGGCTCGCTGAGAGGATCCACGCCACCTGCCTCATAATTTTCCAAAGCATCCTCTCTTTTTTTTCTATTTCTTTTCCTTCTCTTTTTTTTTTCTTCTGGTTCGGCCCTTCACTGAAACAGGGCCTCCCCTGTTTTCTGTTGAACCGAGCCCCCCCCTCCTCCTTTCCAAGCCGATGGCCACCCTCTTTATACCCATTCTCCCCCCTGATGGATCCACTGAGAGCGCGCTGGAGATGCGGAGGTGAGATCACGGGATGCCCGGACGCAGAGGAGGCTGGGATCACGGAGAGGAGCTGGGGATTCATGGTCGCACGGCTCGGCTGCGGGCTGCGTCACGGGCGGAGGAAGAGGCGGAGATGCTGGGATTTTGACTGCTAGGAGTGGATCGTTGATCTCGGAGGAGAAGACGCGGGCAGTGATGGCGAAGGGGCTGGATCTCTGCTGCTGGGAAGAGTCGACCGCACGGGCACGGTGGGCACGCGGCTGATTGCGGCCGATTGGAATCACGGAGGACTGGTCGCCGACGGATTTGGTCGCGGGATCGTCAGGAGGACGCCGCGGACGGTGGGCTGCGCGTGAGATGTTCATCGGGGGAGGAAGAAGATGAACAGTGGCTGAGTCTTTTTTTTATTTTTATTTATTTATTTTTTTATTATGTATTATTTATTATTTTATTTTTTTCTCTAACACTGTTCACATGAACAGTGATTTCACGAACACTGTTCATATGAACAGTGTTTTCGGCATTTTGGTTTTTTTTTTTTAACACTGTTCATATGAACAATGTTTTAACTGGACACTACTCATATGAACAATGAATCGTGAATATTTAGTTATTATTATTATTATAAATTTTATATGAAGGCAGGTAACGAATTGGTTGGAAATTGGCTTTGGATTTGCGGTGGGTCATGATCGTTGAGTTGCTTGAACTTGTTCTCGAGCCCAATGTCTTCCAAATTTAATTATTGCTAAATTGCTTCAGACCGGACTCGACAAGACCAAAAACAAGACCGGGACTTAATAAAAAAAGTTAATCAAACCTTTTTTCCATACAAAAATAATTATCTAATCAGGATCAAAACCTATTTAATTATAGCCTTAGCTTGATTACAACTCCATCAGGTTACTAAACCGGGTCAACCCAATTCCCTGTTTTCATGAAAGATCGCAACTAAGAGAGAGACGAGTTCAGAATCTATTTTAACAAAAGAATTATTTACTTATTACCATATTTTAAATTTATTTCAATGTTTATTCAATTTCATGGTAAAATATGTATTTATTAGTTTAAGAACATTGATAAGTGCTATGGAAAGATAGCTAAATTATGAATTATTAAGCACTTATCACACCCCCATATCTATGTTTTGCTAGTCCTCGAGCAAAATAAAATTAGAAAAGAAAAACTCTAACTCACTTTCACAGGCATCGCGATTGCATTTACCATATGCAACAAGGCTTTAAACCCCTAGGTTACCCTAGTGGACGAGTTATAGTCTCGTAAGAGTTTTCAGTGAAGATACCCACAAACTTCAATGAATCATTTATTATTATTGTTATCTTTTTTTATTTTTTTTTAGATCGATTGATCTATGAAGTGAAAATTGAATTCCAAATGCATACTAGTAAAGAATTTCAAAAACTCTTTTTTTTATTAAAATCTAATTTAAGATACATAAATGATAAAACACACACGATTTTATTTACTAAGTCAGCCCAAATTCTAGGTTAGTATGCAATCTAAGTTAAAGTCATTAAGTTTCCGTTTAGGAAGTTGTAAGACTCATTTATACTGGAGTGCTCGGTGAAATCTGGACCGTTCACAAGCTAAGGGTTTGGATCTCCAAAATATTGCTAATACCAGTAGTTTCCAAGGATTGGTCGAAAGAACCTGCTCACTGATTCAAAATCATCTTATCTACAGGATTTCGAGAGTTGTGGATGTTTACTTTAGTACCTCATAGGCTTTATCTGTAATATTCCAGTTTACTCGAATTTTTACAACGACGGCTTTCACACTATTGTCTTTTTCAAGGTCAATACAGAGTTTTTTTTTAATAAAGACATATAAATTGTGCACTTTTACTCTTGTGGTGATTTCTCCGTGTAACGAGCAATCAGTCGACAACCCTCACACCAGTTGGCACGAGGTGTCAGGCATCAAGACTCCCCTACGGACTTATGCTCGGAGTTCTCATCACAAGCCCACTTGACCTTTGACAATAGGTAGCCCTTTTCGATGTTCCTGACTAAATCCATTTTTATTGATGATTTTTTTTTTTGATTAGATAAGTATGATTCATCAGGGTCCAAGGTTGCTACTATACTATCAACATAATGTCGAGCCTAGATCTTAGAAGTGTCGGCCAGTGTGTAGTGAAATTCCGAAGTATTAATTAGCTTACAACTCCCTAAGAGAGACTTAATGAAAAGACCTTAAATTTGTATTACTTCCGACTAGTCATTGGGCTTTTTAGATTTTATATACCTTGTGTGTTTATCATTCTTGCATAAATGTATAGAAATTAGGTTTTTAAAAACAAAAACTTTTTTTTTAATTTCATTATTATTATTATTATTTTATAAAAAATGACAATGAACACATTTTTTCTAATTTTTTTTTTTTTTGTTTTGGATGAAAATCAAGATGAATATTCCCAAACCTAAACCTAACATTGTCCTCAATGTTAAAAAAAACTAAGAGAATTGGGTTGCCTCCCAACAAGCGCTAAGTTTATTGTCTTCAACCAGACACAGTGAGGTAGTTTTTGCATCTCCTTCTATGAGGTCATCTATTTTATCTACCATAAAACACTCAACTTCCCTTGCGGGTTGGTCAGCCGTATTGAATACATTTAATTTTACTTTCATGTTCCCAAATGATATGTTCATTACCCCCATTCTACAATTTATGCACGCATTGGCTGTTGCTAAAAAGGGGCGCCCAAGGATCATGGGGATTTGTTTCTTAGGATTAGGCTCATGTTCCATATCAAGGACGATGAAATCTACTGAAAAATAGAATTTGTCTACCTTGACAAGAACATCTTCAATTATCCCACGTGGTGTTTTTACAGATCGATCAGCCAATTGAAGGGATACCGAGGTTGGTTTTAACTCACCTAACCCAAGTTTCTCATAAACTGAATAAGGTAAAAGGTTGACACTTGCCCCTAGATCTAAGAGTGCTCGATCAATGAAATTATTTCCTAAGACACAGAAGATGGTGGGAGCACCAGGATCTTTGAATTTCGGAGGGGTGTTGTGTTGGAGAATAGAACTCACTTGCTCAGTTAGGAAGACCTTTTTAGGCACATGTGTCCTAGATTTTCGCTTTTGTATACAAAGGTCTTTGAGAAATTTGGTATAGGAGGGAACTTGTCTAATAGCATCAAGAAGCGGAAGGTTGATTTTCACTTGTTTGAAAACCTCCATCATTTCCTCTAGTGAAGTTCCTTTTTTGCCAAAGGGAGAGGGTGAATTAAGAGCTTCAGGAAATGAGGCCTTTAGGATATGAGTTTTGGCAGAAGGTGGACTAGCTGAAGAAGAAGAAGAAGGTTTTAGAGTTTCATCTGCCACATGTCTATTCTCTTCTCCACCTTCCTTATTGTTATCTTCCCCAATCTTATTGTCTACCACACGTCCACTCCTTAAGGTAGTCAAAGCATTGGCTTGTTCATGATGAATTGCATTTAGTTGATTTTCTTGAGCCATGTATTGTCTCCTAGGATTACTTAGTGGTTGGCTTGGAAGCTTTCCTTCCTCTCGCTTGTTCAGTGCATTAGCTAGTTGCCCCATCTGGGATTCTAGCTTGGCGATGGATTGCGTATGAGAGTGCACCAATTGTGTAATAGTTTCCAAACCTTGAAGGGCGTTCAACACTTTCTCCTCAAAGGCTGTGTTTCTTTGGGGTGGAGGAGAAGTGTGTTGAAATTGAGTCGAGGGACGGTAGGGATGAATATTTTGTTGGGTTTGAAAATTCTGAGGATTTTGAAAATTTTGGGAATAGAGTTGGGCTGTGTTCGAAGCTTGCTGCTTCCAAGAAAAGTTTGGATGATTTCGCCATCCCGGGTTATATGTATTGAAAAATGGGTCATTACCCGGTCTAGGCTGTGTTTGAGCAACATTGATGTGTTCTTGCACGAGTTTGGAGAATTGGGGTGCTGAAGGGCACTCATGAATAGGGTGGGATGGGCTAGAACAGATAGTACACACTTGTGCGTGGGAAGAGTTCATGTAATACCCACCTATCATCAGTTGATCAATCTTATGGGACAATGCATCTACCTTGCTAGACAGGTCCATAGAATGACTTATTTCACAAATGGTCCCTTTTCTTTGAGAACTCAGGGGTGCTTGACGAGAACAAGAAGCATGGTGGAGGGAGTTTTCATTTAGATTTTCAAATAATTGCCATGCTTCATGCTCATTTTGAAGCATGAATGTCCCCCCGCATGCAGCATCAATCATCTGACGGTTTCGTTCAGTCAATCCGCATAGAAACATTGCACTAGCTGCCATTTAGGTATTTGATGATGTGGGCATTTATGGATTAGGCCCCAAAATCTCTTCCAAGTTTCATGAAATTCTTCTCCCTCAGTTTGGGAGAAGCTTGTGATGGCACGTCTAAACTGGTTCGTTCTTCCAATGGAAAAGTATTTTTTTAAGAATTCTTGTTGCATTTGATCCCAAGAACGAATCGAGTTAGCTTCTAAAGAATTCAGCCATTGTTTGGCTCCATCTTTAAGGGAGAAAGGGAATAATCTAAGTTTCAGAGCATCATCAGTGAAGTTCTGAATCTTGACAGTGGTGCAAATCTCAAGGAATTCATCTAGGTGTTTATATGGTTCTTCGTTGGTGAGCCCATAAAAAGATGGGAGCATTTGGATTACACTAGACTTTATTTCGTATTGTACAGCTGCTACCTCAGGTAATCGAATGCAAGATGGGGAAGTGTAAATGGTGGGAGTAAAGTACTCCCTCAGAAGTTTGGGTTGTTCTTCAGTCATCTCAAGAGGTGGGGATGGTTCTAATGTTCTGATCTCAGCCCGAATATTCCTAAGGGTCCGTTCTATTTCAGGGTCAAAAAGTAATAGATCACGTACTCTAGAACGACTCCCTTGCATACACTAGTACTTGATCAGTCAAACATGCAATAAAAGATAAACACATCAATCCTTGTATTTGTCCTAAAATCACTAGATAGCTCCTAACTGGTTTGAAGAGGGCACCTAAGCCTCCAATCCGGTCTAATGAACCGAGTTGACGAGGTAAGCTCCCAGGTAAGTGGAGGGGTCACGATGCGTTTGCAAAGGTCCCACTTAAAACCCACTTGCCTCGAACAAATGAACTGTCTCCCTTATAAGGACAAAGCTTGCTTAGACATCAACTAAGCCACAGAGCGAAATTGGTGCAACTTTCGGTGATCTTCATCCTATTGAGCTCGAATGTCCCTAGGAGCCAACGTCTAATTGATTTTAATTAAAGTGACACTATGTGAGATTGAGTTCACCTAAGTTGGGCAAGAATCCGGTGATGAAATCCGGCTCTTATCTTGTTGGGGTGATTGCCCTTACTATGTGCGGATTAATTTGTGTATGTGTATCAAGCATGCATTCACACTTTTGCTGAAATTCAAATCAAACAATCACCACAAAATTTCAAGCTAATAATTAATTTAAATAAGAAAGGTTTAGAGGTTACCAAAGGGAATTTTCCCATCAATTTAATTTTTTTTAGGCAAACCTCTATAGCATTCCTTTTCCAGCAATTCTCTTTTGGATCATCCCAAAAATTTTTTTTCTCGATTCCTGATCAAATAATATAAAAAGAAAAATTAAAATTTAGTAGGAGAGAAAAAGGAGATTAAAAAAATAACAACAATAAAAAATATTTTTATTTTAGATATATATATATATATTTATTTTTTTAAAAAAGTTTTTTTTAATGAAAGGAAAAATAACTATGCTAGCAATCCCCGGCAACGGCGCCAAAAATTGATCGGTTCTTTCAATTTTAAAAATAAACCACGCAATAGCACGTATCCTGTAGGATAGTGATTATGGGTATCGGTCCACAGGGATTGAAGAATAAGTTATTTTTTCTAATTAAATAATGACTTCAAAGGACATAGGCTAGAGTAAATGATAGAAACTAAGAATTAATGTAGATATAGTAGTACGAATTATCAATGGAGAGAGGTGTTTAGGGCTAGATTCCACCGATAAAGTTGTATCCGTGACGCTTTTAATGGTTGAGTTGTATTTAAGACTTAATTGCTTCCGACTACAAGCCAAAGCAATCATTAAAAATTATGATTAATTCGCAGCATGAATCATCTAAGTCTAGCACAAACCATCTATTCTAACAATAAGCATGGCCTGTCTAACCTAGCATGATGCATCTGATCATTAAATCATTAAAAAATAAAATTGATGTTACATGAATATCTCCTCCAAACCATAGGTGTAGGATTCGATGAAATAGAACAATCTATGTAAAGTATTTTCTGCAAGATAAACAATTGACATAAATTGAATAAATCATAAGATCAATTGATAAATTCTTCATCATGCAACAATCTTACGATACAAACTCAAATCAATAAGAACAAAATGGATACTCCTCTATGGCTTCGTCAACCCCTAAACCGAGGTTTAGCTGCTCATGATGCTCGGCGACTTTGATCGGCTCGCTGAGAGGATCCACGCCACCTGCCTCATAATTTTCCAAAGTATCCTCTCTTTTTTTTCTATTTCTTTTCCTTCTCTTTTTTTTTTTCTTCTGGTTCGGCCCTTCACTGAAACAGGGCCTCCCCTGTTTTCTGTTGAACCGAGCCCCCCCTCCTCCTTTCCAAGCCGATGGCCACCCTCTTTATACCCATTCTCCCCCTTGATGGATCCACTGAGAGCGCGCTGGAGATGCGGAGGTGAGATCACGGGATGCCCGGACGCGGAGGAGGCTGGGATCACGGAGAGGAGCTGGGGATTCACGGTCGCACGGCTCGGCTGCGGGCTGCGTCACGGGCGGAGGAAGAGGCGGAGATGCTGGGATTTCGACTGCTAGGAGTGGATCGTTGATCTCAGAGGAGAAGACGCGGGCAGTGATGGCGAAGGGGCTGGATCTCCGCTGCTGGGAAGAGTCGACCGCACGGGCACGGTGGGCACGTGGCTGATTGCGGCCGACTGGAATCACGGAGGACTGGTCGCCGGCGGATTTGGTCACGGGATCGTCGGGAGGACGCCGCGGACGGTGGGCTGCGCGTGAGATGTTCATCGGGGGAGGAAGAAGATGAACAGTGGCTGAGTCTTTTTTTATTATTTTTATTTATTTATTTTTTATTATGTATTATTTATTATTTTATTTTTTTCTCTAACACTGTTCACATGAACAGTGATTTCACGAACACTGTTCATATGAACAGTGTTTTCGGCATTTTGGTTTTTTTTTTTTTTAAACACTGTTCATATGAACAGTGTTTTAACTGGACACTACTCATATGAACAATGAATCGTGAATATTTAGTTATTATTATTATTATAAATTTTATATGAAGGCAGGTAACGAATTGGTTGGAAATTGGCTTTGGATTTGCGGTGGGTCATGATCGTTGAGTTGCTTGAACTTGTTCTCGAGCCCAATGTCTTCCAAATTTAATTATTGCTAAATTGCTTCAGACCGGACTCGACAAGACCAAAAACAAGACCGGGACTTGATAAAAAAAGTTAATCAAACATTTTTCCCATACAAAAATAATTATCTAATCAGGACCAAAACCTATTTAATTATAGCCTTAGCTTGATTACAACTCCATCAGGTTACTAAACCGGGTCAACCCAATCCCCTGTTTTCATGAAAGATCGCAACCAAGAGAGAGACGAGTTCAGAATCTGTTTTAAAAAAAGAATTATTTACTTATTACCATATTTTAAATTTATTTCAATATTTATTCAATTTCATGGTAAAATATGTATTTATTAGTTTAAGAACATTGATAAGTGCTATGGAAAGATAGCTAAATTATGAATTATTAAGCACTTATCAGAACATAGTTAACTTCTCTAAGAACACAGTTAACTTGCTGTCTGGGAACACAGTTAAGTAGTCGGGGAACACAGTTAAGGAGTCTGGGAACACAGTTAATAGTTGTCTAAGGGAACACAGCTAACTTGTCTGGGAACACAGTTAAGGAGTCTGAAAACACAGTTACGTTGTCTGGAAATATAGTTAACTTGTCTGGGAACACAGTTAACTTATCTGTGAACCCAGTTAAGTAGGTATCTGGGAACACAATTAACTTGTCGGGGAACACAGTTAAGTTGTCTGGAAACACAACTAATAGCTGTCTGGGAACATAGTTACGCTGTCTGGGAACACAGTTAACTTGCTGTCTGGGAACATAGTTAAGTAGTTGGGGAACACAATTAAGGAGTCTGGGAATACAATTAATAGTTGTCTAAGGGAACACAGTTATGCTGTCTGGGAACACAGTTAATTTGTCTGTAAACACAGTTAAAGAGTCTAGAAACACAGTTATGCTGTCTGGGAACACAGTTAACTTGTCTGAAAATACAGTTAACTTGTCTGTGAATCCAGTTAAGTAGGTGTATGGGAACACAGTTAACTTATCGGAGAACACAGTTAAGTTGTCTGGGAACATAATTAATAGTTGTCTGGGAACACAATTAACTTTTCCGAGAACACAGTTAACTTGCTGTTTGGAAACACAGTTAAGTAGTCGGGGAACACAGTTAAGGAGTCTAGGAACACAGTTAACAGCTGTCTAAGGAAACACAGTTACGCTGTCTGGAAACACAGTTAACTTGTCTGGGAACATAGTTACGCTGTCTGGGAACACAGTTACGCTGTCTTAACTTGTCTGTGAACCCAGTTAAGTAGGTATTTGGAAACACAGTTAACTTGTCGGGGAACACAATTAAGTTGTCTGGAAACACAATTAATAGCTGTCTGGAAACACAGTTATCTTGTTGGAGAATATAGTTAAGTTGTCTGGGAACACAGTTAAAAACTGCCCGGGAACACAATTACGCTATCGGAGAACACAGTTAACTTCTCTGGGAACATAGTTAACTTGCTGTCTGGGAAACATAGTTAATTAGTCAGGGAACACAGTTAAGTAGTCTAAATTTGAACATAGTTATGCTGTCGGGGATCACAGTTAACTTATCCGGGAACACAGTTAAGAGACTGTCCCGAAACCAGAGAAATCAAAGGGTCGACCTCACAAATTGTCGAGTCGACCTCGGCACCGATTGAGTAGACCCCAATGATATGTGGAGTCGACCCCATAAAGATCTCAGAGTATTCCAGAGAGCTCCTGCGTACGCAGCCAAGCTAGGAGTCGACTCCATTTCATAGGAGTCAACTCAGGGAGTTATTCGAGTCGACCCGTAACTCGAATAACGAAATAAAACCCCGAGTCAATCAACTCCCTCTTCCCTTCTATTTTCGTGGAGTCGACCTAATTTCTTCCTTTCCCGTGCTCCTTGCTTCTCTTCGTTCCCTCTGATTCCTTGCTTCCCTCCTCTCTCTCTCTATCATCCATTCTTCGCCATGCCGAAGAAGCAAGTCGTGCGGTCTTCAAAGAAGAGAAGTAATATTCCCGAAGCTACCGAGCGAAGGTCCAAGGCAAGAAATGATGTTCCTCCTCCTCCTCCGCATGCTCCACCTTCTCCTCCTAGGCAAGTACCCTTGGTAACTCGTCCTGTTTATCTCGGTAGGAAAATAGATTTCGATTTCTTAGAAGCCGAGGGTTTTACCATAGGTCTGAAGCTCAAAGCTATGGGTTGGAAAACCCTATGTTCCCTTAATACTTCGACATACCCAAACCTTGTTTGCTAATTCTATGCCAATCTCAAAACCGGAATTGCTAGCTTTGAAAGTGTGGTAAACGGAATTCGAATTCTTCTAAACCTGGTAACCCTAGGGAGTGTTGTGAACATGCCAACCTCTTGTTCAACCAAAGATTTTATAGAAAATAGAGTGTTGGGCCTTCAATTTCTTCTAGGTACAGAAAATGTAAGTCCAATTGAGGAAATTTCAGCCAACCGACTTAGTGTGGAAAATCGACTATTACATCATATTGTTAGCCGAATCCTCTTTTCCAAAACAGGTAGGTTTGATTTTGTGTCCGAAAAGAGATATTCTTGTTATGTTCCACATTCTAAATGGTAGTCCCCAAAGTTTACCTCACCTGATGATTAGATGAAAAAGAGTAGATGTCCTACAAGCCAATCGCATTATGTATTGCGAAGGATTTTCTTTTGATTTTCCAAATCATGTACATGACATTAAATATAAATAAAGGCATTGTGTTTCATCATATGCTTTTGATTATATTTGTGATGAACCCTGATGAGAGTACAAAAGTGCGACCTACATGTCACCTAAATTAGTATTATTGCTAACCGATAATGATAAATTCACTGGATTAATATTATATTTGGATTTGACACAAATTTTCATAAATTAGAGATAAAATGCACATTGAGTACAAATTTGACTAAAGAAGGATCCCTTCCCAGATCCGACCCAGTTGAAGATCGAGTCGGGTCCGAGTCGGGTTCGGGTCCAAGTCGGGTCCAATTTTTTTAGGCTTATTGAGAAAGAATTTTGGGCAAATTTAATTTGGCCATATCATAACTATGAGGTGCTGGGTAACCCATGACTTGAAAGACTTGCAATAGACCTCCAGTCAGAACAAATGATCCGTGACGAACTGAGTCCGTCCGTTTACAAACCAAATTTTACATCACACTATTTGTTTTTTTTCATCTATATGACTGAACTTGGTGTCTCCCAGCTCCCATATCAGGAGGGCCAAAGATCACGCCATCACCCCGTCTGGTCTCCTCCGTATAGAGAGCTCCCGTGCCAGCTCTTCCGAATCAACCTCCCAGCGTCCGCCCACACCGTCCGCATCTCCAGTGGTCCCGCGGCGGCCTCCAAGCGATTTCCAGCTTCCTCCCGTCAATCTCGCGGTGGCCTCCAACGTTCCCGTGATCTAGCCGCCAAAGAAAGCTCCTCCCTCCTTCCGCATCCCGGACGACCCCCTTCTCCGTGATCGAAGCATCCCACATCAGCGCCCGTGATGCAGGACCATCTCCTCCATTCCAGCCATCGGCATTCAACGCCCAAATCCCAGCGTCCACTACGTCCTCCCATCGATCCCGGATCGCCTTCCATTCCATGTGCAATCCCGAATGATCGCCTCCTCCTCCAGCAATCGTTCCGTGGCCAGCCCATCTCCCGTGATCCAAGCCTCCCAAGTCGGCTCCTTCCAGCCGTCCGCATCTCTTCCGGAGCCGATGCAGCCTCCTCCGCCTCTGCTTCCGCCGTGATGCAGCCGAGATCCCGCGTCCGTGAGGTGATCCCGCACACGGCCGCAGACCGCGCCCTCCTCCTCTCCCGGGATCTATCGCTGCCTTCCATTCCATGCCGTGGCGATCTATAAGAAGGGGAGAACGAGAGGAGGAGGAAAGCTCTCGGGTGGTGCTCGGTTGGGCCAAAGAACAGGGGAGAAGAGGGTGGTCGGCTGGTCCGGGGAAGAAGATGAAGAAGCTCTGTTTTTGAAAAAAAACAGAGCACTAAAGTTGTTTTGTTTTTTTTTAGTTCTTCTTTTTCTATTTAGTTTTATTTTAATTAAGAGCAATGTTTTATTTTTAGTTTTATTTTAATTAAGAGCAATGTTTTTCTTTAGTTTGAGTTTATGAGAGCAATGTATTTTTTTTAGTCTAATTGAAAGTTTTAATTAAGAAGTTATGTTTTGAGTTTCAGAGCATGTTGTTCTTATTTTTAGTTTTAATTTAGGTTTTTCTTTGAGTTTTAATTTTTGAGAGTTTATTTAGGTAGAAAGTTATATTTATTCTGCAATTTTAATTTTTGTTCTGCAAATTAAATCTTCTTTCATGCAATCTATATTCCAGTCTCCAATTTTTCTAGCATTTTTTTTATCCATTTTATGCCAAAGCTTTTCTTTGATTAGTTCAATATATAAATGCATTTCGAATTTAAATACCTGTCTTTTTGTTAATTTCAATTAAAAATAATTCCCTAATAGACTAGAGAATCATTCCACATCCTCAAAATAATGTTTTTTCTTCCATCATTCAAAAGTCGATTTTGAATCCGAGTGAATGTTCTAATTTTTTATGCAACTTCAATCGCCTCCCTGTGGATCGACCTCTTACAACCACTATTCTTCGAGTAGAGAAGGTAAGAGTAAAATTTAAGTTTAACTTTTGTTCGTCGGTTCTAACAACGATCTGTCTAGCATATTTTTAGGTAGACAGGAATCGGACGAACAAAATTTTGGCGCTGTTGCCGGGGAGGCAAATCGAGAAGCAAGAACGATCATGAAGATCAAATCGGATTTTGGATGCCCGGAGTGAACGCACTCCGATAGTAAGTTTTTATTTTTATTATTTTCAGTTAATAATTTTGTAGTTATTAAATTCTAAAATTTGAAATTCAAAAAAAAATGAAAAAAAATTGGAAAAAAAATTTCAAAATTCAAAAAATTCAAAAATTTAAATTCAAAATTTGAATTCTGAAATTCGAAATTTGAAATTTAAAATTAAAAAAAAATAAAAAAAAATTCAAAAAAAAATAAAAAAAAATCTATATTATTTTTGCTAGTAATTGATAAGGTGCAATCTCCCGAGGTTATCATACCTTTATTGGGGCTCCTTACGGAGTAATCTCCAGAGCTTATTCAACGGGCATTCGGAGATTGACTGACACATAAGGATTGTGTTTAGTTTACATTCAAGTTATTGCTAAAAAATTAAAAAATTTAAAAAAAATTTAAAAAAAATTAAAAGTAAAAAAAAAATTGCTTGCTCATTTAATCAATACAACCTAATGACATTGCATAAACTTTAAAAAAATATTGATTATTTGCTGCATTTAGTATTAAGCATTTGCATAAAGTAATTAAGGGCAAAACCCATTAAAAAGATAAGGTCGGGAAGACATTACCTGTCCTTAGCCCAAAAATCACCACCTTGCATACTTATCCTAAGCCAAATTAAATTAAAATCAAATTAGACGTTGGCCTTAGGATTTTCGAGCTCAATTAGGCTCTTGGAAAGAAGCGGCTGAAAGCCACTCCAGTGAGGATTTAGTAATTGGTGATGTCTAGAAAAGTTTTACAACAGTGAGAACTGTTACGGGTATTGTGGTATCGGTGTATCCCTTCTGGCACCACCGCACACCCCGGAACTTTCCTGGTCACTGGTTACTGGATCACTTAACTGGTAAGCTCAAGCTTAATCTGAAAGGGAGATTAGGAGCTGTCTAATCTAGAGAGAATTTCAGGAACTTTTTTAACCTGATAAGTCTCTGTGCAACTAGATTTAAGAAGCTACTAAACCTCACTTAGCTCTAAGACTAATAGGGTCAAATTGTTGTGTGGTGTTGATTGTGGTCATCTTGGTCTAGCCCTTCTTCTTATCTTTTAGGATTTCATTTAAAAAATTGAGTCTAATTAAGTTGTGGAAAATGTATGCATGGTAGAAGGTCATTAAGGAATAAGTTAACCCCATTTGATCCTGAGATTGACAGAACTTTTCATCATAACCTGCGAACTGTAAACCAACCGTCGATCTCTACAATGGGTGAACATATTAGAACCCTGAATGAATTATTCGCTCCTGCATCCGCTAGTCCACCTACATGTATAGTATTGCCAATAAATAATGCAGCCCAATTTGAAATTCGGGCTGCAACAATAAACATGTTACCCAAGTTTCATGGGTTCGAGAGTGAACAACCCTATATTCATCTAAACAAATTTTTGACAATCTGTCAAACGTTTAGAAATCAAAACTTAGATGAAGAGGGTATTAAATTAAGGTTGTTTCCCATGACTTTAGAGGATCGTGCTGCTGCATGGCTATATTCCCTTGCTTCAAATTCCATCACATCATGGGAACAACTATCTAAGAAGTTCATGGCTAAGTTCTATCCTATGGTAAAGACTGAAAAAATTAAGGATGCCATAAGAACTTTTAGAGAAAAATCTGAGGAGGAATTTTCCCAACTTTAGGAAAGATTCCATGACTTGTTGGTCAAATGCCCACACCATGGGCTTGATAAGGCTGATCTGGTCCACTTCTTTTATAAAGGACTACCTCCAGCACATAGAAACATGATTGAGTCCATGCACAAGGGTAGGTTCATGAACCAAACCCCGGATCAAGCCTATGAATTTCTTGTTGACTTAGCTATGGTGAGGAAGTAATTAGAGATGAGTTTGGGTCTAGAAAACCAGGTAATTATGAAATGAAAGCAGACCCAGAACTCAAAAATGTCATGTCCAATCTGGTGGCTGGAATGAACAACTTGAGTAAAAAGTTTGATGCTTTCACTGTTTCCACTAGTTCGAGTTCATACAAAGAGTCAAATTCCGTCATGAAAGTGGATCACGAGCCATATAGTTTGTGTGTTTTGTGTAACAGTCTTGAGCATCTAGTGGAGTGCTACCCTAGTCTGCCTAACATAAAGGCCGAGCAAGCAAATGCTCTAAATTCATATAGTGCCTTTAAGAAGCCCACTCCAACTCGTTCAGCCCAGTTTACCACTCTGATAATAGGTTCCACCCAAATTTCTCATACAAGCAAAATGAACCTATTCAGCATCAAGGTGGTCCACCAGGTTTTCAGAACAACTTCCCCAGGATAGGTCCACCACAAATGAACCAACCTTTGGTTCCATCTGTACCGCCTTATAATGCCCCTATCCCACAGCAACCTTCACAATTAGAAACCATGATGGCTAATATGATGAAACAACAACAAGATTTTATCAAGCAACAACAACAGACCAATACAGCCCAAGCCCAGACTAACCAATTCCATGCGCAAGCAATTGCAAAACTTGAGGTTAGTCTGAGCCAAATAGCTAACTCTCTAGGGGATAGGAAGAAAGGTGAACTACCTAGTCAACCAGTGCCTAACCCTAGTAGACAACAAAATCAAGGTCAGATAGGTCAGTATCAAATCAATTCTAATGGAAATCCGACCTATGAAGTCCAGGCAATTACCACTTTAAGGTGTGGCAAGCAAGTGGACAATAAAGTCCAACTTCCTGAAAATGAAAAAGAAAATAAAATTGAATCCGATAAGAACCCTATTCAGAAGAGGGGTCAAGAATAGGACAAACCGGAAAAAAGGGAAGAACCCATAGAAACATACAAACCCAAGGTTCCCTTTCCCAGTAGACTTCAGGACTCCAAGAAACAATCTAACTTTGATGAAATCATGGAAGTCTTTAAAACTGTTCAAATAAATATACCTTTTTTCGATGCCATAAGACAAATTTCCTCCTATACAAAATTCTTGAAAGACCTTACCACGGTCAAAAGAAAAACAAGTATTCCTAGGCAAGCTATTATGGCTGCACAAGCCTCATCTCTCATTCAACAACAGATTGCCCCGAAATTCAAAGACCCTGGTTGCCCAACTATTGAAATAAAAATAGGAGAGACGATCATCCAAAGAGCTCTATTAGATTTAGGAGCCAGTGTAAACCTACTTCCCTACTATGTGTACCAAAAATTAGGTTTGGGGAAATTAAAGCCTACAAATATTATCCTTTCCTTAGCAGATAGGACAGTGAAGTACCCCAAGGGGATTGTAGAGGATGTAATAGTGAAAGTAAATGAGTTTTACTGTCCTATGGACTTTGTTATCCTTGAGACTGAACCTGCAATACATCCAGACAGTCACACACTTATAATTTTAGGAAGACCTTTCTTAGCCACAGCAAATGCTGTGATCAACTGTCGAAATGGGATGCTGAAGTTATCTTTTGGCAACATGAAAGTCGAGCTTAATGTCTTCAACATAAGTAAACAACCACCAGACGACAAAGAAATCAATGAAGTTGACATGATTGAAAGTCTGGTTCAGGAGACTTTCTTACAAACTTATAATAAGGACCCTTTAGAAGCTTACCTTGCCCATTCCGAGGAAGGGGTCAAGCATGCGCCCCTTAGTTCTGTTCCCCTTATGAGTATAGATCGTCATCAGCCGACTGTTCTTCATCGGACTCTTCCAAAACCATTCTTAGATAATGGTTGAAAAAAAAGGAGGATTTACATTTTGTCCGGCTGAAGACATAAAACTTAGCGCTCTTGGAAGGCAACCCAACATGTAAATATTATAAAAAAATAAATAAAAATAAATAAAATAAAATAATTAAATAAAAAAATAACTAACATGCAGATTTGGATTTTTTTTGGCCCCAATTGTCACTTTACCCACCTATATCAGGTAACTTCTCCTCTGTCCTATTATTGTTTTAATTTTTTTTTTTTTTTAACATTAAGGACAATGTTAGATTTAGGTTGGGGGGTGATGAGAATATTTTTGATTTTTCTAACTAAAAAAAATTAAAATTGAGAATATTTTTGATTTTTTTTAAAAAAAGATTTTTTTTAAAAAAAAAAAGAGAAGGGATTTCAAATTTTTAACTCAAGACTTTTTGGCTGTACAAACTAGGAATTGCTTTGACAATAGCTTTGAGTTAAGGAATATGATAGCAGTTCTAGCTTGAGTTTTCGTCCCACCTATCTTCTGCTAACATGATACAAGATGATTTAGCACCAACACGTAAGCACATGAATAGTGGGGTATGTATACTTGCAACTAATATGAATACTTTTAATCTTCGGGATAATTTAAAGTTACATGTGTGATGAACACCCTAATCAAAAAAAAAAGAGAGATAAAATAAAATAAAATAATGAGTTTATTTTAAGTCTTCTCACTGAGTAACCGGGCCTCTTGCCTGGCAAGCAGCGAGTGTTCGCGTAAAAAGGTGAGGATGATAGAGATTAAACTCTGAGTGACTAATTTGGCCTTGAAGCCTAGTTAACTTGAGTTATTAAGCCTGTTATGGTGTCTCTACACCTAGTGCCCTGAGCCATCTGGATCGGAAGTCATTGGCCTAAAACTCGCTATATGGGTTAGCTAGAAAGCTTAATAAGGCTAGATATTGCACAAGTCATTCTTCTTAGCATTTAGTCTGAAAAAAAAAAGAGAATAAATAAATTCGGGGTGTTCATTACCATTTAACTCTAGAAAGTCTTGAAAAATGGAGTAATCATGTTGGAAGTAAGTAAAAGCCACTCATTTATATGATACTATCTTGCACCTCACTACATTCTTGACTTGTTAGCAGATAGATGGGGAGTAATGGAACTTGAGTTAGAGTCTGCTTAAATATGATAGCAATAAGTCTTTATTGTCCTTGCAATTCTAAGTTCATACAATAATACTTGCTCAAATTTTGAGTTCAACATTAGAAATCCCTGACTAATGAAGTTTGTAGGTAACTTCACTGCAAACCCTCACGAGACAACACTCGTCCACTAGGGTAACCTAGGGGTTTAAAGGCTTGTTGCACGTGCTAAGTGCAATCGTGACTCCCTACGAAAATGGATACATATCTTAGTTTGTGTATTTAGCTTCAATAAAAAAAAAGAAAAAAAAATCATAAGTTAGACTACATCTTTTTGTGCCCTCATTTTATCGTTTGCCTGTTAATTGCTAGAGACTAGCAATAAGCTAGTTAGGGGGTGTGATGAGAGCACAAAAGTGCGACCTATATGTCACCTAAATTAGTATTATTGCTAACCGATAATGATAAATTCACTGGATTAATATTATATTTGGGTTTGACACAGATTTTCATAAATTAGAGATAAAATGCACATTGAGTACAAATTTGACTAAAGAAGGATCCCTTCCCAGATCCGACCCAGTTGAAGATCGGGTCGGGTCCGAGTCGGGTTCGGGTCCAAGTCGGGTCCAATTTTTTTAGGCTTATTGAGAAAGAATTTTGGGCAAATTTAATTTGGCCATATCATAACTACGAGGTGCTGGGTAACCCATGACTTGAAAGACTTGCAATAGACCTCCAGTCAGAACAAATGATCCGTGACGAACTGAGTCCGTCCGTTTACAAACCAAATTTCACATCACACTATTTGCTTTTTTTCATCTATATGACTGAACTTGGTGTCTCCCAGCTCCCATATCAGGAGGGCCAAAGATCACGCCATTACCCCGTCTGGTCTCCTCCGCATAGAGAGCTCCCGTGCCAGCTCTTTCGGATCAACCTCCCAGCGTCCGCCCACACCGTCCGCATCTCCAGTGGTCCCGCGGCGGCCTCCAAGCGATTTCCAGCTTCCTCCCGTCAATCCCGCGGTGGCCTCCAACGTTCCCGTGATCTAGCCTCCAAAGAAAGCTCCTCCCTCCTTCCGCATCCCGGACGACCCCCTTCTCCGTGATCGAAGCATCCCACATCAGCGCCCGTGATGCAGCACCATCTCCTCCATTCCAGCCATCGGCATTCAACGCCCAAATCCCAGCGTCCACGGCGTCCTCCCATCGATCCCGGATCGCCTTCCATTCCATGTGCGATCCCGGATGATTGCCTCCTCCTCCAGCAACCGTTCCGTGGCCAGCCCGTCTCCTGTGATCCAAGCCTCCCAAGTCGGCTCCTTCCAGCCGTCCGCATCTCTTCCGGAGCCGATGCAGCCTCCTCCGCCTCTGCTTCCGCCGTGATGCAGCCGAGATCCCGCGTCCGTGAGGTGATCCCGCACACGGCCGCAGACCGCGCCCTCCTCCTCTCCCGGGATCTATCGCTGCCTTCCATTCCATGCCGTGGCGATCTATAAGAAGGGGAGAACGAGAGGAGGAGGAAAGCTCTCGGGTGGTGCTCGGTTGGGCCAAAGAACAGGGGAGAAGAGGGTGGTCGGCTGGTCCGGGGAAGAAGATGAAGAAGCTCTGTTTTTGAAAAAAAACAGAGCACATTGTTTTGTTTTTTTTTAGTTCTTCTTTTTTTATTTAGTTTTATTTCAATTAAGAGCAATATTTTATTTTTAGTTTTATTTTAATTAAGAGCAATGTTTTTCTTTAGTTTGAGTTTATGAGAGCAATGTATTTTTTTTAGTCTAATTGAAAGTTTTAATTAAGAAGTTATGTTTTGAGTTTCAGAGCATGTTGTTCTTATTTTTAGTTTTAATTTAGGTTTTTCTTTGAGTTTTAATTTTTGAGAGTTTATTTAGGTAGAAAGTTATATTTATTCTGCAATTTTAATTTCTGTTCTGCAAATTAAATCTTCTTTCATGCAATCTATATTCCAGTCTCCAATTTTTCTAGCATTTTTTTATCCATTTTATGCCAAAGCTTTTCTTTGATTAGTTCAATATATAAATGCATTTCGAATTTAAATACCTATCTTTTTGTTAATTTCAATTAAAAATAATTCTCTAATAGACTAGAGAATCATTCCACATCCTCAAAATAATGTTTTTTCTTCCATCATTCAAAAGTCGATTTTGAATCCGAGTGAATGTTCTAATTTTGTATGCAACTTCAATCGCCTCCCTGTGGATCGACCTCTTACAACCACTATTCTTCGAGTAGAGAAGGTAAGAGTAAAATTTAAGTTTAACTTTTGTTCGTCGGTTCTATCAACGATCTGTCTAGCATATTTTTAGGTAGACAGGAATCGGACGAACAAAATTTTGATTAGATTAAGGCAATGGTTTTGAGGCTATGATGAGAAGATCATACTAGTGAGACCTAAAATCCTAAAATCCTAATCTTAAATATTTTCAGTCATTGGTACATTGAGTCGGGGATCAATATTTACCGGAAAGACTGGCACATCTTATGTATGCTCGATGCAGAGGGTGATTGATTTCACAATCACTTGTATGGAGACACTAATATAAAGATGTGGGTGTTCAGTAGAGGAATGAGTTCACTGAATTGACCTACAAAGAGAAATCTTATGAAGTCTTACTTATATGTCAAAAGATGATTCTCTTAGTGGGAGTTGTGCAACTGATCCTTTGACCTGAGATCACCATAGTATCTTGTGCACATAAATCCATATTTTGATTTACACTCATTCATGACAATAAGTTGCGTACGAGATCTTCTGGATTGTGTACGAAGGTTATGAGTAGGTCAACAAGGAATTAATCACTTCTAGTAAGAGAAGATCGCATCCTATTTATTCTAATCATATAATAATTCAGAAAGCCTTTGATCAAAGCAGAATGAAAATTAGAAAGAGTTTCTAAATATTTCATTATTCGAATTATCATTAAAAGATTGAGAAATATATATGAATATGAAATTGAGTTTGACATATATTCATACTCATATACATATTCGGCATGCAGTTTGATTAAAGGATTGAATCGCACGGTAACTTGCTACTGAAGGGTATTTTTGGTATTTCCACCAAATTTCATATTTTTCGAATAGACATGACACGTTGCTAAACGCCAATCTTGTCTTATAAGTTTGATCGAATTAAAGAGTTTAATTCAATCACCAATTAGAAAGGATTTTAATTGTTAAGTTCGGATTCGCATAGTTTGGACTTAAAACGATTAGAAGAGTTCTAATCAAGTTGGATCAACTCGCACTCACACCTATTGCTGGCTAAGTATGGAACCCAATGGGTCACACACAGGAAAACATCATCAAGGGTCTAATTGGATTAGATCATGTTTGTAAGATAAACATCCTAGCTGGTGTTGCAAACCTTAGCTCCTGATTCGAATTGGATTCGAATCTGATTCTTAATTGATTTAATTTGATTAGATCATATTCTAATATGGTTTAGCCAAGAGTTGGTACCTAATTGGCTTGGTTTGAGTCTAATTGAATTAGATTTGATAAATCATTCAATTTAGACCGTTAGATCTTGATCTACCGTTGGATAAAGACATAATGGTGAATTGGTTTAAATCTAATTGGATTGGGTTAGATGTGGCTTTAAATCATGATCATTGAATCTTCATCAGCCATTAGATGAAGACATAATGGGATGATTGGATGGCGCCATGAAGGAAAACCATTGGATCATCCTAGAATCGTTGGATGATCACTTAATTCCCCTTCATGATGGTGCCTTGATCCTAAGCCCTTGGATCATATGGAGATGCATCAAAAGATGTGAGGCGTGATGGACTTGTGATGTTGACTTGGTCAACATCTGATGGCGTGAAGAGAAGTGAGGCGTGAGCTTTAAATGGATAAGGATGAAAGACACCCTTTGATCTATCACTACAGGGAAAGTCGGTTTTACCGACGCTTTTGTGCCGATGCTTTTTACAAGCGTCGGCAATTTTCGGTCTAACGTCTAAATGTGGCGACGCTTGTAAAAAGCGTCGGAAAAAAAACGACGCTAATACGTGTTGGTGTAATCGCAGGCCTAAGACGACGCTAAAAAGCGTCGTCGGAAGCCAACGACCCAAAATTTATTGCTTGTCCAACGAGCCCCACCTCCCCCTTCGTCCTTTCCGTCTAGAATATCTTCTCCGAGAAGCTATAGTCCACAGAGAGAAAGAGAGAGAGAGAGAGAGAGAATGGAGCTCCAAAACCTTCGCAATGGCGACCCTCCGAGCCCCGAGCTCGCAGAACCCAACCATGGCGAACACCACCTCGACCCTCCCCTCTCCCCCCTACGCTTCCCCTCGGACGATGTCGACAGCTCCTGCTCCACTCCCTACGTCAGCGCCCCCTCCAGCCCCGGCCGGCAGATGTGGCAGGAGCTGTGGGGCGCCCAGGCGATGGCGTTGACGCTGGCCTGGTGGCCCTCTCCTTCGAGCACCCCTACCCCCCCACCAAGACCATGTTCGTCCCCGACCGCGACTGCCTCCGCCCCGATCTCCTCGCCACCTCTGCCGACTTCCTCCGCATCTGGCGCATATCGTCGAATGACGAAGGCGGCGGTGACGACAACAGCAAGAAGAACAACTCCTCCTCCAAGTCCTCCTCGTCGTCGCGCGTTGAGCTCCGATCCCTCCTCAACGGCAACCGGAACTCCGAGTTCTGCGATCCCCTAACCTCCTTCGACTGGAACGAGGCGGAGCCGCGCCGCGTGGGCACCTCGTCCATCGACACCACCTGCACCATCTGGGACATCGAGCGCGAGGCTGTCGACACCCAGCTCATCGCCCACGACAAGGAGGTCTACGACATCGTCTAGGCGGCGTCGGCGTCTTCGCCTCCGTCTCCGCCGACGGCTCCGTCCGCGTCTTCGACCTTCGCGACAAGGAGCACTCCACCATCATCTACGAGTCGGCCGACCCCCCCAACACCCCCCTCGTCCGCCTTGGCTGGAACAAGCAGGACCCCCGCTACATGGCCACCATCATCATGGACTCCGCCAAGGTCGTCGTCTTCGACATCCGCTTCCCCACCCTCCCCGTCGTCGAGCTCCACCGCCACCAGGCCAGCGTCACCCGCCGGAAATGGCCGCGAGGGGGCGGGATCTGAAGCTCCGGAGCCGATCGATTCGCCGGAGGGATCTGAGGGATGCGATGAAGGAGGCGGAGAGAAATTGGGGAGGAATCGAGGCTCTGATTCAAAATATTTTTTAAAATATTTTTTTTTAAAAAAAATGTTTATAACGACGCTTTAAAGCGTCGGCGAAAACCCAAAACTGGTTTGGGCTTTTCTGACACTTTAAAGCGTCGGCGAATGTTGTTTTTGCCGACGCGTTTATTAGCGTCGGGAAATCCCTGTTTTTACCGACGCTTTCTTTTAGCGTCGGCAAAAACCGGACCCACGCCCACCTGCCCGACGTCTGACCCACGCTTCCGGGTGCGTGGGCTGGAAATTCGCCGACGCTTAAAAGCGTCGGTAGAGACTAAAAAAACCGTCGGGAGATATCCTTTCTTTTGTAGTGTATCCATTTAATTCCTCTCTCTTCATCACGTCTAAGGGATATATGTCGCCATCAATTAAGGCCTTTGGATCATCATCAAGGCTTTGATTAATGGACAAGGATTGCCCCAATTTTTCATGCGTGAGAAGGGAGGGGAGGGACCACATGACATTTGGATAAGAATGAAGCGCCTTATTTAGCGCTTCATCTTATCACGCCTCTTCATGAATACGACTCTCCCTATTTTTGTGGCGCCTCCTCTCCTCTATTAACGCCCCATCTGAAGGATGTGTGGATGGGATGCATCCTTTGGTGATGCATCCCCACGCCATCTATAAAAGGAAATCGCTCCCGATGATTTAATTCATCCCGATTCCAATCCAACTCTCTCTCTCCCTCATCTCTTCTTTCTTACAAGAGTGTCTCTTTCTAGCATTGCTTCTAAGATGTCCTAAGCCAAGACAAGGAGGTCTTCTTTAGGACAAAAAAATATTAGAAGTAATTTTAGAAAGTGAAAGAAAATTAGAGAGGAAAGAAAGCAAGCCAATTGAGTTCTTTAGAAGAATTCTGCATTAAGGATCAAAAGTCTTTGGAGCTAAAGTCTTGATCAAGTTTTCGTGTGGATCATCATTGGAGGGCGGACACTTGGATGCCTCGTGGAGATTGTATACTTTGGATTAGTGTTGAGGTATTCTACTAATTCTGCATTTATATTATATCATTTGATTGTAATCATTAAGGTGATCTAGGCTTAAAAGGGTTTCATGCATAGGAACTTTATTAAGAAATTTTTAAAAATTCCCAGCTTCCGCTGCGCATTAAGACATGCTAGAACCCTACAGTGGTATCAGAGTCGTCCTTAATTGGTTCAATCAAATAATTATGCATGATGTATGATTAATAATTTACTATGAGATAGTAATGTCATATGCTTAGTGAAATGCTGAAATGTATGATTGATATATGATATGATATGTAATAAAATGTCATGATATGAAATTTTTCATATGAAGATATGTTGAAGCATATTAATTGATTCAATCAATTGCTTATGATTTGTACATGCTATGAGATAGCTATGATGCAAGATAGTTTATTTTAGACATGTTAAATATATGTTACAATTAAAGAATGTGCTAGAGACTAGTAAGCCCTCAATAAAAATTATATTAAGTCATAGTCTTGAAAAACTTTGGGCTAACCCATTCTAGATCAATTGATCTAATTGGTGTCTAAGGAAAGCACTAAAGGTGATTCTCTAATTAGGACCTTACTCTCTTAGTAAGGGGAGCCTCCCACCTGCTTACCTGGCCAATTGTTTGATTGCCTATTATGGATAAGTTTAATGTTGATATAACACTATTAATAGCCTTTCTTCATGCCTCGACATTATTATGTCAAGATCCATGTTAGTTTGTTGTGCTACCACAAGACTTGCAATGGGGACTGATGTTATACTATCTTGGTGCATAGAGATGCTTATGGCATATTTTAATATGTTGCTTTGTTGTGCAACCACAAGAGCAATATTATTTGAATATGACTGTATAGAAATAAAGGGTTTGACTTAACTAAAATATTATAGTTTGTTATGCAACCACAAGGCTATAAATGTTTTAAGAGAACAGGATAAAGTTGAGAATTGCATGAGATGCAATTGGAAAGAGTTTCCTACCTTTGAACTCATAAGGGTTTGTTGTGTAACCACAAAGCTTTTATGAAGAATTAGGATCTCAACCCTACTAAGAAAAATTAGATTTTCTCGTTTATCATAGGAGAGGGCTATGATATTTGATAAAAATAGTGGAAGTAACAATTAGATAAAGTCATTGTCTAATTGTATATATGTCATCATGATTGGTTTGCTTATGTTAGTTTTGTTCTTTGCTTATTAGAATTAATTCTGTATTAAATGGCATCTTCACTATCACCAAGAGGCATCTTAGATGCCAACAAGTTGATCGGTCCTAACTATGTGGACTGATTGAGAAATCTGAAAATTGTACTCACTCAGGAAAAAATTTCCTATGTACTTGAAACCCCTGATCTTGGAGATATAGGGGATAATGCTACTGAAGAGGAGGTTGCCACACATAAGATGTGGAAGAATGACAATTTGACTGTCAAATGTATCACGCTGGCGTCTATGTCAAATGAATTATAAAGGCAGCATGATAGCATGGATACTCTCTCTATGCTTCTTAATTTAAAGGAGCTATATGGAGAGCAGAGTAGAACTGCTAGATATGAGATATCTAAGCAGTTATTCCGTGCAAGGATGAATGAAGGGACATCCGTGCAAAACCATTGTCTAATGGTTATAGACTTAATCACCAGATTAAGTCAATTAGGTTTTGCTATGGATAGTGAGCTCAGTCAGGACTTGATCCTGCAATCACTACCTGATTCATTCTCTCAGTTTGTAGTGAATTTTCATATGAACAAGCTGAACGCCTCCTTGCTTGAGCTATTAAATATGTTAAAGACAGCTGAGACCCATATCAAGAAGGAAAAGGGTCCAATCCTTCTTGTTGATAAGGGTTTAAGGAAGAAATCAGGGAATAAGGGTTTTAAGAAAAGGTTGAACCCTAAAAGTAGCAAGATCAAGAAGAAGAAAGGAAAGAAAATCTCCGGAACAAGTACTTGTTTTCTCTGCGGCAAGGAAGGCCACTGGAAGAGAAATTGCAAGAGTTTTCTTGCAAGTATGAAGACCGATGCAAGAGTTGCATCGAAAGGTATGTTTATGTTACATGCCAACTTGTCATTAAGTTCTTCAAATTCAAATTCATGGGTATTGGATACTGGCTGTGGTTTTCACATTTGCAAATCTTTGCATGGACTACAGAAAATTAAAATTTTGAAGAAAGGTGACTTCGAGCTATATGGCGCTGGAGGAGAGTCCATCCAGGCTGAAGCTGTTGGAACCTACAACTTGGAGTTGCCTTCGGGAGAGCTCCTGCAATTAGAAATTTGTTATTATATGCCCAAAATTATTAGAAATGTAATTTCCATTCCTTTGTTGTTAAAGAAAGGTTTTGAAATTAATGGAAAGGGCAATGGTTGCTCTATTTATTTTTCTAATAAGCACTTTGTAATGGCATTATGGAAAATGATCTTCTAGTTTTATTACTTAATGACAATGTCTTTCATATTGATAAAAGCAATAAAAGAAAGAGAAAGGAAGTGAATAATATCCTCCTTTGGCATTGCCGACTTGGTTACATAAGTGAATCAAGAATTAACAAGTTATACAAAGAAAAGTTCTTTGATCCTTATGATTTTGAATCATTAAGAACTTGTGATCTTGTCTTATGGGAAAAATAACCAAGTCTCCATTCACTAGACATGGAGAAAGGGCAAGTGAGTTATTAGGACTTATACATATAGATGTATGTGGTCCTATGACAACTCCAGCTAGAGGTGGATACTCTTACTTCATCACATTCATGGATGATTTATCAAGATTCGGATATGTGTATCTTATGAAACATAAATCCGAAGCCTTTGATAAATTTAAAGAGTATCAAAGTATGGTTGAAAAACAAACTAGAAAATATATTAAAATTCTTCGATCTGATCGAGAAGGTGAATACCTTTCTAGTGAGTTTTTAAATCATCTTAAGGAAAAGGGTATTCTCTCTGAATGAACACCTCCGTATACGCCACAATTAAATGGTGTAGCCGAACGGAGGAATCGTACTTTATTAGATATGGTACGGTCCATGATGTGCTTTACTGATCTTCCTATTTCCTTCTAGGGTTTTGCCCTAGAGACTGCTGCACTAATATTAAACAGGGTACCTTCTAAGTCTGTACCTAGCACTCCATATGAGGTATGGAGAGGTAAAAGCCAAATCTTAAGTACCTTAAGATATAGGGCTGCCAAGCTTATGTCAAAAGAAATTTTGAACACATGTTAAGTGCTAGATCAGATAAGTGTATATTTATAGGTTATCCTAAAGATAGTATAGGATACATCTTCTATCAACCTACCAAACAAAAGATTTTTATACGTAGGCATGCCATTTTCATGGAGAAAGAGGTTTTCTTTGAAAAATGCAAGGAAAGAAGAATTGAACTTAAAGAAGTTCAAGACCTACAAATAGATACACAAGATATTCCTCAACCAGATGTACCCATTGATAATGTACAACCACAAGACACATCTCCTTTTCGAAGGTCAGATAGAGTGCGAAATACACCTAAGAGGTATGAGTTTATTATTGAGAATAATGAAGCCCGCATCATTGAAAATGATGATCCTCTGACCTATTCGGAAGCTGTCATGAGTAGTGACTCTAACAAATGGCTGGAAGCTATGAAATCCGAAATAGACTCTATGTATACCAACCAAGTATGAACTTTGGTTGATGCACCAGAGGGTGTAAACCCCATAGGTTGCAAATGGGTATATAAGAAAAAGATTGGAGCAGATGGCCAAGTAGAAACCTACAAGGCTAGATTGGTGGCAAAAGATTTCAGGCAAAAACAAGGAATTGACTATGATGAAACTTTTTCACCAGTAGCTATGCTCAAATCTATTCGAATTTTGCTTGCAATAGCTGCATACTATGATTATGAAATCTGGCAGATGGATGTCAAAACCACCTTCCTTAATGGTCATCTTGAGGAAGAGGTTTACATGACACAGCCAGAAGGATTTGTCTCAAGAGAGAGAGCAAATCAAATATGCAAGCTTAAGAGATCCATTTATGGATTAAAACAAGCATCAAAGAGTTGGAACACCCAATCAAAGAGTTTGATTTTATCAAAAATGTGGATGAACCATGTGTGTACAAGAAGACTAGTGGGAGTGTCATTGTCTTCTTAATATTGTATGTAGATGACTTACTAATCATTGGAAATGATATTCCAATGTTACAATCGGTCAAGACTTGGCTATCAAAAAGCTTTTCCATGAAAAACTTGGGAGAAGCATCCTATATACTTGGTATGAAGATCTATAGGGATAGATCTAAAAGGATGCTAGGCTTGTCCCAGTCTAGGTACATAGATCATGTGCTGAAAAGATTCAGCATGAAAGAAAGTAAAAGAGGTTACTTGCCTATGAGTTATGGCATACGTCTCTCTAAGAAGATGTCTCCTAAGATATCTGAAGAGAGGAATAGAATGAATTCTATTCCCTATGCTTCGGCAGTAGGATCAATAATGTATGCTATGTTATGTACTAGGCCTGATGTTGCTTATGTCTTAAGCATAACAAGCAGATTCTAGGCTGATCCAGGGGAGGACCATTGGATAGCTGTGAAAAATATTCTTAAGTATTTGAGAAGGACTAAAGATATTTTTCTAGTTTATGGAGGTTCTAAGTTAAAACTAGAAGAATTTTCTGATTCTAGTTTTCAGTCAGACCCAGATAATAGCAAGTCCACTTCAGGGTATGTCTTTATCCTAAATGGTGGTATAGTGAGCTGGAAGAGTTCCAAGCAGCAAACTGTAGCTGACTCAACTACTGAGGCAGAATACATCGTTGTAAGTGAAGCCGCTAAGGAAGCTGTCTGGATGAAGAAGTTTATCTCTGAGTTGGGAGTAGTTCCTGAGATTGCTGGACCAGTTTCAGTTTATTGTGACAACACTGGAGCTGTTGCTCAAGCAAAGGAACCAAGGTCTCATCACAAATCCAAGCACATTCTAAGACGCTTCCACCTCGTTCGAGAGATCGTCGCGAGACAAGACATAGTCATTGAACGAGTAGATACAAAGAACAACTTAGCAGACCCGTTCACTAAAGCTCTACCACAACAACAGTTCGATCGCCACCTCGATTGTATGGGGATGAAATATAAGGGCGATTGGCTTTAGTGCAAGTGGGAGATTGAAAGAGTAGATGCCCTACAAGCCAATCGCATTATGTATTGCGAAGGATTTTCTTTTGATTTTTCAAATCATGTACATGACATTTAATATAAATAAAGGCATTGTGTTTCATCATATGCTGCTGATTATATTTGTGATGAACTCCTTAGATTAAGGCAATGGTTTTGAGGCTATGATGAGCAAATCATACTAGTGAGACCTAAAATCCTAAAATCCTAATTTTAAATATTCCCAGTCATTGGTACATTGAATCGGAAATCAATGTTTACCAAAAAGACCGGCACATCTTATGTATGCTCGATGCAGAGCGTGATTGATCTCACAATCACTTGTGTGGAGACACTAATATAAAGATGTTGGTGCTCAGTAGAGGAATGAGTTCACTGAATTGACCTACAAGGAGAAATCTTATGAAGTCTTACTTATATGTCAAAAGATGATTCTCTTAATGGGAGTTGTGCAACTGATCCTTTGACCTGAGATCACCATAGTATCTTGTGCACATAAATCCATATTTTGGTTTACACTCATTCATGACAATAAGTTGTGTACGAGATCTTCTGGATATGGTGGATTGTGTACGAAGGTTATGAGTAGGTCAACAAGGAATTAATTACTTCTAGTAAGAGAAGATCGCATCCTATTTATTCTAATCATATGATAATTCAGAAAGTCTTTTGATCAAAGCAGAATGAAAATTAGAAAGATTTTCTAAATGTTTCATTATTCGAATTATCATTAAAAGATTGAGAAATATGTATGAATATAAAATTGAGTTTGACATATATTCATACTCAAATACATATTCGGCATGCAGTTTGATTAAAGGATTGAATTGCACGGTAATTTGCTACTGAAGGGTATTTTTGGTATTTCTACCAAATTCTATATTTTTCAGGTAGACAGGACACGTTGCTAGACGTCAATCTTGTCTTATAGATTTGATCGAATTAAAGAGTTTAATTCAATCACTAATTAGAAAGGATTCTAATTGTTAAGTTCGGGTTCGCACAGTTTGGACTTAAAACGATTAGAAGAGTTCTAATCAAGTTGGGTCAACTCGCACTCACACCTATTGCTGGCTAAGTATGGAACACAATGGGTCACACACAAGGAAACTTATCAAGGGTCTAATTGGATTAGATCATATTTGCAAGATAAACATCCTAGCAGGTGTTGCAAACCTTAGCTCCTGATTCGAATTGGAATCGAATCTGATTCGAATTGGATTCGAATCTGATTCTTAATTGATTTAATTTGATTAGATTATATTCTAATATGGGTTAGCCAAGAGTTGGCACCTAATTGGCATAGTTTGAGTCTAATTAAATTAGATTTGATAAATCATTCAATTTAGACCGTTAGATCTTGATCTACCGTTGGATAAAGACATAATGGTGCATTGGTTTAAATCCAATTGGATTGGGTTAGATGTGGCTTTAACTCATGATCGTTGAATCTTCATCGGCCATTAGATGAAGACATAATGGGATGATTGGATGGCGCCATGAAGGAAAACCATTGGATCATCCTAGAACTGTTGGATGATCACTTAATTCCCCTTCATGATGGTGCCTTGATCCTAAGCCCTTGGATCATATGGAGATGCATCAAAAGTTGTGAGGCGTGATGGACTTGTGATGTTGACTTGGTCAACATCTGATGGTGTGAAGAGAAGTGAGGCATGAGCTTTAAATGGATAAGGATGAAAGACACCCTTTGATCTTATCCATTTAATTCCTCTCTCTTCATCACGTCTAAGGGATATATGGCGCCATCAATTAAGGCCTTTGGATCATCATCAAGGCTTTGATTAATGGACAAGGATTGCCCCTATTTTTCATGCGTGAGAAGGGAGGGGACCACATGGCGTTTGGATAAGAATGAAGCGCCGTATTTAGCGCTTCATCTTATCACGCCTCTTCATGTATACACCTCTTCCTATTTTTGTGGTGCCTCCTCTCCTCTTATCACGCCCCATCTGAAGGATGTGTGGATGGGATGCATCCTTTGGTGATGCATCCCCACGCCATCTATAAAAGGAAATCGCTCTCGGTGATTTAATTCATCCCGATTCCAATCCAACTCTCTCTCTCCCTCATCTCTTCTTTCTTACAAGAGTGTCTCTTTCTAGCATTGCTTCTAAGGTGTCCTAAGCCAAGATAAGGAGGTCTTCTTTAGGACAAAAAAATATTAGAAGTAATTTTAGAAAGTGAAAGAAAATTAGAGAGGAAAGAAAAGCCAATTGAGTTCTTTAGAAGAATTCTGCATTAAGAATCAAAAGTCTTTGGAGCTAAAGTCTTGATCAAGTTTTCGTGTGGATCACCATTTGTTGCCCAAGAAAACAACCTAAGAGGGGGGTGTATTGGGTTTTAAGTAATAATAGCAATTAAAAACTTAATTAGTAACAAATTAACACTTATTGCAAGCAAATTAATTAGATTACTAGTTGTAGTGAATGAAGGGGATGGAAGAGACAATGAACCAATTACAAATACAAGAGGTTTTATAGTGGTTCGGAGCTAACCCTTGCTCCTACGTCCACTCCCCAAGCTTCACTTGGGAGTTCTCTATAATTCCTTGGATTACAGTCGGTTGTTTTACAAGTTCACAACCCAACTTGTTGTTTTCACGAGATCACAACGAACTCGATCGATTTTCACAGACTCACCGACTAGAACCATCCGATTGTTTTTCCGGAATCACAATCGAATCCTACACCGTTGGTTTTAACTTCGGCTCACCAACCAACCTTAACCGGAATCCCCTGATTGAATCAAGTAAGAGAAACAGTTTGGAAAGAGTACAGGGAAAGCTTCTTAAAAAGCAAATATGAACAATATGAATAAAGTAGAGTTAGAAGCCACCCTCAAACAAATTTTGGAAGAGGAAGAAGGGGCTTCTCGAACTCTGAGACTCCTCTTTGAGTGTGCTGAAGATTTGCTGTCAGAAGGAGAGCCTTGAAAGAGTTTGTTGGATGGAGTTCAATGCACTTCTTCCTTCTTTCTCTTGTATTTACTCTTGAGAGCCTTTGGTAGGTGAAAAATCCTTTTTGTTTGAATGGAATAGCTCTCATGGTGTCTACTACTGTTTATTGTGGCTATTTATGCAGTCCTTTTTGAAATATAGCCGTTAGACACTTATTTGTAGCCGTTCTGTACAGTCTGCACATCCTGACAGTATGTTCGTTCAGATCGGAGTCGACTCGCGCGATCTGGAGTCGACTCGCCTGTTGTAGGAGTCGACTCATGCTTTACTGGAGACGACTCGGCAACTGTTCAGGATTTGAATTAAAGTGCTGTCCCGACCTGGAGTCGACTCGGACCAAACCTGGAGTCGACTCGCCAATGTCTGGAGTTGACTCGGTACTTTTGGAGACGGCTCGTTCTCAGGGTTCCAGAGATCTTTCTTTCGGGTTTACTCCCTCGAGTCGACTCGGATTCTCTTGGAGTCGACTCGGCTCTCAGAGACCGAAAAACTGTTCCTCTGTGTTTTGAGTTGAACTGCTTCGGAGTCGACTCGCACTTTGTTGGAGTCGACTCGGCTCTTAGAGCCCGAAGTTGGTTCTCTGACTTTTAGTCTTGCTTTCCTCTGAGAGTCGACTCTTACTTGTTTAGGAGTCGACTCCCCAAACGTTGGAGTCGACTTGAATTCTTCTGGAGTCGACTCGGTAACAGGGTCCAGAAACCACTTCTCTGTCTTTCTGTCTGTTACTCCTTGGAGTCGACTCGGAACTGTCGGGAGTCGACTTGGTAAGCATCGGAGTCGACTCGAAACCGTTGGAGTCGACTCGGTGACAGGGTCTGAGATTCATCTTTCTGTCCTGCTGTCTGTTCTCAGTCGGAGTCGACTCGCAGTGTGCCGGAGTCGACTCGAGCCTGTGCCAGAACATCTGAAACACTTGGAGTCGATTCGTAATCCTCCGGAGTCGACTCGAGTTTCAGCCTTTGACTTAAGCTGATTTCCACATGCACTCAAAAGAAGATTCTCACAAATTTTGCCTGAGATACTAGATTGAATTCATTAGTATAACATAAAATATACTCAAATGCTTTGGTCTCATCAAAATCAAATTGGGGTATTATCAATCACTCCACAATCTCCCCCTTTTTGATGATGACAAAATATTGAGTATTTATAAAGTGAATTGCTCAACCAAGAGATGATTCATAGTAAAAGTTTTGAAATGAATTTAGATGTCTAGTTATTTTAATTTATCCAGAATTGAAAGGTATGAATCAGTAAATCCTGAAATTAAAGCTCCCCCTTTCATTTAGAATTATATAAGCCTTCATATCATGCAATCAATTGTTTGGCTTATATGTATTTAATGAATTTGCTTTCTTAAGATTTCATATTCTCCCCCTCAACATATGCATTCAATTTTGTTTAGGTTCTCTGAATTTTCTTTTAATGTCTTGAATCTTTTTAGCTTAAATTCTTATTTTCAGAGGAAAAAAAAATCTGACAATTTGTTCTTGAGTATGATTCAACTAATCTCCGAATATCCTTTGAATAAATTCTGGAGATTACTCCTTGAGGAGCCCCAACAGAGAGATAATGAGCCTCGAGGTATCGAATCCACTTAGAACAAATTACATTTTGCTTTAAGAATTTTCTTTTTAGTGATTTCCTTTACATTTCAATTCATCATATTTTCTCCCTCTTTTTGTCATCATAGCAAAAAGGCAGAAGACTTTCAAGTATAAGAATTCAAGTGCACATTCTTGAAAAAAAATGTCTACTCATTGTATTGATGCTAATTTGAGTACAATTGTAAGTACATCATACAAGTGTAGAGATAAATACATCAAAAGGTAAAAATAAAGCTACATTAGGATTTCTTGGAGGATGAGGCTCCTGAACCTAGTCTTGTGTGTTTCAAGACCAAGCTGAGCCCCTCTGAAACATTCCCTAGCTGAGCTATGATCTCCGAGGTGGCCCTAGTCTGGATCGAGGTAAGCTCGGTCACACTCTCCTGGAGGGTGTCCAACTTGGAGATCAATGCATTGGCTAACGGCTCTGCACCCTGACTCTGACTGCCTAGCTCATGTCGGATGCCGTCTCGCATCTTCCTCATGTCGTCCTTGACATCACTCATGTTCCAGTATTGAGCTTGAACTAGGCTTCGCACATTGGATATTTCCTCCTTCAGGTGTGCAGTCATCTCTATCACGGCTGCCAAGGAGGGAACTACCTCGGTGGAGGGAGCAGTCTGAGGACCTCGGAGCTTCCTCAGCAGGTCATCCCTCAGCTCCCTCACTATCTCCTGCCGCAACTCTCGGAGCTGCTCAGAAGATATCCGAACCTCTAGAGGCTGCTGCTGAAAAGGTGGTGCAGTCGAGGGTCCGGCTGAAGTGGATGGGAAAGATGGACCAGAAGTGGAAGGAAAGGTGGAAAAATCTGTATAGTGCTCCTGGTCATGGTCAGGGCTAGGGGAGTGATGAGTGGTAGGGTCAGATGGTGTGGAAGTGGATGGTCTCCGTACCCAGACTCCTTCAACTCTATGGAAACCCATACGATGGAGAGTCCCCTCACCCATACAATCTGTGTAACGCAGTGAGCGAGAGGGTTCCCCCTCAGGAATAGGGATCTCTAACTCCCTAAATATAAGAGTAAATAACATACCATATGGGAGACTCAACCAAGGTTTATCTAGGGGTTCACAGATGTACTTGTAGATGAGTTTAGGAAAGTTAATAGGAGTGTCTTGAAGTATGTGGAACATCAAGGCTAGGTCCCTCTCAGAGATAAAGTCAAATCGGCCAGTTTTGGGAAAAGGAGTCCTAGAAATGATACTAAGGAGGAGCTGCATTTCAGCTGAAAGCTGATTTGCAGACACTTCCTCTATAGGGGACTGAGGGGGTCTCTCTAATACTGCCGTAAGGGCCTCAGTCCTATCAAGGGGGTGACTGGGAAAGATCCCTTCTCAGGAGAGATGGAGGACTCGAGCAATGAAGTCCTCCGAGATGAATACAAGGACACCTGCTACGGTTCCCTGGATACCACTACTACCTCGGGCTACAGTCCCATAGAATTTCCTAACTAACCCCGGATAAGTAGGGAGGTATAAGGAACAGAACAACTCTAACCCTTGAGCCATGAGACGATGCCCTAGGGTGAACCCTTCCCGGGAGAGGAAGTCAAAGTCGACTTTCCTTCTGGTGGAGACTGCCCTTCCGGTGCACGGACGCGAGGGAACCGGCCTAGGCGGGGAAGAAACCGGAGGTGGTGGCCTCGCGGGTTCATTCCGAGCCTTTGACCGTCGCTCGGCGCCGCTCGCGGAGAGAGATCTCTTCCGGCTTGGGACAACAGCTTTCCTAGGCATTTTTGACCTAAACACGGGGGAAGAACAAGAAAAATGGAAGAAAACTCGACGAAAATTACCTAAAACGGGTCGGAGACGAGGTCGGAGACAACTCTAGGGCTTTTGAACAGTGGCGGCTGAAAATAGAAGTGACGAGAAAAACATTTCGCTTAGGGTTAAAAGTCGGATTCCCGACCTCGAGTCGACTCCGGTAAGTCGCGAGTCGACTCGACCTCGAGTCGACTCCTAAATATGCGCGAGTCGACTCGCTCAAGAGCCGACTCTAAAATCTTTTCGAGTCGACTCGAACTCTGGTACATAACCAAAAAACTTGTTATTTTCGTGCCATAAGAGAGAGTTATGGAACTATCTAAGATTTAAGAATTGATTTGATGTTCATAAATAAGAAATCATATGTCCAACATAAACTAATCATCAAAATCAATGAATTAGAGGAGAGTATCACTAGAATGGATCAATCACTCCTAACCCTCTTCTAAATATACAAAATCGATCTTCACTCAAAGGTTTTGTGAAGATATCAGCAAGTTGATCATCAGTACAAACAAATTGAAGTGTCACATCACCATTCAGAACATGATCTCTTATGAAGTGATGTCTTATCTCAATGTGTTTAGTTCTTGAATGCTGAATTGGATTTTTAGTTAGATTAATGGCACTTGTATTATCACAGTTAATGAGAATTTTATCTTGGTTAATGCCATAATCTTCAAGTTGTTGTTTAATCCATAAGATTTGAGCACAACAACTTCCGAGAGCTACATATTCGGCTTCAGCCGTAGATAGTGTAACCGAGTTTTGTTTCTTGCTAAACCAAGAGATTAAGTTTTCTTCTAAGAATTGACATGACCCGCTGGTACTTTTTCTATCAAGTTTACAACTAGCGAAGTCTGAATCAGTGTACCCTATTAAGTTTATACTTGATTCTTTAGAATACCATAAACGTATGTTTTTTGTTCCTATTAGGTATTTAAAAATTCTCTTAACAGCAATTAAATGTGATTCCTTAGGATTAGATTGATATCTAGCACACATGCATACACTAAACATGATATCAGGTCTACGTGCTGTAAGATATAATAAAGATCCTATCACACCTCTATACATCTTTTGATCTACTGATTTACCTGATTCATCTTTGTCTAGTTTGCATGATGAACTCATGGGTGTGCTGATTGGCTTGTTTCCTTCCATATCAAACTTCTTAAGCATCTTCTTGATGTATTTTGCTTGACAGATGAAGATGCCTTCTTTAGACTGTTTGATTTGGAGCCCGAGAAAATAGTTCAGCTCTCCCATCATGCTCATTTTAAATTCACTCTGCATTAAGTCAGCAAATTCTTCGCAGAGGTGATTGTTAGTAGCACCAAAAATAATATCATCTACATAAATCTGTACTACTAACATATCTTTGTTTTTTTCTTTAAAAACAGTGTTGTATCAACATTTTCTCTAGAGAATTCATGGTCTAATAAAAATTTGCTAAGTCTTTCATACCATGCTCTAGGAGCTTGTTTTAGACCATAAAGTGCTTTATTTAGTTTATAAACATGATTGGGGTATTGATGATTTTCAAAATCAGGAGGTTGTTCTACATAAACCTCCTCATTAATATACCCATTCAAAAAGGCACTTTTTACATCCATTTGAAATAGTTTGAAGTCTTTAGAGCATGCAAATGCTAGTAACAATCTAATTGCTTCAAGTCTAGCTACAGAAGCAAAAGTCTCATCAAAGTCTATACCTTCTTCTTGATTATATCCCTTTGCTACTAGTCTAGCCTTATTCCTAATCACAACTCCATTTTCATCAAGTTTATTTTTGTATATCCATTTAGTTCCTATTATTGAGTATTCAGTGGGTCTTTCAACTAAGTTCCACACTTTGTTTTTAGTAAATTGGTTTAGTTCTTCTTGCATAGCATTTATCCAATTTACATCAATTTCAGTTTCTTCAATGTTTTTAGGTTCTAAGTGTGAAACAAAAGCAAGGTGATTATTTAAGTTCCTAAGAGAAGCTCTAGTTCTAATAGGTTATGATGGATCATCTAATATTAATTCTTTATGGTGACCGTAAGCATATCTCCAAGCCTTTGTGAGCCCATGATCATCAATTACCTCTTGGCTTGTTGAATTTTCTCCAATTTGCTTCGGTTCATTCTTTTGTAATGTCATATCATCTATCTTTTTTTCAAGTATTTCTGCATCATCATCAAGAGCTACTTTCTTGCTAGAACAGATATCATTAGTATCATCAAAAACAACATGTATAGACTCTTCAATAACAAGAGTTCTTTTGTTAAAAACTCTATAAGCTTTACTTAATGTAGAATATCCCAAAAAGATACCTTCATCAGATTTAGAATCAAATTTACCTAAGTTATCTTTGCCATTATTATAAATGAAACACCTACATCCAAAAATATGAAAATAGTTTACTTTGGGCTTTCTATCTCTCCAAAGTTCATAAGGTGTTTTCTTTATAATTGGTCTCAATAAAACTCTATTTAATATATGACATGATGTATTAATGGCTTCTCCCCAAAAATACTTAGGGAGGTTACTTTCACACAACATGGTTCTAGCCATTTCCTCTAGGGTTCTATTCTTTCTTTCCACAACTCCATTTTGTTGTGGTATCTTAGGTGCAGAGAAATTATGAATTATTTCCTTTTTACTACAGAATTCATTAAATAGATGATTTTCAAATTCCGTTCCATGATCACTCCTAATAGCTATAACTGAAGCATTTCTTGAATTAGTAACTTCCTTATGAAATTTCTTAAATACTGAAAATGCTTCATCTTTATGAGCTAAGAACATGACCCATGTGTATCTAGAAAAATCATCTACAATGACAACGCCATACTTGTTTCCACCAAGACTTGTAGTTCTAGTTGGTCCAAATAGATCCATGTATAGTAGTTCAAGGGGTCTAGTAGTAGTGACATAATTTATAGATTTAAAAGAGCTCCTAGATTGTTTGCCATATTGACATGCTTCACAAATTTTATTTTTCTCAAATTTTAGTTTTGGCAAACCTATTACAGAATCTCTTTTAACTAGTTTTGATATTGTATCCATACTTGCATGACCTAACTTACGGTGCCATAACCAACTTGCATCATTAACCTTAGTATCACTAGCTACTAAGCAAGGGTTATTTTTGGCAAGATCTTCAAGATCTACTACGTACACATTGCCACGTCTTATTCCTTTGAATACTAAGCTATTGTCAATTGAGTTGGTTATAATGACTTACGCTAATAGGTTATGCTTAATACCATCTACAAATCGTACATTATCAACAACGGTTGAAGAGGTGATTTGTACTTTACCTATACCAACGATGTGACCTTGGTTATTGTCTCCAAATATCACAGCACCTCCCTTTTTTGGCTCTAGGATGAAGAATTGCTCCTTGTCACCGGTCATGTGTCTTGAGCAGCCACTATCCAAGTGCCAACAGTTTTTGTCGACTTTGGCTGCAAGACACTCCTACACAAGGAAATCATATAATTTTAGGTACCCAAGTTTTCTTGGGTCCTTCAAGGTTAGTAATGTTGGTTCCTTTTGGAACCCAAACCTTTTTAATTTTTCTTTTAGCTTCTACTTTCCTATGGTCACACACATTAGCTTTATGTCCTACTTTTTTACAGCAAAAACAAGTTATATTCTTAGTTTTACTTTTTTCTGCTTTCACAAAAAAGTTTTTAAGGAGCTTTTGCTTATTCTTAGGTTTATACCCTAAACCAGCTCTATTAAACACAGCTCGTTGATTATTAAGTATCATTTCCAATTTTTCAGAACAATATATAAACTTTTCAACAATAGGTTTGTATTTTTCAAGTTCTTTTGTTAGCTTTTGTTTTTCTATTTTTAGTATGTTTAAGTCTTTTGTGAGATTATCTTTTATAGTTTGTTTACCATTTTTAAGTTCTGAAATTTTCTTGGTTAGTTTTTCGTTATCTTTAATTAAGGTATTAGTTTTTTGAATTAACATTTGGTTGCCTGTTTTAAGTTCTAAATTTTCTTTAATGATAAGTCCTTGTCCTTAATTAATTTATCGTATTTATGGAAGTGAGATTGATTAGTTAGTTTTAGTTCTTTATTCTTAAGATTTATTGTCTTATATTCATCCATTAGTTCATTAAAAGCATCATACAATTCATCAAAGGTAAAATCTAAATGCGTTTCAGATGTTACCTCATTTTCATTCGCCATAAAATAAAAGTTGGCCTTTTCCTCTTGTTCCTCATCTGATGATGATGATGATGAATCGGAGTCCGTCAAAGTGGAGACGAGGACTTTCTTTTTCTTATATTTGCTGCCCTTCTTCAGCAAGGGACAGTCAACTCTGAAATGTCCCGGCTTCTTGCATTCATAGCATCTGATTCCTTCATTTTCCCTTTTCTTATCTTTATCCTTATTGTAGGAACTTGAGGAACGTCTCCTCTGATGAAAGGACTTCTTCCGGTTGATGAATTTTCCGAACTTTCGCACGAGAAGAGCCTCATCATCGTCTCCCTCATTATCTTCTTCTTCGCTGCTGCTACTGCAAGATAGATCCTTGTTAGAAGAAGTAGATTTGAGGGCTATTATCTTTATCTTATGAGAGGATTCTTCTTCACTGTGTTGTTTCATTGTGAGCTCATGCGTCATCAGGGATCCAAGAAGCTCCTCAAGTGGCAGCTTGTTCAAGTCCTTGGCTTCTTGGATTGCCGTTACCTTGGCTTTCCATGACCTTTGCAAACATCGAAAAATTTTCCTGACAAGGTCACTGTTAGTATAACTTTTGCCAAGGCTTTTTAGGCCATTGACAATATCAGTAAATCTAGTAAACATGCAAGTGATAGTTTCATTAGATTCTATCTTAAATAGTTCATATTTATGAACTAGTATGTTTATTTTAGATTCTTTTACTTGATTCGTGCCCTCGTGGGTCACTTCAAGTTTATCCCATATCTCTTTTGCAGAGTTGCAAGTAGAGATTCTATTGAATTCATTATGGTCTAAGGCACAGTAAAGCATATTCATGGCTTTGGCATTTAGTTGTGCCTTCCTTCTATCATTGTCATCCCAATCTTTTTCAAGCTTGGGTATAGCAATGTTATCTACATAAATAGAAGGAATGTATGGTCCATTAACTATGATGCTCCAAACATCATAGTCTTGGGCTTGGATGAATATCCTCATCCTAGCCTTCCAATAGGTGTAGTTGGTTCCATTAAAGAATAGAGGCCTATTGGTGGATTGCCCCTCACTAAGAGAAGATCCAAAAGGGTTGTCATTGGGATCTTTTACTCTTTTAATATAAGAGCTCCGGCTCTGATACCACTTGTTGCCCAAGAAGACAACCCAAGAGGGGGGGTAAATTGGGTTTTAAGTAATAATAGCAATTAAAAACTTAATTAGTAACTAATTAATACTTATTGCAAGCAAATTAATTAGATTACTAGTTCTAATGAATGAAGGGGATGGAAGAGACAATGAACCAATTACAAACACAAGAGGTTTTATAGTGGTTCGAAGCTAACCCTTGCTCCTACGTCCACTCCCCAAGCTTCATTTGGGAGTTCTCTATAATCCCGTGGATTACAGCCGGTTGTTTTACAAGTTCACAACCCAACTTGTTGTTTTCACGAGATCACAACGAACTCGGTCGGTTTTCACAGGCTCACCGACTAGAACCACCCGATTGTTTTTCCGGGATCACAATCGAACCCTACACCGTTGGTTTTAACTTCGGCTCACCAACCAACCTTAACATCCTTGATTCAATCTCCTGATTGAATCAAGTAAGAGAAACAGTTTGGAAAGAGTACAGGGAAAGCTTCTTAAAAAGCAAATATGAACAATATGAATAAAGTAGAGTTAGCAGCCCTCAAACAGATTTTGGAAGAGGAAGAAGGAGCTTCTCGAACTCTGAGACTCCTCTTTGAGTGTGCTGAAGATTTGCTGTCAGAAGGGGAGCCTTGAATGCGAAGGAAAGAGTTTGTTGGATGGAGTTCAATGCACTTCTTCCTTCTTTCTCTTGTATTTACTCTTGAGAGCCTTTGGTAGGTGAAAAATTCTTTTTGTTTGAATGGAATAGCTCTCATGGTGTCTACTACTATTTATTGTGGCTATTTATGCAGTCCTTTTTCAAATATAGCCATTAGACACTGATTTGTAGCCGTTCTGTACAGTCTGCACATCCTGACAGTATGTCCGTTCAGATCGGAGTCGACTCGCGCGATCTGGAGTCGACTCATGCTTTACTAGAGACTACTCGGCAACTGTTCAGAATTTGAATTAAAGTGCTGTCCCGATCTGGAGTCAACTCGGACCAAACCTGGAGTCGACTCGCCAATGTTTGGAGTTGACTCGGCACTTTTGGAGACGGCTCGTTCTCAGAGTTCCAGAGATCTTTCTTTCGGGTTTACTCCCTCGAGTCGACTCGGATTCTCTTGGAGTCGACTCGGCTCTCAGAGACCGAAAAACTGTTCCTCTGTGTTTTGAGTTGAACTGCTTCGGAGTCGACTCGCACTTTGTTGGAGTCGACTCGGCTCTCAGAGCCCGAAGTTGGTTCTCTGACTTTTAGTCTTGCTTTCCTCTGAGAGTCGACTCTTGCTTGTTTAGGAGTCGACTCCCCAAACGTTGGAGTCGACTCGAATTCTTCTGGAGTCGACTCGGTAACAGGGTCCAGAAACCACTTCTCTGTCTTTCTGTCTGTTACTCCTTGGAGTCGACTCGGAACTGTCGGGAGTCGACTCGGTAACAGGGTCCAGAAACCACTTCTCTATCTTTCTGTCTGTTACTCCTTGGAGTCGACTCGGAACTGTCGGAAGTCGACTCGGTAAGCATCGGAGTCGACTTGAAACCGTTGGAGTCGACTCAGTGACAGGGTCTGAGATTCATCTTTCTGTCTTGCTGTCTGTTCTCAGTTGGAGTCGACTCGCAGTGTGCCGGAGTTGACTCGAGCCTGTGCCAGAACATCTGAAACACTAGGAGTCGACTCGTAATCCTCCGGAGTCGACTCGAGTTTCAGCCTTTGACTTAAGCTGATTTCCACATGCACTCAAAAGAAGATTCTCACAAATTTTGTCTGAGATACTAGATTGAATTCATTAGTATAACATAAAATATACTCAAATGCTTTGGTCTCATCAAAATCAAATTGGGGTATTATCAATCACTCCACACCATTGGAGGGCGGACACTTGGACGCCTCGTGGAGATTGTACACTTTGAATTAGCGTTTGAGGTATTCTACTAATTCTGCATTTATATTATATCATTTGATTGTAATCATTAAGGTGATCTAGGCTTAAAAGGGTTTCATGCATAGGAACTTTATTAAGAAATTTTTAAAAATCCCCAGCTTCCGCTGCGCATTAAGACATGCTAGAACCCTACAGTGGCATCAGAGCCGTCCTTAATTAGTTCAATCAAATAATTATGCATGATGTATGATTATTAATTTACTATGAGATAGTAATGTCATATGCTTAGTGAAATGCTGAAATGTATGATTGATATATGATATGATATGTAATAAAATGTCATGATATGAAATTTTTCATATGAAGATATATTGAAGCATGTTAATTGATTCAATCAATTGCTTATGATTTGTACATGCTATGAGATAGCTATTGAGGATGATAGTGTTATTTTGATGATTAACACAACTATTGAGGGTATACCAAATTAAATATTACAAGGTAATATGATACATCATTACTAAGTTCGTCACTCTCGGTACATTAGTAGAATGAGATCAAGATGTATTTTAATGATTAAAAATAAGATAAAATTTACGATAGAAAAGGGATACTGAATTCAAAATTTCAATTCGGCAAAGTTTCAAGTGAAACGTACTCTTAAGTGGACAATAGTAATTTTTATTGTTTAGAGTATGTAGCACCACCATGACATATATTCAAAATTATTTGAAGTTTATTTCATTGATTATATGGATGAATCTAACCTTAAGTTGCAGCAAAGTGTGGATTGAGTCGACCCCAAGATTGGTAGAGTCAACCCCGGCACATCAAGGAACCATCTGGCACACTTCTGCAAAAATGGCATGGATGAACAGTACTTGGGTCGACCCAAGTGAAAGTTGAGTCGACCCCATCTTCAAACCTCAAGAAAACAAGTCTCTGGAATCCCTGAGAGGGTCGACCCAAATGGAACTTGAGTCGACCCAACCCTGAGTCGACCCCAACTGAACATGAGTCGACCCAAAGGCTATGTCATTCAAAAATCAGTTCTCTGGAATCTCTAAGAGGGTCGACCCAAGTGGAATTTGAGTCGACCCAACTAAACCTTGAGTCGACCCAAAAAGAGTTGAGTCGACCCAAGTGAAGAACGGCTGAAATATAAGGTTATGTATTTCCTGAGAGAGTCGACCCCAATGTAACATGAGTCGATCCAAGTGAAAGTTGGGTCGACTCTAGTAAAAGTTGAGTCGACCCAAGCACGAGCAGAAGCATAACGGCTAGTTCTGCAGAAGTACTTTTTGTCCTTCCAACAGCAAGCAACGGCTAGTTTTTGAATTTTGACGAATGGAGGTTGTCCAATGGATGAGGAAAACTATTTAAAGTGACACTATTCATCAGAGAAAGCATCCTTTTGCAAAATATCAAAGCTTACACAAGAAAGACAAGTGCCCTAATCTTCTTCATCCAAGTGCTTCATTCAAAGAGTCAAAAAAAAGTGGTTGAGCAGATTCCATGAGATATTAAGAGCTCCATCCATCCTTGAAGAGTAAAGTATTCTTGACAAAGAAGAGAGAAGTTTCATCAAGCAATAACTATATTCTAAACTCTTCTTTGTAGCTTATAATTGTTATATTTGCTCATCTAGGAGCTTCAACTTTCTTCTTTCTTTTGTTAATCACTTTGTAAAGGTTTGTTGTTGAGCCCGCAAAACCAACGGTGTAGGTTTATTGGTGAACCCGTAAAACCAATTGTGAAGGTTCGTTGGTGAGCCCGTAAAACCAACATAGGTTCTTGGTGATCCCGGAAAATCAAAGTATAAAGGTTTTGGATTGTGAGCCCGGAAAACAATCCAACTGTAATCCGTGGGATTATAGTGAATTCCCAAGGGGTCGCTTGGGGAGTGGACGTAGGTGCTTAGGAGAGCACCGAACCACTATACTTCTTGTGTGTTTGTATTGTGTATTAGTTTAATTTCACTCACTCATCAATTGACTAAAGTAAGATAGCAAAAATTTAGAAAAACCAATTCACCCCCCACCCTCTTGGCTTGTCACCTTGGGCAACAAGTGGTATCAGAGCAAGATGCTCACATAGTATTTTGTTGATCTCACAATCAAGAGACAAAGATCATGACAAGCAAAGTAGGATGTTCTATGAGTGAGGGTCAATCCACAAATAGACCTCCTCTATTTAATGGCACTAATTACATATGCTGGAAAGCTAGGATGAGGATATTCATTCAAGCTCTAGACTATGAATTGTGGTATATTATAACTAGAGGACCTCACACACCTACAATTAGTATAGAGGGCACAATTATTCCCAAACCAGAAATGGATTGGAATGAGAGTGATAGAAGACTAGCACAACTAAATGCTAAAGCAATTAATGTGCTTTACTGTTCACTAGATGTAAGTGAATTCAATAAAATATCTATATGCATCTCCGCGAAAGAAATTTGGGATAAACTGGAGGTCACACATGAAGGAACTAATCAAGTTAAGGAGTCAAAAATAAACATATTAGTACATAAGTATGAATTGTTTAAAATGGAATCCACTGAGTTCATAACTGAAATGTTTACTCGTTTCACGGAAATCATAAATGGGCTAAAGAGTTTAGGAAAGTCTTATACTAACTCTGAATTGGTGCGAAAAATTCTCAGGTCTCTACCAAGAGTTTGGAAGGCCAAGGTAACAGCAATTCAGGAAGCAAAGGACCTCAATACACTGCAATTGGAGGAACTTCTAGGATCACTCATGACCCATGAGTTGACCATGAGGCAAAATTCAGAAGATGAGGTCAAGAGAAGAAAGACCATTGCATTAAAGACTACCACTCCAAAACACGAAATTGAATCGGAAGAATCTGATGAGGAGGAGGAATTTGACGAGGAAGGAATGGCTATACTTGGAAGAAAATTCAAAAAAATTATGAGAGGAAAGAAGAAATTTCATAAAAAGAAGCCCTTCTTCAAAGATAGCTCAAGCAAAGAAAAGGGTAAGGACAAAGAAAAGGAAAAGGAAACACCAATTTGTTATGAGTGTAACAAGCCCGGGCATTTCAAGATAGATTGTCCGGAATTGAAGTGGATGGCAAGAAAACTTAAGAAGAAGAACTTCATGGCTGAATGGAGTGAAAGTGAGGCATCAAGTTCGGAAGAGGAAGATCAACAAGAGAAGGCCCAAATCTGCCATATGGCTAATGACGATGAGGTAGATTCTGAACTTGAATGTGATTTTACTGTTGAAGAATTACATGATGCATTTTTAGAACTCATGGAGGAACACAAAAAACTAATCAATAAAAATAAAGTTCTAAAAGATGAAAATCAGTCTTTTATCAAAAATAAGCTGAAACTATCTAATAACTATGAAACATTAAGTAGGAGATTCACAAATGAAACCGAGAATCTAATTGCTAAAAATATCAAGTTAAAAGAAGATGCTGAAAAATACAAATCCTTAGTAGACAAGTTTACACTTAGCTCAACCAAATTAAATATGATTCTTGATAGTCAAAAAGCCGTATATGATGAAGTTGGATTAGGATATAAAATAAATAGGAAACAAAAATACTTAAAGAACATATTTGTGAAAGCCAAAAATGAAAATATAACTTGTCATTGCTGCAATAAATTAGGACATAAAGCATATAAATGTAACTATAGAAAGTCTAGCAACAACAAATTGAGTAATAATCATAAGCTTAAATTCAAGAAAGTTTGGGTTCCAAAAGGAACATCAAGTACTAACCCTAAAGGACCCAACATAGTTTGGGTACCTAAAGCTTATTCTTGATCTTGATTGTAGGGGTGTCTTGCAGCTAATAAGGTGGATAAACAATGGTAGATCTTCATGAATTAAGCAAGAAAAATGGATTATGTTTAATTACTAATGAAGAAAAGAAAAATGAAACAAGTTGGCTTTGGCATCGTAGACTAGGACATGCGAGTATGGACTTAAAATCAAAACTAGTCAAAAAGGAATTAATAAAAGATGTACCAAAATTGACCTTTGAAAAGGACAAAATCTGTGGACCATGCTCATTAGGAAAGCAAACAAAATCATCCTTCAAATCAAAAAATATAGTATCGACCACTAGGCCCTTTGAACTCATACATATGGATCTATTTGGACCCACTAGAACCGCGAGTCTAGGAGGGAAGAAGTATGGACTAGCTATAGTAGATGATTTTTCAAGGTATACATAGGTTTCATTTCTTGCACATAAGAATGAAGCATTTTCAGCATTCTTTAAATATTATAAAAATATCATAAATGAAAAGAAGCTCATCAATAGCAATTCGAAGTGATCATGGAACTGAATTTGAAAATCAACACTTTGAAGAATTTTGTAATGAAAATGGTATCTCACATCAATTTTCAGCACCTAGAACGCCTCAACAAAATGGGGTTGTTGAAAGAAAAAATAGGATCTTGGCAGAAATGGCACGCACAATGTTGTGCGAGTCAAATCTTCTAAAGTACTTTTGGGCTGAAGCTATAAGTACCGCTTGCCATATTCTAAATCGGATTTTAATACGACCAATAACCAAGAAAACTCTTTATGAACTTTGAAAGAATAAGAAACCAACTGCTAAATATCTTAGAGTATTTGGATGTAGATGTTTCATTTTAAATAATGGCAAGGAGGATCTAAGTAAATTTGATGCCAAGTCAGATGAACGTATCTTCTTAGGATACTCTACATCTAGCAGGGCATACAGAGTGTTCAATAAAAGAACTCTAGTAGTTGAAGAGTCAGTTAATATCATTTTTGATGAGTCTGATAGTGATTCTCCTAGGAGAAAAAATATTCTTGATGATGATGCAGGAATTATTGACTTTAAAAAATTGAATCTTGATGACATGCCAAATCAAGATAAAGAAAATGATTGCGTGCCACCACAATCTCAAGACTTGCCAAAGGAATGGAGGTATGCACATGGACACCCCAAAGACTTAATTATTGGTGATCCATCTCAAGGGGTAAGAACTCGATCCTCTCTTAGAAATTTAAATGATTATCTTGCTTTTGTTTCACAATTAGAACCTAAGACTTATGAAGAAGCTGAAAAAGACACCAATTGGATAAATGCTATGCAAGAAAAATTAAATCAATTCAAAAGAAGTAATGTATGGACATTAACTGAGAGACCAAAGCTTAACTCTGTAATTGGAACAAAATGGATCTTTAGAAATAAATTAGATGAAAATGGGGTAGTTATAAGAAATAAAGCTAGACTTGTGGCTAAGGGATACAATCAAGAAGAAGGGATAGATTTTGAGAAAACATTTGCTCCCGTGGCCAGATTAAAAGCTATTAGATTACTTCTAGCTTTTGCATGTTTCATGGATTTTAAATTGTATCAAATGGATGTGAAAAGTGTCTTCTTAAACGGTTTTATAGAGGAAGAAGTATATGTAGAACAACCTCCTGATTTTGAGAATCATAAATTGCCAAATCATGTGTTTAAATTACATAAGGCATTATATGGATTAAAACAAGCACCTAGGGCTTGGTATGATCGACTAAGCAAATTTCTACTGAATAATGATTTCAGAAGAGGAAATGTAGATAAAATATTTTTTTTCAAAAGGAAAGACAAAAATCTGCTAGTGGTACAAATATATGTAGATGACATAATCTTTGGTGCCACAAATGATAATCTTTGCAAAGAGTTTGCTAATTTAATGCAAGGAGAATTCGAGATGAGTATGATGGAAGAACTAAATTTCTTTCTCGGATTACAAATCAAGCAAACGAAAGAATGTATCTTCATTCATCAAACTAAGTACACAAAAAAAATATTAAAGAAGTTTGGGAATGAAAATCACAAGGGAATAGGGATCCCAATGAATCCCACTAGTAAGCTAGACAAAGATGAAAAAGAAAAAAGTATAGATATGAAGCTTTATAGAGGTTTAATTGGATCTTTGCTTTACCTTACTGCTAGTAGGCCAGACATAGTGTTAAGTGTGGGAATATGTGCTAGATACCAATCAGATCCTAAGGAGTCACATCTAAGTGCTGTTAAAAGAATCCTTAGATATTTGAGAAGAACTACAAACATAGGATTATGGTACTCGAGAGACTCCTATCTAGATTTGCTTGCATACTCTTATGCAGATTTTGCTGGATGCAAATTAGATAGGAAGAGCACTAGTGGAACATGTCAATTTTTAGGAAACAACTTAGTATCATGATTTAGCAAAAAGCAGAATTCAGTAGCATTGTCAACGGCTGAAGCCGAATATATAGCTGCTGGCAGTTGCTGTGCTCAAGTACTATGGCTTAAGCAACAACTAGAAGACTATGAAGTTAAACTGCATAATATTCCTATAAAGTGTGATAATACTAGTACCATCAACCTTATTAAAAATCCAGTTCAGCACTCTAAGGCCAAACACATTGAAATAAGATATCATTTCATTAGAGATCATGTGCAAAATGGGAACATATGTATTGAGTATGTTTGTACTGAAAAACAATTAGCTGACATATTTACAAAATCTTTGAGTGAAGATAGATTCTGTATGCTTAGGAGGGAATTAGGCATATGTGATCCTTTTGATTAAGGAGATATAAAAAGGAGCAAGTTGTCTCATGATACTCTCCTTCCATTTCGAAAAACCCATGAAACATTAGTCAAACTAGTCACCTATAGATTCCTTACTAATGTATCATTGTCCCAGTAAGAAATTGTAAGGTTTGGAGGAAAGGAAGAATTTTTTTATAAAAAAAAGGGAAAAGGAAGAGAAAGAAAAATTTCTGAACTAGGGTCGATCCAAGCCAGAATAAGGTCGACCCAACGTTGAGTCGACCCAAGAAAAATCTGGGGTCGACCCAACGACGGGACCCCACTTTTAAAAGGAAGACCCGTGAGCATTCTAGGGCACTGTTTCATCTTCCAAAAATCCTATTTCCCACTCTCAAATCTCTTCCAATCATCTCCAAACAGTAGAAGGAAGCTTCCCCAAGCCGTTAGATCAAGATCTTGAAGGAATGGAACCCAAGCGAGCCGTGGCTAAGTGATCCGGGAGGGTTTCACGGACAACCCGTGTTGATAGAAATGCTACAGAGTCTTCTACAATGCCTCCACAAGGTGAGACACGTGTAGAGCCTCCTCCTCCTCCCTCCCCTTCAGTCCAACTTGCAAAATATGCGGGGAGACCGGTTACCACGGAAAGAAGGATCCACTCCGAGTTTTTGGATCAAGAAGGGTTCCGGTTGGGTGATTGGATCCGAAGGCAAGGATGGGAGTATCTTTGCTCCCTAGATGTGGTGATCTACCCAGGTTTGGTTCGTGAGTTCTATGCCTTCCTGAAAGTTGGAATGGGAGGGCTTATATCTGAAGTCCGAGGAGTAAGGGTTAGGGTTTCAGAAGAAAGTTTGAGTGAGTTGCTTCATCTCTCCTGCGAAGGTGCAACTCCAGAAAAGCCTGAAAACAAGTTGAGAGCTCTACAGTTGATTCTTGAGAATGATGATTTTGACTATTCCGAAAATGTAATAGCAAGTTCTCTTTCAGCTGATGAGGTTGTTGCACAACTTCATAGGTCGGATTTTGTTTTCGAAGAGCGGGAGATTTGATCTCATTTCTGAGCGAGACCTGGTCATCATGGAGCACATTATTCAGGGCATTCCCCTGAACCTCCCAGCTATGATGCTTAGGCAGATGAGAAAAGTCATATGCAATTCGAGAGTCTCCCTGCCTTATGGTATGATACTCACCCTGGTCTTCCGATAGCATGACATATCGGTAGAGGGAGAGATCTCCAGGCACCTTCTATACACTAACACTTACACTGCACGATCCCTAATTCGCATGGGTTATGAGAAGGTGAACAGGCAGTGGGTGCGTACAGGAGCAGGAATACATGCACCGGAGGGTGATGCACCAGAGGTTGGAGACCCCATCCCTGAGGCTGAGGTACCTGAGGAGCATCCTACGGCACCTTCAGAGGCTGGCCCATCGTCATCTATTCCCACGGAGTGCATAGATGAGTTTTGGAGTAGGTTGACTAAGCTTATGTTAGCTCAAGCGAGGACTATCACTGATGGATTGATGAGCAGATTGGATATCATGACTGCTGAGATTAGCGATCTCAGAGAGGATGTCGGAGCATTACGGAGAGAGAGAGGCTCATGGTCCATTGTGCCCCGAGCAGCTGAGTCAGAGGTTTCGGCATAGAGTCATCCAGCTCAGCGAGGTCCACGCCAGACTCAGTCCCATCAGGCTCGACCTCCCCTCGCCACTTATGCTAGGAGGATGAGGACTAGATCACAGCCATTAGATACCCCCTAGGCTGATGTTAGCACTTTTGGTATTAGTGCCTAGGATTTATCTAGTTCTCATATGTATTTTGTGTTGATCACTACTTTGCACTTTGATTGAAGAACATTGTATTTTTGTGTTAATGTACTACAATGTTCCATGTTTGATCAGTAAAATCTGATGTTTATTATTTACTGTGTCTACTTATCTATTGCCATGCACCTATTTGATGATAACGAAAAGAGGGAGAAGCAAGGAAAGAAAATTAAGTTATAATAAGTTGACAAACAAGGATAATATACACTTAAGGGGGAGCGATATGTATTAAAGTCTAAACTTTTATTCAAATTTCAGAATTTGGCACATACCTCTCACACCTCGATACATAATCTGAAACTCTTTCTTTATCTCAAATTTTTGACGTTTCATCTTTACCCAAATATAAAAGAAAGGGGGAGTAAATCAAAAGTTCAAATTGGCAATATTTGGATGAAATAGGGGGAGACTTCACTCTCAAATTTGAAAAGCTGAAATTCAGCAACTTGAGCCCTTCTAAAACTAATTTTAAGATAACAATCAACTTGCTCATACTCAATATTTTGTAATCATCAAAAAGGGAGATATTGAGGATGATAGTGTTATTTTGATGATTAACACAACCATTAAGGGTATACCTAATTAAATATTACAAGGTAATATGATACATCATTACTAAGTTCACTCTCGGTACATTAGTAGAATGAGATCAAGATGTATTTTAATGATTAAAAATAAGATAAAATTTGCGATAGAAAAGGGATAGTGAATTCAAAATTTCAATTCGGCAAAGTTTCAAGTGAAACGTACTCTTAAGTGGACAATAGTAATTTTCATTGTTTAGAGTATGTAGCACCACCATGACATATATTCAAAATTGTTTGAAGTTTATTTCATTGATTATATGGATGAATCTAACCTTAAATAGCAGCAAAGTGTGGATTGAGTTGATCCCAAGATTGGTAGAGTCGACCCCGGCACATCAAGGAACCATCTGGCACATTTCTGCAAAAATGGCACGGATGAACAGTACTTGGATCGACCCAAGTGAAAGTTGAGTCGATCCCATCTTCAAGCCTCAAGAAAACAAGTCTCTGGAATCCCTGAGAGGGTCGACCCAAATGAAACTTGAGTCGACCCAACCCTGAGTCGACCCCAACTGAACATGAGTCGACCCAAAGGCTATGTCATTCAAAAATCAGTTCTCTGGAATCTCTGAGAGGGTTGACCCAAGTGGAATTTGAGTCGACCCAACTAAACCTTGAGTCGACCCAAAAAGAGTTGAGTCGTCCCAAGTGAAGAACGGCTGAAATATAAGGTTCTGTATTTCCTGAGAGGGTCGATTCCAATGTAGCATGAGTCGACCCAAGTGAAAGTTGGGTCGACCCCAGTAAAAGTTGAGTCGACCCAAGCACGGGCAGAAGCATAACGGCTAGTTCTGTAGAAGTACTTTTTATCCTTCCAACAGCAAGCAACGGCTAGTTTTTGAATTCTGACGAATAGGGATTGTCCAATGGATGAGGAAAACTATTTAAAATGACACTATTCATCAGAGAAAGCATCCTTTTGCAAAATATCAAAGCTTACACAAGAAAGACAAGTGCCCTAATCTTCTTCATCCAAGTGCTTCATTCAAAGAGACAAAAGGAAGTGGTTGAGCAGATGCCATGAGATATTAAGAGCTCCATCCACCCTTGAAGAGTAAAGCATTCTTGACAAAGAAGAGAGAAGTTTCATCAAGCGATAACGATATTCTAAACTCTTCTTTGTAGCTTATAATTATTATATTTGCTCATCTAGGAGCTTCAACTTTCTTCTTTCTTTTGTTAATCACCTTGTAAAGGTTTGTTGGTGAGCCCGCAAAACTAACGGTGTAGGTTTATTGGTAAACCCGTAAAACCAATTGTGAAGGTTCGTTGGTGAGCCCGTAAAACTAATATAGGTTCTTGGTGATCCCGAAAAATCAAAGTGTAAAGGTTTTGGATTGTGAGCCCGGAAAATAATCCAACTGTAATCCATGGGATTATAGTGAATTCTCAAGGGGTTGCTTGGGGAGTGGACGTAGGTGCTTAGGAGAGCACCGACCACTATACTTCTTGTGTGTTTGTATTGTGTATTAGTTTAATTTCACTCTGTTGCCCAGAGATGGTCACCCAAGAGGGGGGTGAATTGGGTGTTTAAACTTTTTGTCTAATTAAAAACAAAACACACAAGTGTATGCGCTAAAGTAAAGATAAAGCTATAAGCACAGTCAATCGCAAACACGAAGATTTATAGTGGTTCGGAGCTTCCACTGCTCCTACATCCACTCCCCAAATACCTTTGAGAATTTCACTATAATCCGCGATTACAGTCCGGTAGTTTTGCGAGTGCACTACCCAACTCGTTGTTTTACACCGGGCTAACAACGAACCCTACAATCCCCCAATTTAACCTAGGCTTGGGACGCCTATCCCTTGTTCCAAGTCCCTTGACTGGAACAAGCACAATAAACGAGTGTTTCACAAAGATTTGAAAGCTCTTAAGAAGGCAAATATATCAATGAGAAATAACAAAACCCGGAAGAACCCTTTTTGCCGTTGGAAGCATGGGTAATGGTGGTTCTTCCGATGTGGATCGCGTTGGATTGAATGTGAGCTTTGAATGCCAAGTGGGAGTGAGTAGTTGAGCACGAAATCAGATGGGAAAGCTTGAATGCACTTGATTTCTCCTCTTGAAAGCACTAACTCCCTTGAACCTCTTTCTCTTTCTTCTCTCTTGAATGATCTTGTGTTAGGTTGGTGAGAAGTTGTTGGAAGGCACTTAAAAGCTCCCTTTTATAGCCCAAAAAGCAATAGATCCGTTAGACACAAAAATATGAACGTTTGAAATTCAAACAAACCTGCAAAAGTGTGTCAGTCGCGTCCCAGGCGCTCCGGAGACGTCTCCGCTTGAACGCGAGACGTCTCGGCTGTATAAAATTTTTTTTGACGTTGTTTGGAGTCGACTCGGCGCTTTACGGAGACGTCTCTGAAGAAGAGCAGCTTGAATGCTTGTTTTTCTATTTTTCTGAGAGAGTCGGCTCGGTACTTTACGGGGACGTCTCGGGATGTTTGCGCTTTTTGCATGGGGACGACTCCGCGACGTCGGGGACGACTCCGTAGTTTTATCACCGAAAAACAAGTCCTCTGGAATCCCCTGAGAGAGTCGACTCCGCGCTTTCTGGGGACGTCTCGGGAAGTTTGCTTTTTATGCGTGGGGATGACTCCGCGACGTCTGGGACGACTCCGTAGTTTTATCACCGAAAAACAAGTCCTCTGGAATCTCCTGAGAGAGTCGACTCCGCGCTTTCTGGGGACGTCTCGGAAAGTTTGCTTTTTATGCGTGGGGACGACTCCGCGTCCCTCGGAGACGACTCGCGCGCATCCCTTGAAATTGGTCTTTCTGTCGCCTCTAAGAGAGTCGACTCCGCAAAGTCGGGAGTCGACTCCGACCCTGCGAGACGCCTCGCCAGGTGCCGGGGACGTCTCCAGACGTGCCAATTCTTCCTGTTCGTGCCAGAGCCGTCTCTGGGACAAACCGGAGACGTCTCGGCTGTCCCTGATCTGTTTTCTTCATCTCAAAAATTCTTCAATAAATCCTTGAAAAATATGAGAACTTGCCTAGACATTTCTTAACAATATTCTTAATTAAACACCTGAAATCCTCAAATAAATTGTTAAGATAAAGGGAATTATACTCTAGTATTTTGTATTCATCAAAATCCATTAGGGGGTCAACAATCTCCCCCTTTTTGATGATGACAAAACACTGAGTATATGCAAAATTCGAAATTTAAACATATACACAGTATTTGATCAGATGTACAAGTATTGTGTTTTGGTTAGAGCTAGATACCGTGTGCATAATTCAAAATAGTCAACTTTCAGTTCTATCCTTATGCATAAGTATTGATCTTAGTAGCTCTTGAGCAATTTTAGCATATCAACTGAATTTGAATCAAGTTAAAATGTAAATTAATAAAATATTGATGCTAAAGACAATTGAAAGCTAAATACTTTTTGACTCCCCCTTTCTTTTCCAGAAGGGCAATTATCTTAAAGCCAATATTCTTCAATTTTATCTTTTCTAATTCAACTTTTAAGTATGAGTGTAAATTTTGTATTTTGCATTCCATATATTGGTTTCCATATATCCATATATTGGTTTCCATATATTGGTTCTAGGTTCTACTCCCCCTTTTTGTCATCAACAATGAAGGGGACAAATTTTCCTTAAGTACCTAAAACGCAATTCCTATTAGAATTCAACATTCATATTATGATAAAGCAATCAATGATTTCCAAGTTATTGCCATCCATGAATTCAGCATTCATTTTACTCCCCCTTTGGTTTGGAATTCATTTCAGACTTTTTGAAAGCAGTTATCACAAGTTGTGCTCCCCCTGTTTCATATGCATTGATAAGTTGGCAGGATAGTGTCAAATTTGAACACTTAAAGTATGTTATGATATTTTTATGGCACATCACAGAATTAGCAGCATACATAAAGTTTGATACTACAGAATTAGAAACATACACAAAGTTTCAAAAGAAAGTGTATGAAATTCATATATCATTGCAATCATTTGAAGTCATTACAAGTTTGAAAAGGAAACCATTACAAGTATTGATTGCTAATACAAAAGAAGTTTCAAATAAGCCTAGGGTTTTACAAAAAGATGAACCCTAGATGTCTACAAAATGTCCTTCACCGGCGACGTTGCTCAATAGCCCTAGCAGCTGCCTCTATAAATCCATTTATTGAATCCAGTAGAGTTCTAAACTGATCTCCCTGAGATTGATGGAAGGCTGCCACTAGTGCTTCAAACTCAAGACTTGCCCTTTCAATTTTTCGTCTAAGTTGGGCAACCACAGTGCCCACATTGCCTCCAGGGCTCGTCAACTCTTGAAGACCATCTGATATGTTCTTCAAGTTAGCCTGTATCTCAATTGATCTTAAGGTTTGACTTGTTCCCACATGAACCAATTCTGATGCTGTAGCTTCTATCTGAACTTTGATTTCCTTCAATTCTTGTAGAAGTGCTTCATGTGAGGTACGGATGGGAGCCAACTCAGCAGAGACTATTGATCTCATCTCTTCCCTCATCTGCTAGCATATCACAGATGCTAGGGTGTGCATCTGCTCATCTGATAGAGTGAATGGCCCACTGACTGGAGGAGGAGGCACTGAGGTGGATGGTCCAGCCGAGTTGGAAGGTACATCAGGAAAAGCCATGGGACTATGTGGAGGTGAGAGGTGGTCAGGCTCCTGATGTGGGATCTCAGGCTCTATGGTTTGGAATTTTCTTTTAGGGGCCTTAACCCAAGACCCGTTTTTCTTGTGAAACTCCATCCTATGTAATGTGCTCTCATTGTAGTAGTCAGTGTTTCTTAAAGGTTTTGCCGGCTCATTTTCTGGAATTGGAACCTTAAAATGTTTGAACAGTAGGGTAAAAATCATCCCATATGGTATGCTAAATCTGGAATACCTATGACATATGGAGATGTAGTTCAACATGAGCCTAGGTAGGTTTAGGGGAATCCCTAGCAAGATATGGTGCATAATAGCTAAGTCTCGCTCCGAAACGAAATCGAAGCGACCTGTTTTTGGAAACAAGACCCGGTTAACTATGCTCAAAAGCAATCTTATTTCGGCATTGAGGTCTTGGGAGTTAACTATGTCAAGAGGGCCGCAGTCCTCTCTTCCTAAAAGTAGGTTTAGGGCAATCTCCCTTTGGAGATGTGAGGTCGGAGCCTCACCGTATTTAGGGATTTGTAATAAGCTAGATAGGATATCCTCATTGATTTCTATCAATGTCCCTCGGACATATCCGGTATACCCCGAGTCCCCTAAGGCCATATTGCTAAACATTTCTCTCACTAGGCCGGGATAGGTTGACATATTTAGGGAACATAGGTATTCCCAATCTTAGGCTCAGAGTCTCTCTCCAATAGAGAACCCCTCACTAGCTAAAAATTGGAAATCAATGTACCTACCCGTGGTTACTGTGCGATTTGCACAGGAGAGGGTCATGGTTGGCGGAGCAACCGGAGGAGACGGCGCGGAAGGCTCTTCCCTCCGTTCCTCATCGTCGTTCGCTACTCTAGGACGCCTCCCACCCGTTCGTCTAGCTCTCTTAGGTGCCATGGATTGGAAATCTAGGGAAATGTGGAGAGATTTTGGTTCGGTTTGTGGTAGAGAGCAAATGGAGGCTAGGGTTTGTGTTTTTGTTGGGGACGAAAGAAGATAGCTCGGGTCGGCTCGAGCTGTTTCGACCTAATTTGAAAACTTTCATTCGGTCCCCGAGACGTCTCCGCGACTAATGCGAGACGTCTCGCCGGGGGACGTCTCTGTGATTTGCCAGAGACGTCTCCGGCACTGAAAAATTTCAGAAAGATTTCTATCTTTTCTCAATTTATTTTATTCAGCCACAATAATCAGCATGATTTCTTTTGGTGAATATAGAGTGAGTTTCCCTGTGATCCTTCCCTTCAATAATACATCCTATAAAAGTTTGATAATGATTTTTGAATTATCAATATTGAAATGAGGAATGTTTGACCAAATTTTGAATGCCTATGAAATAAGCTCTGAAAATATCTCCATGAAGAGTCCAAGGGAGGGTAACCATCCTCCGGAAAGTCAAACAATTCGTCATCTAACTTTGATAGATTCATGTTTTCACTTATTAGATATTAGGTTTGCTATTTGTGACCTTGAAGTGTATTATTAGTTTGAGTAGCATTCACATGTATCTCTAGAGCTTACAAAACATTGCATTACAAATTCAATCTATTTGCTAGGATCATACAAACACAAAGCATTCCTTAAAAAGTTGAACCTATCTTTACAAAGGGGCTTTGTAAAGATATCGGCCAATTAATTTTCAGTACATACATACTCAATCATCACATCATTTTTCAGCACATGATCCCTTATAAAGTGATGCCTAATCTCTATGTGTTTTGATTTAGAGTGTTGAACAGGATTTTTTGTTAAATTAATTGCACTTATATTATCACATCTAATTGGTATGTTGTCCATTTTGATACCGAAATCTTCAAGTTGTTGCTTAATCCAAAGAACTTGGGCACAACAGCTTCCAGCTGCAATGTACTCAGCCTCAGCTGTGGACAAGGCAACTGAATTCTGTTTCTTGCTAAACCAAGAAACCAAATTGGCACCCAAGAATTGACATGTGCCACTTGTGCTTTTTCTGTCGAGTTTGCACCCGGCAAAATCAGCATCGGAATAAGCAATTAAATTTATATCAGATTGTTTAGAATACCATAAGCCTGCATTAGATGTCCCTACTAGATATCTGAATATTCTTTTAACAGCTTGCAAGTGTGATTCCTTAGGACATGCTTGGTATCTAGCACACATGCAAACACTGAATAATATGTCTGGTCTACTAGCAGTAAGGTAAAGTAAAGAACCTATCACACCTCTGTACAATTTGCAGTCTATACTTTTACCTTTTTCATCTTTGTCAAGCTTGCAACTTGAGCCCATGGGTGTGCTGATTTCCTTTGCATCCTTCATCTTGAACTTTTCCAACATTTCCTTGATGTATTTGGACTGACTGATGAAGATGCCTTCCTCTGATTGTTTTATTTGTAGCCCAAGGAAGAAGTTGAGCTCACCCATCATGCTCATTTCAAATTCTCCCTGCATTAGCTTAGCAAACTCTTGACAAAGACTATCATTAGTAGCACCAAAAATTATATCATCCACATAAATTTGCACAAGTAATAAGTCATTCCCTTTTCTTTTAATGAAGAGGGTTTTGTCTACATTTCCTCTCTTAAACTTATTTTCAATTAGGAAATTACTTAATCTTTCATACCATGCCCTAGGGGCTTGCTTAAGTCCATACAATGCTTTATGCAATTTAAAAACATAATCTGGATGTAAGTGGTTCTCAAAACCTGGAGGTTGTCCTACATAAACTTCCTCCATTATATAACCATTTAAAAAGGCACTTTTTACATCCATTTGATAGAGTTTGAAATCCATGAAGCATGCATATGCCAAAAGTAGTCTAATAGCCTCTAACCTAGCAACAGGAGCAAAAGTTTCATCAAAATCTATCCCTTCCTCCTGATTATATCCTTTGGCTACTAGCCTAGCTTTGTTTCTTATTACTATTCCATCTTCATCTAGTTTATTCCTATATACCCACTTGGTGCCTATAATTGAAACATTAGGGGGTCTTTTCATTAGAGTCCAAACTTGATTTCTTTCAAATTGGTTTAATTCCTCTTGCATAGCATTTATCCAATTTTCATCTTTTTCGGCTTCTTCTAGTGATTTAGGCTCTATCTGTGAAACAAATGCAAGATAATTACTAGTGTTTCTTAAAGAGGATCTTGTTCTTATCCCTTGTGAAGGATCACCAAGGATTAGATCCCTTGGATGACCATGTGCATACCTCCATTCCTTAGGAAGATCTTGATTTCTCGTTGGAGGTTGATCTTCTTCACCTTGCTGAATTGTATCTTCTTTGATCTCGTCCTCATGTTGTTTGTCTTGTATGGAGAATTCCTTCATTCTGTCTTGAAGTATACCTGCATCACCATCTTCTTCTTTTCTAGAAGAATCTCCATTAGCTTCATCAAAAACAACATGAATGGATTCTTCAACAACGAGAGTTCTCTTGTTGAAGACCCTGTATGCTCTACTAGATGAGGAATAACCTAAGAAGATCCTCTCATCTGATTTAGCACTAAATTTACTTAGATTGTCCTTTCCATTGTTTAAAATAAAGCAGCGAAAACCGAAAACATGAAAATAGCTTATATTGGGCTTCTTATTTTTCATTAACTCATAAGGTATTTTCTTTAAGATAGATCTAACTAAAGCACGGTTTAAAATATGACAAGCAGTATTTATTGCTTCAGCCCAAAAGTACTTTGGTAGATCCGATTCGCACAACATGGTACGAGCCATATCTGCTAGTGTGCGATTCTTCCTTTCTACCACCCCATTTTGTTGGGGTGTCCTAGGTGCCGAGAAATTGTGATTGATACCGTTTTCTTCACAAAATTTTTCAAAATGCTGATTTTCAAACTCGGTACCATGATCACTCCTAATTGCTTTTAGTTTAAGATTGAGTTCATTCGAAACCCTATTATGAAACTTGATAAAAGCGGGAAAGGACTCATCTTTGTGTGCAAGAAATGAAACCCATGTAAAACGTGAAAAATCATCAACAATTACAAGACCAAACTTCTTACCCCCTAGACTAGCAGTTTTAGTAGGTCCAAATAAATCCATGTGAATTAGTTCTAGGGGTTTTGATGTTGAGACTATGTTCTTAGACTTGAAGGAACTTCTTGTTTGTTTCCCTAGTTGACATGCAGCCCAGATTTTGTTCTTTTCAAAGTCTATTTTTAGTAGTCCTTTGACTAGGTCTTTCGTAATCAATTTAGAAATTAAATCCATGCTAGCATGCCCTAACCTACGATGCCATAACCAGCTAGTCTCATTGACTTTGGCATCCATGGCTCAAGACATTGGCCATCCTTCATGGTGAGATCATCAAGATCTACCATGTAAACATTTCCACGCCTATGTCCCGTAAGTATGATTTCATTGTCAACTGGACTACTAATTATGCATAGTGAAGATTCAAAAGACACTTTAAAGCCCTTGTCACAAAATTGACTTATACTTAATAAATTATGTTTTAATCCATTAACTAACAATACATTGTCAATAAATGAGGAGGGTGATATGGAGATTTTACCAACGCCAATGATTTGACCTTTAGCATTGTCTCCAAATGTGACTACTCCTTCTTTCAATTTTAAGGTGACGAAAAGGCTCTTGTCACCGGTCATATGCCTTGAGCAACTATTATCAAGATACCACATTCTCTTTTTACTCCCGGCTGCAAGGCATACCTGCAAAATAATCATGTGAAGCCCTTAGGTACCCAAGTTTTCTTGGGTCCTTCTTGGTTAGTGTAGTTGGTTCCCTTAGGCACCCACACTTTAGTTGTGTTTTTACCCTTTACAAATGTATTCTTGTTAGTTTGAATTTTTCTTTGAATGCAAGAATAGGCTTTATGTCCACTTTTCCCACAATGAAAGCATGTAGGTTTTTCAGTTTTGATATCTTTTGCTTTCACAAAAAAATTCTTTAGATATTTTTGTTGTTTGCTAATTTTGTATCCCAATCCGGCTTTATTAAAAACAGCTTTTTGATTGGATAGAATAAGATTTAATTTTTCAGAGCTATGTGTAAATTTCTCCACAATTGGTTTGTACTTATGTACCTCATTTTTAAGATCCAAATTTTCTTTAGCTAATTCTTCCTTATCATTTTTAAGGGATTCAACATTTTGTGCAAGTGAGGTATTACTATTGAGTAGGAATTTAACTTTTAGATTTAATTCCTTAATGAGTGTTTTTGCCGTTTCATTTTCAATGCTAAGTTTTGAATTTTTATTTTCTAGGTCAATGGTGTTAACATTTTCAAAGCTCTCCTTCTCAATCAGTAAGTTTTCAATGTCATCCTTTAGTTTTTGATTGGAGGCCTTTAATTTTTTATTTTTTGCTCCTAACATACTACAATCACTCATGAGCTCTTGGAAGGCTTCATATAATTCTTCTAAAGCAAAATCTGTAGTTGAGCTTTGACATACCTCATCGTCGTTGAATGCCATGAAACATAAGTTGGCGGTCTCTTCCTTCTCTTCCTCGGAGTAGGATGTGTCACTATCATCCCAAGTTGCTTTCAACGCCTTCTTCTTCTTCTTTCCGTAGTGCTTCTTCTGTTGAGGACATTCGGAACGGATGTGTCCCGGTCTCTTGCAATCATAACATATGATTGGGTCTTTTTCCTTTTCTTTTTTCTTTTTCCAATCATTTCTCCCTCCAAACTTCTTTCTTGGAAAGGGTTTCTTTCTTCTCATAAATTTCTTGAACTTCCTTACTATTAAGCCCATGTCCTCATCTTCGCTTTCTTCTTCACTCTCACTGCTTTCTTCTTCACAAACACTTGAAGTAGCCTTGAGTGCGATTGTCTTCTTCTTTGGCACATCTTCTTCATGTTGCTTCATTGTGAGCTCATGCGTCATCAATGAGCCCAATAGTTGTTCAAGTGCCAATGTGTTGAGGTCTTTAGCTTCTACGATCGCCATGACCTTCGCTTCCCAAGCTTTTGGCAAGGACCTGAGAATTTTACTCACAAGTTCTGGGTTAGTGTAAGATTTACCCAAATTCTTTAGACCATTTATTATATCAGTGAAGCATGTGAACATGCATGAAATGGTTTCGTTGGGTTCCATCTTAAATAACTCATATTTGTGAACTAGAATGTTCACTTTAGATTCTTTGACTTGATTGGTACCCTCATGGGTAACTTCAAGCCTATCCCATATTTTCTTGGCGGAACTACAGGTGGAGACTCTATTAAACTCATTCACATCTAGAGCACAAAACAATGAGTTCACGGCTCTAGCATTGAGTTGAACCATCCTACTATCATTCTCATCCCAATCCTCCTCAGGTTTGGGAACTTGAATGCCATTAACTATGTGAGATGGTTCGTGTGGTCTCTTGATTATAACCCTCCACAAGGCATAATCTTGTGCTTGAATAAAGATCCTCATTCTAGTCTTTCAATAGGAATAATTTGTCCCATTGAAGAGTGGAGGTCTATTGGTAGCCTGCCCCTCAGCAGGAACATTGTTGAAGGGTGTTGTCATCTAGATCTTTGGCAAAGACGGTTAGGTCTTCAAGAAATACACAGAGCACCTGCTCTGATACCACTTGTTGCCCAGAGATGGTCACCCAAGAGGGGGGTGAATTGGGTGTTTTAAACTTTTTGTCTAATTAAAAACAAAACACACAAGTGTATGCGCTAAAGTAAAGATAAAGCTATAAGCACAGTCAATCGCAAACACGAAGATTTATAGTGGTTCGGAGCTTCCACTGCTCCTACATCCACTCCCCAAATACCTTTGGGAATTTCACTATAATCCGCGATTACAGTCCGGTAGTTTTGCGAGTGCACTACCCAACTCGTTGTTTTACACCGGGCTAACAACGAACCCTACAATCCCCCAATTTAACCTAGGCTTGGGACGCCTATCCCTTGTTCCAAGTTCCTTGACTAGAACAAGCACAATAAACGAGTGTTTCACAAAGATTTGAAAGCTCTTAAGAAGGCAAATATATCAATGAGAAAGAACAAAACCCAGAAGAACCCTTTTTGCCGTTGGAAGCGTGGGTAATGGTGGTTCTTCCGATGTGGATCGCGTTGGATAATGCCGAGTGGGAGTGAGTAGTTGAGCACGAAATCAGATGGGAAAGCTTGAATGCACTTGATTTCTTCTCTTGAAAGCACTAACTCCCTTGAACCTCTTTCTCTTTCTTCTCTCTTGAATGATCTTGTGTTAGGTTGGTGAGAAGTTGTTGGAAGGCACTTAAAAGCTCCCTTTTATAGCCCAAAAAGCAATAGATCCGTTAGACACAAAAATAAGAACGTTTGAAATTCAAACAAACCTGCAAAAGTGTGTCAGTCGCGTCCCAGGCGCTCCGGAGACGTCTCCGCTTGAACGCGAGACGTCTCGGCTGTATAAAATTTCTTTTGACGTTGTTTGAAGTCGACTCGGCGCTTTACGGGGACGTCTCTGAAGAAGAGCAGCTTGAATGCTTATTTTTCTGTTTTTCTGAGAGAGTCGGCTCGGTACTTTACGGGGACGTCTCGAGATGTTTGCGCTTTTTGCATGGGACGACTCCGCGACGTCGGGGACGACTCCGTAGTTTTATCACCGAAAAACAAGTCCTCTGGAATCCCCTGAGAGAGTCGACTCCGCGCTTTCTGGGGATGTCTCGGGAAGTTTGCTTTTTATGCGTGGGGACGACTCCGCGACGTCGGGGACGACTCCGTAGTTTTATCACCGAAAAATAAGTCCTCTGGAATCCCCTGAGAGAGTCGACTCCACGCTTTCTGGGGACGTCTCGGAAAGTTTGCTTTTTATGCGTGGGGACGACTCCGCGTCCCTCGGAGACGACTCGCGCGCATCCCTTGAAATTGGTCTTTCTGCCGCCTCTAAGAGAGTCGACTCCGCAAAGTCGGGAGTTGACTCCGACCCTGCGAGACGCCTCGCCAGGTGCCGGGGACGTCTCCAGACGTGCCAATTCTTCCTGTTCGTGCCAGAGACGTCTCTGGGACAAACCGGAGACGTCTCGACTGTCCCTGATCTGTTTTCTTCATCTCAAAAATTCTTCAATAAATCCTTGAAAAATATGAGAACTTGCCTAAACATTTCTTAACAATATTCTTAATTAAACACCTGAAATCCTCAAATAAATTGTTAAGATAAAGGGAATTATACTCTAGTGTTTTGTATTCATCAAAATCCATTAGGGGGTCAACACACTCACTCATCAATTGACTAAAGTAAGATAACAAAAATTTAGAAAAATCAATTTACCCCCTCCCCCTCTTGGCTTGTCACCTTGGGCAACAGCTATGATGCAAGATAGTTTATTTTAGACATGTTAAATATATGTTACAATTAAAGAATGTGCTAGAGACTAGTAAGCCCTCAATAAAAATTATATTAAGTCATAGTCTTGAAAAACTTTGGGCTAACCCATTCTAGATCAATTGATCTAATTGGTGTCTAAGAAAAGCACTAAAGGTGGTTCTCTAGTTAAAACCTTACTCTCTGAGTAAGGGGAGCCTCTCACCTGGTTACCTGGCTAATTGTTTGATTGCCTATTATGGATAAGTTTAATGTTGATATAACACTATTAATAGCCTTTCTTCATGCCTCGACATTATTATGTCAAGATCCATGTTAGTTTGTTGTGCTACCATAAGACTTACAATGGGGACTGATGTTATACTGTCTTGGTGCATAGAGATGCTTATGGCATATTTTAATATGTTGCTTTGTTGTGCAACCTCAAGAGCAATATTATTTGAATATGACTGTATAGAAATGAAGAGTTTGACTTAACTAAAACATTATAGTTTGTTATGCAACCACAAGGCTATAAATGTTTTAAGAGAACAGGATAAAGTTGAGAATTGCATGAGATGCAATTGGAAAGAGTTTCCTACCTTTGAACTCATAAGGGTTTGTTGTGTAACCACAAAGCTTTTATGAAGAATTAGGATCTCAACCCTACTAAGAAAAATTAAGTTTTCTCGTTTATCATAGGAGAGGGCTATGATATTTGATAAAAATAGTGGGAGTAACAATCAGATAAAGTCATTGTCTAATTGTATATATGTCATCATGATTAGTTTGCTTATGTTAGTTTTGTTTTTTCCTTATGTAGAATTAATTCTGTATTAAATGGCATCTTCACTATCACTAAGAGGCATCTTAGATGCCAACAAGTTGACCGGTCCTAACTATGTAGACTGGTTGAGAAATTTGAAAATTGTACTCACTTAGGAGAAAATTTTCTATATACTTGAAACCCCTGATCTTGGAGATATAGGGAATAATGCTACTGAAGAGGAGGTTGCCACACATAAGATGTGGAAGAATGACAATTTGACTGTCAAATGTATCATGCTGGCGTCTATGTCAAATGAATTATAAAGGCAGCATGATAGCATGGATACTCTCTCTATGCTTCTTAATTTAAAGGAGCTATATGGAGAGCAGAGTAGAACTGCTAGATATGAGATATCTAAGCAGTTATTCCGTGCAAGGATGAATGAAGGGACATCCATGCAAAACCATTGTCTAATGGTTATAGACTTAATCACCAGATTAAGTCAATTAGGTTTTGCTATGGACAGTGAGCTCAGTCAGGATTTGATCCTGCAATCACTACCTGATTCATTCTCTCAGTTTGTAGTGAATTTTCATATGAACAAGCTGAATACCTCCCTGTCTGAGCTATTAAATATGTTAAAGACAGCTGAGACCCATATCAAGAAGGAAAAGGGTCCAATCCTTCTTGTTGATAAGGGTTTAAGGAAGAAATCAGGCAATAAGGGTTTTTGAGGATGATAGTGTTATTTTGATGATTAACAACCAATAATCAAGAGTATGTTACAAGTTAATTCGATACTTCATTTATAAGTCTGTTACTCTCAGTATATTTGTATAAATGCATTTCATTGTTTATTTGGATGAATCTAACCTTGAGTTGCAGCAAAGTGTGGTTTGAGTCGACCCCAAGGTTGATTGGGTCGACCCCGGTACATCAAGAAAGCATCTGGCACACTTCTGCAAAAATGGCACGGATGAACAGTAGTTGGGTCGACCCAAGGAAAGCATGAGTCGACCCAAACCTCAAGCCTCTCAAGCCTCAAGAAAACAGTTCTCTGGAAACACTGAGAGGGTCGACCCAAGAGGAAGTCGAGTCGACCCAAGCTTGAGTCGACCCAAATACTGAGAGGGTCGACCCAAAGGCAATGACAGACTACATGACAGAAAAGGTTCTCTGGAAACCCTGAGAGGGTCGACCCAAGTGGAAGTTGAGTCGACCCAACTGAACCTTGAGTCGACCCAAAGAAATGTTGAGTCGACCCAAGTGAAGGAAGGCTGAATTGCAAGTTTCTGTGGTTCTGAGAGGGTCGACCCAAGGAAAAGTTGAGTCGACCCAAGTGAAAGTTGGGTCGACCCAAGGACAGGTTGAGCCGACCCAAGCACGAGCAGAAGCATAACGGCTAGTTCTGCAGAAGTACTTTTTGTCCTTCCAACAGTGAGTAATGGCTAGTTTTTGAATTCTAACCATTGAGGCTTGTCCAATGGATGAAGGAAACTATTTAAAGTGGCACTATTCATCAGAGAAAATATTCTTTTGCAAAATATCAAAGAGTACACAAGAAAGACAAAGTGCCCTAATCTTCTTCATCCAAGTGCTTCATTCAAGAGTCAAAAGAAAGTGGTTGAGCAGATTCAAAGAGTCATTAAGAGCTCCATCCACCCTTGAAGAGTGAAGCATCCTTGACAAAGAAGAGAGAAGTCACATCAAGCGATAACTATTCTCTAAACTCTTCTTTGTAGATTATATTGTTATATTTGCTCATCTAGGAGCTTAAATCTTCTTACTTTGGTTATTAAACTCCTTGTAAAGGTTAGTTGGTTAGCCCGCAAAACCAACGGTATAAGTTGATTGGTGAACCCGTAAAACCAATTGTAAAGGTTCGTTGGTGAGCCCGGAAAACCAACATAGGTTCGTTGGTGAGCCCGTAAAACCAACATAGGTTCGTTGGTGAGCCCGTAAAACCAACATAGGTTTTTGGTGAACCCGGAAAACCAAAGTGTAAATATTTTTGGATTGTGAGCCTGGAAAACAATCCAACTGTAATCCGCGGGATTATAGTGAATTCCCAAGGGGTCGCTTGGGGAGTGGACGTAGGTGCTTAGGAGCGCACCGAACCACTATACTTCTTGTTGTTTGTATTGTGATTTGTTTAATTCCACTAACTCATCAATTAACATAAGTAAGATAGTTAAAATTAAGAGAAACCAATTCACCCCCCCTCTTGGCTGGTCACCTTGGGCAACAAGTGGTATTAGAGCAAGGTGCTCCAATAGTACTTATTGATCTCACAATCAAGAGTTAAAGATCATGACAACCCAAGTGGGATGTTCTATGAGTAAGGGACAATCCACAAATAGACCTCCTCTATTTAATGGCACAAATTACACATACTGGAAAGCTAGGATGAGGATATTCATTCAAACTTTAGACTATGAATTATGGTACATTATTACTAGAGGACCTCACATACCCACACTTAATATAGAGGGCACTATCATACCCAAACCAGAAATGGATTGGAATGAAAGTGATAGAAGATTAGCACAATTAAATGCAAAAGCAATTAATGTACTTTACTGTTCATTAGATGTAAGTGAATTTAATAGAATATCTACATGCATCTCTGCAAAAGAAATTTAGGACAAACTTGAGGTCACTCATGAAGGGACTAATCAAGTCAAGGAGTCAAAAATAAATATACTAGTACATAAGTATGAATTGTTTAAAATGGAATCCACTGAGTCCATAACTGATATGTTTGCTCGTTTTACTGAAATTATAAATGGGCTTAAGAGTTTAGGAAAGTCTTATACTAACTCTGAATTGGTGCGAAAAATTCTCAGGTCTCTACCAAGAGTTTGGGAGGCCAAGGTAACTGCAATTCAGGAAGCTAAGGACCTCAACACACTGCAATTAGAGGAACTTCTAGGATCACTCATGACCCATGAGTTGACCATGAGGCAAAATTCAGAAGATGAGGTCAAGAGAAGAAAGACCATTGCCCTAAAGTCTACCACCCCTAAACAACAAACTGAGTCGGAAGATTCAGATGATGATGATGAATTTGATGAAGAAGGAATGGCTATGCTTGGAAGAAAATTCAGAAAATTTATGAGAGGTAAGAATAGATAAAAAGAAACCCTTCTTCAAAGGTAGATCAAGCAAAGAAAAGGGTAAGGACAAAGAAAAAGAAAAAGAAACTCCTATTTGTTATGAGTGTAACAAACCCGGGCATTATAAAATAGATTGTCCGGAATTAAAGTGGATTGCAAGAAAACTGAAAAAGAAGAACTTTATGGCTGAATGGAGTGAAAGTGAGGAGTCAAGTTCGGAAGAGGAAGATCATCAAGAGACGGCCCAAATATGTCATATGGCCAATGACGATGAGGTAGATTCTGAACTTGAATGTGATTTTACTGTTGATGAATTACATGATGCATTTTTAGAACTCATGGAAGAACATAAAAAACTAATTAATAAAAATAAAGTTCTAAAAGAAGAAAATCAATCTCTTATCAAAGATAAGTTAAAACTATCTCATAACTATGAAACATTAAGTAGGAAACTCACAAATGAAACCAAGAATCTAATTGCTGAAAATGTCAAGTTAAAAGAAGATGCTGAAAAATATAAATTCTTAGTAGATAAGTTTACACTTAGTTCTACCAAATTAAATATGATTCTTGATAGTCAAAAAGCTGTATATGATAAGGCTGGATTAGGATATAAAACAAATAGGAAACAAAAATACTTAAAGAACATTTTTGTAAAAGCTAAAAATGAAAATATTACTTGTCATTGCTGCAATAAATTAGGACATAAAGCATATGAATGTAACTATAGAAAGTCCAGTCAAAACAAATTGAGTAATAATCATAAGCTTAAATTCAAGAAAGTTTGGGTTCCAAAAGGAACATCAAGTACTAACCCTAAAGGACCCAACATAGTTTGGGTACCTAAAGCTCTTTCTTGATCTTTATTGCAGGGGTGTCTTGCAGCTAATAAAGTGGAAAAATGATAGGATCTAGATAGCGGCTGTTCAAGACACATGACCGGTGACGTAGATCAATTTGTCACCTTGGAATCTAAGAAGAATGGAGTAGTAACCTATGGAGACAATGGAAAAGGGTATATCATTGGAAAGGGTAAAATTTTCATTACTCCATCTACTTTTATAGAAAATGTCTTATTAGTTAAGGGTTTGAAACATAACCTACTTAGCATAAGTCAATTTTGTGATAAAGGGTTTAAAGTCACATTTGAAGCATCAGTATGCATAATCACAAATCCTAAAGATAATAGCATTGTACTTGTAGGACAAAGGCAAAGAAATATTTACATGGTAGATCTTCATGATTTAGGCAAGAAAAATGGATTATGCTTAATTACTAATGAAGAAAAAAAAAATGAAACAAGTTGGCTTTGGCATCGTAGACTAGGACATGCTAGTATGGAATTAATATCAAAACTAGTCAAGAAGGAATTAATAAAAGATGTGCCAAAATTGATTTTTGAAAAGGACAAAATCTGTGGACCATGCTCATTAGGAAAACAAACTAAATCATCCTTCAAATCAAAGAATATAGTATCAACAACTAGGCCTTTTGAACTCATACACATGGATCTATTTGGACCCACTAGAACTGCGAGTCTAGGAGGGAAGAAGTATGGACTAGTTATTGTAGATGATCTTTCAAGATATACATGGGTTTCATTTTTGGCACATAAGAATGAAGCATTTTCAGAATTCTTGAAACTTTATAATAATATCATAAATGAAAAGAAGCTCACCTTAGTAGCAATTCGAAGTGATCATGGTACTGAATTTGAAAATCAATACTTTGAAGAATTTTGTAATAAAAATGGTATCTCACATCAATTTTCAGCACCTAGAACACCTCAACAAAATGGGGTTGTTGAAAGGAAAAATAAGACATTGGCAGAAATGGCACGCACGATGTTGTGCGAGTCAAATCTTCCAAAGTACTTTTGTGCTGAAGCTATAAGCATTGCTTGCCATATTCTAAATTGGGTTTTAATACGACCAATAACCAAGAAAACTCCTTATGAACTTTGGAAGAATAAGAAACCAACTGCTAAATATCTTAGAGTATTTGGATGTAGATGTTTCATTTTAAACAATGGCAAGGAGGATCTAAGTAAATTTGATGCCAAGTCAGATGAAGGTATCTTCTTAGGATACTCCACATCTAGCAGGGCATACAGAGTATTCAATAAAAGAACTCTTGTAGTCGAAGAGTCAGTTAATATCATATTTGATGAGTCTGATAGTGAGTCTGCTAGGAAAGAAAATATTCTTGATGATGATACAGAAATTATTAACTTTGAAAAGTTGAATATTGATGACGTGCCAATTCAAGATAAGGGAGATGATTGCGTGCCACCACAATCTCAAAACTTGCCAAAGGAATGGAGGTATGCATATGGACATCCTAAAGACTTAATCATTGGTGATCCATCTCAAGGGGTAAGAACTCGATCCTCTCTTAGAAATTTAAATGATTATCTTACTTTTGTTTCACAGTTAGAACCTAAGACTTATGAAGAAGCTGAAAAAGATATCAATTGGATAAATGCCATGCAAGAAGAATTAAATCAATTTAAAAGAAGTAATGTATGGACATTAACTGAAAGACCAAAGCATAACTCTGTAATTGGAACAAAATGGATCTTTAGAAATAAATTAGATGAAAATGGGTTAGTAATAAGAAATAAAGCTAGACTTGTAGCTAAGGGATACAATCAAGAAGAAGGGATAGATTTTGATGAAACATTTGCTTCTGTAGCTAGATTAGAGGCTATTAGATTACTTCTAGCTTTTGCATGTTTCATGGATTTCAAATTATATCAAAAGGATGTAAAAAGTGCATTCTTAAACGGTTTTATAGAGGAAGAAGTATATGTAGAGCAACCCCCCGGTTTTGAGAATCATGAATTGCCAAATCATGTGTTTAGACTACATAAGGCATTATATGGATTGAAACAAGCATCTAAGGCTTGGTATGATCGATTAAGCAAATTTCTACTAAAAAATGACTTTAGTAGAGGAAATGTAGATAAAACACTGTTTCTCAAAAGAAAGGACGAAAATCTATTAGTGGTACAAATATATGTGGATGACATAATCTTTGGTGCCACAAATAATACTCTTTGCAAAGAATTTGCTGATTTAATGCACGGAGAATTCGAAATGAGTTTGATGGGAGAACTAAGTTTCTTTCTAGGATTACAAATCAAACAAACTAAAGAAGGTATCTTCATTCATCAAACTAAGTATACAAAGGAAATACTAAAGAAGTTTGGGAATGAAAATCATAAGGGAGTAGGCACTCCAATGAATCCTACTAGTAAGCTAGACAAAGATGAGAAAGGAAAGAGTATTGATATTAAGCTTTATAGAGGACTAATTGGATCCTTGCTCTACCTTACTACTAGTAGACCAGACATCGTGTTTAGTGTAGGAATATGTGCTAGATACCAATCAGATCCTAAGGAGTCACATTTAAGTGCTGTTAAAAGAATCCTTAGATATTTAAGAGGAACTACGAACATAGGATTATGGTACTCAAGAGACTCCTGTCTAGATGTGTTTGCATACTCAGATGCTGATTTTGCTGGATGCAAATTAGATAGGAAGAGCACTAGTGGAACATGTCAATTCTTAGGAAATAACTTAGTATCATGGTTTAGCAAAAAGCAGAATTCAGTGGCACTGTCAACAGCTGAAGCTGAATATATAGCTGCTGGCAGTTGTTGTGCTCAAGTACATGGCTTAAGCAACAACTAGAGGACTATGGAGTTAAGCTAGATAACATTCCTATTAAGTGTGATAATACTAGTGCCATCAACCTCGCTAAAAATCCGGTTCAGCATTCTAAAGCCAAACACATAGAAATAAGATATCATTTTATTAGGGATTATGTGCAAAATGGAAACATATGTATTGAGCATATATGCACTGAAAAACAATTAGCTGACATATTCACAAAATCCTTGAGTGAAGATAGATTCTGCACGCTAAGGAGGGAATTAGGCATATGTGATCCTTTTTATTGAAGAGATATAAAAGGGAGCAAGCAGTCTCATGATACATTCCTCCCATTTCTAAAAACCCATGAAACATGAGTCAAACTTGTAATCTATAGATTCCTTACTCATGTATCATTGTCCCAGAAAGAATTTGTAAGGATTGGAAGCAAGGAAAATTTTTAGAAGCAAAAAAGAAGAAAAAGGAAAAATTTCTGAACTTGGGTCGACCCAACCCAGAATAGGGTCGACCCAACGTTGAGTCGACCCAAGAAAATTCTTGAGTCGACCCAACGTCGGGACCCCACTGTTAAAAGGAGGACCCGTGAGCTATCTAGGGCACTGTTTACCCTTTGTCCTCTTCCGAAAACCCTATTTCCCACTCTCCAATCTCCTCCAATCATCTCCAAACAGTAGATTACTTCAAAATCTTGGAGAAATGGGACCCAAAAGAGCCGTAGCCAAGCGATCCGAGAGAGTCTCACGGATCCAACATGCGGAAAGAGAAGCTACGGAGCCATCTACAGTGTCTCCACAAGGTGAGACACGTGTAGAGCCACCTCCTCCTCCCTCCCCTTCAGTACAACTTGCAAAGTTTGCGGGGAGACCGGTTACAACGGGGAGAAGGATCCATTCCGAGTTCTTTGATCAAGAAGGGTTCCGTTTGGAGAAATGGATCCGAAGGCAAGGTTGGGAGTATCTTTGCTCCCTAGATGTGGTGATATACCCGGGACTAGTTCGGAAGTTCTATGCCTTCCTCAAAACTGGGATGGGAGGGCTCATATCAGAAGTTCAAGGAGTTAGGGTTCGAGTTTCTGAAGAGAGTTTGAGTGAGTTGCTTCATCTTCCCTGCGAAGGAGCAACTCCAGAAAAGCCAGAAAACAAGTTGAGAGCCCTGCAGTTAATTCTTGAGAATGAAGACTTCGACTTCTCGGAGCAGGTTATAGCAAGCTCTCTTTCTGCAGAGATGAGGTTGTTGCACAACATCATTGATCGGATTCTATTTCCGAAGAGCGGAAGATTTGATCTCATTACAGAGCGAGATCTAGTAGTGATGGAGCATATTATTCAGGGTATTCCCCTGAATCTCCCGGCCATGATACTTAGGCAGATGAGGAAGGTGATCTGCAAGTCCAGAGTATCTCTGCCTTATGGTATGATACTCACCTTGATCTTCCGACAGCACGACATATCTGTCGAGGGGGAGATCTCCAGGCATCTGCTTCATACTGATACATACACTGCACGATCACTTATTCGCATGGGCTATGAGAAAGTGAACGGGCAGTGGGTTCGTACTGGAGCAGGGATTCAGGGTGATGCACCAGAGGGTGATGCACCAGATATTGGAGACCCTATCCCTAAGGATGAGGAGCATATGGATCATCCTACTACACCTTCAGAGGCTGGACCATCGTCATCTGTTCCTGCGGGAGACACAGATGCGTTCTGGAGTAGGATGACTGAGCTTATGTCAGCTCAGGCGAGGACTATCACTGATGGGCTGACGAGCCGACTAGATATCATGTCTGCTGAGATCAGTGATCTGAGAGAGCAGATAGGAGCTATACGGAGAGAGAGAGAGAGACTCATGGACCATCTGTGCCACAGGCTGCTGAGTCAGAGATTTCGGCACAGAGTCATCCAGCTCACCGTGCTCCACGCCAGACTCAGTCTCATCAGGCTCGACCTCCCCTCGCCACTTATACTAGGAGGATGAGGACTAGATCACAGCCATTAGATACTCCCTAGGCTGATATTAGTATTTTTGTTTAGAGCCTAGGATTTGTATCTAGTTCTCATATGTATTTTGTGTTGATCATATATTTTGAACCTTGATTAAGGAACATTGTATTTGTTTTTGTTTTGGCATTATTGTACTAAAATGTTCCTATTTTGATCAATGAAGTTTAAATGTTTGTTATTTATTGTATCTATTCCCATGCACCTATTTGATGATAACAAAAAGGGGGAGAAGTAAAGAAAGAGAAATAAGTTGTGTAAGAAAAGAGAAATAAGTTGTAAAACAAATTGAAAATTATAATGGAAAAGCATATACATTTAAGGGGGAGCAATTTGTAACAATGAAAATGATCAAATCTAAAATTTCTATTGAATTTCAGAATTTGGCACATAGAATTTCAGAATTTGGCACATACCCCTCACACCTCGATACATAATCTGAAACTCATGCATTATCTCAAATTTTTGAAGTTTCATCTTTAATGAAATATAAAAGAAAGGGGGAGCAATTCAAAAAGTCAAATTGGAAAACATTTGGATAAAATAGGAAAAGACTTCACTCTCATATTTGAAAAGCTGAAATTCAGCAACTTGAGCCATTTTAAAACTGATTTTAAGATAAGTATCAATAGGCTCATACTCTATATTTTGTAATCATCAAAAAGGGGAAGATTGAGGATGATAGTGTTATTTTGATGATTAACAACCAATAATCAAGAGTATGTTACAAGTTAATTCGATACTTCATTTATAAGTCTGTTACTCTCAGTATATTTGTATAAATGCATTTCATTGTTTATTTGGATGAATCTAACCTTGAGTTGCAGCAAAGTATGGTTTGAGTCGACCCCAAGATTGATTGGGTCGACCCCGGCACATCAAGAAAGCATCTGGCACACTTCTGCAAAAATGGCACGGATGAACAGTAGTTGGGTCGACCCAAGAAAAGCATGAGTCGACCCAAACCTCAAGCCTCTCAAGCCTTAAGAAAACAGTTCTCTAGAAACACTGAGAGGGTCGACCCAAGAGGAAGTTGAGTCGACCCAAGCTTGAGTCGACCCAAATACTGAGAGGGTCGACCCAAAGGCAATGACAGACTACATGACAGAAAAGGTTCTCTGGAAACCCTGAGAGGGTCGACCCAAGTGGAAGTTGAGTCGACCCAACTGAACCTTGAGTCGACCCAAAGAAATGTAGAGTCGACCCAAGTGAAGGAAGGCTGAATTGCAAGTTTCTGTGGTTCTGAGAGGGTCGACCCAAGGGAAGGTTGAGTCGACCCAAGTGAAAGTTGGGTCGACCCAAGGACAGGTTGAGCCGACCCAAGCACGGGCAGAAGCATAACGGCTAGTTCTGCAGAAGTACTTTTTGTCCTTCCAACAGTGAGTAACGGCTAGTTTTTGAATTCTTACCATTGGGGCTTATCCAATGGATAAAGGAAACTATTTAAAGTGGCACTATTCATCAGAGAGAATATCCTTTTGCAAAATATCAAAGAGTACACAAGAAAGACAAAGTGCCCTAATCTTCTTCATCCAAGTGCTTCATTCAAAAGTCAAAAGAAAGTGGTTGAGCAGATTCCAAGAGTCATTAAGAGCTCCATCCACCCTTGAAGAGTGAAGCATCCTTGACAAAGAAGAGAGAAGTCACATCAAGCGATAACTATTCTCTAAACTCTTCTTTGTAGATTATATTGTTATATTTGCTCATCTAGAAGCTTAAATCTTCTTACTTTGGTTTAAACTCCTTATAAAGGTTAGTTGGTTAGCCCGCAAAACCAACGGTATAGGTTGATTGGTAAACCCGTAAAACTAATTGTAAAGGTTCGTTGGTGAGCCCGGAAAACCAACATAGGTTCATTGGTGAGCCCGTAAAACCAACATAGGTTTTTGGTGAATCCGGAAAACCAAAGTGTAAAGGTTTTTGGATTGTGAGCCCGGAAAACAATCCAACTGTAATCCGCGGGATTATAACGAATTTCCAAGGGGTCGCTTGGGGAGTGGACGTAGGTGCTTAGGAGAGCACCGAACCACTATACTTCTTGTTGTTTGTATTGTGATTTGTTTAATTCCACTAACTCATCAATTAACATAAGTAAGATAGTTAAAATTAAGAGAAAACAATTCACCCCCCCCCCCCCTCTTGGCTGGTCACCTTGGGCAACAGTTTTAAAAAAAGGTTGAACCCTAAAAGTAGCAAGATCAAGAAGAAAAAAGGAAAGAAAATCTCCGGAACAAGTACTTGTTTCCTCTGCGGTAAGGAAGGCCACTGAAAGAGAAATTGCAAGAGTTTTCTTGCAAGTATGAAGACCGATGCAAGAGTTGCATCGAAAGGTATGTTTATGTCACATGCCAACTTGTCATTAAGTTCTTCCAATTCAAATTCATGGGTATTGGATACTGGCTGTGGTTTTCACATTTGCAAATCTTTGCATGGACCACAGAAAATTAAAATTTTGAAGAAAGGTGACTTCGAGCTATATGGCGCTGGAGGAGAGTCCATCCAGGCTGAAGCTGTTGGAACCTACAACTTGGAGTTGCCTTCGGGAGAGCTCCTACAATTAGAAATTTGTTATTATATGCCCAAAATTATTAGAAATGTAATTTCCATTTCTTTGTTGTTAAAGAAAGGTTTTGAAATTAATGGAAAGGGCAATGGTTGCTCTATTTATTTTTCTAATAAGCACTTTGTAATGGCATTATGGAAAATGATCTTCTAGTTTTATTACTTAATGACAATGTCTTTCATATTGATAAAAACAATAAAAGAAAGAGAGAGAAAGTGAATAATACCCTCCTTTGGCATTGCCGACTTGGTCACATAAGTGAATCAAGGATTAACAAGTTATACAAAGAAAAGTTCTTTGATCCTTATGATTTTGAATCATTAGGAACTTGTGAATCTTATTGTTGCCCAGTAGATACAAGCCAAGAGGGGGGGTGAATTGGGTCTTTCAAAACTTTTATGCTACTTCTAAAACTTTTTGATTAACTATGCTAAGTTGTATAGATGCACAGTGAAAGTTAAGCTTAGCAAGGGTTTGATGTATAGACTTCGACTTGATTAAATATGCTTGCAACTAAAGGATGTGCGGATAAGTATTAAGCAAGCAATTTATCTAAGTAAGTAAGTGTGTTAGTTAGACAATAACTAGAGGCATTACAAACACAAAGGACATATAGTGGTTCGGTGCACCCCAGCACCTACATCCACTCCCCAAGACCCCTTGGGAATTTCACTATAATCCTACCGATTACAGCCGGTTGTTTTACAAGCTCACAACCCAACTTGTTGTTTTACGAGCGCACAACGAACTCGGTCGGTTTTTCCAGGCTCACCGACTAGAACCAACCCCGATTGTTTTCCCGGGCTCACAATCAAACCCTTACACGTTGGTTTTACCCTCGGCTCACCAACAAACCTAACACAGTTGGTTTTCCCTTTGGCTCACCAACAAACCTTAATCCCGTTGGTTTTCCCTTTGGCTCACCAACAAACCTTACACCGTTGGTTTTCCCTTTGGCTCACCAACAAACCTTTAACTCCTTGATTCAATCCCTTGATTGAATCAAGTTACAAGATATTAAAACAAAGAATAAAAACAAATCAAAGCTTCTTAAACAAGCAAATATGACAATATAAACAAATAGAGTAAAGAGAAGCCCTCAAACGAGTTTTTGAAGATGGAGGAGCTCGGCTTCTTCTTTACTTGATCCTCCTCTGATTTGGCATGAAGTAGAGGATCCCCGAGGCAGCACACGGATGGAGAGGAAGCTTTCGGATTCACTTGGTTGCTCTTCTTCTCTCTATTTCGTTTTGGATGGCCCTTTTGTGCTTATGGGAGATTTCCTTTGTAATCTCTTTGAGATCTCTTTTCTAGATGATCTCTCCCACTTCCATGCCTTCTCCCCTGGCTCTCCTCTTGTTTTTATAGCTTTAGATGGCGTGGAAACAAGAATCTAGCCGTTAGAGACAAAAATAGTGCCGTTGGACACAGTCTGCACTTCCTGACAATATTACCGTTGGGATCGGAGTCGACTCGCGCGATCAGGAGTCGACTCGCCTGTTGCAGGAGTCGGCTCGTGCTTTACTGGAGACGACTCGGCCATTGTTCCAAATTTGAATTAAAGTGCATGCCTTGACTGGGAGTCGACTCGGCTTAACCTGGAGTCGACTCGCCAACTTCTGGAGCTGACCTGGCAATTTCGGAGTCGGCTCATCCACTGAAGTCCGTGGATCCAATTTTGAATTTTGTCCTCTCGAGTCGACTCGACTGTCCTGGGAGTCGACTCGAATCTCAGAGCTGAACTTCCGATCCTCTGTCTTTTGGCTCGTCCAGTCTTGGAGTCGACTCGAACTTCCTTGGAGTCGACTCGGCTCTCAGTTTGCGAAACACAGCCTTCTGCCATCTTGGTGTAGCGCTGCCTTGGAGTCGACTCGAGCTGTCTGGGAGTCGACTCGAATCTCAGAGGCAGTAACTTGGTTTTCTGTCTGTTGATGGTCGCGGAGTCTCGGAGTCGACTCGTGCAATGCGGGAGTCGACTCGAATCTCAGAGTCCCAAAAATGCTCTCTGACTTTTTTCTTGTGTTCCGCTGAGAGTCGACTCTTGCTTTCTTTGGAGTCGACCTACCAACCATCGGAGTCGACTCGCGTTCCACTTGAGTCGACTCGAATCTCAGACCCGAAAACTGCTCTCTGACTTTTCTGCCTGTGACTCCTAGGAGTCGACTCATACTTTCCCGGAGTCGACTCGGTAAACATTGGAGTCGACTCGAATTCCTCAGGAGTCGACTCGAAGACTATTCTTTTGAATTTTTTTCTTTGATTTTACTCCTCCAATTTGAATCCTTTGAACTTTAAGCTTGGGCCAATAAATTGTAGCTTTCTTCCAACTTGAGAGCTTTGGAGGCCTTCTTGTGTTCTCCCAACTTGCTATGTTCCTTGCAAAATAAATATCTTTCTCCTTGCAACATAAACATTAGTATCTATACTTCAAGGTTTTGTGATCATCAAAATCAATCTATGAATCAATCTTTGGGTCATCACTTATCTTATGGGAAAAATGACCAAGTCTCCATTCACTGGATATGGAGAAAGGGCAAGTGAGTTATTAGGACTTATACATACAGATGTATGTGGTCCTATGACAACTCCAGCTAGAGGTGGATACTCTTACTTCATCACATTCACGGATGATTTATCAAGATTCGGATATGTGTATCTTATGAAACATAAATCCGAAGCCTTTGATAAATTTAAAGAGTATCAAAGTATGGTTGAAAAACAAACTGAAAAATGTATTAAAATTCTTCAATCTGATTGAGGAGGTGAATACCTTTCTAGTGAGTTTTTAAATCATCTTAAGAAAAAGGGTATTCTCTCTGAATGGACACCTCCGTATACGCCACAATTAAATGATGTAGCCGAACGGAGGAATCATACTTTATTAGATATGGTACGGTCTATGATTAGCTTTACTGATCTTCCTATTTCCTTCTGGGGTTTTGCCCTAGAGACTGCTGCACTAATATTAAACAGGGTACCTTCTAAGTCTGTACCTAGCACTCCATATGAGATATGGAGAGGTAAAAGTCAAATCTTAAGTACCTTAAGATATGGGGCTGCCAAGCTTATGTCAAAAGAAATTTTGAACACAAGCTAAGTGCTAGATCAGATAAGTGTATTTTTATAGGTTATCCTAAAGATAGTATAGGATACATCTTCTATCAACCTACCGAACAAAAGGTTTTTGTAGGTAGGCATGCCATTTTCATGGAGAAAGAGTTTTTCTTTGAAAAATGCAAGGATAGAAGAATTGAACTTGAAGAAGTTCAAGACCTACAAATAGATACACAAGATATTCCTCAACCAGATGTACCCATTGGTAAGGTACAACCACAACACACATCTCCTTTCGAAGGTCAGATAGAGTGCGAAATACACCTAAGAGGTATGGATTTATTATTGAGAATAATGAAGCCCACATCGTTGAAAATGATGATCCTCTGACCTATTCGGAAGCTGTCATGAGTAGTGACTCTAACAAATGGCTGGAAGCTATGAAATCCGAAATAGACTCTATGTATACCAACCAAGTATGGACTTTGGTTGATGCACCAGAGGGTGTAAACCCCATAGGTTGCAAATGGGTATATAAGAAAAAGATTAGAGCAGATGGCCAAGTAGAAACCTACAAGGCTAGATTGGTGGCAAAAGGTTTCAGGCAAAAACAAGGAATTGACTATGATGAAACTTTTTCACCAGTAGCTACGCTCAAATCTATTCGGATTTTGCTTGCAATAGCTGCATACTATGATTATGAAATCTGGCAGATGGATGTTAAAACCGCCTTCCTTAATGGTCATCTTGAGGAAGAGATTTACATGACACAGCCAGAAGGATTTGTCTCAAGAGGGAGAGCAAATCAAGTATGCAAGCTTAAGAGATCCATTTATGGATTAAAACAAGCATCAAAGAGTTGGAACATCCAATCAAAGAGTTTGATTTTATCAAAAATGTGGATGAACCATGTGTGTACAAGAAGACTAGTGGGAGTATCATTGTCTTCTTAATATTGTATGTAGATGACATACTAATCATTGGAAATGATATTCCAATGTTACAATCGGTCAAGACTTGGCTATCAAAAAGCTTTTCCATGAAAGACTTGGGAGAAGCATCCTATATACTTGGTATGAAGATCTATAGGGATAGATCTAAAAGGATGCTAGGCTTGTCCTAGTCTAGGTACATAGATCATGTGCTGAAAAGATTCAGCATGAAAGAAAGTAAAAGAGGTTACTTGCCTATGAGTCATGGCATACGTCTCTCTAAGAAGATGTCTCCTAAGACATCTGAAGAGAGGAATAGAATGAATTCTATTCCCTATGCTTCGGCAATAGGATCAATAATGTATGCTATGTTATGTACCAGGCTTGATGTTGCTTATGCCTTAGGCATAACAAGCAGATTCCAGGCTGATCCAGGAGAGGATCATTGGATAGCTGTGAAAAATATTCTTAAGTACTTGAGAAAGACTAAAGATATTTTTCTAGTTTATGGAGGTTCTGAGTTAAAACTAGAAGAATTTTCTGATTCTAGTTTTCAGTCAGACCCAGATGATAGCAAGTCCACTTCAGGGTATGTCTTTATCCTAAATGGTGGTGCAGTGAGCTGGAAGAGTTCGAAGCAGCAAACTGTAACTGACTCAACTACTGAGGCAGAATACATCATTGTAAGTGAAGCCGCTAAGGAAGCTGTCTGGATGAAGAAGTTCATCTCTGAGTTGGGAGTAGTTCCTGAGATTGCTGGACCAGTTCCAGTTTATTGTGACAACACTGGAGCTGTTGCTCAAGGAAATGAACGAAGGTCTCATCACAAATTCAAGCACATTCTAAGATGCTTCCAACTCGTTCGAGAGATCGTCGAGAGACAAGACATAGTCATTGAACGAGTAGATACAAAGAACAACTTAGCAGACCCGTTCACTAAAGCTCTACCATAACTCGATCGCCACCTTGATTGTATGGGGATGAAATATAAGGACGATTGGCATTAGTGCAAGTGGGAGATTAAAAGAGTAGATGCCCTACAAGCCAATCGCATTATGTATTGCAAAGGATTTTATTTTAATTTTTCAAATCATGTACATGACATTTAATATAAATAAAGGCATTGTGTTTTATCATATGCTGCTGATTATATTTGTGATGAACCCCTTAAATTAAGGCAATGGTTTTGAGGCTATGATGAGAAGATCATACTAGTGAGACCTAAAATCCTAATCTGAAATGGTCAGTCAGACTTAATGTTGAGCAGTTCAGAGCACTAAGGAAAGATATCCTGCAAGAGTTAAGAAATTCTAGAGATGTTGCTTGTACAGACTTGGTACCTTCCAACGCAACCGTCTCTCAATTGGTCGCTGATATAAGGGCAGAAATGGTCAGTCTTTGATGTCTTGTTCAAGAACAGTACCAGAGATTTGTGGACATAGAAGAGGAGATAAAAAAGCTTCAACAATCTGTCAGAAAGGACATGGAGAAACTGAATGAAAATGCAGAGGAAGTATGCAACAAACTTCTACAAGGACTTCATAAGAACAATCAGACTTTAGCTCAGCTGAACAAGTCTTATCTCCAGTCCAATTCTAAAGTTGCAAACATTCTGCAGAAAGTTTCAGAGGTATTAAGTCTTCTAATGGGGAGACAGGCAGGAGCTTCTTCGAGTTTCCCTGCCCCTTGATTTCTTCTTTTCCTAGAAACTTAGGTTGTTTTGTCTGCAAGAGTTTAATAGGTCTAGAGGAGACTCATTGTAATATATTTTTGTAATATGTACAAGTGAAATGAAATGTTCTATTTTTTACCAACATCGCTTGTATAATTCTGTTTTTATTCTCTGGTAATTGTGTATTCGTAACATCGAGAAAATTGCTAAAAAAGGGGAAAAAAGAGAAGTTAACTTGATTAAAATTTAAAACAGAACTTTCTGAGTTAAGTAGTCTGGGAACACATTTAAGGAGTCTGGGAACACAGTTAAGTTGTCTGAGAACACAGTTAATAGCTGTCTGGGAACACGGTTACGCTGTTTGGAAACACAGTTAAGTTGTCTGGAAATACAGCTAACTTGTCTGGGAACACAGTTAATTAGGGTGCTCATTGCGGAGTCGACCCCAATAACAGCGGGGTCGACCGCAAATTCCCAGAGTGAAAGTTAAGTAGTCCAGGGAAAGGCTGACGAGTCGACCCCTTGATACTCAATAGTCGACTCAAGCTATTTTGGGGTCGACCTCATGCCAAGAGGGATCGACCCCAGAAACGTCTCAGGGCAAATACAGAACTTGTCTGAAAACAGTCGAGCCGTAGAGTCGGCCCCTCACTTAATCGAGTCGACCACAGGAGCCTTAGAGTCGACCCTAGTGAATGGTGAGTCGACCCCTTAAGTGGCACAGAGCAAAGACAGAGAGCAGCCAAAATCAGCCAGTGCCTAAGTATCGACCTCAGGCAGACTGGAGTCGACCTCTAGATATAAGGGAGTCGACCCTTAAGAGTGGCTGGTGTGCGAGAGCCGACTTCAGTCTAAGGGAGTCAACCTCCGGACATAAGGGAGTCGACCCTTAAGAGTGGCTAGTGTGCCAGAGTCGACTCTAGTCTAGGGGAGTCGACCTCTGGATATAAGGGAGTCGACCCTTAAGAGTGGCTGGTGTGCCAGAGTCGACCCCAGTCTAAGGAAGTCGACCCTTAAGAGTCGCTGGTGTGCCAGAGTTGAGTGCAGTCTATATATTGAGTCGACTCGTGGCGAACAACTGTCGACCCCTGAATTTAGGAATCGACCCCAGGAGAATTCTGCTGAACACAGTTTCTCAAACTCCAACATGCTTTATGAAACCAGAAATATTGGTGCATATCATTGTTAGTTTAGTGCGGGTTGATAATATTACGATGAACTCGCACTGTACAAATCGATTTTCAACCATTCTTAGATTGCATTATTTACGAGAAATTTCCAATCTGAATTACGTGACAACCTGAAAATACGTTCAAGTGGCTCAGTTTAATAAGTCACCACGAACTCCCAATTAAGCGATGAGCATGATAGGAAGTTGAAAAAATTGCCAAGCAATATGGACTTTGCAGGGAGTAATGATATTATCTGTGAAAATATTATATTACACAGAACATGAAATTATAGTTGGACAAACATCCTTTACAACACATTTACAATGAAGTTTTACAACTCATTTGCATTCATGTGATACAACAAGTAGTCTACGATTTCTTTGTACAAGTTTTTGCCTAGTACATTGACCTAAAGCTATCAAAGGCAACGCTCCCGGAATGTAATAGAATACTCCCTGCAGCCCAGCTCGTATATAAAGATGGATCCTTCAATTCTTCCTGCAATGGTCTCGTGCTGCCTTGGGTAAGTCCCTCTGCAAACATAAGCATGTATGCCCCACAGTCAACACTATCATTTCGTTGTTGTGCACATTGTCGAATTTCAGAATATGCTAATTCAGGGATACAAAATTTGATATAATCGTTTAGCCACGATCGCACAAAAGATGCCTACAATAATGTGAAGAATGCAAAATTTTAAGAACATACCTATGATAAAGAAGAAAATCAGTAATATCAAATTTCACAAGTGATACCAACATATCTAACAGCGTCCACCCCAACGTCGAAACTCCACAAGGAGTTGTAGCATTCGAAACGCTGCTCCTTCAAGTCCAGAGAAAGTAAATACCAATGTCATCCCGTATTCATCGAAATGAAGAGATATCTACACTTTTGAAGATCGGCACATCTGAATTCCCGAAGCCATGTTTGAATACTAGGCAGCAATGAATCTATGATTCTTTTGGTAACATCAGTGGTAATTAAGAGGTAATCCAATGGTAGATGCTGGAGCACGGCAGCCTGCATACAATTTATTTGTTACAGCCCCGTTGGCACGCTGAATTTCAATTGGAAAAATGTAAGGACCAGACATCATGAGCAGTAAGTCAAAACCTGGATCTCGCAGCGCAAATATAAACATGGATTGTCAATAATCTCAGTATACGCACGAGGCGGAAGCTCCAAATTGCGAAAGTAGACATTGATTACCTGTATGCAATAAAAGAAGTACGCAGTCAATACCAAATTATATTCCTCCAGTAGTAGTGAGGTAGGAGCATACGTCACTCCATAGTGGCTTGTCATGTAGAAGCTGCACTAAGGCATCAGGGCTTGTTGCCCAAGGTGACAACCTAAGAGGGGGAGTGAATTGGGTCTTTTAAAAACTTTTCAACTACTTCTAATCTTTTGGAGTTAATTAAGCTAAGTTGTATGGATGCTTAGTGGAATTTAAACTTAGCAAGAGTATGATTCTAATCTAATCAACTATTAAGCAGCGGACTCAATAAAAGATTAGTCTAAGTTTGCCCAAGTATGCAATTCAATACAATGAGTCTTAATTCTGTTATATTGAATGAGACTTGATTAAGTAAATTGAATATGCTTGCAACTAAAGGATGCACGGAGAAGAGTTAAGCAAGCATAGTATCTAAGTAAGTAAGTGAGTGAGGAAGTTAGACAACAAAGAGCATCACAAACACAACAAAAGTATAGTGGTTCGGTGCATCCCAGCACCTACATCCACTCCCCAAGACCTCTTGGAAATTTCACTATAATCCCTCAGATTACAGCCGGTTGTTTTACAAGCTCACAACCCAACTTGTTGTTTTGCGAGATCACAACGAACTCGGTCGGTTTTCACAGGCTCACCGAGTAGAACCTACCGATTGTTTTCACGGGCTCACAATCCAACCCAGTTGGTTTTCCCAAAGGCTCACCAACCACAACCTTACAACGATTGTTTTCCGGGTTCACAATCAACACAGTTGGTTTTCCCCAAAGGCTCACCAACCACAACCTTACAACGTTGGTTTTCCCTTTGGCTCACCAACAAACCTTAACACCGTTGGTTTTTCCTTTGGTTCACCAACAAACCATAACCTCTTGATTCAATCCCTTGATTGAATCAAGTTACAAGATATTAGACTAAGAATTTAAAACAAATACAAGCTTCTTAACTAAGCAAATATAGCAAATATAAACAAATGGAGTAAAGAGAAGCTCTCAAACAAATTTTGAAGATGAAGGAACTCGGCTTCTTCTTTACTTGACCCTCTTCTGATTTGGCACGAGGTAGAGGATCATTGAGGCAGCACACGGATGGAGAGGAAGCTTTGGAATTCACTTGGATGCTCTTCTTCTCTCTATTTCGCTTTGGATGGCCCTTTTGTGCTTATGAGAGATTTCCCTTGTAATCTCTTTGAAATCTCTTTCCTAAATGTTCTCTCCCACTTCCATGCCTTCTTTTTTAGCTCTCCTCTTGATTTTATAGCTTTAGATGGCGTGGAAACAAGAATCTAGCCATTAGAGACAAAAATAGAGCCGTTGGACACAGTCTGTACCTCCTGACAATATTTTCGTTGGGATCGGAGTCGACTCGCGCGATCTGGAGTCGACTCGCCTGTTGCAGGAGTCGACTCGTGCTTGACTGGAGACGACTCGGCCACTGTTCCAAATTTGAATTAATGTGCATGCCTTGTCCTAGAGTCGACTCGGACCAAACTGGAGTCGACTCGCCAATTGTTGGAGACGACTCGGGCACTTGGGGGTCGGCTCATTCTCAGGAATCCAGAGGACATATTTTCTGATTTTCTTCCTCGAGTCGACTCGGATTCTCTTGGAGTCGACTCGGCTCTCAGAGCCCGAAAACTGATCCTCTGTCTTTGGAGTTGAACTGCCTCGGAGTCGACTCGGACTTTGCGGGAGTCGACTCGGCTCTCAGTGTCCGAAATTGTCTCTCTGACTTTTTGCCTTGCTTTTATCTGGGAGTCGACTCTTGCACAATTAGGAGTCGACTCGCCTGACTTCGGAGTCGACTCGTGGTCCTCTGGAGTCGGCTCGGTTGCAGGGTCTAAAATTCTTTGTTCTGTCTTTCCTCTATTACTCTTTTGAGTCGACTCGGAAACGTTGGGAGTCGACTCGACATGTATCGGAGTCGACTCGAATTTTCGAGGAGTCGACTCGAGAACTATTCTTTTGAATTTTTCTTTAGAATTTGCTCCTCCAACTTGAATACTTTAAACTTGAAACTTGGGCCAATAAATTGTAGCTTTCTTCCAACTTTTCTTGAGAGCTTTGGAGGCCTTCTTGTATTCTTCCAACTTGCTATGTTCCCTGCAAAATAAATATCTTTCTCCTTGCAACACAAACATTAGTATTTATACTTCAAGATTTTGTGATCATCAAAATCAATCTTTAAATCAATCTTTGGGTCATCAGTCTCCCCCTTTTTGATGATGACAAAACTTGGAGTATATGCAATATAAAATATATTGTGTTCTAGAAGTAATGCATAGCTAAGTTGTTTGAAGTAGAAAAAAAATATATATCTTTAAAATATACTTCATGATAATGCTTTTAGATTTAATCTTAACATAATCAACACATAAAGCATTATGAGCATATACTCAGATATTTCTTCCCCTTTTTGACAACATCAAAAAGGTTGTAAAATAATGAATCATTAAGCACAAGGTTAATGGTACTCAAATATTTCTTTTCCTTATAGTACTCTGATTTTCAGTTAATGCATGTTAAATTATTGCAAGTATGAATCATATAACTCAAGGCAATAATGTCAGAATAAGATTAATTAGCATAGATCAGAGCCAATTAAGATGATTTCAGAGCAAATTATGATGAAAACACATCGAATGTGATTCCAAAGATAGTTTTCAAATCAAGTACAAGTGGAATCTTTCTTAAGTTAATTCAAGAAATACCACAAATGATATTCAAGGAAAGCACGAATGGAAATCTAACCTCTTTTCAATAATAAGTATGAAAGCTTGTTTTTTTTTTTTTGCTAAAAAAATGGGAGCAGGGGGGAGGAAGGGACACGCCCAACCCCGCGTAGCAGCCCCCACTGGGCCCCCCACCCCGCCAGGAGAATGTTCGATGCGGGCAAATCGGGTCGTGTGTTGGGCACGCCGACCTATTTTACTTATACCCTCCCCACCCGTGAGCCGGCTTGGTTACCCGACCCGACCCTCCGTGTGAGTACGTCACACCTGGCACCACCCAGGCTATCAGCCGACCAGTAGCACTTCCAGACCTCGTGTCCAGGCGTGGAGCATTCGGTCCCCAAATTTAATCGACGCCCGCGCGTTTCGAACCTGGAACCACTTGGTTGGAAGTAAACGCCCCGTTCCAACTGAGCTACCACCTTGGTGGTAGTATGAAAGCTTGTTCATTTAAGATCTTTTGCCCCAGTATATTAAGTATTTTAGCAACAAGAGAGCAATTAAGCTAATTTTCAGAGTATAAGAGCAATATATTAAGTATGATTGCAAAGTTCTTTTATGGTGTAAACATATTGTGGCATAAATACCAAAACATTAATTCATGCAATTTATGATATATCTTAGAGCATACATAAAATTCAAAGCTTTGAAGGTTCTTATAAAGACTTTATTCCTTTAAAAAAGAAGCACATTTTGGTACATATAATAATGAATTGGCATAAGAACTCATTAGTGAATTCCAAAAATAGGTTTTCTAAGAGATACTCAAGAAAATTAAACACATTATTCTCCCCCTTTTTCAGTAAGTTAGAGGCTCTTAAGATCAACTGTTTGAATTGCAATTTGGTTCATGATATATGCATAAGATATATTAACCAAATAACAAGCCTCAAGGTGTATCATAAAGATTTTCAGATTTTAAATTTCAGATGATACATATTGGAGAGCATTAGGATCACTTTTCATTATGCTTTCTCTCTCCTTTAGTTATAGATTTATGCGATTAAGTTCCATAAGATCTCTCCTTCTGAGATTTTTCTTTCTCCCCCTCAATTGATCATTCCATTTAAGAGTTAGAATTTGAAGATAATGTTCAATAAAATTGTCAATCTCAAAACAAATATATTTTCTATAAGTTTCAGCTTATTTTCATAAGACTCAATGTTTGAGATAAGACAACCTTTATAGAACTCATCTCAAGGTATAAACTTATTATATAATTAAACCAAGTCTTGCAATATAAGGAGGTTCATCAAAATCAATCCATAAAAATCAAGGTATGAGATACTGAATATCTAAAGCTCCCCCTCAAAAGATGCATTCTTCTTTAATCATTCTTTTCTATTGTTGAATTTCAGATTTTAGTGATAAACGTGAATAAAACTGAAATTCTATGATATCGAGAATGTAGAGTAATCTAGTATTATTCAAAATTTGTAGCAATTACTCTTTCTAATCCTTCAAGAACAAGTTATGCTTTCTCTTAATCTTAGAGAAAATGTATAGAAATATTAATCAGAAAATGATTCATTTGAAGCTCAATTTCTTTCAAAAGCATTTACATTTTCTTTCTTTTAGAATCATTTGAGTGAGCTGAAATATTTTTAGCTTTAAGATCATTCACTCTATATATATATTCTGATGGAAGTCTTTAAGAAAGTAGGAGAGAAAAACATATATATGATCATTGAGGTATATATATTTATAGAACTCAATTTCTTAATCATAGTTTTTCAGCAATGTATACATGAAACACAATAAATCTTTTTAATATCAAAATAAAATCATATATTTAGAAATTTTTGTTTGCAATCAAGATCATCGAAAGACACATCATTTAGACCAATATTAGTACACTTTAACGATAAGAAAAGATATGTTTCGGATGCGTATCGAGACAATCAACCAAGGGGTCAAAATTAATTCTGTTTTTCTTATGTTAAAGTTTTCATTTAGAAATTCATATTGAGTTAAAGCTTTTATACAAAGTCAGATTCTGAATTTCATAAAGATTCTCAAGGAGGCTTTTAAAGTTGTAATTTGAGATATGTATCTTCCACATTGTAGCTCATCTTAAATCATAACGATTCAAAACACATATTTCAAACATATAAGAGCATATTCAGAATATTTGTATTTAATATTGAGTTTCGATACAAAATGGAGGATATTTTAACAAGTATTAGGATATTATGTATCAAAGTTAGGCAAGTAGGAAGATAGATCAAGATCAATTCATTTTGCCTAAATAGAGATATCTTTCTCTTCTCCTTTTTACAAATTTATTCAACTTTCAGATTTTAAAGATGATTGTGAACGACAAATCTAAAATTTCTTTTCAATAATACTAAAAAAATTTATGCAGTATTTCAAACATTCAATCAAATTATCCAAGCATGGAGCATTACAAAATATTGAGAACCCATAATTCAAGACATCATGCCACATGCAAAATATATTATGTGTTAAGTCATGCATTAAAATATTAAGGACAAGCATGTCAAGGATCAAAATCAATTCTTTTCAAATAAACTCCCCCTATTTAAATATAATCTTGCATTGATTTCATCCTTAAAGTGTGTTTTCAAGTGATTAAAAAATTTGACTTGATTCTTCTTATATACTTTCATTTACTTTGTCATTCATTTCCTCTTTTGAATTTCTTTTCTTAATCAATTAACGAACATTTTGTTATTGTTTTTCGTTTTTACTTTCTTATGCTCTATACTCTATTTGCTCCCTATCCGGTGGAGTTGGAAGGGGCACGAGGTACTACCACTAGCCTCCCTCTTATGCCGTCCCTAATATACCCTACACCGAATAGTTGGGTCAAATAATGCTGGGTACTACCACTAGCCTCCCCATTGGCACCATCCCTATGATGAGCAATATAGAAATGTTAAAATGTTTACTTCAAACTCTTCCTGTTTAAGTGTAATTAATTACGGATTTTATCCCTTTCAAAAGAATGCTCACACAAGTCACACAAATGTGCCGAATATATTATGCTTGTTTTGCTTTTCTTTAAGATTGGAGTATTTGCCTTTACTTAGATTTTACTTCTCTTGAATAATATCCATTTTCTTTTCTTTATCTCTCTCTCTTTTTGTTATTCTCAAGTAATTTACACGAAAGAGCAGAATAAAGAAATAATCTTATGTATCATATAGATGTATATCATGCAAACAACATTTTCATTGTGCTCAAGGATTCATAGCTTCTCACAAGTTAATTTAAATCAGCATTTTAAGCATATACTTGTGTATTTCATGGTTATGATATAGGCAAAGAAATAATTTAGTTTGGGCAAACCATGAAACACTTTCTAAAAGTATAATTCAATCAATACATATATAGACATGATATCAAAAATTAATAATTAAAGAATTTAATCATGCCATAATAAGATTTAAGTTATTGACTTTGCTCAATTAATTTATGAGAGAGGTATCTAAAATTACCAATTCATTCTGCATTCTTCAGTCAAATACCTACTAGATTTCTTATGCATGAACTTGTGGCTGAAGAAGGTCCTCTCTCTTGTTTGCATGTGAATGTTTATTGTATCTTACATGGAGATATCCTTCAAGTTCACTTTCTTGCTCAAGGATCCTGCATTATTAACAAAATTCTTTTCTTTCTTGAAGGAAAGTCATTAGTTTCTTCAAGATACAAACCATTCATCCAACATATTTTTAACTAGGTGACTCAATATAAGATATGACAATAATTGAATATTGAGTCACTTTACTCAAGAGATTGCCTAAATATAAGCAAACACATGTCACTTGAACTTAAAAGATAGTTTCATTAACGGAGAAGGTTCAAGGACAAGCATGCGAAGCAATAGGAAGATTTATCAAGGTCAAATCAATTTTTTATTTTCAGAATCAATTTAGCTTAGATTCTATTTGCTTAAGATAATTATCAATAAGACACGTTAGCTAAGTTTTAATCAATTTATCTTGAACAGTTGTTTCTATCAAAATTCAGATTATGATTCATTTGTTATCAATAGAATATGATTCATTAGAGTTAGATTGAAGTCTTGCATAAGGACACCTAATGAGCATACAATCTGGTCTACTAGCTGTATGATGAAATAATTATTCTATCATGCTTCAATACAGCTTTAAAATAATAGATCTACTTTGCTCATCCTTTTCAAATTCTACAAGATGAGGTCTTAGACATACCTTCTTCATGCCAATCCTCTATAAGAGTTTTCTTGTGGACTAACTTTGGTCAATAAAGATCCCCTTTCTTGTTTGTCTTAATTTGGAGTTCGAAAGAAAACGTTAATTCATTCATTATACATATTTCAAACTCACTTTGCATGAGCTTAGTAAAATCTCCATATAAATCTTCATTAGTAGAACCAAAAATGATGCCATCAATGTATGCTTTGAGCAAGCAAGATATCACAAATTCTTCTTTTTAATGTATAGATTTATCATTATTACTTTTTATCAAAAAGTTAGTCAAGCTTTTATATCATGCTTTTGATGCTTGTTCCAAATCATATATTGCTTTATCATATTTGTAATGAGTGTTTTCAAATAAGGTGGTTATTTTACATAGATCCCCTTTTTTAATAAAATAACCACATAGGAGTGCATTCTACACATTCATTTGACAGAATATAAAGCTCATAAAGCAAGTAAATGATAATGGTGATCTTTACTCCTAATCATGCAAGAATTTTATCAAGATCTATTTCATCTTTTCTTGATTTAGTCTTTTAGTAGTCATCATTTTTTTTATTAAGTACATTTCTGAAAAAAAAACTCAATTTGGTTCTAATTATTAACAAGTTTTCAGATTGTTATATGTAAAAGATTAACCATATGTATATATAATTTGATTTTAGTATCTTGATAATAAATCATTAGTCTCATAAAGAATAAAATGAATTAATATTTCTATAACTAGAATCTTTTCATTGAATGTTCTATATGCATTGCTTGATGAATTATATCTAAAGATAGAAATATCTTTATCAGATTTGGCATTATTTTCAAATGACCATATCAAGCATAACATATACTACTGAAAAATATGAAAGATATGCAATAGATCATTTTCTATTTTTCAGAAGATCAAATGGAGTTTTCATAGAAACCATATATATGACAAATAATGATGATAGCTTTTAACAAAAAATCATTTAAGTAGATGACTATCATACAACATTGCCTTCATCATTTCTTCAAGGATTCTATTGATCCTATTTTACTTATGGTGTTCTTGGTGCAGAAACAATTGCATTCAATATTATTTTCTGTGCACAACTTAATACAAAATTAGTTTTCAACACTATGCCATGATTCCTTTTTATTTTCATAGTTTGCAAACCTTTTTCATTTGAACCCTTTTTGTGAATTTGTGCCAATGTAGAAAATATTTCAATTTGAGTGCCAAGAACAAAACTAATGTAAGCTTTTGAGAAATTAGTGATGAAAACAACATCTTTAGATTTAGAAATTGATTTTTTTTTTGTTTGTTTCCTTAGTTAACATGCATAGCATACTTTGACCTTTCAGAAGATAATCTAAGTAAGCCAATGGCAAGGTCTTTTGAGATTAAGTACACACTAGCATGAGTTGATTTTATATGCCAAAGATGGTTTCTTTAATCTTGGTATTCATAGTGCATATATTCAAAGGCATACCAAGTACACATTTTCATATCTATGATCAATAAACAATAATGCCAGGGATAAAAACTCTCAATCAAGCATATAGAGAATTTATAGAGTTATTCTTAATAAATTGATTAATCATTTAACGACTTATCCAATTAGTGAGTAAAGCATACTATAAAATGAAGTGATTTGATTATATTTCCAAAAGTATCACAACATTGATCAATACTTGCAATTCATATTTTAATCAAATACTAAAGCAAAAATAATGATGAGATGCAAGGGTTACTGATTTCATTATTATTATTTTTTTTTTAAAATACTTTTCATAAGTATATTTTAAGTTTCATTTTTTTTTTTTGACATGTGTCTAGAACACCCATTTGTATGAAAGTTCTATTTGTTCCATGGGTATCTCGGCACACCTACATCTACATCCTCATATTTTCATTTTGGGTACCCAAGCTTGTTTGGGTCCTTGAGAGTTAGGACATATAGTTCCTTTTGGAACCCAAATTTGTTTAATTGTAATAACTTTATCATTTGATTTAATTGTACTAGAACTATAGGTAAAGTTGTTATGCCCATTCTTTTGATGTTTGAAATATGTTATCTTATTTAATGGTTTGCTTGGTGAATTGATAACCTTTTTCTCTAGAGATTTATTGTTAAGTAAAGGAGTCATGCCAAATTTTGATTTATCTAAAACAGCATGTTGGCTTTCAAACATCATTTTTAATCTTTCTGAACTTACAGTGAATTTGTTAATAAAAGATTTTAATTGGTTGATTTCTTCACTTAAGTTTTGATTTTCTTTAATTAAATTCTGATTTTTCTGAATCAATTGTTCTGAATTTAACCTTAAGCTTCCATGTTCAGAATTTAGTTTTTCTTGTATTTCAGCACTAGAATTTCTTTCTTTTGAAATTTTTTGAGTTAGTTTCTTAAATTTTTTATTCTTCACAGCTAATTTTCTACATTCACCATACAACTCATGAAAAGCATTTAATAATTCATCATAAGAGAATTCTTCTTGAAAATCATTTGATGTAAGAGTAGATTCAGATTTTACCTTGTCTTCTTGTGCCATAAAGCACAAGTTAGTTACCTCTTGTAGTTCTTTGGAGCTAATATCATCATTGTTGCTCCTAACTTTTATTTTCTTACTTGACTCTTTCTTGATCAAGGCTTTCTTCCTTTTTATTTCTTTCTTCCTTTCTTCTTGCTTCCTCTTCTTCTTTGTCTTTAGGAAGCTTTTGAATCTTTCGGTGTTTGGGAATGGATCCTTGTTTTCATCACCGAATCCTTTATTTGTTGTTCTTTCTTCCTAATTTTGAGTGTTTCCTGCATGCTCAATGTTAGTCTTGCAATTATCCTCAAGTAATCTAACATGGGGTTCCTCGGAAATATCATAAGTTGCTTCAAGAGAATCCCGTATTTGTTTGGCAGATGAACATATACAGATTTGGTTGAAAATATTTTTATTAAATGCACAGTAGAGAAGGTTCATAGCCTTAGCATTTAGTTCAGCCAAATTTTTATCGAACATACTTTCAATCAATTTCGTGGGTCTGTGTAGGCCATTTGTTATGACATTCCATAACTCATAGTTTTGTGATTGAGTAAAGATTTTCATTCTAGCTTTCCATTGAATATAGTTAGATCCATCAAACAGTGGAGGTCTGTTTGTGGAAAGTCCCTCAGCAAATAATACGTTATGTGGGGTTGTCATGATCTTTGGCTCTAGTCGGTTAAGACTACAAATAATATTTGAGCACCTGCTCTGATACCACTTGTTGCCCAAGGTGACAACCCAAGAGGGGGGGTGAATTGGGTCTTTTAAAAACTTTTCAACTACTTCTAATCTTTTGGAGTTAATTAAGCTAAGTTGTATGGATGCTTAGTGGAATTTAAACTTAGCAAGAGTATGATTCTAATCTAATCAACTATTAAGCAGCGGACTCAATAAAAGATCAGTCTAAGTTTGCCCAAGTATGCAATTCAATACAATTAGTCTTAATGCTGTTATATTGAATGAGACTTGATTAAGTAAATTGAATATGCTTGCAACTAAAGGATGCACGGAGAAGAGTTAAGCAAGCATAGCATCTAAGTAAGTAAGTGAGTGAGAAAGTTAGACAACAAAGAGCATCACAAACACAACAAAAGTATAGTGGTTCGGTGCATCCCAGCACCTACATCCACTCCCCAAGACCTCTTGGAAATTTCACTATAATCCCTCAGATTACAGCCGGTTGTTTTACAAGCTCACAACCCAACTTGTTGTTTTGCGAGATCATAACGAACTCGGTCGGTTTTCACAGGCTCACCGACTAGAACCTACCGATTGTTTTCACGGGCTCACAATCCAACCCAGTTGGTTTTTCCAAAGGCTCACCAACCAGAACCTTACAACGATTGTTTTCCGGGTTCACAATCAACCCAGTTGGTTTTCTCCAAAGGCTCACCAACCACAACCTTACAACGTTGGTTTTCCCTTTGGCTCACCAACAAACCTTAACACCGTTGGTTTTTCCTTTGGCTCACCAACAAACCTTAACCTCTTGATTCAATCCCTTGATTGAATCAAGTTACAAGATATTAGACTAAGAATTTAAAGCAAATACAAGCTTCTTAACTAAGCAAATATAGCAAATATAAACAAATGGAGTAAAGAGAAGCTCTCAAACGAATTTTGAAGATGAAGGAACTCGGCTTCTTCTTTACTTGACCCTCTTCTGATTTGGCACGAGGTAGAGGATCATTGAGGCAGCACACGGATGGAGAGGAAGCTTTGGGATTCACTTGGATGCTCTTCTTCTCTCTATTTCGCTTTGGATGGCCCTTTTGTGCTTATCGGAGATTTCCCTTGTAATCTCTTTAAAATCTCTTCCCTAAATGTTCTCTCCCACTTCCATGCCTTCTTTTTTAGCTCTCCTCTTGATTTTATAGCTTTAGATGGCGTGGAAACAAGAATCTAGCCATTAGAGACAAAAATAGAGCCGTTGGACACAGTCTGTACCTCCTGACAATATTTCCGTTGGGATCGGAGTCGACTCGCGCGATCTGGAGTTGACTCGCCTGTTGCAGGAGTCGACTCGTGCTTGACTGGAGACGACTCGGCCACTGTTCCAAATTTGAATTAATGTGCATGCCTTGTCCTAGAGTCGACTCGGACCAAACTGGAGTCGACTCGCCAATTGTTGGAGACGACTCGGGCACTTGGGGGTCGACTCATTCTCAGAAATCCAGAGGACATATTTTCTGATTTTCTTCCTCGAGTCGACTCGGATTCTCTTGGAGTTGACTCGGCTCTCAGAGCCCGAAAACTGATCCTCTGTCTTTGGAGTTGAACTGCCTCGGAGTCGACTCGGACTTTGCGGGAGTCGACTCGGCTCTCAGTGTCCGAAATTGTCTCTCTGACTTTTTGCCTTGCTTTTCTCTGGGAGTCGACTCTTGCACAATTAGGAGTCGACTCGCCTGACTTCGGAGTCGACTCGTGGTCCTCTGGAGTCGGCTCGGTTGCAGGGTCTAAAATTCTTTGTTCTGTCTTTCCTCTATTACTCTTTTGAGTCGACTCGGAAACGTTGGGAGTCGACTCGGAATTTTCGAGGAGTCGACTCGAATTTTCGAGGAGTCGACTCGAGAACTATTCTTTTGAATTTTTCTTTAGAATTTGCTCCTCCAACTTGAATACTTTAAACTTGAAACTTGGGCCAATAAATTGTAGCTTTCTTCCAACTTTTCTTGAGAGCTTTGGAGGCCTTCTTGTATTCTTCCAACTTGCTATGTTCCCTGCAAAATAAATATCTTTCTCCTTGCAACACAAACATTAGTATTTATACTTCAAGGTTTTGTGATCATCAAAATCAATCTTTAAATCAATCTTTGGGTCATCAGGGCTGCATGCAGGTTTGGTACGATCTTCGTCCTCCCATATTATATTCCTACATAATTCAAATGTTTAAGCAACTTTCAATGCGATAATTGTGAAAAACGGTAAGTTAATATAATTAACTTACCCAAACTCATGTTCTTCAAGGAAGAATTTAATAGCTTCTTCATAGTAAATAGGGAGTATACCTATCCCCTTCCCATGATAGCTACGTTTCAGTGCCACTCTCTCAAGATCGTTAACTTTAATGGACGACACTATATGCTAAGTTGAATAAATGGTGAAGACAAAAATTTTGGTTAGGAAACTTAACTATATAGACTTAGCAAATTTAATATGGATACATAAACACATATGGACGAGACAATATTTCTATACTCCGGGGGGGAGGTTTCCTCCCATGTTGGAGCAGATTTTTGGAGCTCCATTAATGAACTTGTCGGTGGGTTGAATATGTTGGTTGACCGAGCGGGCGAATCCTCAGTTTCAATAGTAATTCCCATACAAACCTCACCTATTTGGGCAACTTTGACCTTTTTTTAGCCCTTTTATAAGTCTTTAGCTGCTGTGATATGGCCTTCGCTTTCTCCGATGGCTTGCGCTTGTGTGCTCCCAGCTTCACATGCTTGCATAAGGAGAACACATATGAGCTCGGAGCTCCAGCTTTCTTCTTAGCTTCAGCATCAGTGGACCAAATAACCTGATAAGAAAATGCATTTGAAGACGATTTATACTACCATTCTAAAAACTGTGAATACTACGTACCAAAAAATTACATACTTCCACCGAATCAGCACTATACTGCATATGATCTTTCTGAAGAGCATCGTCGTGAATAGGTGGAGCAACTGTAGTATGCTCCTTCACGTAACTAAGGAAGATCATATTCAAATCAAGCAAGTCGATTCATACTAGAATTGATAGTTAATTTGTCAGACCTTATGCAGAGGAAGCATGCTTACCTCATCGGGAACTGTAGCCCGCTCCCCAGGTTTGTCATCAACCAGAAGGCCCTTATCTCGTAGGACCTTCTCTATTGTCGACATCCTCTTATCGAGCTGTTCTATGCGGGTATTCTCGACATCCCCAATAGGATGAGGGTCTGGTAAACTAAAGTCATGTTGTAGCAAACATGTCTCAAGCACTGTGATACATGTGTGAAGGCCCCGCAGTGGATGTCGATTACTTTGGCTGGATGACGGAATCTAAAACCACACAATAATGAATGTGGTGTATGAATTGAACAAACTGTAAGCATACAACCATGTGTGCATACTTGAACTATGTGCCGGCAAGTGAAAAGTGCATGCCAAATCAAAAGTGCTTTTAACTGTGTTCGAAAATGCTATGTCACAGTAAGCTGGTAATACCTGAGTTCCGATATGCACGGATTGTTGCTGTTCTAAGTCCGTACGCCTCTCTCTCAACAGGCCGTAGTAATTATGGCCTTCCTTGCGAGAGAAGGTGCTGTTGGGAATTGTGTCCTAAAACCAATCATTCGATGATTGTAATTGTAAATGAATCAATAAAATTAATAAATGTTATTTGGTATTTATTCATTACCAGTACATCTTCTTGAACTCCTGATGTGATGAAGTTCTTAGGACTGCTTTGTGTAATGAAATATGATTTTGTCACACAAGTCCTTAAATGTTCATGACCGTATGATATACTATTAACAGGACGATAGTATACCAGGCGTAGGTCATTGTGTATCATATTTGTTGGTTGTCTTCCAAACCAAAGAGTATAGAGATACTAGTATGGTATACAGGTGAATGGTAGTGTACGTTCACTGAACATGACCAATTGACGGACTCTCTCTTATCAAGAGTTGTTCCGAGTGGATATGGATATATGTATCCTTTAGACCTGAGATTGCAACTGGTGGTTTGCAAGCAACTCACTGTATTTTGGTGCTGGACTACTTGGATTTCTAATCCAGCGACGGAAGGTTTCTGGGTCCAGTCAAGTACTTGTGGTAGTCAGTTGCATATCAAGATGGGATTGACCTCCCTTAGAAATAAGCATGAATGCCTTGTGTTTTCAAATAAGTAGTACCCTGGTCAGGAAAAGTCAAATCACTATCACTTGACTTATTGAATTGAAACACATTTCTGGATGGATAGTTTTAGAGTTGATAGACTCTTAACCCGTCTTGGGCATTTGTGGTCAAGAGGAGGAATTATACGATAACCATTGTCCAAAAGGTTCTAGAATGTTGCTTTGCATCTATTTGGCTTATCCGGTCATCGGGTCCCATTGCTAGATGGTTACTTCGATTAGCGCAGGAAGTGTTCTTGTACTACCGGCTTAGGTTCGAACCTGTGAGGTCACACGCTTAGAAGTTTCTGAATTGATCAAATGGCTGATTGACGATTGAGAATCGTCTAGAGGTAAAATAGTCAATGTGATTGACTGATTGCCCTAAGCAATTGTTGCTTGGAGAAGTTAATTGGTGATTGGATCACTGATTAGACTCAATTTGATTGAGTAATAGAGATTGGGTTGACCAAATTCAAATATGATTTGAAATAGGTAAAACTGTAATTAACACCAAAATTGGTTTAGTGAAAATGTCTAATATGCCCCAACCAAATCAGATTTGGCTTGAGTCAAATTGGATTGAAATCAATTATGATCCTAGTATGACTAGGACTCCCTTTCCTTTGTGGGACCCACATACTGTATGTGGGACCCACGTCCTGCTTAGGTGGGACCTCATACTGTATGTGGGACCCACGTCCTGCATTTATGGGACCCAATACTGTATGTGGGACCCACATCCCGACCGTGAATATGCTTGCATGTGTGATATGTGGCGGGCCTGGACACCTCACACTCCTCCTGATGTCATCCATGACCTCATCTGCCTCATGAGGTCATCCATGACATCGCCCTCCAGGCCACCTCACCCCCTTTGCATGTAAGCCATTTTTTTCATTGCACGACACCTCGCCCCTTGCATGTGTGACATGTGTCCTGGCAGGACACCTCATGGGACACCTTTTCTCTCTCCTTGGCCTATAAATAGGCCACCCCTCTTGCTTATGAAGGATAATAAATCCAATCTAAATTCTAGAGAGAGAAGCTCTGAAGGTGAAAGCCCAAGAAGGAGTTCTTGAGCTATGAAGGTCCATCTTCTTCCTTCTTCTCCCTTACAGCAATCCTTCTGCTTTCCTGCGAGCTAGCACTCCCCGGGAAGCTGATTATTCCGGAACCTCGCGTGGACGAGTCATCGAGGCCGGATGCTTGTGCGGCTGCGAAGCATCCTTGAAGGAACCCCCTTCTAAAGGTAAGAGATCTGATCTCTTTTACGGTTGAGATATGATCTCAATCTTCAAATCACAAGAAGTTGTGATTTATGCATATTTATTTGAATCACACAATCCTCGGGATCTGAGGGCTTTGTGATATTTGGTGTCAAAGCAAAGGATTAGTGGAGACTATCCGATTTCCGGAAACTCTCACGCGTGATCGTGTGACGAAGCATGGCTCTCCACCCGGGGGCTCATGTGATGAGTGCTTTGATAGGCACACGCGGGTATCACCCTATGTATTGGGACTGAGCCCGCGGCCACATGTGATGTGCAGTTGAAGACTGTTTTCGACTGGTACCAGAGTCAAAATATCTAAAATATCAAGCATGTTTTGGGTTAAAATTTTAACCCGTTTTGTCCGCATAAAATTTTCTGAAATTCATGCTTAGCCCTCTGCACGCACACCATCAGGTGCAACTCCTCCTCTCTTGGTTCTAGCTTCTCAATAACCTAAAGTGAGGGAACAGTTAATTTTACGTAAAAGTTAAAATATTTCCAATGTAAGAATTCAACATTCAAACCTCAAATAGTTTTAAATTTTTCATAACATCCGCAATCACGTCCATCTTGCGGGGGAATGGGGTGTTGTTCCAGCATACGAGACGTGGATACATGAATGGTGGCCGGTGCCTTCCGACAATGCTGTTAGCATGCTCAACAGCACATACCTGCCAAAAATGCATTGTAAACATCAAATTACATCTAAATATATATATCGTAACAATGAAATTTAAAAAAAAAACATCTTCTGATGCTTACCACCAGGGCGACCGTGCAGCCATCCATGTATCTACCATATCCTTGGCCTGTGTTGTTCTAGTCTTCACACTATCGGCTAGACTAGGTATTTGCTGCCGAAGAAAAGAGAAAACGGCAAGACCCCAACTATACGAACCTAAGCGGTCTAAATCATCAACATATGAACATAATGTCTTAGGGACATAGTAGCGTACGGTTGGGAAGAGGATAGTCCCAAAAAGATAAATAACTCATAATTTTGTAAAATCCTTCACATCTTGTCGACTGCTCTTACCGACAAGGATTTGTAATCTATTTTTAATTGTATCTCTACTGGCTTTCTGGTGGTCACCATCAAAAATCGAGTTATGAGGTCAGACGTAACCCCCCCTTCCTATGCAGTTGCACCTCATCACCCGTAGCACTCAAACCAAGGATTAGTGCGAAATCAGTCCCTACAAAAGGCACTATAACCTTACCAAACCAAAAACCCTCCTCAACATTATCCCAAAGGGAGAGCAATGTGTCTAAGACAGGCCTACTCTATTTTATATATGGTAGACCTAGCATGTGCCCAAATGAAGTGCCACGTATTCTATCCTTCTGTTCATCAGACATGCACGGGATTAGGGTGATCATAAAATTTACAAAGTGGGTGAAATAACACCTTCCATTAACCATATTACTCGGGCCAACATAGGATTTTTTGCCGGTACTCTGCTTTGGGGCCATCTTAGATTTCTGCATCACAAATATAGTTACAAATTATATTTTAATAATATCAACGGAAAATAAATCATCCTAAAACTAAAACAAATAACACAATTAGCACGGAATAGAAAAATTTTTCCACAACAAATATCTCAAATGTGCTACCACAACCTCTTTGTTCATTAAATATGTGAAATCCTAACCATTCCAACAACTATCTGGAATGCCGTACAATACTACATATCACGTTCGTGTTCAAATAAATTATTCGAGAAAATATGTGGTGACAAACCTGTTGAAGGAATGCAGAGACGTCTCGGGAAAGGTTGTAGAGACCAATGTCCACCTAAGCTTCTGCTACAAACGAACAGGGCGAAGTCGGTTCGAAGGTCAACTCCGAGGCCGGACAGAAAATAGCTCCTTGCTCCTCAGAATCGGGTCGGAAAGGTTCTACTTTTCCAAAAGGCGAACGGCTTAACAGGGGAAAAGAGGAAGATCGAGTACCGTTGGGAAGTGGTTTGCAGTTCTAGGGTTTGAAACCGGGGTGTAAAATCAAGCGGAATCGGGCGATATTTTTATGGAATTTTTTCCATCCGAAGAGAGGATTAGGATACGAACATTGGGGACGAAACGAGGGCTGGAATCGGTGAAGTTTGAATAGGGTTCGTTCAAATGAACACAGAAGCATAGGAGGAACAACGGAAAAGAAAAAAGGTCAGAAATATTTTGGTCATCTTATGACATTTTAAATATTGATGGATGTTTATTAATAGAATAGTCAATAGCGACTATTCATTATAACGAGTCTAACTTTGGACCGCTAAGCAACTACCAAAAAAAAAATTTAACAGAACGTAGGGGTAACACTTTCGTGAGCGCAAGACCATTTGATCGCACTCCCCGCTTCCCTTTGAGAGGCGTGCGGATGGACTCGGTAGACCGGCGGTTCCCGTCGTTTCGACCCCATCCGGACCTTCAATAAAATTAGAACCGGAGCCCCTCTCTCTCTTCCGCGGTTTCTTGGCCCACTGCCGTCTCTCCTCTCCGCTGTTCCGCCGAAGGGATAAAAATCCTTTTGTGGGGCTCCTCACGGCCCTTCGAGGCGCTTCGTAAATAACCGGAAGCCAAAACCTAACTGGGAACGGCAGAGCACTACCCTCTCTCTCGCTCTCTCAAACTCTGCCATGTTAATCTTGTTCTGAAGACCTCTATAGCGAGAGAGGGGCTAGGGTTATACCCTCTTCTTCAGCCAGCCATGTTCGAAGGAGTTGTCAGCCAGGTGCTCGCCGGCTATCTCGGCCGCTACGTGAAAGGCATCCAAAAAGATCAGCTCAAAATCGGCATCTGGAACGGTGAAATCCTTTCTTCCTAGTCTACTACTCTTTCCGACTTTTACAATCTTCTCCTTTTCCGCTCGCTTTGCATCTCCTCCTTCGTTTTAGACTGAATCGTCCAAGTTCTACCACCGTATTGCTCTCGAATCGTCCTTACTTCCTCTCTTCCTCGATGAACAGTCTTGGTGGGACATTATGTACATTGGATTGGTTGTTGTTCCAATAACGATCTTGACAACTTCACAAGATTATCCATCGTATGATTTAAATTTATCCTCTCACAGAATACGACTTTCGGTGACAGTATCAGGATCAGCTCTGATGATTTTTCTGTTTCTTCCTATTGATAAACTTACATTATTTGGGTCATTTTGCAGAACAAATATTATTGGAGAAAGTAGAGCTAATACTTGAAGCCTTTGACTATCTGCAGCTGCCTTTTGCGCTGAAGAATGGTACTATTATCAAGCTGTTTAACTTTGTTAGCTTCTCATACTTGATGATCAGATTAGATATTTGTTAATCGGCCATATTTCTTTTTCTTGTTCTTGTTCTTGCTCTTGTTACATTTGTGTCACTATCCATATTTGTATATTTAGTACCACTACTCATATACATGCTAATCATAATCCAGTCAATCGTTCATTTGTTAACGTTATACAAATTATTCTTATTTTTACAAATTCTTATTTTATTCTATTATGATATGCTTGCATTTATCTGCAATGTTTGATGTACTTCCAAATCCCTCAATTTGCTACTCTATTAAAATTGCCCCTTGTTATACTTCTTTCAATATTAACATTGTGTGCTAGTTCTTAGAGAACCATTGTCTTATCTCATTCTTTGGAAAAAAGGTTTTTAGTGCCATGCTATATTAGTTCTTCCCAGGCATTGGCACATGTTAACACACCTGAACTATCACATGGCTTTCCTTTGTACTAGTAAGGCATTGGGTTATGTGTGTATTCATGCCATCTTACACTGGCAACACTTCAATCCTTGATTAAAAAAGGGTTTTTTTGAAGCTTAGTCCCTTTGGTCCCTTGAAGCAATGCTTCAAGGAAATGGTTAATGCACTGGAGAATGGTTAATGCACTGGAGAGGTTGTTTCTACTTTCTAGTGGGAGGCACATATCTTACACTGAAGTTGCTCATGCAGAAATAACCAATGCCATGCCATTTGAAACATATATTTAGATCTTGCCTACAAGATTACATCATCTAATCATAGGAATGAACAGATAAGCTCAACATGGTATGAGTTTTTTTTTTTTAAATTTTAGAAAAATAAATATGAGCAGACAAAAGAATGGTCAGTGAGTACTTTTCTAATAATTCATGCATGACAAATGTAAGAGCAATTCATGTTTCTGACTTTATCTAAGCCTTGTAGCTTGTGGACCCCTGTATGGTTTGAACAAAAAGTGATCCACCTAGCTAGTCCAACACCATCAGGTACTTTGACTCTGTGTTTCCAGCAGCATTTTCATGTGGCATACTGGAATTCACGGTTTATACATCAATGGAATAAGGGCTCGAATATTAATCCTTTTTCTAGAGATGGCTCGTGTTTATCTTTCTTCCCTTTCTGTCATTCTCTCTATGTACTTTGGAGGGAGTAAGAGTGGTGGCATTCTCTCTTTCTTCCCTTTTTGCCTCCATCTTCGGAACCATGCTAAGTCCCTATTATTGTTTTCGTTTCTGGCATAATTCACTTGCTCATGAAGTATGGAATTACCTTGCTTTGAAAGTCTTATTATTTTTTCTTTAAAACATGAACTAGTGCACCGATCTAGTTCAGATATTGAATACTATTTATTTTTTGGACTTTCAAGATTCCAAAAGTATGGATAAGCTCTTTCATGTACTTTATTTTTTATTTTTTCTCCTAGTTCTTGATAAACTGATACCTATTTTTAAAAGTAGCTAAGTTTCTTTTCCAATTATGACAGGACAAATCGGGAAGTTGAGCATCAAAATTCCTTGGAAAAAGCTGGGATGGGACCCTATTATAGTTGTGTTGGAAGATGTCTACATATGTGCCTGCCAGCGAGATGATAATGAGGTATATTTATGGCATGTACATTATCTATATAATGATCAGATTTTTGTTTATGTGATCTGAAATATTTAAACTGATAACCAAATGATGATTTTGCTTGATTATGATAAGGATTTTTATTACTTTCCCATATAGTGGACTTCAGATTCAGTGGGAAAAAGGGAGTTAGCTGGCAAAATGGCAAAACTTAATGCAGTAGAATTGGGAAAATTTTCAAAGCGAGTATGCGGTGAGTTTATCCAGTCATTTGATTTGTGATTTCTGCTGGTAGTAGAAATGGTGTTATCAAGTTGCAGTATTTGGAAAATGAAATTTTATACTTATTGGATGATACTATTCCATCTTATTTCCCTCCTTGTTTCAATGATTATTATGCAGGTTTGTATTTTAGCACCATTGATTGTTTATCGGTTAAACTTCTTGATTTCTTTGAATAAGTTAAGCAGAGCTATTCTGCAGCCTCAAAATTTCAATTCCAAGTGAAATTTTATACTTATTGGATGATACTATTCCATCTTATTTCCCTCCTTGTTTCAATGATTAGTGTGTAGGTTTTGTATTTTAGCACCATTGATTGTTTATCGGTTAAACTTCTTGATTTCTTTGAATAAGTTAAGCAGAACTATTCTGCAGCCTCAAAATTTCAATTCCAAGCGAGATAAACCCATTAGTAATGGTAAAGAAATATCTGATAATTAGGTGGAAAAAGTGATCTATATGTATGGTTATCACATCATCAAATATTTTTTCTGATGTCTTTCTAAAGTAGACCTCTTATAGTTTGTTTAAGCTTTTAGTTTTTTACCTCTACATATCTATTCTTATGATGTTAGGAGCAACTCTTTTCAGGCATATTGGGTAAAGTAGTTTAGGTCCTAGATGCAAGGGTTGCCGAACCGAGCTGTATCAGCCGGTTCAGCCCGAACCGAGCCGACCCGCTCTTTGACCGGGTCAGTTCTCCAATGGAAAATGGCTCTGGCCTAGGGCCGGAACCTGATTGGATGTGGCCGGAGCTGGCTGGAATCGGTTAGAACCGAACGGTTATGTCCGTTTTGACTCGGATTCGGTGCGAAACGACCGGTTCACATTGGATCTGGGGCCCCACTATGGGGCTGTGGCAGTCATTGCCATAGCGGGTGCTATGGCGTGGCGTTGGCTTTAAAAGCCAAACGCCCTTGAAGGGGAAGGCCCGAGAAGGCCTTCCCAACGACCAGGAGTAGATTCAGGACCTTCTTTTTTTCTTTCCAAAAAATCTACAACACTGATTTAGGCTATCGGAAGGAAGATTCAAGGATAAATAAGGTGTGCTTCTTTTTCGCTATCTTCTTCCTTCCTTTTTTTTGTAGGATCTTGAAAATATAGCTCAAAAATTGCAAAAATAAGAGGAGATCATGCCAAATTTTTCAATTTGGGCTAGAGTTTTTTATATATTGTAGATCTATGGACTATGTATATGTTGACATAAAAAGTTTTAATTTTTGGATTATAGATATTTTTTAGAAACTATAAATATGTTTTCTGTTAAAAAAGATAATTTTTTGAAAAATAAAAACATCTTAAATTAGAAATGTATTTAGGGCTATGCAAGCTACTTTATATAAAAATTTGGTGTCCATTCATTCAAGTTTTGATGCGATTATGCACATAGTAGCATAGGCCTAAATTTGAAAAAAATAAAAAATAAAAACTTTTTATGCATGTTCGAGAGCCTAGAAAAATATATATAGCATTCATTATTGTGTTCTACTTGGGTTTGAGTTGAAATTAATTTTTTAAATTATTAATATTTAGAAATTAGTTTTAAATATAAAAAATAATTTAAAATATATAATTATTATCAAGAAGTATGAAAAATAGTAGTATGTATTACATAATTCAGAAGTAATTTCTGAGGTAGAAATCTTTTTTTTTTCGAATTTATCATATATAAACATTTTTTTAAAATAGAAAATATTAAAAATATAAAAATAAATAAAAGATAAAAAATATAATTATGTATTAGATAAATCAGATGTATTTTTTTGAGGTAATAAAAAATTATCGTCCTCGTATTAATATTTTGTTAATTTTAAATAATTAATAAACTGGTGTACTTGATCGATCCGGAGCCATTAAGAAAAAAGGATCTAGAGTGTGATATTGGCTGGGAGCATGCTACACAGCTCGAGGGCCGGTACCAGTGGTAGTGCACTGGTGCAAAACAGAGTTAAGAGGAGGAGGGATAATCAGGTTGAAGCAACATTTAGCTGGTGGTTACCGCGATGTATCTATATGCCGCCAATGCCGATTGGAGGTTTGGCTGTTGATGGAGAAGCACCTCGCTGATTTCAAAGTAGCGAAGGAGAGAGCTGTCAAGAAGAAAGCGGAGGTGGAACACCTCTAGGGAGTCAGAGGAGGTGTATGCTCCAGATGACGAGGGGGCACAGCATAGGGCTCGATTTGGGCCTTCGTTCTACGAGTCGGGCTCTGATTTTGCGAGCAATAGGGCAGATCTAGAGTTCACGAGGACCTCCTTAGTCAGGAAGGGCGTCAGCAGAGGTGGTGGCCGGATTGCATCTATGCTAGGTGCATTAGGTAGCAAAAATAAGTCATCCAGAGAGATTCTACCAGGAGCAGCAATCCATGATTTAGATTTGCATGCCATTTTCGGCAGAGATTAAAAGCAGCAGAGGGTTGACTCAATGCTGAAGAAGGATATGTGGCGAGCTATTGGATGCTGGTTTCATTTCAGCAACATCCCAGCGAATGTGGCAGACAATACGTACTACAAGTCTGCTATTTCCTCCATACAGGCTGTTGGTTCCGATGTAGACTCTCCAGGCCCAAAAGACATCTACGGTGAGCTTCTTGACAGCAAGGGACCGAAACTGAGTTTTAAAACCCTGCTGCTAGTCCTTTCATATATATATATATATTGCTTATATTTTGTAACAAAAGAAAGTTTTATTGCAGTAGAAGCTTGTACTCATCATAGAAGCTTCATTGTTGTTAGTGGCATGTAATTTGCAGTGAGGGACAAAAGGACCCAAAATCTCAACTTAGATGAATTAGTAAGTAGCACAATCAAAATAGCTGGACATGTCCTTCCTGATGTCTTGTACTTTTCATCTCTGGTATGTATATCCATGAGCATGGCTGCATGTGCATACTTACCATCTTGTACAGAACCTTAACAGAACCTTACGCTTACTTGCTGTATTTGTGTTTTATTCCCATTATTAATCATTGTAATCATGTGTTGATGTCTACTCTTTCTATGTTATTTCGTGGTATACTTCTGTGCCTTTAATAAATTTTGCATTTTTAGATGTTATAGTAGGATGAATGGTTTGTGTAATCTAATGTGGTTGCAGGTGCATCCTTAAATATATTTAAAGTTCTTTATCGAAATAGTGTTCTCTATGTTTTGTGAGTTTTTATTATTTTCTGGCAAACTGTTGACTTGTCATTTTTCTTTCCAGACAATCAGGCTGGCCAGTCATTTATTTCGTATATTTCTGCAAAGGTGCATAAGTTTGACTAGCTAAGTCTCTAAGATTAGCAAATTCTGAATTATGATAAATTAAGTACTTGGTGAAACAAGTTCTGGATTATGATCAAGTAGTTGTAGAAATGCTGCTCTGATTGACATATTTGCATACAGATTCTTGACAGCATCCAAGTTTCAATACAGAATGTTCATATTGTATACATTGATTCTCATAATAATCAGGTACTGATTCTACACTTTCTTATGCAGCTCTTGCATTTGTAATATGTATCTTTTCTCTCCAGGGAATTTTTTCATTGATTCCTTTCTTTTATTCCTATAGTTATTTTTTTGTAACTATGCTCATATATATCTCCTAGAACTTCCAATTGTCAACCTAAGTCTTCTTGTGTGATCGGCAGTATTTCATTCCTTTCAAAAGCTTGGAAATAGAATATGTTATTGATTTCTTAAATCTGCAATATGTATGCTTTTCAGAATACATCCTTTCATAATTCATTGTCAGCTACGATTTAACCCAAGGACATGTCTGCCTTTCTTCCGTTCCCTGTTCTGTGGCCAAGCTGTGAAACAAGTATCTGACATCCTGAGAATTGTGACAACCATAAGCTGAAATTTGCTAAAATTATGTGGAATAGAGTTAAGAAAATCAAAAGGATTCAGATCAAATGTTTACTTTCACATTGGATTAAATGAGATAAATCAGTAGGTGTTAGATAATTCCATTGCCCATTAGCTTGTAATGATGCTGGTCACATCTTCTCAATTATATCTGTTCTCCTTGCTGAAAATTTTGCATTCTTTTATTTGACTGCTATTTATACTAATCTATATGTTAGAAATTCATCCACCATATATTTGCATTTATGAGTTTTATCGTATTTTAGTATTTCTTGGATATATTTCATGGTTTTGTAAGTAGAAAAATATGATTGCAAATAGTGGTTTGGGTCTTTGTGAAACTGAAATTGTAGTCTCAGATGTTCTCAAGTTCTAATTTTAGAAAATTATACTTTGAGTAAATTTCAAATTTACAAAATTAAGAATCTTGTTCTAATCTGGGGGATATGCGAAGGAGACCCAGTTGGCAGGCTAGTTAAACAGGCAGGTCAAATGGAAGAGCTATGCCTATTTCATCACCAATTAAAGACCTTGTTGCCCAGAGGTGCAGCCCAAGAGGGGGGGTGAATTGGGTCTTTTAAAAAATAATGAACTAAATGACTTATGAAACCACTAAAATACTTTGGCAAACTCAGAGATCTAGCAGCGGAATTAAAACAGCACAAATAATGCAGTATGTAAGGTGAGGAAAATAGTTAGAAGAATGCGGTAGAGAGAGAGACAAGCCACACACAAACACAGAGATTTATATTGGTTCGGTGCACTCCAAGCACATACATCCACTCTCCAAGCCAAGCTTGAGACTTCACTATAATCTAGCAGATTACAACCTGAATGTTTTTCGGGCTCACAATCAGAACCCAGTTGGTTTTCCCAGGCAACCAATCGATAATCTATCACCGTTTGTTTTTCGGGCTCACAAACAATTCAGTTGGTTTTTCCAGGCAACCAACCAAGAATCTTTACGCTGTTTTTCGGGCTCACAAACAACCTAGTTGATTTTCAGATAAACCAACCAAAAATTTTTTCTTTGCTGAATTCTCCTGATTCAGCAACTTCCAATTAAGGCTTGGAAGTGCTTTTACAAGTTTTAGATGATGAAACTGTTACAGCAACAAGTAATCCAAATAAATGATTGCTGTAACCAGAAAACTAAAGCTTCAGAAAATATAGAATGAATCAATAGAAGCAATGCTGAAGCCGATGAAGAGGTTGGCTGTTGATGAGAATCCCAATGCTGAGCACTAACTCTTCTTGACGCAATAGATGAGAAGCTTTGACTGATTTTCTCACAGAAGCAAGTTTTTGAAGAATGCCGGTGAGGATGATGAACTTTTTGCTTTTTCCTTCTCTTTTTGATTCTTCTTCTTGTGGAATCTTCTTTGCTTAATTGAATGTATCTCTCCCTTATTCTCTTTCCTTTCTGAGGTTCCCTTGAATTTATAGACAAGTTCTTCAGAGGGATTCAAATTCCTTTCTTGCCGTTCTGATAGGAATCTTTTCTGTTACAGAAAAGGACAAAATTTGTTACAAGGTTTCCACTGTGGTGCCAGCTGTACAGGGGTCGACTCATGTTTATCTTGGGTCGGCACTTCAATATATTGAGACGGCTCTTGCTGCTGTAACTTCAAAGGGTCGACTCTTTAAACTTAAGGGTCGACTCATCTTCTTCATGGGTCGCCTCTTCAAATACAAGGGTCGACTCATCAAATAATCTTTCTGACCAACGTTGGGGTCGACTCTTCAAACATAAGGGTTGACTCATCAACGTTGGGGTCGACTCTTCAAACATAAGGGTTGACTCATCAACGTTGGGGGTCGACTCATTAGAAGCAAGGGAAAGAGTCGACTCATCAATGTCGGGGGTCGACTCATTAGAAGCAAGGATCGACTCATTTAAACAATCATTCTGACCAACGCTGGGACTGAGCTGGGGTCGACTCTTCAAACATAAGAGTCGACTCTTCAATGTTTGGAGTCGACTCATTAGAGGCAAGGGTCAACTCATTAAATCTTGTCTCAGGCGGTAAAAGTTCTCTGTTTAATTTGAACCATGCAAGAGTCAACTCACGTCTTGCGGGGGTCGACTCATTGACTGTGCCACTTGAAGAAAACGTGCCAGAGTTGACTCAAACTTGTCCTTTTTGCTTAGGGGTCGACTCAAGTGTCCCATATAGAGTTCTTTAGACTTTTTCTTTGATCTTCATGGATTAGATTAAGGTCATTTTCCTTTTAGAATATATCCAATAAAGTGTTTTTGAAGGGTTAAGGATAAAAATTTTGTAGTGCTTCATTTCTTCTGATTTTTCTTGACTTATAGATCTTCACAATCAAGCCAACATCATTAGTACGCAACATTAACTCAAGTATGGTCTGCCATACCGGGCCGGTACGTACCGGTCCGGTCTGGGACCGGTACTGGATCAGCGTGGAATCCGGTACCGGTTATTGTTGGAGAACCGGTACGGGACCGGTTCGGGCCGCCACCGGTACGCCGATCGGTACCGGTACGGCGGACCTTGAACTCAAGTGTTTTATAATCATCAAAATTCATCCTTTAGGGTTGACAAACCTTTAAATTCCCTCTTTTGAGTCTAAAAAATTTGATATTATGTTAGAACCAAGACCTAGAAGCAAGCCCACTGACCTTTAAATCAGCTCACTTTCGAAGTTTGTTGGAAAACTCTTACAATTTGCCCAATGCTGTTAGTTGGAAACCTTTATTGGATGTGATGAATATACTTAAGATGATCTAATCAAACAACTGCATCTTTAATTGATTTTTGAGTGGCACACAATTGGAGAAGGTACCAACGTTGCTGATGTTTTCGCTTTCCCCTTAGTTTTTAATGACAAACTAATTACGTATCCCCATGTTGAACTTCAAGGTCAGAGCTACAAATTTATCCTTAGCAGGCCAAAGGAACTGATTTATGAAATAATAATGAATAGGTCATTACCTAGTTATGGTCCTGACAGTCCGAGGTCTTGGGAGAGGTCAACTGGGGAGAGACCATTTTTTTTTACAAAGTGGCTGCCCGAGGACTCGATCTCGTGCCATCGCCCTTGTCAGCCCAAGCCTTTTATTGTTGCACCAAACAATGGCCTCTATTAAAAAAATCTCTGTAGCATTTTATTTTGAAGAAAAAAATGACAATATTTGATAAAAAATATATTTGTTGTACCAGACCGAACTGGTAAATTTTATTCGATTGATTTATTATCATAAAATAATATGCAACAATAGTTTTTCTTTATTATTAAGTCTAAAAGAAATGCACAATTAGGAGCTGCATAAACCAAGGAAAAAAGTATTAATTTTGTAAAGTTAAAACACCTATTTTGAAAAAAGAATGCTAATATTAGTCTATATTTTTCTTATTTCTCACAACATGAACTACTGGTATGGAAACCATATGTCAATGAGCAAAAGTGCATGCTAGCGAGAGGGAGTTGGTGTAAGAAAGACAGAAAAGTATTGATGGAGGCACAATAATACGAAGGAGATGATTTTGGTATGCCATATGTATTTAGATTTTCTTTAGTCATCCGTAATCATATTTCTTTTTTATGTTAATGATTTCCATTTAAAGATATGAAGAAGCGCTTTACTAAACATCCATAATGAATTGTTTCCTTATGGGAATTACAATTAAAAAAGCTTGTAAATGGGAATGGTGTGGGGAAAATGATTAGCAATAGTTTAAAAGAGTGCGGACTTTATTGTTTACATTCACATAGATATCAAAATGGAAGAGAAGGGTTTGGGTTGGGGGGGGGGGTGGAGTTCTTGACAGAGTGACAGATCTTTTGTGCCTCATATTTGCATTTAAGGGTAGATTTAGAATGTTGGGAGGTGAGAGGGGGTTAATGGCTGCTTAGCACCCTATATAGATTTCAAACCTTGGTTTGCCCTAGAGTTTAGAGGATAGGTTTGGTTCTTGAGAAATTGTTCATAAGGTTCATGAGAATGTTTTCATAGAGTTTTGCTGATTAAAGAGAAGATTTGTTGAGGAGAAAAGGGCAAAAGCAAAGGAAATAGAGAGAAGAAGAGAGCAAAAGCAAAGGAAATAGACAGAAGAAGAAAGCAATATTAAGGGGGATGTAGAGAGAGAGAGAGGAGACAAGGCAATGTATATGAAGCCAGCTCCGGCCAAAGAAAACACTTTCTCAGTTAAATGTCATAGAGCTTACTACTTAAGACTATTATGTTGTCTCATATTCAATATATAGTCTACCCCAAGTTACGCTGAATCGGTACCGATAGGCCTACCGGTCCGGTACGAACTGGTCTCCTGCCCCCCCTTTTTTCGGTTCACATCCGCGCGCGGACGCGGTTAGATAAAAGGCCACAAAATGGCATGTCCACGCGCGGACGCGGTTAGATAAAAGGCCAGAGAATGGCATTAAATGCCACTCTATGACATTTATGACCCGCGTGGGGTAGCGTGCGGGCGCGCTGCCCTGCGCGGATGAACTGGCCTGCCCCCCGCGCGGATGAACTGGCCCGCGCCCGCGTGGGGCGGTTCCCAGCATGGGGAATCGCGCTTGCGCGTGGTGGAATCGCGCGCGCCCGTGCGGGGCGCTCTGCCCCGAGGGCGGGCCACGCGCTTTGACACCACAGCGCGCATGCTGTGGTTTAAAATCCACAGCACACGCGCTATGATTAAAAAAAAATTGGTACTGGTACAAACCGGCCGGTTCGCATCGGTACGGGCTAGAACGAGATCGGTATGCAGCCGGTATGCATGCGTACCAATCGGTACTAGCTCGAAAACAGCTAAAACCAGTTTTCACGTTGTCCGGGTATCGGTTCTAGGCCGGATCGGTCCGTCCCGGGCCGAATCGGTTGGTACGGTCCGGATTGGCAGATCATGGTCTACCCTAATTAAAATGATGGGTAGCCAAATAATTTGGTGACCAAGTAATTTATGGATCGAGAAACTTGACGTTTAAGCAACTTAAGACTAACTTAGTGGCCAATTAGCTTATAGCCCATGTTATGTGAGGATCGGGTAAGCTAGTGAAGCTCCAACAAAATTACTAGAGAAATATAACTTAATGCTTAATTCAATATAGATTGTCAAATAGATTTGAAGCCTTTGATGCTCCAAGAGCTCCATTGGCGCTCCTAGTAGGTGGTGGAAGGCTTGAATCATTATGATATAAATTGAGGTCCGCCAAACTGGTACCAGGACACATGGTATGAAATGGCATGCCGGTTCCGAACTAGCATGCCAATTTTTTTTCCAATATTTTTAAAGTTTGAATTATTAGTAATCATTTTTTTTTAATTTTTCAATGGTTGTAAGTACAATTTGATGTTTTTTGATGTTTTTTGATGTTTCTATGATTTTGATACATCCTAAATGATGCCTCTTGATGTTTTAGAGTGATGCAAAACATAAAATGATTAGTGAGATGTTGCATGCTAGAAGAAGTAATATAAAATATCTAAAATCAATTAGTAAAATATAAAATATAAAATGCTATAATCAATTACATATATTTAAAGTACAACATACATACTAATATTTAAAATCTCGTTGAGTGGCGATGTCTCTCATAGATATTAGGTGGTATATCAGCCCATCCCTTTAACCAAGCGGCGGCGTAGTCTTGTATGCTCATCCTATAAGGAGTGTTCTCTGGGTTATAACGAGTTTTGGATCTCTCACTAAAGTTCTGGCTCTAGCTACTTGTTTTAGTGGTTATTGGATCAGAGTTGTCATGTCAATTGTTCAACTTTGTAACTCAACAATAGAATGAAAAACTCATTCATGTTTTAACACTTTCATATTCATTAAATGTGTAATTATTATTGAATATTTTTGAATTGGATGACATGCTTTACGTAAATCATTGGTGAAAACTCTGGAATTCGAAAATCAATGTTAGGGCATCAAAATCGAATATCCACACACTGATCATAATTTTCACTTGGAAAAGCACATATAATTAGAAGAATATATGTTTTGGAGGTATCTGACATACGCATTATATGGATGCAAAAATGGTTGTTTGTCCCTTTACTGGTGTGCTATAATACCTGATAGAGTATTTAAATTGAAAATCCACTTTGTAAGGACTGAATATCAATTGATTTTGGTGCTTAGATCCTAGCAAAACATGGTCTCATACAAGGTCCGCCGTACCGGATCCAGTAGGCGTATCGGTTGCCTACCGGACCGGTACGGTTTTGGTTCATACCGAAATTGGGCGGTACGAACCGGAAAGCTCTTCTCCGTCGGAACCGGGGAAGAAGAGAACGAGGAAGAGCGCGGGGAAGAGAAGGAGGGAGACCACCTATAGCCGCCATCGGAGAGCCGTGGAGAGGCGGCGGAGGCCGGTGGGGGGCGGCGGAGCGTGGCGGAGGCCGGTAGGGGGCGGCGGAGTGCGGCGGAGGACGGGGGAACCTGCGGGGACACGGCGGAGGCCAAGGCCGCGGCCGCGTCCCCTGTTTCTTTCGAAATAGGGGACGCGGTTGCGGCTTTTTAATTTGGGGATTTTAAGTGAAGTCGGTAACCGACATGCTGACTTCACTTAAAACCCCCAAATTAAAAAGCCTCGGCCTCCGCCGCGCCCCCGTGGGTTCCCCCGCCCCCCGCCGGGCTCCGCCCCCCCACCAGCTGCCACCGCTCCTCCGTGGCTCTTCGATGGCGGCCACAGGTGGTCTCCCTCTCTCTCTTCCCTGCGCTCTCTCTTTTTCTCTTCATCTTCTTCGTCTCCGGCACGGAACCGGCCTGTACCGGTTTCCACGGCTCCGGCGTACCGGTAGCTGGCCGGACCGGTTCGGCATACCATGGTCTCATATCAGCAAAACCATTCACTTTGCACCCAAATTATGCATAGGTTAGAGATCAAGAAAACATGGTGGTTTCTAGGGCTTTTCATTGGTGTAGGTCATGATAAACAGTATGGATCTCCAATTTGGATGGTCTATCATTGACATTGAATCATTAACATAAAGTATGTATTTCCTCTCATTTTTTAAATTTTATTTGGTTTAGTTTTATGCTTCGCAATATGATGTTTTGACTTTGTACTTTTTGTATTTATGTTATATAATCACCCACTTTGAGATGACTCAACGAAGCCATGGATCTGCTTGAACTATTAGAAATCTAGGGTGGTAGAATTTTTGACATTTTCAAAATTGACATGAAATAATTACTTTTCCCTTCAAAATATGCCACTCTAGTCATTATTAAAGTCTCTTGCATTTTTAGGTGACAATCAGCTCATCATTCGTCACTTTCAGTTTTTTTCTTCTAGTTTTCTTGTTCCAGTGTCCTGAGAATTACTAAATATATCTTGGCTATGTCCTTGGGTCCTACCACTGTCAGCTTTCTTCTGGCCATGCTACCACAAGATCTCCCAAATGACTTGATGGCCTGCCCTAGCAGCCCCACCACATGCTGGTCTCCCTCCAATGCTCTAACTGCTTTCCTATCCACCAAATTTTCTAGTGCTTATTAGCGGACATTTTTTCCCCCAACACTATGCCCTTACTAAGGAAGCCCCATCAAGTCATTGTCCTCCATTGTTGCCATCACCAGATGTGAGGGGAAAGTGGGAGTAGTTCTCTTCACCCTCACTCCTTGGACCTTGCACCTCTGCGCCATCCCCTATCAACCTCAACTTTGCTATCAGTGTCTCCCATCACACCCTGCCTGATGGCAACTTCAGATGGTCATATTGAAGATCACGAGTATATGCATATGTATATAAGTTTGTGTGCAAGGTATGTTCCGGTCGGTTCAGCTTCAACTTGTACCGAACCGGTGCCGACGTGCACCGGTACGGTACAACGTATAAAAGCGAGTCGAAATCGGTTGGTTCCGTACTTGTACCGGTGCAAACTGGGTCAGATGCGAACCGGCCCGGTTTGCACCGGTACAAGTCGGTTCGCACCGGTGGGAACCAGGCCGGTTCGCACTGGCCCAATTACTTTTTCCTCGCGCGCTCAAGTGCGGGGAAGCGCGCCCCGCGCGCGGGGAGGAGCGCCTATGCGGGCTGGAGCCGGCGTGGGCCACTTAACGCGCGGATGCGGACACGTAGATTTTTTTTTTTGGGAATAGCGCGTGGACGCGCTAGCGGTGTGATTCCCCACGTCGGAACCGCACCCGCGGCCGATTCCCTAGCAGGGAATCGGCCGATGCCACTCTGTGGCACTTAATGCGTTCGCGATGTGTTGTTTTTTTTGTTTTTTACGTCCGCGCGCGCGCGGCTGTGGACGAGCACATCTCCGGTTCGGTACCGGTTCCGAACCGGTGCCGAACCGGTACCATACCGGTACCGGTGTTTACTGGTACGTCGGTACGGTTGGTCTGGCGAACCTTGTTTGTGTGTTTTGATGATGGCCTTGTTTGGGAATAAATAAAGATAACTCCAGCTTCTTCATTACTGTTTTCTTTTCCTTTCATTTAGTTTATTTTTTTTTTTGGCAGCTGAACATGTTACCTATTTTTTTTATCTCTATCAAGTTACTAATTTTGGTGATTCCATTCCAGGAAAATTTTATATTTGGCTTAAGATTTTCGAGTCTTACAGTAATGACAGATACATGGAAGCAGAGTTTTACTGGGTGAGTTTATAACCTTATATGGAAGAAGGATAAGACCTCCTACTTCATTTTACCATCTCCAATGTCTTTACTTGGATGTGACAGAAGTTCTATTGGTTGTCAAATTTGGCTTGACTTCCATGTATTTAGTGCTTCTTATTTTTAGTGGAAGTTTAGCGTGCAGGCGGTTTATTTACCTGTCCTATCACAATACTTAGAAACATTGGCCGTCAGGATTCATCAATTTTCCTTGAGTTAAAGGAAGGCCAACTAAAGAGTGATTGCTTCTGATGGCTGGAGGCTTTTGACTTCTACCTTTAGCTTCTAATCAGTCCGGCAGTTTATTGGTCAAGATACATATGCATCAATTTCACTTCATCATTTTCTTATGCAGCTACTCTTTTATGAACTGTACATATGTTTCTACACATCTGTTTTGATTCAGATCTTGTCTATAAAATGCTAAATCCTATCCTTTTAACTTTTCAAAATTTGAGATCTTAGCCTGATGTAACTGAATTTACTTTGTTTTACATATGGTTGGAGAAACCTATATTTTTTTTATCATGGAAATGTGGGTAGAAAGAGTTGGTAGGACTCCCATTTCTCTTGTTATTAAATGAACTTCAACTTTAAGTCAAGGATACCACTTTAATTGCTAATTTAATAATTTAGAATTTGATAGAATTGTATGGGCGTTTAGAACTAAATTTTATGACTTAATTGCTATATATGTATGTGTGTATGTATGTATTTACATGCGTTGGTATGTATATATGCATGTATGTACGTACATATGTGCATACATACCTAGAAAAGATTTAAGTCCTTTCATTCTTCATTTACTGGAAGTCTAAGAACTTATAGTTGATTGTTTAGTTCATATATAAAGCCTTAAAAGAAGTAGCACACATGCATCTAAGTTCTTGTTTGTATGTATCAATTATCAATTAATGGTTACTCTCTTATTTGTGTTATCAGATTTATGAGTTCCTCTGTAATTGCAGAAAGGATATTTTGCTTTTTCTTTGTTGGAATGCTTTGTAGACGACATGCTTAACTTTCTCCGCATACAGTTAGCTTTGGTCCTCTCTAATTTAGTTATTTATTTACTTTTTTGTTTTCAGGTCCTCAATGGGGAAATCAAGAGGCGGCCAAGTTGACAAGACTGTTGAAATATCAAATGTCATACTTTACTGTAACTTGTTAGAGGAAACCCAAAACTTGCCTGGTATTAATGATCCTACTGACCCGCAGCTATGCGGTATTTTGAAGTTTGAGTCCGAGAGATGTGATTATATAATACATCCATTTGAGGTTAAAGTTTTTCTGCAGGTATGCTAAATTATTAACATTTTGATGTTTCCTTTTTTGCCCTATTACTGTAATATTTGCTTTATCATTTGGTTAGATCTACTTTTCTTCCTTTAATTACAAATTTATAATTTCTTCTTGCATTTTTGAACTTGTCCATACAAGAAATGCTTATATTCAGTATAATGTGCTTGCCTGTATAGGCAAACAAATCTGGAAAGCTTGATGGTGTGCCTCAATATGATGTTACTGCAGAGCTATCTACCTTGGTTTGTTCCTTTTCACATTGCAATAGCCATCTGAAGATTCATCGTTGAATATGCATTTCTTTTTTATTTTTTTTAAAGATAAGTTATATTGGCTCTTCTTGTTATTCTTTTTGTTTTTTTAGGCTGTCTTGTTGAATGAGGTTCAGTTGCAACAGATTTTAAATCTCTGGGATTACTTCTCCATCTGTGCTCTCAGAAAAATGTAGGTCTATTCTATACACTGTTAGCTATTAGATTTGTTTGGTTGTTTGTTGATATGCTTGTCATTTATGAGTATGAACTTTTGCGTAGTTGTGCAAACTCATTGTACTAATTGAATATTTTCCACTGCTTACTTTGTTTGATAACATATGAATTAATAGAAAATTTTGGTGGTTATGTTGTTATCATCATTTTATTTCTGCAACAAACAGTTATCATGCTTATACTACAGTTTTTTCAAGATATATAGTCTTGTTTACTTTTGCTGCCTTCATAGATCCAAACAAAGTTATGTTTGTTTGTTTTTCTGCTATAATTTGTGGAGACATAGGCTTGGTACAGTACTCACCTGAACTATACCTTCTTTGTTAATAACCAACCATTTATGAATATGATGTTTCTGCAAGTCTTTTCTAAGAACTATATATATATATATATATTTGTGATAATTTGACCATACAAGGCTATTTATCATTTTTTTAGGGACTTAGATCTAGGCACCTGCTTTGCTGCCTAGGCATTCCACTAGGTAGTTCAAGGGGTCACCGTGTAGGACCGATAGGCATTTGTCAATCTTGCTCTCATTCTATGGTTGTTGCTCTCATCCTTTGCTTAGGCATTAGGGATAAGATGGGGCACAAGGGTTGAGTTGGTGTTAGAGGTCAGCATGGAGCTTGAGTTTTGATGGAGCATGGGAGAGGACTGTTAGTGTCTGGGACAATGGGTAGTGGATGATTAGGGCATAGATAAGAGTGTGGTGGGAGCAAAAGAAATAAGGTAGGTAATGGTTTGAGGTGGTGACAATGGTGGAGGGATGGTGATGTAAAACGAAAGGGCGGGGAGTAGAAGGGTGTCACCTTCTTGCCTTATTAGTTGGAGCAAAAGATATTTATCACTTTTTGTTGCATGCTGATATGCCTCAGAATTGACCAGGAATTATGCGAAGGGTTGGCCAACCAAAGCTTGCCATGAAGCCTATGGACCACCAATTAGAGCCCACTACATGCCATTTCCAGAAGGGCACAGTTGAATTTGAAGGCACCTTGGCCGAAATCTTGAGCGGCATCTGAGATCACGCTAGCCAAATGGGCAGGATGTGATCTGTGTGCGAAACACCCTCGCCTAATTGTCGGAACGTGCGAAGGTCTGCTAATCTTAGCCGACCCACATATTTGAATTCTAGGCCGATAGGCTCTCGTCTTTGCCTATACAATCCACTTTCTCTGGGATCTTTTAGTTAAGTTCTTAGGTGTCCTAATAGACCTTCGAGAACCTCCTCTGTTCCTGAGTGTCGCCCTAACTTAAGCATTGGAGGGTCCCTTACTGGACACATTTTGGCAAGAAGAATTCTTCGTCTTTGCCGTTTCAGGTCGGAGCACGATCGTGGACCAGGACCCCGGCTACAAGCATCCACCTCGAGGTGCAACCCTGCACAAACCGAGCAGTTGATTGTCGAGCCATCCAACATCCAACACCTCTCCCATTCGGCGCCTGGGATAGGCCGGTCCTCAATGGCAATAGATTGGCGCTAGGAGGGCCACAAATCCCATCATGGGAGGTCTCATCTACAAAAGAAAAATAATATGTAGCCATGAAGTCTTGATGGGCACAACCAGCACCTTCTAATGCCCAGTCAAGTACGTTAGAGAAGTTTGATGGCTCTTTATAGAACCTACAGGCTCCACCCCTTCAGAACCACCTTTCTATCACTTTAAGGAGTCAGAGGAGACGTTCGCTTCAAATGACGAGGAGGCACGGATCCAAATTGCCATGCAGGCGAGCCTGGATGATTAGTGACAACCGGATGAGGTGGCCAGGCATAGAACTCAATTTAGGTCCTCGTACTATGAGTTGGACTTCGGTTCTATGAGTAGCAGGGCAGATTCAGAGTTTAGGAGGACCCCCTTAGTCAAGAAGGCCATCAGTAGAGGCGGTGACGAAATAGCATCTGTGCTAGAGGCTTTTGGTAACAAAAAGAAGTCATCCAGAGAGATTTCACCGGGCGCAAAAATCCATGGTTTGATTCGCATGCCTTCTCCAGCAGAGATTCGAAGTAGCAAAGGATTGACACAATGCTGAAGAAGGATATATGGCAAGCTATTGTATCCTAGTTCCATTTCAGCTACATCCTAGTGAATGTGGCAGATTATATGTACTATAGATCTGCTATTTCCGCTATACAGGCTGCCGGTCCTGGTTTATATTTTTCAGGCCCGAAGGACATCTATGGTGAGCTTTTTGACAGTAATAAGGAGCTAAAAAAAATGGATTGCCTCCTATAAAGGCAAGTGGTCTATATATGGATTGACGGTGATGTGTGATGGTTGGATCGGTCCTGCCAGACGGAGCATTAGCTTATGATTAGGTCCGCGACGCTGCGTACATTCTCAAACTAATGAAGGAGGTGATTGATCAGGTAGAAGAAAAGAATGTCGTGCAGATCATTACTGATAATGGGCCACAATATAAGGCCGCTGCAGAGATTTTGATGAAGCAGCGGCCACATATTTTCTGGACTCTATGTGCCGCATATTGTATCGACTTCATTTAGGTTAACTCGAGATTATAGAAACATCAAAAAAATTCAAAAAATACCAAAAAAATCAAATTAGACTTAAAATTATTGAAAAGTTCAAAAAGAGTGATTACCAATTAAATATTTTTGAAAATTCTGAAAAAATGGGCATGCTGGTATGAAAATGATACGCCCTACCCGTATTGGCCTCGGTACGGTACTGAACCAAGACTAAACCATACCGGCCGCCAACTGGTACGGGTCTTGATACTGGTTTGGCGGACCTTGCTATTGTTTTTTAACATCTCTATCCAAATTGACATTTAAATACATGCAGTATACACTTTCTTACAATTAGTAAGATAAATTAGATTGCTACGGTCGTGCTTATATTGACATTGGTATACAGAACTTCATCATGGAGTTAGGCAAATGTTGGCAAAATTTTGTGAACATGTTGGTTGATTGTATCACAGATTTGGATGCATGCTACTTTTTGCTTGCCTCTGGCAAACTTTAATTACTATGCTTATGTAATGTTCTTATTGCTGTATTATAAATTTGTAATTCCTATATTATTATGCACTAGTATTGTGTGATTGATTATGTTCTGTAATAGCCACATTCTTCTTGAATTTACCATACTGCGCATCCATGGCCTTGATATTGTCTGGAAAAAAGTGATTTATTGTTTCTTTTTCAAAGTTGAAATTCCGATATTTGACCTTGCAAGATTTATCATGCTGGCATCACCCTACATTTAATAAGTTCACTATCCTATCATCCACTTTTAGTAGCTTTAGCTGGCCTTGTTTTTAACAGATATGGACGATACCGTCCCTCTCAGAGCTTGTTATCAAGGAAGCATAAAGGATGGCAGAAAATGTTGTGGCACTACGCACAAGAATCTGTTTTAGCAGATGTTCGTCAAAGATTAAGGAAGACTTCTTGGAGTTATCTTGGTAGACGAATGTGAGTACCTATTCAGAATCATGACTTCTGGTGTATGCTGTTTAATCGTGCCATCTGATGTTTGTTTCTTGATATTATCTTAGTATATTTTATGGTAAGTGTTGAGTTTGAATTTTCATTTATTGTTATTGTAAGAGGAAAAAAATATGATGTTTCTGGAGGTGCCTGGCAAAAAATATGTATCTTTATCTGGATTTTCAGCATCATTTGATCATTATGCTGGCCTTTTTCTTCCTTATCTTGAACCGGATTTCTCTTTCTGAAGTCTTTGTGAAGAAAGTACAACTTCTTGAGGTAGTTGTTTCATGTGCTATCTTTCTTTCTTTTTTTTTGGTGTTGACTAGATGGTTGCTAATGAGAAAACTAAAGATAATACTCCTATTTTCTGATAAACAATTCCTGCCTACATTTTTCAGATACATCATTCTGTTAAATTCCTATAGTGTCTTGGGAAGGCTAGCGAACAGGTCTATTTCTTAGGGAACATTTGGTTTGCAGAAATTGGGAGATAGGAGTGGGTACATGTTTCCCATCCAGCCCATCCCCATGTTTAGTAACTCTTTTACGTATAGGAATTTGGATTCCCATGGGTATTGGATTTCCACAAGCAGGGGTAAAACCATACCCAAGGTAGGGCTTGGGTATCATTTTCCCTAGTGTTGGATATGTGCCTTTGTAAAAATAAAAGGAGGTTTTCTTACATTTTATATTTACTAAAATTAATTATCAATTTAAAATATATTATAACAATATATTATCTCTTATTTGTTGTAATATTGTATATATTATTTAATATGAAATATCTTATGTTAGTATCGCAGATATTATACTCATAATTTCATATTATATATATTGATATTATGTCATCATCATATTATCAATGTTCATATTACTTTACCATATATTATATCAATAACATTTAGTATTTAGCTTGATATTATATTATTAAATTATATTATCAATGAGTTATTATCATGATAATATCATTAACCTTATTATTATAATAATTATCTATATTTATTATAATAATTATAATACATGATATAATTATTATGTTCTTATAATAATCTTATTATACCTTATATTATGTTTATTTATTTTTAAATATATAGTACAATATTATCTATTGGACAATCTAATATTATGTATTATATAGTATATAAATATTATACCTTATATTAAAATTATCATATCGTAACATGTTATTAATATCTTATTAATAATATTATTATCATATCCTAATATGTCTTGTATAAGCTATAATTACATTATTAAATTATTAATAATGTGATTGTTATAATCATTATATCATAATTGATATTATATTTTCCTGATATATAAGTATAACTATTATAAGGTGACAATTATATTATGATATCACATATTATATAATTTTCTATTGCATTAAATTTATAAGAATTATTATAATATCAACTTGGTCATGACAACTACCCAGTGTGCAGTCGCTTTATCAATTGTCCCCCATCTTACTCCGATTTAGATTATTTTTTCCATTGAGTCCAACTGAGTTGAAAAATGCTAATCAGATTGTATCTTAATGTTTTTTATACGTAGATTTTTTTGTGGCTACATATATTATAATTTCAATGCCCAAAGGTCTTTTCATTGCATGCTTTTTATTTTGCTCTTTTCATTTTTTATTGCTACATAGTACATATATTTTAATTTCAATTCTGAAAGGTCTTTTTATTGCATGCTTTTTAGTTTGCTTTTTTATTTTGTGCATCCTTTGAAGTTTGAACAATAATTGATGAGAAAATGGAGCTAATGCATTAACTGCTTTTTCCCACATTGACTTGCGCACACATATACCTATCATAAATGCTCATGTATGATATTTGTGCATAATAACTCTGCATATAAATGTGTATAGATTCACTAAACTTTGTGTGATTCAAATATTTGACTACCCCTTCAAAACTTAGCACAAATTGTAGTCTGTATTGTTTCTTAATGGATTCAGAGAGAGAAAAGTAGAATTAGCCTGTGAAGAAACTCGAGCACTTTTTATACAGTACAAGGGGAAAGGGAACAGTATGCTGGTAGAAGTAGTGGGCAAAGTGGAAACATAGTTTAATGCATTTCATTTGTATGTAAAAACATAATTTTTGGATATATTGCACCATGACCAAGTTAGAAAATGCAATATAGCCAGACAATTTGATTGTGAAATGTACATGATATCAGAGAGAGCAACACAGGAATGCTAAACCTTGCTTTTCGCCTGTCTAAGCATGAGGTATCTTTAGTGAAAATTTGAGCATTAAGATGCTTAAAACAGTTCACGGTAACTAAAGGCATGTGGTTAGGACTGCTGTTAGAACACCAAAAAGTATTTTCTCTGTGCATAACAATATTCTCCGATCATTTATTACATGTTATTTTTATCTGACTCAATATGAATTATGATGAGAAACATTGCCTCCCTAAAAATTCATTTTTCCTTTCTTCCCCAAAAAATTGATCTGTTTTTTTGTCTTTCTCTAGTAATATCCTGATTTAGCATCTTGATGGATATGCGATTTTGCCTTTCCATAATCATTCCAACTTTTCCATTGGTCCTGCCTCCTCACTCTTGATATAGCCAAGGTCAATAATTTATTTTTCCCTGAAATGGCAAATTCCTAGCTATGCATTTTCTGAATTCTGTTGACCCACTCTGTTGTACAGAAATGGCAAATTTATTGTTCCTGCCTCATTCTCGATATAGCTCAGGTCAATAGTTTCTTTTTCCCCAAAATGGTGAATTCATAGTTATACATTTTCTGAATTCGCTTGATCCACTCTATTGTGCAGACGATTGTAAGCTGATTTACCGTTGAAGAGTTTGTTGCATTCTTGTCTTGGCCAATCCTTCATACATTTTTTTCTTTTTTTTTTGTTTTAGTTTTTTAAGCTATTGCCTTTGTTAGTTCACATGCAAATATGAAGTTGCTTGCTCACTTCATTTGTATGGCACATGATCGCGGTCTCAGTACAGGACCCTGTACTACTACCACACTACTAGTGTCGGTGCACTTGGGATGGAGGTTGGTATTGAATTGAGACTCGGTTTGGGAGGGCTGTACTGAGTCTCGGTTCGGTACCAATACGGTACAACACACCTAATATAGGATAGCATGCACTGGTAGGGTGAACCATTTATCAGTAAAAATGTCTTGATATTATTAAATTAAACCTAAAATGGAGCCAACATATTTTCTGGTTATTTTTAAATTTGTGGTCTTCCCTTTTTAATAGCTTGTGTGTTATACAATAAAACCTCACTTTCTTTCTCTTATATAGTTTTAGTCCCTTCTCCACATTTCCTTTGCAACTGTAATTACTATCTGTGCAATATAAGATGATTCACATCATGGTTTGACGAACCGGCCCGTACCGGCCTGTAATCAGTCCGCCGAGCAGTAGAAACCGGTACGGGCTGAATCTAGCCGGAGTCGGAGAAGGAGATAGAGCGGGGAAGAGCGGGGAAGAGAAGAAGGGAGGAGAGGCCTCCGCCGCCTGCGGGGGGCCGGCGGAGCCGAGGGGGGTGACGGGGCCTGCGGGAGGGGGGGAGCCCGCGGGGGCATGATAGAGGCCGAGGCCGGGTCCCTGTTTCGAAAGAAACAGGGGATGTGGCTGCAGAAAAAAATTTAGGGATTTGTAAGTGAAATTTTCGAAACAGGGGACGCGGCTGTGGAAAAAAATTTAGGGATTTGTAAGTGCAATCGGCAAATTGGTTGCCGACTTCACTTAAAAATCCCCATTTTTTTAAAAAATCCTCAAATTAAAAACCACGGCCGTGTCCTCGGTCTCCACCGCGCCCCTGCGGGCTCCCCCGCCCCCCCTGCGGGCTCCGCCCCCTGGCCTCCACCACCCCCCTGCGGCCCTCCGCGTGCGGCCTCTCCTCTCCTTTCTCCCTCCCTCGCTCGCTCTCTCGTTTTCTTCTTCTTCCCCGGCTCCGGCGGAGAAAAGTGTTCCGGTTCGGTACTGGTTTAAATCGGTCCGAATCGGAACTATGCCGGTCCCGTAGGCGACCGGTATGCCTACCGGTACCGGTACGACGAACTTTGATTCACATTGTGCTGTGAAGGCTATGTGCATTTTATTTGTGTGGTTTTTTTGATTTCTCTTATGGTGCCCGATATTTCTTGACAACCATGCGAAAGATAAACAGTAAGTTGAAGAAAACTAGGATAGTTGGTCTTGTTTTCACACCTGAAGTTGCAAAGTCCTTTATCTGCAATGTATTATGCAACTCTATGACTGATTCTCTTAATTTAATCAACCTTTCTATTATTTATCATGGTTAACAGAAACTACCGCCGGAAATACGTCAATCTGTACAAAAGAAAGCTGGAATTACTCCAACAAGAGCAGGTGAACAAGGCACCATTTTATTTAATTAGCTCATCTTATCCTATTTTTATTGTTTTAAGCTCTAACTTTTGGATCTGCATACTCGACTGTTTGATGTTCTTTCATTTATTGAGACATTATTTTCATTGCTATTTTCTTTTTATTTGGTGAGTAGAAACTCTACAATTTCTAGAAACTGTATTGTCCACATAAACTGACCATGATTCATTATATACTTGCTGTTTTCCCCAATTCTATCTTTGAATGATTTAAGTTTCTGCTCCAGTCCTAAGAGCACTATGTTTGCAATTTTTGCCATCATCCTTTGGGACAACATTGCATCTGTGTTTTGATTTAATCTACTATGGTCGGTTGGTAGGAGAGAAGATTCATTGTTAGATTACCTTTGAAATTTGCTGCTGCACCTTCATATGCTAGCCAATGCTATTGGTTGATGTTCTTTAGATTCTACATTTTGTGGCAATCAGATTTGACTTGATAATCTCTTGAAGAACTTTTTTTTTGATTCTTTATGCAGGGCTTAGGATGTATCTTGACATTCTCCTCTTAGTTTGTTGTGCTCCATTTTTCTACCAAGCTTTTGATGACTTTGTTCCATTTTCTAGAGAATTCTTTTCACCATTTGAACTCTTTAAAAATTAAAGATGGCCTTCTGTCTTTGGAGTGTAAATAAAATTCTTTGTTGCGTAGTTTGCAAAATATGCTTGATGCCAATTGGAAAATCCTAGGATGTTGAGTTAGGAAGAACAAGAATATTCATTGTAGAATATGAGCCTGTGCATACATCACATTATTGTATTTTATTGTTATCTCAGATGTAAATTTTTGAATATATCATAAAATGTTCTACATTAAGGGTGTGCTTGGTTTAAAGATAAAATGGAATCAACCAGAATAAACCCACTTTTTTCTGGTTTCTACCGCTTTGTCCTGCTAAACATCCATATTAGCGCCATTGTTCCCAAGAGCAAAAAGAAATTTTAGAAAATTTTTTTAAGGCACTCTTCCTCAAAACCTGAATAAAGTTGTTCTACTAAAATGGCAGAATATTATTTTTCTACATTAAGCCACCTTATTACTATCAAGTTATTACCCATGCCCATACTGTTACAGAAAAGCTATTCCCATTACTAAACAGGGGCTAAAGTTGAATAAGGAACAGTCCTGTCATTGAACCTGATGGATTATCTAAACTTCAATAGTTCAATTATTATAAAGTGTGTGCCTGTGTGTAATTTATGTATCTATGTGTATATATGTATTTTATATTATATTATGGTAGTCCATAATAAATGATATTTGACTTGCAATACCAAATATCTAGTTGATAACAGTTAATTTTGTTAATTTACTTGCTGAGTTGTGACAACTATTATGTGCTACTCTTTGCATCTAGTTTGTTTAAGATTATTTTGTTGAATTTTTAATATTGAAGCCTCATATCAAGTGGTGTACTTGAAAGTGTTTATAAAACATCTGTACTCAAACTGGTTGGTATAGCTTGTCGGTGAAGATATTTTACAAGAGCTAGAAAAGATGGATAAAGAGTGTGATATTGATGATATCCTGAGCTACAGGTCTATGGCAGAGCAGCAATTGCAGGTATGTTTTGTATTATGATTTTGCCAGGTACCATTTTTGCTGTTGGAGGAAATTAGTGTACATTATAATTCTGAATCTATTGATTTACCTTTTTGATATTGTTCACATTCTTTTATGATTTGATCTCTTTAAAATATTGAACGAAGAATTCATTTATATATGCTTTTGGTTAAAAGGAGTAAATATCATCGTCACCTTTTTGATTACCTCTATGTGATATCTTTCATTTGATTGTCTGTCTCAATAGTTTCTTCTTCCCTCTTGCGCTCTATGATGTAGGTTTAAACTGCACTTTTGTTTTGGCTGTTGGTTGCTAGTAATTTGCTTATAGCTTATGTTTTTGCAGGTGGACATCAATTTGAAATTTAGCCTGAAATGATCCAAAACTTATACTCTTATATTTGAAAAGAATATATATGCTCGATTAAATTTAGGGCTGGAATTATGTTGGCATAGGTCAGATTTCTATGCTGCTTAGTCCCGGCCTGAAAAATTTTGGGCTTCTAGTAGGCTGAGTTTTGATTGTTTTTATTTCCAAAATTTTGGCTTGAATCTAACTTGTGCTTGAACCTGAGCTTGAAGCTCAATTCTATTGGCTTGGAGAGGGGAGAGAGATGTGGGAAAGAGGAAAGGTGGAGAGAGATCAGGGAGGGGGGATAGGGGGAGTGTCATGTCCAGAATCTAGAGCGTAACAGACACCGCATACTTGTAGGGTGGACCATATAAGCATGCAAGGCTACCGATCAAATCATAATAATTTCAAAGTAGTAATAGTAATAATTCTTCGACCTCAAAAATTAATTTAATCAAGATCCAATTAAATCATACTCATAAGCAAATATCCCAAAATAACATGAGGTATAATGTTCGAAGTACTTCAAACTATGGTACGCCATACCGTACTGAACTTAGCATTACAAGGCGTACCGTACCATACTTGTTCAATAACAGTACAAGGGTGTACCAACCTCATGCTAAGCGTATCGACATAATGACAGGGTGGCACCGGTATGGGCTCCAATATCGAGACGACATATCTTGATTCTAATTAATTATTATCATTCAAACTGAATAAAATATTCAAACTAAACTGAACTAATCTAAATTAAACTAAGCTAGAAGTCCAGATGATTCAAATATCTCCGAGCAATTTAGCGAACTCCCCTAAGTTTCGCGCAATCACGATTTCAGATTTGAAAATAGAAGAAAGAATAATGAGCCACACTAGGCCACTAAGCAACATAATATATCTAAGTGGGGTCCACGGAAGCCAAAGAAATAAATAAACAAATAGCATAATATTGACAAAAAAAATTGAATCTCGAATAATACACATATTTCTTTTCAAAAGTTATTTTTCGTAAATTGATACTAGACCTAACATCAGACTATGGTCACGTAACCTAGTGGCGTGGGTCAAATAGCAGATACAGGGTGAACAAAGTGCCAGATAACAGATACTATTCTAATCACTAGTGGCTCGGTGTCAAAACTAGTTTCTCAGATTACAAGTTGACAAGAACAACGTATAATCTCTATTAACAAAGCCCGATTATACCTGTGCTGAGAATATATATATATATATATATATATAAATTATCCAATCAAATTTTCAAAATTCATCTCACAAGAGTATTAAAATATATAACATATCTTAGAACAATTATGTTGGTAATAATAGTATGCTCGATCCATTTAATCAAACATAAAATAGAGATCATAATCAAATTTAATAAACTAATTATAATTTTCTAAAAGTTATTTAAAAAGCATACTTTGAAGCATTAGGTTACTTACCTCATTTTGTTTTAAAATTCTACTTTAGTTAGATAAGTCAACTTCACCTATTCAAAGCCATAAAAATCCAACATCAACAATTTCGAAATTCAAGATAACCGAGAATGGATTAAAATTAGGAAAAAAATGATCCAATTTAGGGCACTGCAGGATGTATGGGTTCGTACTCGAACTAAGGTAGAGAAAGGATAAGGTTGTCTAGGCGGCGATGAATGAACTCTTAGGTCGGTCTGAATAAGGTGAAGTCAACTTGTAAAGATCAGCTATGATTAGGTGATTGAACAAGGGTCATTGGTGACTGAATTCCAGAGGTATCGGACAAGGGCTGATGCCGCCCGGGTATCAAGGCATTCAAGGCCTTGTTATTGGGGTCAACTTGGATCGGAACAAAAGAAAGACAGGACATTGAACTAGGATCCCGAGGTCTGCTTAGAGAGAGAGAAGAGAGAAACAAAAGATAGAAATAGGAGGGAAGCTTTGCTGTCTCTCTTAGAATAGGAAGGGGAGGCTGACATCACCAGGGATCATGCCTGAGGGCAGAGGTGGAGGAATGTTGGCTGCGGTGACTGACCGACGAGAAATCAAAAGTGTCGAAAAATAGGAAAATTAAAGTGTTTTCAAGTTTTTGTCCATTGGCCGTTCACTGGGGGTTTGACGTCAAGAGGCAGCGGCGCATATGACTAGAAAAAGGGGAAAAGAGAGAAAAAATAGAGGAAGTGGCCATAGAGCTTTCTCGATCAATTTAAGGCCAATTATTCAGCGAAATCCGACCGACAAGAGATCCTACTACCGAGGAAAAGGAAGAGGAAGGGGAATCAGGGCTTATGTCGGGCTTCGGCGAGCTCTCCGGCTTCGACACCAGGCTAGTTGATGGGTCGGCTTCTTTGGTCCAGGCCGGCCAATGGGGCAGGTCGGGCCTCATAGGGAGGGGAGAGCGGAGAGAGTGGAGAGGGGAGAGAGAGGGTGGAGAGGAGAGAGAGTAGAGGGGAGAGAGGTCGGGTGGGAGAGATATCGGATCTGAGAGAGGAGAGGAGGGAGAGAGAAGTCAAGAGTGAGGGAGAGGAGAGAGGAGAGAAAACAAGGAGGGGAAGAGAGATCAAGTGGGAGAGAGGAGAGGGGATATAGAGATCGGGTGCGAACAATATGCTAGTTTTCTAATGATTCAACATTAACACTAATTTTTCTTTTTTATTTCCAATAACCTCGACTGACTTGGACATATTTATAGTAGTGAGTAAATGATTGAACTAGTGAACTATAGAATCGAACATCATAAATGAAAGCAAAGGTGTACGGATCATATAATAATACAAAAGTAATAAAGAATGGCGACAAAAGAAAGTGAAAATGAACATGACATAACTCATGGAACTCAACCACTCCGATTAACCAGAAGGGTCACTCCGATTATCCAGAAGGGTCATTTGCATTTGCATGAGGATGCCAAGGTTTAAAACCTCCCACATCTTCCCCTTATTGTTCACATAGTGGTATGGGGCGAGATGTTGCTTGCCCACCATATGCACTCATCGTTTGGCATATTGGCTGATAACCCAATGTTAATAAAGCATGTGATATGGGGTCCAAGTGTTATGGTATTGTTGAGATTTCATACCTTGCTGGATATAGATTTATTTTTTTCCTTTCTCTATGGTTGCTTGGGGGAGGTTTGGCAGGTGTAGATTGGGACCCTTATTTGACAAGACATTTGAAACTCAACATCAGAGGATTATTATTATCTTGTTGCTTTTGGAGAGAGAATTTGGTAAAATCCAACCAAGTATAGTTTTATCAAATTTTGTGTTGACTAATTCAAAGAAAGTAGTGATTTGATTGATTATTTAATAAAGGTTTACCGTACCAAACTATACTACCCAGTTTGGGCATGCAGTACTCAACTTCAAAGTACTGATATGGCACAAGGGCTCAATACAGTATTATACTGACATGCTACAACCACTATCTTGTCTCTACCAGTGTACTATATGTCATTAGGGGTTGTACCATACTGAACTGACCTATGCTACTAAAATGGAGTCCAATACCAAGATTGATCATCCTTGAGTTGTAATTTTTGCAGAAGTCATGGTTTTCAGTTTGAATTGGTTCATAATTTTACCCTCTCGCTCACTCTTTAAAAGTTGTTATTGTTATTCTCTTATTTGTTTTGCCATTATATGTTTGGAGTTTGGACCAATTTCATCGCCCGCCCTAAATAGGATTACTTGGCAAGGTTCTATAAAGCCAATAACATAGTCTGGAAAAGGCTGGATTATTATGGCTATGGTATGGCTATCTTTTTATTTTGTTGCCTATTGCTTGTCAATACCTGTTTGCTAGCCTTGTTTCTGTCTATGTAAAATTCTCTTGTTGTGATGTTTTGGTTTGAGCAAACGATACCGAGAGGGTTGTTGCCTCTTAAGTCTTGACCATTGTTTTTGGGGCAGCCTGTGGCTTGACCTGGTTCTGGCCTGATTAGACTTGGCCCCATCCGTATTTGAAGAGCCATGGGGTGGGTTAGGTTCAAAATTTGGACCAGTCTAATTTCCAGCTGCAATTTGCGTCTTGTACTTTTCAACTCGACTTGACTTGACCTTACTCGAAGATTATCTGGGTGTAATTTGGGTCAACACAAAAGAGGGCCCAACTATGGTATGCTGTACCGGTCGGTACCGGGCGTACCATACCCATACCGATGGATACCGGTATCGGTATGCCAGTGTCGGTACGCCTAGCGTACCGTGTACCGTACCGTACCGACATTCGGTACGCTTATGCTAGTGCGGCACCGGTACGGGATTCGGTACCAGTACGGCGAACCGCCCAACCCAATTCGAACTTGATCCGACCAACCCAATTCGAACTTGACTTGATCTTACTCGACCGGTACCGGACCGACCGGAACCGGTACGGCGATCCTTGAAAACCATTAGTGACCATTTTAGAACTTTACTATTGTTTAGTAGTACAAATTATCTGTGAAAACATTACAAATAGAATTTGAAACAATTTTCTATGTTATTTTTTACAGTTAGTGATTTAATAACAAATAAACAGGATATATAGTTTTATAAGTGTGGTATGAAAACTCCCGCTATTAATTTTGATCCAGGTCAATATGACATTCCTTATCAGTTCTAGTTGTAGTTTTAGTTATTGACATCTGAAGCTTCTTAAATATTAATATGATCCATAAAGAAAGACCAAAAATCATGAGAAAGAAATTTATCAGGAAAATATTTCCTTGATTATAATTAAGGCATCTGAGAGGTGTGGTGTCTTAATGTGTACTCACAGTTTATGAACTATCATGTAAAAAAGGTAGAGCTACTATGAGTTTTGAACAATTCACTTGAAATTTGAAATATCCTTATTTTTCTATTTTAGAAAGTAATGATGATTTTATTTGACAATGCGTGAGAATTGTCATATGTTAATTTTGGTCAATCTGTAGTTTCATTAATAACCTAGGATTGAGGAAACCCCAGCCTTTTGGTTTCACTTGTTGATCACAGTTATTGATTGAAATCTGATATATCCTTTTGTTGGTATCAGAATGGGACAAATAATTTACAGTGTTAAATTTCTTCTGCAGGCAATCTTTTTTTAGATTTTTTAATATTTTCAGCTGTTAATTTCGTTCTTAATAATAAATTTTGTTTGTGTTAAAATATTGTTATTGAATTGCAGGATTTTTTATTGAAGTCAAAGTCTCGTATTATAGCTACAGGTGATTCTAAATCTGCTGATGAGAAGTACCAAAATGGTGAACAATCTTCAAGTAGAGCATGTGGATGGTTAAATTGGTTGTCCCTTGGCATGCTTGGAGCTGGTGGAACCGCTGAGACCAGTTCATTTGCTGGCGTTGTTTCAGATGAAATTATCAAGGTGATATCGATTTTGTCATTGTCATGTGGCTGCTTATTTTCGGCTCTTATTTATCTTGTCTTATGCAGGATATTTATGAGGCAACTGAGTTTCATCCGGTGGCTGCTTCTAATGGGCATCTTCCAATTAAGAATAAATTTTGTTCATCTTCCATCAAACTCAACATTAGCCAAATTATTGCTTCAATCAGCATAAAGTACTGATTCCTTTTATGCACACCTCCAGCATTATCATTGTCCATGCTTATTATAATCACAATTGTTTCATTTGCAAAATAAAACGTAAATAATTGTCGGAAAACTGAAAATATTATTGCTGATCCTCAAATTCATACTGATGTGATTTATGATAATAAATTTTGTGGTCTATATATATATATATATATATATATTTGAGTATCAAAGTGCCTAATGAAATTTTCTCTTCGGTAACTATTGCTTGATAGTTGGTGCGTGTGGAGTGGTGACCTTCTATGAAATTATGGGCATAAAAGTAGATTATTTGTGCCACAACATATTCAACAGAATGGCTGTTTAGCTTACTTAATCTTATCGTATTATCAATGGTAAAATGATATAACTTGAGGTATAGCATGGCTCTCAGATGCTGAGGAAAGTTAGATCTTCAAAATATATTTTTAATTTTGATAAGGTAAGATTGTTTTTGAAGAAAATTAGGCACATCATGTGAAACCTTGAAAAGGTATTAGAGGTTCCTCATCCTCTTGTTTCTATAGTAGAGAGAGATGCAGGATAAACTAGGGGAACAAGTTCTTACAAAATTGGTGCAGGAAAGGAAGTATGGGTTTCTGGAATTATCTGAAACTTGAGTTTAAGTGTACTATAATGCCGAGCTTCTAAGGAGACCTACAGAGTTATTTAGAAATATGTGTCTACAAGTTTATAAAATTATTAGAGCATAAATACTAGAGCTGTTACCACCTTGTAAGGCCTATGCTTGTTAGTTAGGTTGATAAATTCTCATTTTGAACCTTGCGACTGCATCCAAGGAGAAGAAGATGCAAGCACTCTCTAGTTGATTGAAATTCCAATATGGTTTTTTAGTGGACTAACTATAATAGGCCTGCCATGTTGTATGGTCAGAGTGTTGGGCAATAAAGAAAATTGATGAAAACAAGTTGAATATAGCAGAAGCAAGAATATTAAGATGCATGCATGGTAAAAGTCGAAAAGAAAAATATGAAATGAATATATTAGAGGAGTTGCACGGGTTGCACAAATTAAGGATTTATCCAATAGAGATGGTTATGGATATATCCAATAGAGATTTGAGGAGGCTTCAGTAAGGAGAGGTATTTTGGTTTGTATTGAAGGTGGTAAGAAAAAGAGGGGAAGACCTAAAGTAACATGGACGGAAGTTGTGAGGAAGGATAGGAGAAATTTGGAATAACATCAAAGATGACCTTAAATCGGAATGCTTGTTGAATAAGGATCCATAAAGCCAAGCCCAAATTATCAGGAAAAGACTAGATGGTTATGGTTATGGTAACTATAATAGGCTGTTAGTGGGCTTGAAACTTTACCCACAAAGGAAATTCTATATTATCCTTCTAAAGCAACAAGGGCTTGCAAATGAAGGATATAATTGATTTTCCAAGTACATATGTAATACTCATTTCTATTTTATCGTGTTTTTTCATGGCTGTACTTAATTGACGGTCATACTGCAATGCTGTTTAAAATGTTAATAAGAGACTGATGCAAGTCAAAACTTTTCATTCTTCATTGTGTTAGAAAATGCGAAAACTTCCATTTTAATGCCATCGTCAGTTCTTTCATGATTGCGGTTGATATTAATTTGGCATTTCATTTTTCGTCTTCCTATGACTTGTTTATTTCTCACTGCGAATGTAATGTTTCAGGGCATATGATAGGAATATTGTTAAAGCAATATTCAGTGGAACCAGTGTTGATTGTGAATTTTGGGAAGAATCAGCTGCCATTCTTGCATCGATAAATTCTTTAGAGATTGTTAACCCATGCAACGAGGAGATCCTGCTAATGGCTAAAAAGGTTTCTTTTCTTTGTATATATTCTTTGTATTTAATTACTTACACCTATAAGTTGGTAATCTCTTTCATGCAATGGCATCTTTTAATAATTCTTCTGTTTTGTAGACTATCCTTCCAGAGATATCAACAGAGCACACACTGCCCTTTGTTAATGTGCAAATTAACATGCCACATTCCAACCAAAACTTTGCAGTTTCAATAAAGGTGCTTCAAGTTATTCTAATAATTGTGCTCGTAGTGTAAACTGTGAAATCTACACCTGTTATAACTTTTACAAGCTTTTGCATTCATATCTAAATTGTGATCCGTTGACTTGTTGTATGGTTAGGCTGTGATCCAACCGTTTGAAGCTACTTACGAATCAGAATTCTTTCTTTACCTGGTGCATTTTTATCATGTTATAACTTCCTTTGACTTCCAGCACAATAGGGTAATATTCAGTTGAAACTTTGATCTTCTTTATTGTCTAAAATTTTATTGATATATCTATGTCGGATAAGATCCTGTTTTCTCCAATTGTTGCAATGAAAGTCTTTTATACTGCATGCTGCTATGTCTAAAGTTTCCATTTTGAGACTACATTTTATTATAGCCATTTTGAGACTACATCTTATTATAGATTAATTTTATGTTACTTCTATCTGGAAGTTGCATAGTGTCTTTCATGCATTTAGTTTTAGCCTTTTAGGTATGCTATCACCTTAACGTGTTTCGGGCCTTCAGGCACTCAGCCTTTTAGGCGTGCACACACATTCACTATTCCCTGCAGTTTGGTGGATATTAGATGCTTATAATAAATATATGGAACCATGAGGAACTAGTGTAGCCAAGGTCCGCAATCTCGGTATCAAGTACCGTATCGGTACCTTATATATATGGTACGGTACACCCTTGTACCGAAATAAATTTCTAACAATTTTTTTAAATTTTTATTTCGATACGTCTCGATACATGTCAGTATGCCTCGGTACACCTAGATACGCCGAGTATGGGGTGCTACGGGGCTTGAATCGACTTGAAGTTTTGTACTCGTTTTCTCTTGGTACGGTACGGTATGCACGATATCGGATGGTACAGGGCGGTACGACAGACTATGAGTGCAACACTAGTATAACAATTTAGGCCATGGTTTGCCGTACCGTCCCGTATCGTCCAGTACGGACCGTATCGTACCGTACTGGTTGGAAACCGGTATGAAATTTAATTTCGAGTTTGTATAAGTGATACCGGGCGTATCGTACTATATCGGTAGAAAATTAATATGAAACTCAACTCTAAGTCGGTACAAGCCCCGTACTGTCCTGTACCGGGGCATGCCGCCCCATACCGAGATGCAAACTGACCTGTATCGAGGCGTAGGGAGAAAATTGAGCAAAATGGTTAGAAAGCTATTTTGGTATAGAGTGCATTTTGTACCGTACTGCACTGTACCGAATCGATAAGGTACTGATACGGTACCCAATATTGAAATTAAGGACCTTGATTTAGGCATTTATCTAATGTATATTTTATTTTATTTCACACTGTAGTGATTTTTATTGGAGGTAGTACAGTGTTATGACTCTCTTGTGATTTAACTTTTCTCTTTCTTGATGATAGCGTGAAAAAATTGTGCAGTTCCTTTTCCTCTGAAGCATCAATTGTCTATTATATTCCAATTTGTGCATCATTTTTATGTATATATTGATTTGAAGTTGATATATATATTTGGAGTTTGCCTACCTTTGGCTAAGCTGCATGTCAATGCAACAGTGGTAATCTAATATGCATATCTATCAGCCTAGACTTACTGTCTTTCATGTATTGTCTCCCACAGTGGGAAGGTGAATAGATGTTTGGAGGGTTAATTGGAATCTTTAGATCCCACAATCCCAACAATTTTGAGATATTGTAGATCAACTTTTTAGGACTTTCTTATTCTAGGAAGTAGGAACCTTGGTGTATTACTTCTGGTTCTGTTCACTCCATTATTTACCAACTCTCCCCTGCATGGGAGGTACCCCAAAATGGGCTCCTTATATCAGCTGATCTAAGTTTGAATTGTGGCTAGATGGAAACTCTGTGAGAAATAATCATGCTCAGTAAGGAATGCAGAACCACCCCAAATTGCCCGGTTCGGGGTGTACCGAATTGTATCGTTGGTGGAGTAGGATAGTTCTGGCAACGAAATTGCGAAACCGGTGAGGGAGGGGGAGAGGGTATTAAATCACATATATCTAAATATAGGTGCACAAGTCTAGGGTTCATGTATGAGATACAAAACATAAATAGACACAAATCACATATATCTACATTGGTTGAACACTTGGACTACAAGTTCCCACTAAATCATTGACGATGGAGTTAATACTACTCTGGCCATTGATGCGTCAGTATTGGTGACGTTTAGGTGGTATGATGTTTGCAGAGGGGCAGGCTACAAACCATGAAGTTGTTGGCCAATGCAGGCATGATTTGTCATGCAAATTTATGGTGAAAATTTTTAACTACTCTATCAAACTTTTGTTTCATGACAAGAATTGTATAGTATGACTCTCCCACTTTATCCAGAAAGTTTTGGAACTGTTATAATTTCTTAGGACTGTTTAATAGCCTTTGAAGATCCTTCTGTTCTACATTTTTGTACTCATAAACTGCTGCATGAAGTTTATCCATGGATTGTTGGTTTGTTGTCTTGGGCTTTATGTGCTATTTTATGCTGTTGTATTCTACTATATCTAATACTGTTATTCTATATATATTGAGTATTGTGTTTCAAGTGTCTCCGGCATACGACTTTGCTTAAAAAATGTATGTGGCTATCTGTGTAGACCTTTCTTTCCTCTTATTTTTGGCGTTTTCTTTTCTGGAAAAAACTTTATCAAGGTCCAGATGAAGGTGAAAGAAAGTTTTCTAACTTTCCTATTAGATGTTTAAGGTTTCATGGTCGGAACCTCTCTAGCCTCAAGTTTCCATATCTAGGTATTTGAAAGAAACTGAGGGTCAAGGACAAGTGAAGAACTGGTTAAACACCATTCTTAAAGTCTTAAAATATCACACACTAATCCATGAGGCTGACCTCATATAAATTTAAGCGGCTTATTGATTAAGGAATCATGGATGAACAAGAATATTGTCTTCGAACTTACATGTTTTGTAGGTACGGTGTATTCTTTGCCCTTGTGTGAATATCGTGCATTTGTTATGGTGCATTATGTATAAATTATGGATGACAAGCCTTATTCTTAATTCTTAATCAATTATTTAAAACAGTGTTCATGATATATTAGTTTTAAGTTTAATGTCTCTTATTCAATTTCTCTTAATAACAGGTATTGTCTTCTCTTAATGGCTTCAAAAATTTTAAGGCTAGATTGCTGTCAAAAGCTAAGTAAGTTCGGCATTGGTGAAATGCTTCCCCGGGCTCTCTTAAACTAGTATATAGTTTTTTTAGTTAATAGTATATCCTTATGTTTCTGCTTCAAATTGCAGCTACTCTGCTTATAACCAGAAGAAGTTGTTCTGGGATGTTACTTTCCACAACATTATCCTAAAATTTCCATTGAAGAATGAAGATTTAGAATTCCTTGTTATGGTAAGATTTGGTATCTGATGACTATATATCATGTTCATAGTTTTTCCCCATAATTTTTTTTTTGTTTTATGTTAAGATACTATTCCTTTTTTGTGGGTGTTATCATAATTCTTGTTTTGGCCTATTTATATCTGTGTATGTATGTAAGTTCTATCACAAAGAGTAAACTGTGGCATAATGTAAGCTCTGTTAAGATTATATACTGTTTTATCGTTTCCTTATCATTGTCTTAGCATATAAGCTTTGACATCCACATCCAAAGTGGGCAAAAAGACAATTTTTTTTCTTTATGTGCTCTGCTGATTGTTAGTTGGAGACTTGGAGGTCTTGCATTTATAACATTAAATTGACTCTGCATATTAAATCTGTGTTTGACTGATCTCACAGTTCACTTTTTCTTCACCGCTACTCTTGCTTACATTCTTCGATACAGTAGTCTTATTGGCTTACTTCCTTTAATCATAGTATTTTTTCTTTGTTTTTCTAATTATTTGTGTCATGCTGGTTGAAATCGATAACATATACATCTGTGTAAGTCCTGGTCTTCATCTTCCTCCATTTATTTGTGTCAAAGAAGAGCAAAAAGCAAGTAATCTAGTATGACAAAATGAGAAAATCCCTAACTTTGGCACCCATTTCTTACCTAAATTAGGGTTAACAAAAGGAAACAAACAAAACAATGATTTATTCAATCAGTCCTAAGATTCCTGTGAAAGCTTCCAAATTATCTTCTGAAGAGTCATCCAGACTAGCAAATACTCTTGTTGGACGTAGGATCAAAGATCCGTAATATGATTTGTTCCTGATGCTGATATTCCTGTTTAATTAAGCATCCTCCTAGCCGAGCTCATCCTGCTTGATCATTTGCTGGTTCTCCAAAGCTTGTGATGTTTTTTTTGGAAGTATTTGCATTATTCCTTAATTCCGAACTTAGGCCTTGGAGGCTTTTCATCTATAAAAATTGCATCAGATATCATATAACATATAGTTACATAATGCATCCTGCTATATAAGATAAATTTATTTGAACCTTGATGATTCATTTATGTTATATTTTTTCTTTTATTTGTGATTTCTTGTTTATTATAAATTGGTATATGTGCTCTGAAACATATTGAAGGTCACATGTGGCAGGTTTGGGAATTAGATGCATTATTCTTTAGATCCAGGTTGCAGACTGATAATGGTTCTTCATTATTGGATTATATGTCGAAATTCTGTGTGGTAGAATTTGCAGATGATACGCCACGAAACTTTCAAGTTGAAGACTTCTATGATAGTTTTGAGTTTGGACTGACTGGTTTTGAGGTCAGATTTCACATCAAGTCATTCTTGTTATCTTTTAATTTGCATGCACTGACATTTGTAACTTTTCACTTCATCTTAAATGGAATCCTGCAGATCTACGAGTTGATGCCTAATATTTCCAAAGTTTCTATTATTGAAAAATTTAATGCTTCTGTTATATTGTGGCTTTGCATTTTCTCAGATGAACCATTGCTGAAACAGTTTGAGGTAATTCAAATTTTGTGGATTCGATTGTTATTTGTTCAAGAGCTGAATTCCTTTTTTCTTTTTTTGGCATTCCATTGCTTAGTAGTGAACAAGTTATTAATACAACCACTTCTGCTTTTTATATGCTCCTTGACTGTAAGACACATGTTTTGCGTACTGATCAGTGTTTTGCATTTTATTCATTGTTAATTTGGATGAGAAATATCTGCTTATTCCTTATCTATCCACCTACAAGACATTCCATCATCAAAGTATTTGATGTTGTAGAATGTCTTCTTCTTTCGTTAACTTCTATTTGGATAATGTATTATTCTAAATATCTAATATTATTTGGTTGATTTGGTTGGGTGGCCATGGTACACCAAAATTTGGAGGCTGTAGGTGTGTGCCCAGAGGTCAAGCGCTGGGAGAAAAATGACAAAGTTGAGACTATATAAATTTAAGTTCATGGTTTTGAGTTCCAGATGGCACATATGATGGGTTGCTAGTAGTTGCACCCAGCATTAGGTCAGCATTGCACCTAACCTTTTCATATATATATATATATATTTTAAATTAAGAAAGAACTCATAGTCCTTTGTTTTTTTTTCTTTTTTCTAAGCATAGCATGGCATGCTTCATGCTTGTGGAAATTCAAATTGTTGCCTTGAAAATTAAATAATTGAATAAATGTATTAAATGCCATAAGTCAGCATGTTGTACGAATATTTCAACATCCGTCTTTTAATTATAAGTTTGTTATCATATATCAATTGATCAAAATTATTGCTTCTTTTACAATGCTGAGTGACATAGACTAGTCAGATCAGTAAAATCTTATTTTTCTTCTTTGGTATCCAATAAAGTTCAATAAATCAAAATGCAACTGTATCCGAAATATCAAAGTTGTATTATGTGGTTTGTTAGCACTTCACACTTTGAAACATTAAACATTATGCTAACTAAAATCGACCAACAAATTAATGACATCTAATATCATTTTAATATGATTTTTTTTTTCCTGTTTTGCCGCCTTCTCATTACTCTTTTCCCAACTCAACTACACATGTTACCCAATACACATGAGACTCTTCTCCACACTCTGAAATTTTGAGTACCTATGTCACCGCATAACTCTTAAATCTTCTACAAACTATTTCACCTTACCCACTTTTTTAATATTATCGCAAGTTAAATTTGCAAAATGAAAACAACTCTTCCTTTAACCGCTTAACAAGCAGCATTTGTCATCCTTTTGACAAAAGAAAAGTATCTCTTTGAAACACGCATGGTTGGAATCCAACCTTATGTTGGTTCAAGTAGTTGGTGATATTCGGTGTCAGGCTAAACCAGTTTTGATGAACCAATCTGTATCTGGTTTGCATAAGGGTTGGGTCCAGGTCAGCATATATCGAACCTGGATATGTTTAGCGTCGTTTTATGCCTGGTGGACAAGTTCAAGTCAAGTAGACAATATTACAGGGTTAGGTTGGGGAAACCGGAACTAAATGCCAGTGTGGTCCATTTTCATTTTTATGTTCAGTTTCAGTGGCTTGCGCTCTTTGTTGTTGAAGTTAATGTTAATACGATCATAGCTCGTCTAATGTTTGGTTGTGTGAAAATGTTGGGGTTGCATCAGCCTTGAAGTCATGGAGATAGTCTTAGCCATTTGACAATAATCTACAATTGGCCAGTCTAAGTTGACTACGTATATGTTGCAGCTAAATAGAATGTATTCGGACAACCTTTGTGTTGTACATTGGTAGCCAAAATGGACCATAGTTGACAAAATCAAATTACACTAGTAATTTTTGATTTTCTATGGACATTTTAACAGTACTGAATCTTTTTTTTTTCTTGGCTAACAAAGTTAAAGCGCAAGTAACCAAATGAGCAAACAGAATAGAGCTACAATCCTGTCTAGATAAAACTAACAGTGGACAAGCAAAGTTAGAAAGTCCACTGAAAGGTCCTATCAAGAGTCTTTAGAGATCAGTCAGTAGGCTGGTTGGACTCTTGGTACAATCAGTATACACAGTATCAAAATTTCAAAGAAGGATAGCAATTTATTGTAGCAGGGGATCATCAAGTTCAGTCCTTGAACCACTGGTATATCTTCAACCAGTCAATTACAACCTTGGAGTCGCATTCCACATATCTCTTGTTGCGAATCATGTTTAACCATATTCAACTTATAGATAATGCCAAAGCCTGTTGCTAATCATGTTTAACCATATTCAACTTATAGATAATGCCAAAGCCTGTAGCTCGTTCAGCTGTGGTTAAGCAAGTAGCATAATACTTGTTAGGTACATGCATTGCATGGATTAAGTGCCAGCCAGCACTGTCGAGATGGCATAGTAACTACTGTGTTCTGACTTATGATTTACTGGCATGGTACCAAGGCATTTTAGTGCTTCATGTTCTGTGGTTCCAATGCCTGCAAAGCATTAGCACAGTATGACATGGCACATCATGTGATAATTTATGATCCGTGTGCAGCCAAGTTTGCTCAATGACCTGGTGAATCATGCCTTTTTTGTTTTAAGCAGGTATAGTACACACACGATACCATTTTATGTTTGACACTTGGCATACATGTGTCTAGAGAAGATAGTGAGACTGCTGACATATATGAAGCTGACTGATCCAGATAATTTAGAATCTTTTTTTTTCTTCTCATGAGCTCTTTTTATTTGCTTTTTCGGGGAAGCAACTTGTTAATAAAGACTCTTTCTTATAGGAATTTAAACAGAATAACATGTAAAATAAGCTCAAAGTTTGTATACTTTTCTAAGAAATACAAGAAACTGTGCCACCATTCACTAAATCTCTAAAATAAAGATTCAATCCTTGGGCTGAGGGAAAGATAGGATGTTCATTTTGCAAAAAAAAACATAGGCTGTAATAAATCTGAAACTAAAATAGAAGCATTGCCAAAGATTCCTTCCACCATTCCTATACCATGTCCTTCACTCAAAAGAATATTCCCAAAAATGACACAGAAAGGTGAATGGGTGGGTTAGATTGGAAAGAAAAAAAAGTAGAGGTGAGGGGGAGAGATTGAATGCAGTTCAGAGATCAGTGGTTCTCTTCCGAAAAATTTTAGAGATCAGTGGAGGAGGGGGGTAAAGGGAAAACAAATTGAAAAAGTGAGGGTGGAAGAGAGGTATAGAGAGACATCTGTTACTATACTGGGATGAGAAAGGAATTCTCAAGACAAACTGGCCAGAAGACCTTCCCATCGGTCACTTATAATAAAGGAATGGGCGACCGAGGTGAGGCAGATAAGAAAGCGAGAAGGAAGCAGATGGCAAAGGTTTCAAGACAAGGAAGAAAGGCCGAGAAGGATAAGGATACATATCAAATGTGTATATAGGATCGGTTGAGGGTGTTTTTGGCATCTGATAAATAATGGGCAATGGGGTTAGCTATTAAATGGACTGAAAATACGTCTTTTTCTAGTCTGCCAAATTAGATGATTTGAGTTTTATTTTTTATGAAAAAAGGGGACTATCTTGGATTCTTGGTATTCCACTCGAAATAATGGATTATCATGCCAAAATCTCTTTGTAAAAAGGTGCATGCATATAGCTTGATATGCAACAGTACAGGTTGGCACAGATGGATGAGGTACACACCATTGTGTTCTTCGACTGAGATGATACTTAAACTAGATTCTTTCTAAATTTAGTACAATTACTTAAAATGGTAAACACTTCGGTTATTGCTGTTGTTGTCAAATGTGGCCAAGCCTTCTAAAGAATACAACACCGTAGCATGAACACATCATGCAGCATCAACTTCTAGAAAGCATAGATTGCTGAGAGAGGGGTTGGACCAAACTGCAACTCTGTTTGGTCTTGAACAGTGAACAACCAGTCAGTAAGCCACTTGGTTCTTTCTTTCGATACCTATGCAACATGCTGTAATTTCGTGTCTGTATGTACACATGCAAACATATATTGCTTCTAGGTGCAAATATAAATTGCAGTTCACTTATCAAAGTTCTCATAGCACCCATATAGTTTACTTTGTTGTCCGTACAGCTTATTACAATTGCTCTTTTCTGCACTATCCAGCTCCACCTTAAAAAAATACCCATACGAGGATACTGTGGGCATCAAGGACTCAAATCTTGGCGTGACGTCCCACGGGACACCATGGTGGGGTACCATCCTAAGTATCTGGACACGACCATCTCGCCATTGTCCCAGCTTCCTGATCGGCGTGTCTTGGGACATCCGTTGTCCCAAGTGTTAGGGCGGGGAAGAATGGAGGCGCATGCCTGGGAAAATTGGGACGCCTCTGTCCCACAATATTTAAAATCTTGATGGGCAAACCAACATTTGGTCAGAATTAAACCTACTAATGTTTGTCAATTGATGAACAGATCTTTTTAGTCCTATTTTTTCTTGTTTGCGCATGGCACATCCTGTGTATAGCTTAACACGCTCCATGCCAAAAGCACATCTGTTCACACGATAAACATGAGGATGATAACCTATTCTAGCACAAACAAATTGCAGCATATTAATTGACTTATATGGTTATTAGTTACAGCTTGTTCACCTTTTGTGGGTTTGAAACTTAATGGGCTGTCTGACTCGAAATTCCAATTGTTCATCTTGATCCAAAAATCATGATTTTAGGGATGTAATATATGTACATTAAGTTGTTACAGAATTCATAACTTTTCAATTACATCAAATTATTAATGCTTAACCATGTGCTGGAAGTGTTCATTCAATTTCATCTCAGTCCAGTTTTGTTTCTTGATGCCTATATCCTATTGAATGTTTTGGATTATCCATTTAATTTCATGTGTTTATAATCCTTGGGGTAGAAATAATCCTTTTATTTATTTTCTCCCGGCCTCTTTGCTTTCTAGGCTGAATGCACCATACCATCAATTGGTATGCACTTCTCCCAGGCAATTTATAGTACTCTTGTTGGAGCAAATGAATTGCTCTTAGAAAGAAAATTTACAGTGGCAAGGGATGTTCCACATACTGCTGAGATTGATAATCCAGATGATCCCTATTTTCTTCAGTTCTCTGTGACTGTCAAGTTGGACAAGTTGAATTTCCATGTTGACCTTGAAGATGATGCAGGCAGTAGTTCGATTGTCTCGATTATTGGAGGTGATATAGACATCAGGTATGTTATTTAACCATACATTCACATATGACATTTAATTAACTACTTTATTTAACATTTTAAAATGTGTGTAACATTGTTTATTCTAATGGCAGGTTTGCTCTACAAGAGTCTATCGAATTTTGGATCCTTATGAAGATGTTGAAAGCTGATACCTTTAACATAAAGAATGAATCTGACACAAATGCATTATTTTCTTCAAGAAATGTTTCTGGTAGCAAACTGCCAGGAGATGCATGGAGTGACACTTCTGCAAAGGGTTGCTTGCAGTTGCATTATCAAACTAGACGAGATGAATGCATAGTTCACCATGAATGCAGTCTGTGTGTCAATGATATAGATCTTCATATCAGTCCTAGAATTACTGGTTTGTTGCACAAGTTTTTTGAAAGACTTAATTTGCAATCTTCTTCTGCTAGTGATATTGAGAGATCCTTTAGACAGAACCAAAAACATAACAATATTAACATGGTCGAAGTTGAGCTTTCTAAGTTTGGCTTCTCTAACTATTATGATACTGAACGATCTGCTGGCATTCCTATGGACCAATTTCCTTTTGTATCTCTCAGAAGTTCAAGCTTCCTAAACAGCATTGAAGGATCACTCATGCATGATATATCTGAGTTGAGGTGTTTGTATGTGAAGGAAAGAGAATCTCCCAGAGGACTAAAATTAAATGTCAGGAAGAGGTCAATCATGAAAGTAAGAAGTAGTAACACTGCTATTTCTTCTGAGAATTGTCACTATGATAATTTAATTATTCTGGATTGGAGTCTAAATGGAGTTCGAGCACACTTTCATGATTCTTCCTGCATCTTAGGAACAGTTACCGTGCCTGCATCTGTATCTTCCTTAACATTTCAAGGCACTGACTACTGGGAGTTACTAGTTTCTATTCAGGGGTTAATACTTTCATCATCTTGGTCTTCCATTAGCAACCATGAGCTACTTTGGGGGCCATCTTCGCCAAGTAGTACTCCTGTACTGAATATTCGAGCAAGAAGAGAAAAAAGGGACATATTGCTTCCCTCGATTGAAATTAGTTTTGGTATTCAGCATGTTTGCTGCGTATTACCATCTGAATTTCTGGCTTTAGTGATTGGTTACTTTTCTTTGCCTGAATGGACTGCTAAAGGAAATGAGCATTGCACTACTGGAAGTGAGGACTTAGAAAATGCTCAAAGTGCACATACCAATCTCATATACAAATTTGAGATACTTGATTCCACTCTGATCTTACCTTTGGAAAGCCATAGTGATTACTGTCTACAACTTGGATTTCCACAGTTAATCAGCAGTTTCATTCCGATGAGGAATTCAGCAGATGCTGCTCGGGACATTCCTTTTGATTGCATGATTCTGGATTGTACAGTTGTTGACAAAACTGATGTCATCAATATATTTGGAAGAAGTGCATATTTATCTCTGGTATTGCTCGAGAATCATACAAATTTCCCATTAAAGATTGATGAATATACATCCAAGAGAAATATCCCTCTTATTGCACAGTTGGATGCTGATATGTGGATTTGGATGCCTTGTAAAACAAAGTATTCTTCCCAAAAATTTGCTTTGCCCACTCTGATCATGATGAGAGCAGGCCTTTGTAAGTTGATTGCTGAAGGTATGATGAAATCATGAATGCTTCTTACCAAGAATCTTCTTGAACTAGACATGATTCTGAACTGTCTTTGACATAATTCTGTCTTATGCAGATGACAACTTTTTATGTGGACTTAAAGCAGCCACTGGTGTTTTTGATCAGTTTTCATCCGTTGGCAAAGAATCTGAAATGTACAATTTTGATGTCTTGCAGTTTTTGAAACTCAAGAAATCTCTTAAAGAGGATGATGCTGTTTTTCTTGACATTTCAAATGAATCAATTGTTAACATGAAATTTTGTGTTAAGGCACTGTCAGTATTGTTCTCGTGCTTGAAGATAGAAGATCCTAGTTCCTCAGAGATCATTGCAAAAACAGACATGCAACTTAATTTATCTGCCATATTTAGAAATGACATTCCACATTGTATTGATGTTGATATCCCATGTCTAGTTCTTCATTCTGTCCGCAGCTATGTTCCATTAGTATCATTTGTCTCTGACAGTTCTAATTCTTCGAATCTTTGCATCAGTTTCTCTAGTTCTGGCGGGGGAGAAGCGGCACTTGTGGTTGCTGTACCTTCTCTTGATATTTGGTTAGATTTGTCAGATTGGAGTACTATCATTGATCTTTTCTGTTCTTATACAAGGCACTCTGGCAGTACATCATGGTCATCTGATGCAAATAGGCAATCTGAATCTCATATACTTCCAGACCCTTTTGTTTCACCTGGCTCTGCATCTAAACGAAGCATGCAAGAGGATGTTAATTTGACTATCAGGTCTGAGAATATTACAATTGCACTGTATTTACCTATCTGGGACAACGAGGAAGACTTTGTAAAATCTGAAAGGAATCGAGTACAGGGACTTTGTTTTCGGGAGTTCTCATGCCATAAATTGGCAGAGAGTGTACTGTCGTCTAAATCAAACCACTGCAAGCATGTAAAACTTACATTTCAGAGTAAAAATTCTGAATTGGCCTTAGGTAAGAGCTATGTGATGTTGACATGTAATTTGGAAAAGGTGAAGGTGATGCTGGAGATAGTTCAAAACCATAAAGCTATTTCCATTCCATTTATACATATACCCCAGGTTAAAGTTGGGGCTAGTTTATCTGGAAAGCATAAAGAATCACTGCAGACCTTTATTGAAGTTCAAGTTGAATCCTTAGATGTGGGATTTTCACATCAAATTTTCAATTTCTGGAGTTGCAGTCATTTTAAAATTCCTGAAACAACATCTTCCCGTATTTCGCACCATTATGTTGCTTTTAAACTATGCTTATGGAAGGGCTCTCTGCTGTTAAGTGATGGAAGGGTATGTCATCTAACTAAAAAACTACTTGGATATGCTGCTTTTCGTAGAGTTTCAAAGTAGATGTTATATGAAATTTCACACCTGTAACATGAAATTCTTATATTTTCTTGATATTGTGATCTATATTCTTTATATGCACTTATTGTGATATGATCATTTTTGACCGAGGCTGTAATTTTGGGGATGTTGTCCAGATTAACTGTAGCTGACAGCAGTCCAACAAGTCAACATGAATGATTTAATTATGTAATTTGTTTTGAACTCAAGATAAGAAATATGATTCATTTGTCATATATTATTCTTCAGTTGAAAAGACTAAAATATACTTCATCTGCATAATTGATGAGCAGCTCAGATCATTTTCAGCTCTATCTTGGGCTAAGGTAATTTTAGCACATTATTGAAAATGGCATGCCTTAAAAGACTGCATTAGGCATCCAAAATATCAAATCCACTTATTGGGTGTTTGTATAAGTCAATGTAATTTAATTCAATGACCTTATTTATAAATTGTAATCCATGGATTTTGTTTTTTATGGTTTTCTTAATAGAATACAATAAAAGAAAGGTTAAAACCATGTCAGCTCAAGTTTCTTTTGATTCCGTTCAACCCCCTTCTTTCTATTGATTCACATTGTGTCTCTAATTTCTAGTTTATTTAATGATAGCATCGCACTATATGGCATGTTTTACATTTATTACTTTGGAAGGTATCCTCACTGCCCTCTCCATCTTGTTATTAAGTAAGTACCAATGCAAGCAAAAGTAAATATACTGTTGCCCAAGGTGACAAGCCAAGAGGGGGGGTGAATTGGTTTTTCTTGATTTTCGATTTCTTAATTATGTTAATTGATGAGTGAGTGATTTAGTTAATATAGATTAAGTGCAAGTAGTAAAGTTAGAACAATACACAATACAAACAATAAGAAGTATAGTGGTTCAGTGCTCTCCTATGCACCTACGTCCACTCCTCAAGCGACCCCTTAGGAATTTACTATAATCCCGCGGATTATAGTTGTATTGTTTTTCGGGCTCACAATCCAAAAACGTTCACACTTTGGTTTTTCCGGGATCACCAAAAACCTATGTTGGTTTTACGGGCTTACCAACAAACCTTCACCGTTGGTTTTACGGGTTCATTAACAAACCTACACCGTTGGTTTTACGGGCTCACCAACAAACCTTACAAGATTGTTAAGAATAAGAAGGTTGAAACTCCTAGATGAGCAGATATAACAAATATAAGTTACAAAGAACAGTTAGAATATAGTTATCGCTTTGATAAGGCTCTTCTCTTCTTTGTCAAGGAATGCTTCACTCTTCAAGGATTGGTGGAGCTCTTAATGCCTCTTTTGATCTGCTCAACCACTTCCTTTTGACTCTTGAATGAAGCACCTCGATGAAGAATACTAGGGCTTTGTTTTTCTTGAGTAAGCTTTGATTTTCATGCAAAGGATTACTTGTTCTGATGAATAGTGTCATTATAAATACTTTTCCACATGTTTAGGTTACTCCTCATTGGTTAGATTTGAAAAACTATCCGTTATTAACCGTTGGAAGGTCAAAAAGTACTTCTGCAGCACTAACCGTTATGCTTCTGCCCGTGCTGGGGTCGACCCAAACTTTCCTGGGGTCGACTCAAACCACTGTTCATCATACTTGGGATCAACTCAACTTCCACTGGGGTCGACCCAACTTTCACTGGGGTCGACTCCTGCTACAGCGGGGTCGGCCCTCTCAGGAATCACAGAACCTTGTATTTCAGCTGTTTTTCACTGGGGTCGACTCAACTCTTTTTGGGGTCGACTCAAGCTATATTCAGGGATTCCAGAAAGACAGTTTTGAACGACATAGCCTTGGGGTTGACTCATGTTCAGTTGGGGTCGACTCCATTGGGGTCGACTCAGGCATTCCTGGGGTCGGCTCTATCTGGGGTCGGCTCAAGGAAAGTTGGGGTTGCCCTCTCAGTAAATTCCAGAGACTTGTTTTCTTGAGGCTTGAAGCTGGGGTCGACTCAAGGTTCTTTGGGGTTGGCTCCGCTCCTGGGGTCGACTCTACTACTGTTCATCCGTGCCATTTTCGCAGAGGTGTGCCTGATGGCTCCATGATGTGCCAGGGTCGACTCCACCTATGTTGGGATCGACTCATTCCACACTTTACTGCATCTTAAGGTTAGATTCATCCATACAATCAATGAAATATATTTCAAGCAATTTTGAATGTATGCCATGGTAGTGCCACATACTCTTAGCAATGAAAATTACTATTTTGCCCTTAAGAGTACATTTCACTTGAAACTTTGCTGAATTAGAATTTAGAATTCTCTATCCCTTTTCTATTACAAATTTTCTCATTATTAATCATTGAAAGACATCTTGATCTCATTCTTCTAATGTATCGAGAGTGTCGAACTTAGTAGTGATGTATCACGTTAATTTGTAGTACTTAATTAGATATTTCCTCAATGGTTGTGTTAATCATCAAAATAACACTATCATTCTCAATCTTCCTCTTTTTGATGATTACAAAATATTGAGTATGAGCAGATTGATACTTATCATAAAATTAGAAGATTTGTTTTAGAAGAACTCAGGTCGCTGAATTTCAGCTTTTCAAATTTGAAAGTGATGACTCCCCCTCTTTCATCCAAATATTGTCAATTAGAACTTTTGATTTTCTCCCCCTTTCTTTTGTATTTGGTTAAGGATGAAACTTCAAAAATTTGAGATAAAGCAAGAGTTTCAGATTATGTATCGAGGCAAGAGAAGTATGTGCCAAATTCAGAAATTTCATTGTTACATATTACTCCCCCCTAAATAAATATTATCTTATTTTCAAACTTATTTGTCCCTTTATGTTGCAACTTCTTTCTTTTCTTACTTCTCCCCTTTTTTGTTATCATCAAACAAGTGTATAGCAATAGATAAGTAGAAGCAGTAAATAATAAACATTCAAATTTCATTGATCAAAATGGAACATTGTAGTACATTAATACAATGTTCTTCAATCAAAGTGCAAAGTACATCAATAAAGCAAAATATATATGAGAGCTAGATAAATCCTAGGCACTAATCATTATGCTAACATCAGCCTAGGGGGTATCTAAGGGTTGTGATCTAGTCCTCATCCTCTTAGCATAAGTGGCGAGGGGAGGTCGAGCCTGATAGGACCGAGTCTAGCGTGGACCTCGCTGAGCTGGATGACTCTGTGCCGAAACCTCCGACTCAGCTGCTCGGGGCACAGATGGACCATGAGCCTCTCTCTCTCTGTAATGCTCCCACCTGCTCTCTGAGGTCTCTAATCTCAGCAGTCATAATGTCCATCCTGCTCGTCAATCCGTCAGAGAGAGTCCTCACCTGAGCTGACACAAGCTCAGTCATCCTACTCCAAAACTCCTCTGTGCACCCCATAGGTACGGATGACGACGGTCCAGCCTCTGAAGGTGCCGTAGGATGATCCTCAGGTACCTCAGCCTCAGGGATGGGGTCTCCAACCTCTGGTGCATCACCCTCCGGTGCATGTATCCCTGCTCCTCCATGCACCCACTGCCCGTTCACCTTCTCATAACCCATGCGAATTAGGGATCGTGCAGTATAAGTGTCAGTGAATAATAGATGCCTGGAGATCTCTCCCTCCACAGATATGTCATGCTGTCGGAAGGCCAGGATGAGTATCATACCATAGGGCAGGGAAACTCTCGATTTGCATATAGCCTCTCTTATCTGCCTGATCATCATAGCTTGAAGGTTCAGGGGAATGCCCTGAATGACGTGCTCCATAATGACCAAATCTCGCTCAGATATGTGATCAAATCTTCTACTCTTCGGAAATAAAAATCCGACCTATGAAGTTGTGCAACAACCTCATCTCAGCTGATAGAGAGCTAGCTATCACATTTTCGGAGTAGTCAAAATCATCTCTCTCAAAGATCAACTGTAGAGCTCTCAACTTGCTTTCCGGTCTTTCTGGAGTTGCACCTTCGCAGGGGAGATGAAGCAACTTACTCAAACTTTCTTTTGAGACCCTAACCCTTACTCCTCGGACCTCAGACACAAGCCCTCCCGGTCCAACTTTTAGGAAGGCGTAGAACTCACGAACCAAGGCCGGGTAGGTCACCAAATCTAGGGAGCAAAGATACTCCCATCCTTGCCTTTGGATCCAATTCCCCAAAAGAACCCTTCTTGATCCAAAAATTCGGAGTGGATCCTTCTCCCCGTGGTAACCGGTCTCCCCGCATATTTTGCAAGTTGAGCTGAAGGGGAGGGAGGAGGAGGCTCTACACGTGTCTCACCTTGTGGGGGCACTGTAGAAGAATCTCTAGCATGTCTATCTACAAGGGTTGGCCGTGAAACTCTTCCGGATCTCTTAGCAACGGCTCGCTTGGGTCCCATTTTCACCAAATGCTTCCTTAGGTCTTGATCCAATGGCTTAGGGAAGCAATCTTCTACTGTTTGGAGATGATTGGAAGAGATTGGAGAGTGGAAAATAGGATTTTAGGAAGAGGACAAGATGAAACAGTGCCCTAGAATAGCTCACGTGTCTCCTTTTAAAAGTGGGGTCCCGTCGTTGGGTCGACCCCAGTTTCAGCTAGGGTCGACTCAATGTGGGGTCGACCCCATTCTGGCTCGGGTCGGCCCCAGTTCAGCCCAAATTTTTTTTTTTTTAATTCTTCCTTTCTTCCAATCCTTGCTAATCTTTGTGGGACATTGATATGTGAGTAAGGAATCTATAAATGAATAATTTTACTCATGTTTCATGGGATTTTTAAAATAAGAGAGGAGTATCATAAGGCAACTTGTTCCTTCCATTTCCTTTCAATCAAAGGGATCACATATGCTTAATTCTCTCCTAAGCATGCAAAATATATCTTCACTTAAAGGTTTCGTGAATATGTCAGCTAATTGTTTCTCGGTACATACATGCTCAATACATATGTTCCCATTTTGCACATGATCTCTAATGAAATGATACCTTATTTCAATGTGCTTGGCTTTAGAGTGTTGAACTGGATTTTTGGTAAGGTTAATGGCACTAGTGTTATCACACTTTATAGGAATGTTGTCTAATTTAATTCCATAGTTCTCTCGTTGTTGCTTGAGGCATAGTACTTGAGCACAGCAACTCCCGGCAGCTATATACTGGGCCTCAGCCGTTGACAATGCTACTGAATTCTGCTTTTTGCTAAACCATGATACTAAGTTATTTCCTAAGAATTGACATGTTCCACTAGTGCTCTTCCTATCTAATTTGCATACAGCAAAATCTGCATCAGAATATGCAAGCAAATCAATACAGGAGTCTCTAGAGTACCATAATTCTATGTTTGTGGTTCCTCTCAAATATCTAAGGATTCTTTTGACAGCACTTAAATGTGATTTCTTAGGATTTGATTGGTATCTAGCATATATTCCCACACTAAATACTATGTTTGGCCTACTGGTAGTTAGGTAAAGCAAAGATCCAATTAATCCTCTATAGAGCTTCATATCTATACTTTTTCTTTTTCATCTTTGTCTAGTTTACTAGTGGGGTTCATAGGAGTGCCTATCCCCTTGTGATTTTCATTTCCAAACTTTTTTAGTATTTCCTTTGTGTACTTAGTTTGATGAATAAAGATGCCTTCCTTAGTTTGCTTGATTTGTAATCCAAGAAAGAAATTTAGTTCTTCCATCATACTCATCTCGAATTCTCCTTGCATTAATTTAGCAAACTCTTTGCAAAGATTATCATTAGTGGCACCAAAGATTATGTCATCTACATATATTTGTACTACTAGCAAATTTTTGTTTTTTCTTTTGAGAAAAAGTGTTTTATCTACATTTTCTCTACTGAAATTATTATTTAGCAGAAATTTACTTAATCGATCATACCAAGCCCTAGGTGCTTGTTTCAATCCATATAATGCCTTATGTAATCTAAACACATGATTTGGTAATTCATGATTCTCAAAACCAGGAGGTTGCTCTACATATACTTCTTCCTCTATATAACCATTTAAAAAGGCACTTTTTACATCCATTTGATACAATTTGAAATCTATGAAGCATGCAAAAGCTAGAAGTATTCTAATAGCTTCTAATCTGGCTACAGGAGCAAATATTTTCTCAAAATCTATCCATTCTTCTTGATTGTATCCTTTAGCTATAAGTCTAGCTTTATTTATTATAACTACCCCATTTTCATCTAATTTATTTCTAAAGATCCATTTTGTTCCAATTACAGAATTATGCTTTGGTTTCTCAGTTAATGTCCATATATTGCTTCTTTTGAATTGATTTAATTCTTCTTGCATAGCATTTATCCAATTTATGTCTTTTTCAGCTTCTTCATAATTCTTAGGTTCTATTTGTGAAACAAAAGCAAGATAGTCATTTATATTTCTAAGAGAGGATCGAGTTCTTACCTCTTGAGATGGATCACCAATGATTAAGTCTTTTGGATGCCCATGTGCGTACCTCCATCCCTTTTGCAAGTCTTGAGATTGTGGTGGCACATGATGATCTTCCTTTTCTTGATTTGGTACGTCATTAAGATTCAATTTTTCGAACTCAAAAATTCCTGCATCATCATCAGAAGTATTTTCTCTCCTAGGAGACTCACTATCAAACTCATCAAAAATGATATTAATTGACTCTTCAACTATAAGAGTTCTTTTGTTGAATACTCTGTATACCCTGCTAGATGTAGAGTATCCTAAAAAGATACCTTCATCTGACTTGGCATCAAATTTACTTAGATCCTCCTTGCCATTGTTTAAAATGAAACATCTACATCCAAATACTCTAAGATATTTAGCAGTTGGCTTCCTATTCTTCCAAAGTTCATAAGGAGTTTTTTTGGTTATAGGTCATATTAAAACACGATTTAAAATATGGCAAGCAGTACTTACAGTTTCAGCCCAAAAGTACTTTAGAAGATTTGACTCACACAACATCGTGCGTGCCATCTCTGCCAAGGTCCTATTTTTTCTTTCAACAACCTCATTTTGTTGAGGCGTTCTAGGTGCTGAAAATTGATGCGAGATACCATTTTCATTATAAAATTCTTCAAAGTGTTGATTTTCAAATTTAGTTCCATGATCACTTCGAATTGCAATTAAGGTGAGCTTCTTTTCAGTTATGATTTTTTAAATAATATTTCAAGAATGCTGAAAATGCTTCATTCTTATGTGCAAGAAATGAAACCCATGTATATCTTGAGAAATCATCTCCTATGACTAGTCCATACTTTTTTCCTCCTAGACTTGCAATTCTAGTAGGCCTAAATAGATCCATGTGTATGAGTTCAAAGGGCCTAGTGGTTGATACTATATTCTTTGATTTGAAGGATGATTTTGTTTGCTTTCCCAATGAGCATGGTCCACAGGTTTTGTCTTTTTCAAAGATTAATTTTGGCACATCTTTTATCAGATTCTTCTTGACTAGTTTTGATATTAAGTCCATACTAGCATGTCCTAGTCTACGGTGCCAAAGCCAACTTGTTTCACTTTTCCTTTCTTCATTAGTAATTAAGCATAATTCATTTTTCTTGCCTAAATCATGAAGATCTACTATATAAATATTTCCATGCCTATGTCCCATAAGTACAATGCTATTATCTTTTGGATTTGTAATTACGCATACTGAAGCTTCAAATGTGACTTTAAGACCTTTATCACAAAATTGACTTATGCTAAGCAAGTTATGTTTCAGACCATTAACTAATAAAACATTTTCTATAAATGTGGATGGAGTAATATAGATTTTACCCTTTCCAATGATAAGTCTTTTTCCATTGTCTCCATAGGTTACCACTCCACCCTCCTTAAATTTCAAGGTGACAAATTGTTCTATGTCACCTGTCATGTGTCTTGAACAGCCGCTATCTAGATACTATCGTTTATCTCTCTTATTAGCTGTAAGACACTCCTGAAATCAAAGTCAAGAATGTGCTTTAGGTACCCAAACCATGTTGGGTCTTTTAAGGTTAGTACTTGATGTTCCTTTTGGAACCCAAATTTTCTTGGACTTTAGCTTACTCTTATCACTCAATTTGTTATAGCTAGGCTTTCTAAAATTGCATTCATATGCTTTGTGTCCTACTTTATTGCAGCAATGACAAGTTATATTTTCAGTTTTGGCTTTCATAAATATATTCTTTAAGTATTTTTGCTTCCTATTTATTTTATATCACAAACCAGCCTTATCATATATAGCTTTTTGACTATCAAGAATCATATTTAATTTAGTTGAACTAAGTGTAAACTTGTCCATTAAGGATTTGTATTTTTCTGCATCTTCTTTTAGCTTGACATTTTCAGCAATTAGATTTTTGGTTTCATTTGTGAACCTCCTACTTAATGTTTCATAGTCATTAGATAGTTTCAGCTTATCTTTGATAAGAGATTGATTTTCATCTTTTAGAACTTTATTTTTATTGATTAGCTTCTTGTGTTCTTCCATCAGTTCTAAAAATGCATCATGTAACTCTTCTAGTGAAAAATCACATTCAAGTTCAGAATCTACCTCATCGTCATTGGCCATGTAGCAGATTTGGGTTGTCTCTTGTTGATTTTCCTCTTCCGAACTTGACTCCTCACTTTCACTCCATTCAGCCATGAGGTTCCTTTTTTTTAAGTTTTCTTACCATCCATTTCAATTCCGGGCAATCTATCTTGAAGTGCTCGGGCTTGTTACACTCATAGCATATTGGCACTTCTTTTTTTTTTTTTTCTTTTTCCTTTTCCCGGCTTGAACTACCTCTTACGAAAGGTTTTCTTTTATGGAATTTCTTTTTACCTTTCATGAATTTTTTGAATTTTCTTGCAAGTATTGCCATTTCTTCTTCATCATATTCCTCCTCATCATCGGACTCCTCTGATTCAGTTTCCTGCTTTGAAGTTGTAGACTTCAAGTCAATGGTCTTCCTTTTTTTAACCTCCTCTTCTGAGTTTTGTTTCATGGTCAGCTCATAGGTCATGAGTGATCCTAGAAGTTCTTCCAATTGCAGTGTATTGAGATCCTTTGCTTCTTGAATTGTAGTTATTTTGGCCTCCTAAACTCTTGGTAGAGATCTGAGAATTTTTCGCACTAGTTTAGAGTTAGCATAAGACTTTCCTAAACTCTTTAGTCCATTTATGATTTCAGTGAATCGAGTGAACATTTCAGTTATGGACTCAGTGGATTCCATTTTAAATAATTCATACTTATGTACTAATATATTTATTTTTGACTCTTTGACTTGATTAGTTCCTTCATGTGTGACCTCTAGTTTATCCAAAATTTCTTTCGCGGAGATGCATATGGATATTCTATTAAATTCACTTACATCTAGTGAGCAGTAAAGTACATTAACTGCTTTAGCATTTAATTGTGCAAGTCTTCTATCACTCTCATTCCAATCCATTTCAGGCTTAGGAATGATTGTGCCCTCTATACTAACTGTGGGTGTGTGTGGCCCCCTAGTTATGATGTTCCACAAGTCATAGTCTCGTGCTTGAATGAATATCCTCATCCTAGCTTTCCAATAAGTATAATTAGTGCCATTAAACAAGGGTGGTTTATTTGTGGATTGTCCCTCGCTAATAGAACATCTTACTTGGGTTGTCATGATCTTTGACTCTTGATCGTAAGATCAACAAATACTATGAGAACACCTTGCTCTGATACCACTCGTTGCCCAAGGTGACAAGCCAAGAGGGGGGGGGGGTGAATTGGTTTTTTTTGATTTTCGATTCCTTAATTATGTTAATTGATGAGTGAGTGATTTAGTTAATATAGATTAAGTGCAAGTAGTGAAATTAGAACAATACACAATACAAACCATAAGAAGTATAATGGTTCGGTGTTCTACTATGCACCTACGTCCACTCCTCAAGCGATCCCTTGGGAGTTCACTATAATCCCGCGGATTACAGTTGGATTGTTTCCGGGCTCACAATCCAAAAACCTTTACACTTTGGTTTTCCCGGGATCACCAAAAACCTATGTTGGTTTTATGGGCTTACTAACAAACCTTCACCGTTGGTTTTACGGGTTCACCAACAAACTTACACCGTTGGTTTTACGGGCTCATCAACAAACCTTACAAGATTGTTAAGAATAAGAAGGTTGAAACTCCTAGATGAGCAGATATAACAATTATAAGCTACAAAGAAGAGTTAGAATATAGTTATCGCTTTGATAAGGCTCTTCTCTTCTTTGTCAAGGAATGCTTCACTCTTCAAGGGTTGGTGGAGCTCTTAATGCCTCTTTTGATCTGCTCAACCACTTTCTTTTGACTCTTGAATGAAGCACCTCGATGAAGAATACTAGGGCTTTGTCTTTCTTGAGTAAGCTTTGATTTTCATGCAAAGGATTACTTATTCTGATGAATAGTATCATTATAAATACTTTCCTACATGTTTAGGTTACTCCCCATTGGTTAGATTTGAAAAACTATCCGTTACTAGCCGTTGGAAGGTCAAAAAGTACTTCTGCAGAACTAGTCGTTATGCTTCTGCCCTTGCTGGGTCAACCCAAACTTTCCTAGGGTCGACTCAAACCACTGTTCATCATACTTGGAGTCGACTCAACTTCCACTGGGGTCGACCCAACTTTCACTAGGGTCGACTCCTGCTACAGCGGGGTCGGCCTTCTCAGGAATCACAGAACCTTTTATTTCAGCTGTTTTTCACTGGGGTCGACTCAATTCTTTTTGGGGTCGACTCAAGCTACAGTGGGGTCGACTCAAGTTCCATTGGGGTCGACCCTCTCAGGGATTTCAGAGACACAGTTTTGAACGACATAGCCTTGAGGTCGACTCATGTTCAGTTGGGGTCGACTCAGGCATTCCTGGGGTCGGCTCTATTTGGGGTTGGCTCAAGAAAAGTTGGGGTCGGCCCTCTCAGTAAATTTCAGAGACTTATTTTCTTGAGGCTTGAAGCTAGGGTCGACTCAAGGTTCTTTGGGGTCGGCTCCGCTCCTGGGGTCGCCTCAAGCATACTTGGGGTCGACTCCACTACTGTTCATCCGTGCCATTTTCGCAGAGGTGTGCCTGATGGTTCCATGATGTGCCAGGGTCGACTCCACCTATGTTGGGGTCGACTTTTTCCACACTTTGCTGCATCTTAAGGTTAGATTCATCCATACAATCAATGAAATATATTTCAAGCAATTTTGAATGTATGCCATGGTAGTGCTACATACTCTTAACAATGAAAATTACTATTTTACCCTTAAGTGTACATTTCACTTGAAATTTTGCAGAATTAGAATTTAGAATTCTCTATCCCTTTTCTATTACAAATTTTATCTCATTATTAATCATTGAAAGACATCTTGATCTCATTCTTCTAATGTATCGAGAGTGTCGAACTTAGTAGTGATGTATCACGTTAACTTGTAATACTTAATTAGATATTTCCTCAATGGTTGTGTTAATCATCAAAATAACACTATCATCCTCATATACATATTAAAGCTTTATTATTGATTGGTAGGCAATTAGTTGCCCTATGTGAAAAAAGTCATCTTTGACATCAATTCAATTCTTAATCACCTATATATCCTCGATTGAAAATACCATATATTAATATGAAGTGTTCATGCTGTATATAATACAAACATCCTTGCATGGTTCAGCTTTTGCATGTGAGGCTGGGAGACATACTTTGATTGATACATATTCCTTTTTACCCTCACCCTGGATATGTAATAAGCTGATAATGTTTAAAGGGTATGGAACAACAGATATACATCAAACAAAACTGAGTGTCCGGTCATCAATTAACCAATGAAAAGAAATCATGATCAAATTGTTTAGATATGTATTTTACTGCATGATGAGTGTGGAGTCTTAATAAGATTGTGAGAACTTCTATAGGCCCTTTAAATTACTAATGCTTCAACATTTTGTGTGGATATTTTATCCTTTATAATAAAATCCACAATCTGTTTGGTTCCTGTTTGACATATCCAACTTAAATATTTGTTCAGACGGTTCATTTCTTGGCAGCTGTTGTGTTGCAGTGCATAGTACCTTAAAAAAATTGAATTGGGCAACACCTTGTTTGTCCATAGTCCAAATTAACTCATCACATTGTTTGCGAGCATTATAAATTGTGGTGATACAACTTGGTGCCTTTTCTTTTCCAGTTTGATGTAAATCCTAAAGCTGGTTTAGAAAAAAAGGATTAGGGTTTTCTACATCTCTCTGTTTGAAGTCAGATTTGATCAGGAAACTTATGGAAATCATAGGTAGATGTAACACTGATTGGTACATGTTATGGTTTGAGCGTGCAAGAAATATGGGGTTTAGACTGGTGATTTTTTGTGGAACAGTAAAAATGAAAGAACAAGATAAATTTATTTTTTTTAATTTAGACTCAAATTCTTAATAGCTTCAGATCTGTTATGTTCGACAGTTGATTGTATCTATATTATATTAAAAAACATTAAAATCAAAAGTTTAGGATTTGGAGAAGGTTGCGTTCTGATTCTCTGTCATTTGTTCTACTGAAAATGCCCTTTCACTTTACCTATAGTACATAACTTGTTCCTATTTAAAATTCTAATTCCTATTTAAATAATTACAGCTGCTTAAATTTCACTAATTTACAGAGGGGAAAAAACCAAATTTTGACTCTTAGAAAAAGGAAAGAGAAAACAGCTGGATTCTAATCCCTGTTTTTGGTAAGCAAGTTGCTGGAACCTTTTATTCCTCTCTAATTCAATCCCGAATTGAATCTGATCCCTCTTTTCAAGGGTGAGAACATTAGGAAAAAATATAAGTTAAATCCTTCTATTCTCTTTTGTATTTACATAAAATATAATTTAAATATAATCTAATTTGCATGTGTGTGGTTAGCTAGTAGGAACCAAAGAAAGTGGTAATAATATTGAAGAACAAGAGAAAAGCAAAAGTGAGAATATGAAAAATAGTGCTGGAATAAGAGGAGTGAAAACAGGGAAAGTTAATTGAGAAGAATAATTTGTAAGGAGAATGTGGAGGGAACATGAAAGATTGACTCCACTGCAGATCAGCAGTACTTGAACATGTCCTGACCTGAGAAAGCTAAAACTAAAGAATAATCTTGGTGGAGATATGTGCCCATGCGACATGCATCAGAAACATAAGATATTCGTGGAATGTGTTAATAATTTGGGTCCTTTCACCTATGAGTTTGTTAACATATTGCCAAATTATTGCACTTGGCTAAATATTAAAAGGAAAGAAGAGGAAGAGGCTGAGAGGGAAAGGGCAGGAGTTGGGGTTGGATTCTCCCACTTGTCAAAAGCAGGAAGGAGAACGAGAAAGGTGGATGGAGTGAAATGATACTGCAATGGTGGCATTGGTGAGAATGAAGTAATGAAAATAGGAGAGTCCTTTATCATTGACTTCACCTTTTCTTTCCTCACCGTGTTTCTTTGTTTCCTTGCGCATGATTATAGTAGCTTGGATCGTACATTGTATTGGCTTGTGCCAGTGCCTAGTTGATATGGGCATACTTAGAGCTAGTAGGATGTGCTAGTGCAGTACGTAGTGTCAGTACAGGGGGTCTACCAAGTACAGGTTCCCAATTGGTTCGGTCAAGTGCTCTACTTAAGCTGAACTAGAATTTAACTGAAATTGTTTGATGCTAAAGTATGAAGCAAATTAGCAACTCAAAGAGGGAATTTTGTTACCGGAAGCTAGAAGCATAGTTTTCTTTGTTATTGTGTGCCCCTGGTGCTAAAAAGCTTTCTTGGTTATACATGTGGTAGGCTATATAATATGGTGGCATGTTTAAAATGGGTTTATACAACATAGAATAATTTAACCAGAAGTTCCTCTAGTTTTCATTTCCATTCACTTCAAAGTATAATGGTATTTTTTTTTTTTTTTATATTTTCATTTCCATTCACTTCAAAGTATAATGGTATTTTTTTTATTTTTATATCTAGTTGCTGCATTGAATGTTTCATCACTACCGTATGTTTGACTTTTGGTTAGTATAAGATAACCATGCATCCGTCTCAAGTTAATTTATTTATACTTGTCTGTGTACATCTTTTCTATGTTTGTTATTAACTAGGTAATGCATCCTGTACAATTTTTTGTTCTTGGATCGCTCATACAGGTGAAAATCTTGATCTTGTCCTTGTGGTCTGGAATACCAATGGACTGTATGAAGTTAAGAGCTTGGAACGGTTATGTGGCAATAAGCTTTTGATATGCAGAATGCAGATACTGCAAAGCCTTTATGTTCGATATATTAGATATGTTTGCCATGATGATATCTATGGATTATGCACAAATGCACTTGCTAAATAGTAGTGTCTTCAGCTTTTGAACTAAGCTACTCATTTCTTGTTCTACAGTGCTGTCATGGACCAATCCTAGAGACTTTGATGAAGAACATACTAGTTGAATTCACAAGAACAGAAGATGTCTTGGAAGGTTTAGCTGATGCAGATCTCTTAGTTAACTACAATAACATCGACAAGGTATATTGTGAGTTATGCTAAAGTTTCACTCTTTTTCTGCACTCTTGACAAAAACTCAATATTTGCAGGTTATGTGGGAACCTTTTATAGAGCCATGGAGCTTTCAAGTAAAATTAATAAGAAAACATGCAGGGCATGCCCTCCTGGATGCATCTACAACTACAGATGTATATCTGAAATCAACAGATCAGCTTAATTTGAACATAACAGAACCTCTGATTGAGGTATAATTTTGTGACTCTTTCAAACTATTCATTTTTGCTTTTGATTACTTCATAAAAGCTTGAGACGTACATGCTATTGATTCTCAAGTGGTTGTTTATTATTGACGGATGTGAAGCACAAACTTTCTGAAATGTGTAGTTCTACATAAAAAATAGAGAAACATCTCTGTAATTTTTATGAACTGACAGTGCATTACTGCAAAACTTTATCTTATCCAAAAGGCCATGAAATGTATAGTGCTGTACTGCAATACATTTTGTTCCTGTTATGGCACGGATACCTAGGATCTCCGAGAAGAATTTGCCATGACATGTTTCTTTCTTGCCTTGTGGTTGGAACCTACAACTAAGTAACCACAGCTAAAGTATTTATCTCTCTGTTCTTGTTCATCTTTTTTACTAATTTTCTATCTTCTTGCAGGCCATTTTCAGATTAAATCAAATGATCAAGAATGCTTTGAATCAGAATGAACCAGATGAGTTTCAAGGAAATCAGGAAATCAATGGATTTAAAAACACTGATGAAATACATACCAGAAGATATGCCCCTTACATTCTCTGCAATGATACGTCCTTGCCATTAACATTCGAGTTGTTCCGAGGTCCTGTTAATGCAGGAAATGCTGGAGGCTTCTCAAATAAAGACAGAAATACTGTTCAACCAGGTTTTTCACTTCCAATTTATGTTGAACCAACTCTTGATGAACATTTTTTTCAACATAGGACTTATTCCTCCGAAAGACTTATCGAAAAAAAGATGAGTGCTGTGGCACATCATATGATCTCCATTCAATTTGATGGAACTTCTGGTCCTTCCAAACCAATGTCGATGGACCTTGTGGGCATTAGCTACTTCGAGGTAAATTTCTCTAAAAGTAAGCAGCCTGCATTTACAGAAGTAGACAGAGATAGTGATATCCCAGAACATGGTCGAAAAAATGACGAACGATATAGAAGTGATCAGAACAATGGATTAGTTGTTCCTGTGGTCTTTGAGGTTTCTATGCAGCATTATAGCAAGATGATACGATTGTATTCCACTGTAAGTATTTGATTTTTGAAGCATGTTATTTGTTATCAGTATTCCTGACAGAGCCCTCATGCCTGTTTTTAACAGGTTGTACTTTTCAATGCAACATCAGTGCCCCTAGAGCTACGATTTGATATCCCATTTGGTGTTTCCTCAGAGGTATACATGTGATTTTGTAACCTTTCAGATAATACTAGGCTTGGTTATCAAGAGATATTGTTCTTCATATTTCTTTTGTGACCATTCTTAAAAATATCAAAACAATTTAATGGAGAGGTAGCTGTTATTCTTATGCCGTACATTTTGAGCAGTTCTCTGAACATTTTTATGTCTTCTTAACTTAGTGACTTCTCCACTTAAATCTGTGATTTTAGATAATTGTATTGGAATTTCTATTTCCAACTTTTCCCTGCTTCCAGAGCCTGTTAAGGAAAAATATTATTTTCTCCCAATCTTCAGCTTATTTTTCTTCTTGGATGGTTCAGATCCTTGGACCGATACTTCCAGGCCAAGAGATTCCATTGCCACTGCATTTGGCTGAGGCAGGTCATATTAGGTGGCATCCAGTTGGCATTCCTTATTTGTGGAGTGAAGCACATTCACTATCAAATATACTTTCACAGGAAAATAGGCTTGGGTTCATGAGATCATTTGTGTGCTATCCTTCACATCCTAGCAGTGATCCATTTCGTTGTTGCATTTCAATTCAAGATTATAGCTTGTCTCCATCGGGTGCTGCAAGAAAATGCTCGTCACTTAATGTTCGTGGGACTGAGCAACCAACTGTAAAAGATAATGGTCAAAGAGTATTTGAGTCAAATTTTACAAAGAAACGTTTTATACGCCGTGTGAGGTTGACAACTCCTTTGTTGGTGAAAAGCTATCTTCCCACATGCTTATCATTGACGGTGGATAGCGGTGGAAATACACATTCCATTTCCCTTTCAGAGGTTTGCTCTCGGCTCATTGCTAAATAATTTTAACAACTACTTTGGTTCCAGAAGCTTGTGAATTTTATTTTTGATGTCTAATTCTTGATTTATCGTGCAATTTTCAGGTAGATACTGCTTCTGTTTTCCTTGTTGATTCAGCACATGATCTGGGAATCACATTTTCTATACTAGGATTCAGGCCTATCAGCTCCAAATTTCCTCGTGCAGAGTCATTTTCTGCTATGACCAAGTTAAATGGCTCCAAATTCTGTGTGTCTGAGACTCTGACCTTCTATTCTAATAATACTTGTAGCGGTAAGCTTCTCCACATGTTGTTTAAGTTCATAGAATTCAACGTTTATAAGAAGGGCTAACATCTTGTTTATCATTTTAGGTCCTACATCTGTGACACTAGACAAGTCTATGGATGCATTCTGTGGTGCACGGGAGATGTGCCTATCTGTTCCATATTTGCTGTATAATTGTACGGGTTTGTTGCTTACAGTTGTAGATAGTATCCATGAAAGAAATGGAGGTGCCTCTGTTATTCCTTCAAATTACCATGTGGTTGGGCATAGACAACTTTCATCTGAGGAGCATGGCCTTGCCCTTCTATCTTCTGAGATGGAATCATCTTCTGCTCGTGTGGATATTAATAAATCTGTAGACTCATCAAAAAACTTTGCTATATCTGCACAAGAGAATTACAAGATGCACTCATATAGGCCTTTAAACAGTCATTTCCCATCTAAACTTTCTTATGGGAATTCTACAGATGCTACAGGAGCTTCTCACTACAGTTTGACTGACAATGGAATTTATTCATCAAGAAAGATTGAAGATGGTGCTGCCTATGTGCAAAATGTAGAGAACAGAAGGGCAAAGGCATATATGTATGCTCCTTGTGGTCATATTCCTGCTACTGAACTTTCAGTTAAATTGAGTGCATCTTTACCTCAGAGCAAACCTGAAAATAGCAATAGACCAGTTTGGTCAAATTCATTCCCTCTTGTCCCAGCAAGTGGTTCAACTAATGTGACTATCCCTCGACCAGATGCCTCTGGTGCGTTCCTAATTTCTTCTATATCAATACCAGTTGCTGGAGAACTATCAGGGAGGACGAGGGCTATTACTTTCCAACCAAGGTAATTTTTGAAGTAATATTTAGGACAATTGATAATGCTGAGATGACAATAATTTTGATAAATTTTTACTTGTATACAATTTTTTTTATCTCTCAAATTAAATGGTTGCTTCGATATTCTTAGAAGATGTTCTATTAAGCTAAACATGGTTCAAAATATCAAGTAACTTAAGAGTTGCTGTGCTATCATAATTACAGAAATAGATGAATAGAATCTAATGGATGTTGGTGGGCAACTTGGAGTGAAGAGAAATATAAATCTCAAATTCCTAAAGCTTCAAATTTTCATTGTCTTTTCTTTTCGTTCTTATATTTCATGAAGGAGTTAGTGGTATTTTAATGCTGGAGGGCTGTTGAGATGTTTCTCGGGCACATTGCGAGAGGTGAGGTTGGATGGAGAAAATCTGTATCCAGACTGTTTGAGGCATAAAGACATAATAATATGTGGATCTATATTAGGATTACTTTTGTGATTGAAATACCAGCACAAAAGACCATTGGTGTTTCCTTCTTTTTTCTTTCCCACTAAGATTTTTCCCTCCTTTTCCAATTCATTTCTTCCTTTCATCACCAACCTAAAGACTTAGAGTACTAGTTCCACTACTTGCCGTTGCCGTGCACATAGAGGTGATGGTTGCGAGCTGAAGGGTCATTATATATTCAAGGTTGCCAATGCTGGTAGCTCCTTACATAGGGAGGCATCAGGAGCTCTATGTTCACGGATAAGCACCTTGATCCATTGCTGGTCATTTTACTTTTTCATGTACTTTGTTTTAATTTCTTCATGCCATTCTAAATCAAACTCTTTTTTCTTGGCTATTGAATATTTCTAGTTCATTTCTAATGCCTGTTTTGACCAAATGTGGGTACGATACATGCTGTATCACAAATCATATCAGCAGATGGTATTGATCAATTTACTTTGACATGATTTACGCACCGCTGGTATGGCCTGATTTGGCCTTTGAAATTGGGCCCGTTCCATTTTTGGGGTCGAGTCTGGATTTTCTAATTTCGGACCCGACCTGACCCGACCCAATCCATTTAAAATTTGGACAATTTTGAATTTTCCAAACCTACGACCCGACTGGACCCGAACCCACTAAATTATTTTGGGCCTGCGGGTTGCAGGGGCATAGGCCAGCCGCCGCGCTGGTTACTTGCAACATGGAATGCAGCGATACATGCTACTACACTCTTAAAATCATTATCAACCAGGCATATGTTGACTTCCATTGCTTGGAGCTAAAATTTAGGAGAAAATAGCTAACAACATATAACTGAGAAGATGTTTTAACAATGGGAGCCTATTTTTTTCAAAAGGAGTACGATCTTTAGGAGTTAGCAGCATCACGATGCTATCCCGCTTATTTAAATTGAACCAAATTGGAATTTGCTTACTCTAAGAAGAAAATGTATACAAATCGATAGTTAGAATTGTTAGAATCGTAAACCTAGCTGGTTGACATCTCCACTCCTTTGAATGGCATAGATCATTGCATTTCCTCTCTATTTCTCTACTTTAAAAAAAATGATCTTAAAATTATAGTGAACTCTCTAGTTTTCAGTAGCCTATCCATGGTATTTCCCATCTCATATTGTCGAAGCAATTTTCCTGTTAATACAACTATTAACTCTATGACATCATTGATGCCTCCATGTTTTCATGTCGGCAACTAATAATTCTAAGCACCAACTAGATTAGATTCCTTTTCATACCGTTTTCTGATGCCTATTTCCCAAGGGAGAAATTATATTCTCCTAGTTATGGGTTTGAAAACCATCGAAGATCACCACGAAAACGGAAACACTAAACATATGAGGTCACATCACAAAAGAATGATAACTCACTCGTAGAAGGGATGGAGGGACCTGGTCGTGGATGATCATCACATTTGATGCTGAAATAAGGGATAAGAGAAAGGGTGCTAAAGCGTCAAGAAGAGTTAAGATGATGAGCAAGCCTAAATTAAGGTGGATGGAGGAAGAACGCTCAATAAAACAAAGCATATGAAAGATGGCTGCGATAAAGGTCGGAGAAACCGATATCGGGCACCGTACCGGTTCTCCGGTGGGATATGTCGGTACGGGCTACTTCAGGCTTGTACCGGCAGAGTCAATTGTACCATGGAAGAGAGGAAGAGAGAGAATGGGGAGAAAGGGAGGCTGGCGGACGCCGATGGAGGGTCGGCGGATGCCGTGGGGGGCCGGTGGAGGCCGCGGTAGGCAAGGCCGTGCTGCGGTCATTCAAAATAGGGGCGGCCTCGCCTGCCGTGGCTTCTGCCGGCCCCCCCGCGGCCTCCGTTGGGCTTCGCGGGCACTCCGCCGGCGTTCGCTATCCTTCCCTCCCTTCCTCTCCCGCTCGCTCTCTGTCCTTCTCTGACTCTGGTAACAGGTCTCATTTACATTGTCGGAACTATATCGGTGAGCCACCATTATGGCTCGGAACGGCCGGAACCGTCCGGTTCGAGATGGTGCCGCCGACACAGCCTGTGATTCCATCTCAAAAGAGAAAGGAGGCGCCTAAAGCTGTAAACAACTTGGAAGGGAATAGGACCAAGCTACTGATTTCAGCAAAATAAATATTTGCGGTGTAAGTAAAGTCATTAGAGTATTGGCTTTTATCCTTATCCGGACCCGAATCCAAACCAGACCCGACATGGATCCGACTCGGATCCAAATTTTATGGGTTGGGACTGGGTTATACAGACCCAATTCGACCTGAATGATTCATTAGGTCAAAAATTATGGCCGTGGACCCGACCCGCCTGGACCTAATCTTCTATTGGGTTGGGTCTGGGTCCAAAATTAGGTCCTGAATAAGGAATCAGGTTGGGTCGGGGTCACTCATGATCCAGTCTGACCCGACCTATTTTTACCCTACTTATTGTAGAAAGTCTTCGTATCACAATATGTCAAGAAATTGACGATGCTGCGCTTGGTAGTACCGATCCAACCATTATACATCACTGTTAGTCCATACGTGGACCACTTGCTCTTGTATGAGGCAATTCACTTCTGTAGCTCCTTATTATTGTCAAGAAGCTTACTGTAGTTCTTTGGTTCTGAAGGATCTACACCTGGACCGGCAATATAGAGGCAATGGCAGACCTATAGTATGTATTGTGTGCCGCATTCGCTAGTATATAGTTAAAGCGAAATCAGGATTTAATAGCTCGCCACATATCATTCTTATCCTTCTTTAGTATTATGTCAATCGTCCGCTGCTTCGAATTCTTGCTAGAGAAGGTATGTGGATCTAAATCATGAATGGTGGCTCCTGGTGGAATCTCCTTGGAGGACATCTTTCTGCTATCGACAGTCAATGTAATATGGCTACCACCTTTGCTGACAGCCTCCTTAATTGAGGAGGTTCTCCTGAACTTTGGATCTACCCTGCTGCTTGCAGAACCAGTGCCTGACTCGTAGCATAAGAGCCCAAATAGAGTCTTATGCCTGGCCACCTCATCTTATTGCCATTGATTATCTAGGCTCGCCTAATTGAAAATCTGAATTTGTGCCTCGTCATCTAGACCGGATGCCTTTGACTCTCTATAGTAATAGAAAGGTGGCTCTGCTGCTCGGCGGTCCACATCCACCTTTTTGGCAAACCTTTCCTTCATTGCTTTGAAATTAGTGAAGTGCCTTTTATCTGCTGTCGAACCTTCTGTGGGCATTTCCAGCACATAAATATGTTAGGATAACCACTAGCTAAGTGCTGCTTCAATCTCGTTACCCCTTCTCTCTTGAACTTTGTGGTGCATTAATTGCTCTTCCAGTGTTGACCTGAGAGCATTTGCCTATGAATCTAACCAATGTCACGCTCTGGCTCCTTTTTCTTTTATGATTTCATTGCTGCAGGTTTTGTCAAGTATGCTCGTTTATCAATTATATAAAAATAACAAAATTTCATTGTGATTAAGATAATATTTTTTAAAAATACATCTGATTTATCTAATACATAGTTACTAATTTTATTTATATATTTATATATTTTTAATATTTTCTAAATTAAAAAATATGTTTGAATACCATAAATTTAGAAAAATATATTTTTTACTTTAGAAAATACTTCTGAAATATGTATTACGTACTACTAATTTTTCATAATTTTTTATATTAATTATATATTTTTAATCATTTTCTAAATTAAATGATAGTTTTTAAATATAAATTTTAAAAATTTGAGCTCAGTTCCTTGTAGGATCCTACCATAGTTGTTACATATATCTTTTTAGGCTCTCGGGCATGCATCAAAGGCTACTTATCTCAATTTTTTTAAAGTTTAGGCCTAGGCCACTATGCGAATGCTCGCATCAAAACTTGAATAAATGGATATCAAATTTAACTGGAGAGTAGCTTGCATGCCCATAAATATACTTCTAATTTTACAGTTTTTTTTGAATTTTATTTTATTTTTTATTTTTTAATCCAACAATGTATTTTTAAATTTTAAAAATTATTTATTATCCAAAAATTAAAAATTTTTATGTGATGCTGTGGATCATCCATAGATCTACAACTTGTCATGAAATTATGCCAAAATCAAAAATTCTGGTATGATCTTCTATTATTTTTCAAATTTCAAGATATTTTTTGGTGTCCAAAAAAGAGAGAGGAAGTAAGATAGGGGAGAGAGCATATCTTATTTAGGGTTGAAATCAGCATATTTTTTGCTGTGGGGAGTGCTGTTAGGATCGGTTGGGTTCTCAAGCCTTCCAAACTTATGTTTAAAATGAAAGGAAAAGTGGGGAGGGGGACCTGTTTTGACCGGTCCGATTCGGTGCGAGCCAGACAGTTTGCACCTGTTCTGCACGGACCCGGATGGTTCGGACCGAGTCCGTGCGATTTGTGACTGGTTCCTTTTTGTTTCGGCCGATTCCGATCGGTTCAGAGCTGGTTCCTGCCAGTTTAGAGCCGGTTTCAAAAAAACTAGGTGAACCGACCTGGTCCTCCATCTGGGCGGCTCACCCGGTTCGACAAACCTTGATTGAAATATTGTTTTGAGCATGAATTTGGGGATCAAAGATTGTGAAATCCATCAACATTATAAAGCCCCCTAACTTTTCTAATTTTAACACTAGTTTATTTTTTAATTTTCTAAGAAATTAAAATGGGTTGGAGAGGTCATTACTTTGCTGGAATGCCATTCTAGATCAAAAACTTGATGATTCTTGCTTGAATCTCATAGGAAATGAATTTTGATAGCTCCCTGCTTCTCCCTTAGCTTGGTCTGGTCTTGAAATGGTGTAGGACAAGCTAAAAGAACAATTAAGTGATCGTCCTGGTGACATTGGCATGGGTCATATTGGTCTGGTTGGTGGGCGATACATGTTCAATGGTCCAAATTCAACCCATTATAGGTTGTTGGGCTTGGTTCTGCTCTTTCAGGGGCATAAAGGCCTTTCTCATACTGGCCTTCATGTGGTACAATACTTACCAGCTGGTACTTTGCAACATTTAAGTCCTTAGTTTAGACTAGCTTAACAAACATCTGTTAACATAGACTTTTTTTCTTCTGCAGATAGGTTGTTTGTAACGTGTTTGGACTAGGTTAGGATTTTTCATCTTCTGCTGATATGTCGTTTGTAATGCATTTATACTAGCTTAACATGCATCTATTAACATGGATTTTTCATCTTTTGCAGATATATTATTTGTAATGCATGCAACAAGGATTTGTACTATAGACAGAAAGGAACTAAAATGCTTCATCATTTGGGTGTTGGACAACATTCTCATCTTCACTGGTCTGACACAACAAGGTTATTATCTATTTCTCTCTAGTAGAACATAATCTATTTTCTGTTGGATATTTCTTTTCAATACGGTAAACAAGATTTTTCATACTTTAGTTGTTCATGGATGTCTTTGGTAGAGGGTTTTTGGTTCCTTTTCTTTTCATTTTTGTAAATTTCTTGAGTATAGTATACTTGTTTATGCTAATGTTTTCCCAACATTTGAATATTAGTTTCTATCAGGTTTAAGCTTACACCGGGAAATGAGGTGCCTTTTAGTATCAGCAGAAGCATGTTATGAAGTTGCTACTAAAACAAAAATAGTGAACTCTTGAAAATTGGACAATCTTAATAGTGCTACAAATTTTTATTTTTGTTCATCTATGATTAATTATCATTGCTGTTGCTGCCGATCCTAGGACACCATTGTGGACCTTCTCCATGGACCTGCAAGGTAATAGACTAGGGTCAAAGAGCTCGCTGGATTGGCTCTAGCTGGGCCCTCCAATACTTAAGTTAGAGAGGATTTCCTAATGGGAAGCAAGGAAGAATAAGAAAAAGGATAATAATGCCGGTACTAGAGTAGTAGAGCATTCACTTTCTATGGAGGATCTTTTGGGCCTTTTTATAACTAGGATCCCTCATTTTCAGCGGATCGTATCACAACAAACTTGGAGTTGTGTCGTAACAAACTGTTGACATAGTGTGACAACATAGGGACGTGCCGCAACCCCTTAACACGTGATGGAATTGCTGAAGCCACGTGTGGCTAAGTGAAAGGACCAGGTTACCTTTATTGCGAAGTTTTGTTCGGTTTGGGTTGGTAGCCGGATTTAGCTGAGAGACTTCATCTCTGTAGGTCGGCTGCTTTCAATCTATTCATCCTTGTTGCCAAGTTATCTTGGGAGGCCCGACTAAGAATGCTTTTTATTTCTGAGGGCATTTGGGCCGCCACATGAATGATGAACAAGATGAATTGGATTGTGCCACATCATATTGATCATTTATTGCCACATCATTTATTGGTTCAGGCGAAGGAAGTAACCACCTTGCCAGACTTTGCTGCTTTAAAGAGGATAATAACTCGGTTGATGCTCCTCCGAAGGATGAGTCCTAACGCTCTACCTGTTAGATTAATGCCCTAGAAGCCAATCCTGACACATTAATTCTGGGACATAGTTTTGTACTTGACTTTATTATTATTGAATAATAAATGTGCAACTTTTTCATTCATATTATGTATGTCTTTGAATCGTCCAAGGAATTAATAAGATGCATATTCTCAAGAGTTGAGAATTTGAGCTATGTGTCATTGGTGATTAATTTCTAAATGCTTCTAATCGATAGATCATCACGAGGACGGTGATTCATCCAATGAGATCAGTGCATAGATCGCTTTTCACATGGATGGACGAGACTCGAGTCCACAGTGTAGGAACACTGAAGTGATAGTACAGGTGCTTGTTAGAGAATAAGGGTACTGAGCGTGACCAAAATAAAAAGTCACTTGGATGTCTATCCACTCGTCAGTGACTTGCTTGATATTGCAGTAGTATGACTGGTCCTTTGACCTGCAGTGCTTCGGCTATTCACAGTGAGGTTACTGTAGTTTGACTGCACGATATATGGTCTCTAGACATTTGGGTCCTTGTGGTGAGATTGATTGCAGTAGGTTCACTATAGGAGTAGGGTATGCACCAATAAAAAATCTATCGACCTTGGTAGATAAAGGGTGATCCCATGTGATTTATCAGACTGTGTTCATAAGACCTCGGCTTGGACAGTACGTACAGTGGAGAAAGAGTTTTCCACTTTTGAACTTAAGTCGAATAAATTTTGATATATGACATACGATGGGGTTTGACGAGTTATCCATGACCTCCGTCCTGTAGGGATCCACGATAGAAGGACTGTATTATACGATAATTGCACCTAGAGGTTCATCATTTTCTTCTGCTGGGTTGCCACTACATGCTGCTAGGTGTCACTGGTGGATGGTGAGACTCACAGGGACCATCTTGATGATCGATGATCCCTGGTGAGTTGAGTTGGAATTGTTTCAACCCATTGAAAGAAGTTTTCAATAATATTGTGATAGAGATCACAATATATATCTCACTACCAGACAGAATAGAATCTATGGGGTCACACACATTACAGGTATTGACCGATCTGATAGTTGAATTGTGATTTGAAATCACAAATAATTCATAATTATCGATTTGATTGATAATTGGTCTAACCCACTAATAGTTAGTGAGTTGAAGAAGGAATAATTGCAATTAGATTGTAATTTAATTGAATCAATTGAACTTAATTAATTAGGCTTGATCATATTAAATACGAGTCCTACTTGGAGTAGGATTCCTAGAGTCTTACTTGGAGTAGGATTCCTAGAGTCCTAATTGGATTGGGACTTTAAATTAAATTAGAGTCCTACTTAGAATAGGATTTCTAAAGTTCTAATTAGATTAGGACTAAAATTATATGAATCCTAATTGGGTTAGGATTCCTTAAGTCGTAATTAATTTTGATCCAATAAATAAGATGACTCCTAATTGAATTAGGATTAAAGAGTTCAATCGAGTCATAATCTTAATGGGTCCTAATTAGATTAGAATGCTTATAATTAGGTCCACCTAATCCTCTTTAGAAGAGGATAAACCACCCAAAATTAAATGAGCCCATGCCTCCTAGGGTGAGCTAGGATTTTTTTGGATGGAATGATCCCTTGAGGTCGTTAGCTTCCATGGATTGATACGACCTATGGTTATTTGGTGTCCTAGGGAGAAATTAAAACTCAACTCTTTCAATGATTAGTAGTAAGAAATACAAACATTCAGAATTATGATTCTTCTTGATTTTGAACCTAGCCATTGCTAGGGGATGAGCTTCTTGTGTTCGGTTGCTCAGCATGGATGCTCCCAGCTCGACAAAGTTCGACCATCGCTGCCTTCATATTGAAGGGACTGAACTGCGAACAACAAGTCCTTCGGAGATAGCAGTAATCACCCCAACGAGCGGCTGATTATTGTTTGCCTTTTAGGGGTTTGCCTATCTTGACTTAAGCTTCATTGATCACCCACATATCGACCAGGATATCCGCATCAGATGAGGCTTTCAATCTCATCTTTTAATTGAAAGCATTCATCTGTGTCGTGCCCTTGATCTCTGTGGAATTCGCAATACTTGCTAATGTCCCTCTTCTTAGCAAAGGTTCGTAGTTTCTAAGGCCGGTGCAGGCAGTCTTGGTTTTGAATCTCCAAAAAAATTTGAATCCTCAAAGCACTAAGAGGAGTATAACCCTCAAACCATGGTCTACTGTATCGGCCCGTACCAGTACGGGCCGGTACGTACCGGTCCAGCCTGGGACCAGTATCGGATCAGCATGGAATCCGGTATCGGTAACTTATCGTTGGAGAAATGGTATGAGACCGGTTTTGACCGGTATGTACCGGTCCGGGCCGCCACCGGTACAGCAGACTTTGTCGCAAACCTTCGAGGTGGACTCCAAGGTCGTACAATACTCCATTCTTCTCGACTACGTTTCTCCTTAGGTCATCTTTCGCACAGTTGCATTTATTGTCTTATTTTCTTGTTGCTTTCCAACCAGCAGACAGTGGAGACAACCCAAACCATTAGCAAATATATTTATAATCACATATGGGTCCTTTCACTGATGAGGAGGTATACAGAGGAAGAGATCTTGAGATTAGGAGTCACATGGTTTGCTACTAACTATTTTGTACTTGATAGCTTTCTTGAGATTAAAACAGCCCTTCGTCAGATATTTGTCAGTCCTGAGTGGCAGAAAAGTAGATTTGCGAGGGCTAGCTCTGAAGGGAGCATTGTTAAAAATTTGGTGACGAGGTAGATATTTTGGTAGTGGGTCGAGAAGATAATGAAGGCTATGAAGCAATTGTATAAAGTGCTTTCGGTCGTGGACAACGAGAGGTGCACCCAAATGGGTTTCTTGTATCATATGATGGAAAGGGCAAAGATTCAGATTAGGAAGGTAGATCCGACGTATGCTAATAGTACATCGACTTCTTTGAGCAGCAGTGGGACTATCAGATGGATAGGAACTTGCATCTAGCAGGTAAGTAAGAATATTGAAAATTAGTCTGCTCCTATATTTGTACAATTTTACTAAGACAATAAACTCTATCTGCAGCATACTACTTGAACTTGAAATTTCAGTACACTGGAGCTGGAATCAATATGGATGACGAACTTTTGGCCACTGTGTAATGCGATTTACACGATGGATCCTGATGTAGAAGTTGCGACCCTATATCTAATAGAGGTAAGTTAACTTAAGTGGCATGTAAGTTAACTGGTATCTTCCATTATTAACATGTTACAACACGATTTTGTTTTACGAACCAAAAATTTAGAGGGCATTGACAGCTTGGAGTCTCGACAGCGGTCGTAAGTTAAGTATGAATCCAGGTATATAACACATCAGGACATTTATCTAGCGTTAGATGGTTACTAATATAATGCTATCCTATAGGTAATTTTCTTCAATTTTTTTTTTGTAGCTGAATGGTGTATTTATTTTGGTTTGTTTGCAAAAAATTTTAAGCGGCTAGCTATCTGGACCTCTTCAAACGGTCTCCTCGAATGGCTGTGAGCGCAACTGGTTCATCTTCGTCCTCATTCACAGCAAGCAGAGGAACCGTCTGATATAGAAGCACCTCAACTACCTTGTATATGTTCGATATAATATGAAGTTAAGGCTGAAGTACATTCAGGAGGAAGTGGAGTTAAAGTACACAGATTGGATCCATAGTGCTTTCATTGATGATGAGGATGATCCTATAATCGGGGACTAGGGTCGATGCAGGGCAATGGAGATATTTTTTCCATACATACTTTCAGCTAATCAGCCACAACCGCAGGCGTTCTTGGAGTGTTGGTCATCACATGACTTCTTGTTCGAGACATCCTTTCAGAGATATGATCGAGAGATGCTTAGACAAGGCCATTACGCTACTTGGTCGACTCGGTCGGGAGGGCGACATCCATCCTCTCAACATAGCCACGCAAAGAGGGGCATGAAGAGTAGGTAGGCAGAGGGGCAAATGGTAAGCAGACAAAGAAGGGCACGAAGGGTAAGCAGGCAGTTGCTCAGCAGATCAAAAGAAATAAAAGGCACCTACAGGCCCCATGAAAAGTGTGAAGGAGCCGGTTCACTTAGATTTAGAGATCAGGAGCATAGTTTTGGTGGTCATAGATCTGCTAGCCAAAAAGGAGTGGAAGACATGAGACCATCGTTTATTAGACAATTACAGGGTGGTCTTCGATTCACGGGAGTCCTAGTTTACGCATATTGTATAGGATGGAAACCACGGTGCATGATTTAGTAGAGTCCGTGAAGATGCAATTGTATATATGAGATGGGCTCCTCGAAGTCATTCAGAAGGACACGATGCAGTTGTAGATGATCTCGCATATAGAGTAGGATCTATAAACGTATTATGTTTCGGGCTGTATACTGAATTCTATTATCTGTAACACGCTGCTTATGATCCATACGGATACTGATATGGATATGATGTGTCTGAGGCATCGTCTTTCGGTGGCTGCTACACTATGCAATCTGGAGCATCTTATATGCCAAATTTTGCTGCTGGCTTATTCGAATGGGCCCTTTCACTGTCGTTTTATCAACCAAAGGCATCTCTTAGAGCCAGTACTTCAGCGAGAGATCTGAAAGTGCTTATAACTCAGAGCGCGTTCCTTATAGGATGACTATAGAAGACTACATAGCCGTTTCGTTAGAAGGATGGGCTGATGTGCCTCCTAACTATATTAATGATCTGGATATCTACAAGAGACATCACCACTCGACGAGATTTTATATGTTGGTATGTATGTTGTACTTTAAATATATATAATTGATTGTATTATTTTATATTTTTTTACCTTACTAGTTGATTTTAGGATATTTCATATTGCTTCTTGTAAAATGTAACATTTCATTAATCATTTTATATTTTGTAACACTTTAAAACAATAAGATGCATCATTGAGGTTAAATCGAGATCATAGAAATATCAAAAAATATCAAAAACATAAAAAACATCACAAAAACATCAAATTAGACTTAAATCATTGAAAAAGTTGAAAAGATTGATTACCAATTAATTAAACTTGAAAAACTTAAAAAACATTGGGCGTGCCGGTTCCAAACGGGCACGCCCAAGCATACCGTATGTTGGTTCGGTACCAAACTAGTATTGTATCGATCCGTTCGGTGATTGATACGGGTCTTGGTATCGGTTTGACGGATCTTGCTCCTTAGCGTTAATGTACTTGTCTGCTTCAGTTGAAAGCTTGGCCAAGTTCTTTGGAGGTTTTTTCTCTAAGGTGAAGCTGAAGTATGTGTTCGTCAACCCGTTCATCACTACAACAATCATGATGGTGTGATCCAACTTGCACATCTCCGGTGCCTTGGTGTTGAGCTGGCCGATGTAGTTTTGGAGGGGCTCATCTTTTCCCTATTTTACGGCAATCAAGCTGGTCGAAGCTTTTCTTTATCATCCGTTACTGATAAAGTGATTGATGAACTAATGACCAAGCTGATCGAAAATGAATTGAGCTCGGTCGAAGGCTCAAATACAATAGTTGCCTTTCTAAGTGTGGCTAGAAAAGCCTGGCATATCATGGCTTCCGAAGCTTCTTGCTGTGGCATGAGAGCTTTGAAGCTCTTGAGATAGTCCATCCAGTCTGTGGTAGCATTATAGGGGTTAATTTGAGATATTTTGATCTCCTTCAGTAGGGGCTCCTCCAAGATATGCTGTATTGGTACCGGTAGGCATACCGGTCGCTTACCAGACCGGTACGGTTTCGGTTCAGACTGATTTGAACCGGCCAACAAAGCGTGGCGCGTACGCGGAAAAAAGTCCGCGGAAGTGCGCGCGAGCGTGCGCGGGCGCGTGTGTGCTGCGTTAAATGCCACTATGTGGCATTAAATGCCCTGCACCGGCGCGCTGCCTAGTGCGGGGAACCGTGCGCGGGCGCGGTTCCCAGCCTGTGCCCACGCGGGTGCGGTTCCCAACCTGCGCCCACGCCGGCACGCTGCTCAGCTCGGGGAAGCGTGCATGGGCGCGCATGCCGATTTAAATCGGTCCAGTTCACACTGATATCAGGCTTGTACCGCTCTGTTTTCTATGCTTGAACTGGACCAGTCAGGGACTGGATCGGTGCGGGTCAGTTCAACATACCCTGGGTTCCTTCATATTTGCCTTGGTGAAGGGATTTCATTTATCATCTCAGAACCGTCTTCCTACTTCGACCTGCTCTTGCAGGGTCTTGTTTTGGTTGCTCGTCTCCTTTATCATACGGTCGACATCAGTCTCCTGCATGGAGACTTCCCATTTGATGCGGAGAGAAATCATCATACCTGGAGCAGGCTCTAAAGGAATGGGAACAACCTCGCTTCCCCTGCCCCCCACCCGGCAAAAAAAGACCTTTAAGATGAAGATGGCTACTGCCTTAGGCCAGACCGTCTTGATGTTCCGGCTGACTTCTAAAGGAGGGGTGATCTATTGTTGCAGGTCTTGTATCATCTGTTAGGATACCTCGCACGCATCAGAAAAATTCTGAACGCAGCGGAAGGGCATGCGCGAGATCTCGTTCGTCGCATGAACATATTTTAAAACCGATGTTCGTAGATAGATTAGGATTAAAATTTTTTTACATAATTAGGAAGATCAGATCTTTACCTTGTGCGGGTAGATCACCGCAAACTGATGATCGTAGTTTTGTTGAAGGTTCGCTCGAAGCCGCACACGCGTTCGGCCTCTATGGGTATCCACACAAGGCAGAGGATAGATCAAAGCTCTCAAATCTCTCCGAGGTGCTAGCTCCCTTGCAGAGATGTCTTTTGATGGCGGAAAACCTTCCTTTGAATCAACTCTTGATTGCCTTTGGGAGGAGGAAGAAGAAGGATGGATGAAGGAAGAAGAACAAGAGCCCCTTGCAGCCTTTTCATTTACTTTGCGTTGGAACCCAAGAGAAGGGAGGAGGGCCACCAAGGCTTTCTTTTCTTTTCTTTTGCTTGCGGTTGAGAACCAAGGAGAAAGGAGCGCTCACGGCTGGAAGAGAGGAGAACCAATGCCCTAGGTGCCGCCCCCTTCATCTCCTTTTAAAGGCATGTGGAGCTTCTAAAAAATAGGAGCTCCATCCTTATCTCCAAGAGGGGTGCCGACCCCTCTTTGCATGCCGCACCAAAAGACCCAAAGAGAGGAGGGGCGTAAACCTAATGGCCGCTTATGATCGAGTTCTAACCTAATTAGGCTTCAACCAAGATATGAACCAATTTGGATTTTTCCATGCAAGTCCTAATCTAATTAGGACGCAATTGAATTATGACTCAATTGAATTTTTCAATCCTAATCCAATTAGGAGTCATCGTAATTTATTAGATTACAAATTAATTAGGACTTAAGAAATCGTAATCCAATTAGGACTTACACAATTTTAGTCCTAATCCAATTAGGACTTTAGAAATCCTACTCCAAGTAGGACTCTAATTTAATTTGAACAAGTCCAATTAATTAAATCCAATTGATTCAATTAAATTGCAATCCAATTGCAATTATTCCTTCTTCAACTCACTAACTCTTAGTGGGTTACACCAATTATCAATCAAATTAATAATTACAAAGTATTTGTGATTCCTAATCACGATTCAACCATCGGATCGGTCAATACTTTTAATGTGTGTGACCCCATAGGTTCTATTGTCTGATGGTGAGATATATATTGCGATCTTTATCACAATATCAGTGAAAATTTCTTTCAATGGGTTGGAACAATTCCAACTCAACTCACCAGGGATCATCGATTATCATGATGGTCCCTATGAGTCTCACCATCCATCAGTGACAGCTAGCAGCATGTAGTGGCAACCCAGCAGAATGAACCTCTAGGTGCAGTTATCGTATGATACAGTCCTATCGTGGATCCCTACAGGACGAAGGTCATGGATAACTCGTCAAACCCCATCGTCTGTCATATGTCAAGATTTATTCGACTTTAGTTCGAGTGGAAAACTTTTTCTCCACTGTACGTACTGCCCGAGCCGAGGTCTTACGAACTCAGTCTTATAAATCACATGGGATTACTCTTTATCTACCATGGTCGATAGATTTCTTGTAGGTGCATACCCTACTCCTATAGTGAACCTACTGCAGCCAATCTACACTACAAGGACCCATATGTCTAGAGACCATGTATACGTGCAGTCAAACTACAGTAACTTCACTGTGAATAGCCGAAGCATCGCAGTTCAAAGGACCAGTCATACTACTGCAACATCAAACAAGTCATTGACAAGTGGATAGACATCCAAGTGACTTCTTGTTTTGGTCACGCTCAGTACCCTTGTTCTCTAACAAGTACCTGCACTATCACTTCAGTGTCCCTACACTGTGGACTCGAGTCTTGTCCATCCATATGGAAAGCGATCTATGCACTGATCTCATTGGATCAATCACCGTCCTCGTGATGATCCATTGATCAGGAGCATTTAAAAATTAATCACCAATGACACATGACTCAAATTCTCAACTCTTGAGAATATGCATCATCTTATTAATTCCTTGGACGATTCATAGACACATACATAATATGAATGAAAAAGATGCTCATTTATTATTCAATAATAATAATGTCAAGTACAAAATTATGTTCCAGAATTAAGAATATGTCAGCGTGATTGGCTTCTAGGGCATATATCTAAGAATCTCCCACTTGCACTAAAGCCAATCAGTCATATATATAAATCCCATCTTCTCAAGGTGGGCTTCAGTCTTCTGCTGACTTAGCTTCTTAGTGAACAGGTCTGCCACATTGTCCGTGGAGTCTACTCTCTGCACCTCGACATATTTCTTCTCTAGGTAGTCGCGTATGAGGTGAAAACGCCGCTCTATGTGCTTGGACTTCTGATAAGATCTTGGCTCCTTAGCTTTAGCTATGGCGCCATTATTATTGCAGCAGTGTGTTATGGCATCTGATTGCATTACATCTAGCTCTGCAATAAATTTCTTGAACCAGAAGGCTTCCTTTGCAGCTTCAGAGGCGGCGATATACTCAGCTTTCATGGTAGAATCAGCAATGATCAGTTGTTTGGAACTCTTCCAATTTATCGAACCACCATTGCACGAGAACACATATTCTGATGTGAACTTTCTATCATCAATATTAGTCATGAAGTCTGAATTTGTGTATCTTTCTACCTTTAACTTTGATCCTCCTCCAAAGACCAAGAACAAATCTTTAGTTCTTCTTAAGTACTTAAGAATATTCTTCATAGCTATCCAGTGCTGTTCGCCTGGATTCGACTGATATCTGCTAGTGACACTCACAGCAAGAGTTATATCAGGTCGTGTACACAGCATGGCATACATGAGGCTCCCTATTGCCGAAGCATAAGGGATTTTGCTCATGCGTTGAATCTTTTCAGATGTGTTGGGGCACATCTTCTTGGAGAGATGAATTCCATGCCTAAGGGGTAGAAGACCTCTTTTGGAGTTTTCCATGCTGAACCATTTCAGCACCTCCTCTATGTACATCTTTTGTGATAGGCCAAGCATCCTTTTAGATCTATCTCTATAGTCCGTAATCCCCAAAATATAGGATGCTTCCCCAAGGTTTTTAATGGAGAATTCTTTAGACAACCAGACCTTGACCGTGGTTAGCATGGGAATATCATTCTCTATCAAGAGGATGTCGTCCACGTACAATACGAGAAACACGACAACACTCCCACTAACCTTCTTATAAACATATGGTTCTTCTTCGTTCTTGATGAAATCAAACGATTTGATTGCATCATTGAAACGAGTGTTCCAACTTCGAGATGCTTGCTTTAGTTCATAAATGAACCTTTGCAGCTTGCAGACCTTGTGATCTTCATCACTGGAAGTGAAACCTAAAGGCTGCTTCATATAGATATCTTCATCAAGATATCCATTTAGGAAAGCAGTTTTCACATCCATCTGCTAGATTTCATAATCATGAAATGCTGCAATGGCAAGCAATGTTCGAATGAATTTCAGCATGGCTACAGGTGAAAAGGTCTCCTGATAGTCAATGCCTTTGCGCTGACTATACCATTTCGCCACTAGCCTTGCCTTATAGGTCTCCACCTTTTCATTCGAACCATCTTCCTTTTGTAAATCCATTTACATCCAATAGGTACTATACCTTATGGTGGATTTACTAAGGTCCAGACTTGGTTGAACTAGAAGTAGAAGAAACCGTAAGATTAGTTTCAATTACGAGCAAGTCTAACATACCTTCTGAAGGTGTGTCTGCCTTTTTGTTCTTCAGGCTCTCAAGATATGAAGGATAGTTCCTCTTTTAGTGGTCGTCGACATTGCAGTGGAAACATTTTCGTTTGTCATTAGCCTTTTTCTTTTGAACTTCCTTTTTTGGCTTCTTGTCTTTCTTCTGCTTCTTTGCAAACTTCTTCTTCCAAGTAGACTTTCTTTTGGAAGTAGAAGTCAACTCAGTAGCAAGAACAGTGCTCTTTGAACCTTTCAAGGCCCCCTCAGTAGTTACCAACATATTCAATAGTTCAGTCTTAGTGTATTCAATCTTATTCATATGGTAGTTTACTATATAAACTGTCTAAATGAATCAGGAAGGGATTGCAGGATCAAATCCACTTGCAATTCCTTGTGCATGGTCATACCGAGCTTCTCAAGCTCCTCTAGGTCTTTGATCATAGTCAGACCGTGATCATGGACAGACTGCCCCTCGTGCATCTTTGCCTTGAAGAGCCTCTTGGACACTTCAAAGCGTGCTGTGCAACTCTGTTCACCATACAACTCTTGCAGGTGTGCCAATATCTTCCTAGCAGTCTTCATATTCTCATGCTAGCATTGGAGTTCATTGGACATGGATGCCATGTTGTAGCACTTGACCCTAATGTCATCATCTGTCCATTTTTCATGTGTTTCACACTGATCATCGGTCGGACGTGTTGGTAATCTAGGGATATCGTTGTCGAGTATATAGCCTATTTTCTCGCAGCTCAGAACGATTTTCAAGTTTTTAGCTAGCTTTGTAATTGTTTCTTGTCAGTCGGTTGGTCTCAAGAATTCGGGTCAGAGGGTTCGAAGCTGACATTGTGATCTGTAGAGAGTAAAGATTCTAATTAGATTTTTTGTACTTGAACTTTATTTGTTTTAGAGACTTTTAAAACAAATGCACCTCCCACTATTTTCTCGAATCCCTCAAACTTCTCTAGTAGAGAAATGGAAACCCTACGCAACTAGAATTTCTAGTGGGTACTGCGGTCCCATCGATTTACATGCCATCTCACCTAATAGTTATTGGCGACACATAAAAGGATGAGTGTACAACTCTTTTACAATGCTTCTCAAGCAAATTGCAGCGCTACTCGGTCTCTAAGCCATGAAAACCTCACCTAATAGTTATTGGCTCCATTTCTTAGTTAAATAGACCCACCATATAACCGCAGAAATAAAGTTGTCATTGGGTCCTCACCTAACAGTTATTTGCGCCCAACCCTACCTTTACCCCTACAACATCTCATGTCAATAGAGAGGTCCAGTCTCCCGATGCAACTTGCCCACTATGTCCAACCGAGACAAATCAACACCGGAAAGACCTTAGCAACTCTACTATGGTGGAAGACCTATGGACTTAATATTGGGTAATCTAGTCTTAGTGATTGCAATCTTTAGCTCTTCATAGGAGGTAATCGATCAATTGGCCAGGTAAGCAGGTGGAAGGCTCCCCTTACTCGGAGAGTAAGGTCCTAATTAAGTAACCACCTTTAATGTTTTTCTAGATACCAATTAGATCAATTAATCAAGTATGACTAGCTCAATGTCTGGTTCACTCTTGACTGATTGAGGAGGTTTTAATTTAGGTCTCTTTCGTTTGACTATCTACATCTCATGCAAATAATTATCTACCCACTATGCATAAACATAAACATAAACAATAAGGCATAATCACAAAATAACTAGTGATCATGAATCCAGGATGGGGTCATAGTACAAGCACATGCACGTCAATTGGTTAGATCGTCCTCAACTCTTGATTCGATCTTGAGCACCCTAGGTCCAATTGTGATCAACTCTTTGATCCATTTTCAATCAACCTTTGATCTTGATCTGCGCAAGTCGTGCTTGTAGAGGCATGCACTGATCAACCATCAACGTGCAAACACATCACAGATTACTTCTTGAATAACTTTAAAAATAAAATAATAATTACAACCTTTTTTCGTGAGACACGCAGGTCTCTAATACATCAATTTAAGATGCACGCAGGCATCTGAAATCTGATTTACATGCCATCACATAACATCACAGACATCGCAGTACATTTTAGCACATGTAAAAGATCCATCCATGATCATCACCATATGCATCTCATGCATTAAATATAATTTAACTGATTATGTCATCTCATGAGTTGCTGATCATGCAAGATATGATTCTAAATATTTGTAATCACATTAACGAAACAATGGAATCATTAATCTAAGCTTATAAAAATCAGCATGCAGAAAAATCAGCAACCTGAAAATTCTGCATGCAGAAAAATCCAGCAAGCATAATCTTTAAATTTTCAGATCTAGTATGCCTTTAATGATTAATCCTAATCTTAATCTACGCAACTATGGCTCTGATACCACTGTTAGGATCCCTCGCACGCATCAGAAAAATTCTGAACGCAGCTGAAGGTCATGCGCGAGATCCCATTCATCGCATGAACATATTTTAAAACCGATGTTCGTAAATAGATTAGGATTAAAAACTTTTTACATTATTAGGAAGATCAGTTCTTCTCCTTGTGCGGGTAGATGATCATCGCAAATTGATGATCGTGGTTTTTGTTGAAAGTTCGCTTGAAGCCGCATATGCGTTCGGCCTCTATGGGTATCCACACGAGGCAGAAGATCGATCAAAGCTCTCAAATCTCCCCGGGGTGCTAGCTCCCTTGCAGAGATGTCTTTTGATGGCTAAAAACCTCCTTTTGAATCAACTCTTGATTGCCTTTGGGAGGAGGAAGAAGGATGGATGAAGAAAGAAGAATAAGAGCCCCTTGCAGCCTTTTCCTTTACTTTGCGTTGGAAACCAAGAGGAGAAGGGAGGAGGGCCGCCAAGGCTTTCTTTTCTTTTCTTTTGCTTGCGGCTAAGAACCAAGGAGAAAGGAGGGCTCACGGCTGGAAGAGAGGAGAACCAATGCCCTAGGTGCCGCCCCATTCATCTCCTTTTAAAGGCATGTGGAGCTCCTAAAAAATAGGAGCTCCATCCTTATCTCCAAGAGGGGAGCCGGCCCCTCTTTGCATGCCGCACCAAAAGACCCAAATAGAGGAGGGGCCCCTTACGAGTCCTAATCTAATTAGGCTTCAATCAAGATATGAACCAATTTGGGTTTTTCCATGCAAGTCCTAATCCAATTAGGACCTAATTGAATTATGACTCAGTTGAACTCTTCAATCTTAATCCAATTAGAAGTCATCTTAATTTATTTGATTACAAATTAATTAGGACTTAAGAAATCGTAATCCAATTAGGACTTACACAATTTTAGTCTTAATCCAATTAGGACTTTAGAAATCCTACTCCAAGTAGGATTCTAATTTAATTTGAACAAGTCCAATTAATTAAATCCAATTGATTCAATTAAATTGCAATCCAATTGCAATTATTCCTTCTTCAACTCACTATCTCTTAGTGGGTTACACCAATTATCAATCAAATCGATAATTATGAATTATTTGTGATTCCAAATCACAATTCAATTATTGGATCGGTCAATACCTCTAATGTGTGTGACCTCATAAGTTCTATTCTGTCTGGTAGTGAGATATATATTGCGATCTCTATCACAATATTATTGAAAACTCCTTTCAATGGGTTGGAACAATTCCAACTCAACTCACCAGGGATTATCGATCATCAAGATGGTCCCTGTGAGTCTCACCATCCTCTAATGACACCTAGCAGCATGTAATGGCAATCCAGCAGAATGGAATGATGAACCTCTAGGTGCAGTTATCGTGTGATACAGTCCTTTTATCGTGGATCCCTACAAGACGGAGGTCATGGCTAACTCGTCAAACCCCATTGTATGTCATATGTCAAGATTTATTCGACTTAAGTTCGAGAGTGGAAAACTCTTTCTCCACTGTACGTATTGCCCCGGCCGAGGTCTTACGAACTCAGTCTCATAAATCACATGGGATCACTCCTTATCTACCAAGGTCGATAGATTCCTTGTAGGTGCATACCTTACTCCTATAGTGAACCTACTGCAGCCAATCTACACTGCAAGGATCCATATATCTAGAAACCATGTATACGTGCAGTCAAACTACAGTAACCTCACTGTGAATAGCCGAAGCACCACAAGTCAAAAGACCAGTCATACTACTGCAACATCAAGCAAGTCACTAACGAGTGGATAGACATCCAAGTGATTTTTTGTTTTGGTCACGCTCAGTACCCTTGTTCTCTAACAAGCTCTTGCACTATCACCTCAGTGTCCCTACACTGTGGACTCGAGTCTCATCCATCCATATGGAAAGCGATCTTTGCACTAATCTCATTGGATCAATCACCATCCTCGTGATGATCCATCGATTAGGAGTATTTAGAAATTAATCACCAATGACAAATGGCTTAAATTCTCAACTCTTGAGAATATGCATCATCATCTTATTAATTCATTGGACGATTCATAGACACATACATAATATGAATGAAAAAGATGCCCATTTATTATTCAATAATAATAAAATTAAGTTTAAAACTATGTTCCAGAATTAATAATGTGTTAGCCTGATTGGCTTATAGGGCATATATCTAACATTATCGTCATGAGAGCTTGTACCTGCTGGACAAAAAGGACAAGCTATTCGTCATCGGCATTTTCCATAACTGGTCGAGGAGGCGGAGACTTTGGGGAATTGTACACAAAGCCATTGGACTCCAGCTAGATAGCCCCTTGGTGGTTGTTTCTTCAAAGCTTCATGGCTTTCCTTTCATTCCTACAAACGATGCCTATATGTTGCCGCCGATCTCGGGATGCTGATGTGGATTGTCTCCATGGACTTGCAAGGCAACATGCTAGGCCCTCTGATACTTAAGTCAGAGAGTTTCCTAGTGGGAAGGAAGAAGAAAAAGGGATAATAATGCTGATATTATATAGTAGTGGAGCATTCATCTTTTATGGAGGACCTTTCGAGTCTTTTTATAGCTGGGATCCCACATGTTCAGCAGATTCTATCCCCAAAACTCGAGGTTGTGCCATAACAAACCACTAATATGGCATAGCAACCTAGGGATGTACTGTAACCGCTTAACATGTGATGAATTGCCGAAGTCACGTGCATGCCTAGGTGAAAGGATCGGGTTACCTCTACCACGAAGTAGTTTTGCTCGGCTCGAATTGGTCGCCGGCTGACCTGAGAGACTTCGGCGCTTAACATGGCATAATAAACCACTAATATGGCATAGCAACCTAGGGATGTACTGTAACCGCTTAACATGTGATGAATTGCCGAATTCACGTGCGTGCCTAGGTGAAAGGATCGGGTTACCTCTGCCACGAAGTAGTTTTGTTCGGCTCGAATTGGTCGCCGAGCTGACTTGGGAGACTTCGGCGCTGTTGGTTGTCTACTTCTGGTCCGGTCTGCTTGTCCCAGTTGCTAGGTCGGCTTAGGGGGCCCAGTCGGAATGCCTTAGAGAATTTCTATGGCGTCTGGGTTGCCCCACGAAGGATGACCTGGACGAATTGGATCGCACATCACATTGGTCATTTGTTGCCCCAGCAATTACTAACGAAGCCTTTCAATGGCAAAGAACATGATGTTTGATATATTATTCTGCTGGGTTATAATATTCGGCATTATATGTTGACCATGATGTTTGGAGTTCGATTTTATGAGATTTACTATTTAAACTATACTGCTTTCTTGATAAGCAGTCATAAGATGCTGCACAAGATTGCTTTCATGAATCAAGTAATCTGAATTGCAATTTATGTGAAGGTAATAGATCCTGTGTTATCATAATATTTTCTCTTGATCCGTCTGTCTTTAGTAGCATTATTTATTGCAATTAACATCTCGTGAAGGTCATTACCCTTAGTACCTTGTCATTTAAGAATTTGTTTTGATGATGTCCCTTACCCTCCATAAATAAGCAACTGAGCCTCCATTGCGCTGGAATATTTGGTAAGGGCTCATATTTAGCTTAAATTGTATTTGATATTTTTGATTTCCTTGACATTTGCAAGGGTCATCCATTTTTTCTTGAACAAAGTTGCTTGAATTTCATCCTTATCTGGGTCAACATTACGTGCAAGGCCTCAGTTGCTGTACTTCAAACCTTGCCTCAAGGTTTCTTAATTTAAATATCTACAAGATTCAAGCAAATATGAAATTGCATAAGCATTATTTACTCTTCATGATTGTGCTGTTATGTCACAAATGAACTTTCTTTCATCTTTCACTGTTTAGAGAACTACATCTGAGCTCAAAGTTTCCATGGTGGATTCAATTTTGAAATTGCACGTACATTATTTACTCTTCATGATTGTGCTAATATGTCGCTAATGATTTTTTTTTTAATCTTTCACTGTTTAAAGAACTGTGTCAGAGGTCATCGTTTCCCTGGTAACATAAATTTCCTCTCCCATATTTATAAATGTTGCCTGCATATTCTTGAATTTAATTTTGCTTACATTTTTAGATTAAGACAAATTTGTTTGGATTTTGGTCTCAAATTTCAGCTTTCAGATTGTCTGTACCTCGTACCAGAATATTTATATTCTTCAATCATTTTTGTATTCACTTGCATAAAGTTGTTGCAGAGAATTGCTTGTTTCCATTCGGTTTGGTGAACCTGGATGGCAATGGTCAGGCAGCTTCCTTCCTGATTGCCTTGGAGATGCTCAAGTGAAAATGCGAAATTATGTTTCTGGTGCATCAAACATGGTTCGAGTTGAAGTACAAAATGCTGATTTGGCCATCAGTGATGAAAATCTCATCAAGAACTCTAATAGAAATAATGGGACCCAGCTGATTCTTTTATCTGATGACAAGACTGGCTTTATGCCATACAGGATAGACAATTTCTCGATGGAGGTAATTAACTTTCAAGTCATCTTTTCATACTGAAATTTGTTATAATTTATTTTTCTAATTGTTAAAAAATGTTCCGTTCCTCTCATTGTATGAAAGGTTCTTACCAAGGTTCGCCGTACCAGTATCGGTAGGCGTACCGGTTGCCTACCGGACTGGTACGGTTTCGGTTCGTACCGGAACCGGTTGGTACGAACTAGTCAGCTCTTTCCTGCCGGAGCCGGAGAAGAAGAGAACGAGAGAGCGCGGGAAAGAGAGGGAGGGAGGAAACCTGTGGCCGCCATCGGAGAGCCGCGGAGGGGCGGCGGAGGTCGAGGGGGGTCGGGGGAACCCGCGGGGGCGCGGCAGAGGCCAAGGCTGCGGCCGCATCCCCTGTTTCTTTCGAAACAGGGGATGCGGCTTTTTAATTTGGAGATTTTAAGTGAAGTCGGCAAATCAGGTGCTGACTTCACTTAAAAATCTCCGAATTAAAAAAAATTGGATTAAAAATCAAAAGAAACAGCGGACGCGGCCCCAACCTCGGCCTCCGCTGCGCCCCTGCGGGCTCCACCGCCCCCCGCGGCTCCTCTTTCTCTTCGTCTTCTTCGTCTATTTAACATCAATGAAATATCAGCTGATTGTCATGTCTCCTTTCACTTATTATTCTACTTTGGTCTCTTTTAGCTGGGGTATGAGTTGAACACTCCAAGTATAACGAATTATCAAACGGTAATTGCTAGAAGAAGGTTGCTAGAGAAGTTCCTAGGAAATCTGCAGTTGTATGACATTTAAATTGACAATTATGATGGTCCGGTAAGCCTGAAGCTAGTTAATACAAAGATATCTTGCTTCATGGAATAGCCAAAAAAGTAAGAAGACGAAGAAGGAAAATTTGATGGACTTGTAAGATTTGTATTTTGAAACTAATGATATTTTGAGTTAAAAAAGAAGTAAAGCTAAATGTGCACCCTACAAGGATTTAGATAATATCTTGGTCTTAAATGATTAGGAACAACTCTACATCAAGGTTAGTATCGAGCATACCAACTGTACTATACTTTACAAGTACCGAATCTGGAAGTGGTACGAGGGGCATACCGACATTCGGTACGCTAAACTGAGTACCATACTGGACGTACTGACACTGTAATAGGATGGTACGCAAAGTTCACCGTCTTGGTATCAGACTTCGTACAAGTGCCACACTGGCACTATTGGTACAGTACAGTATAGAATCTTTTCGGCATACCAATTATGGTACGCTTTCTGTACCGAGTTCCGGTACCGAACCGATATGGTATGGTACGGCCCGTACCGCCTGATTCGGGCCGATATGGTGAAATATGATGGTATCGGTACTGAGTATGGTATCGAGATGGTGAACTTTGGTTTACATGTTAGCTATAGGATGAGAAAAGGGTGGCAATAATGAGATATTGGTGCAAAATAAAGAGATTACATATGGATAAATTGCTTATTACTAGAAACTAGGAAATGTACTTCAAATCACATTTCATTTCTATATCAAATACACATTGGATATCAATACTTCTTGGATACTTCTCAAATATGTGTTCAATACTTGTGTTGAGTGCCCTACTTTTTAGAAATTAACAAACTCCAGATCAAGATTTGCTGTATAGTCGGTATCGTACTGTACTGGCATATAGTCTTGTACCGTACCGACATTTGATACGTCTCGCCATCTTGTACCGCATACCAACACTATAATGGGATGCTACCGGTCTTGGTCTGGTACCAAGATGGCGAATCTTGCTTCAAATGTCAGATATATTGGTATGTTTTTCTGATATCTTTAATAATAAGGGAAAGGACATTTTCTTTCCTTTTTTAATGTGGATCTTTTGATATTGAATGGTCTATTTTGGACTGTATGATGTTAAATATTGAAATATGATATATGAATTGAGGTTTATAGATTTTAATGATGACTAGATGATGAGCTTCAAGATTATCATATAAGCAAGGTTCGCCGTCTCGGTATCGGATCTTGTATCGGCACTATCCTATTACAGTGTCGGCATGCGGTACCATAGGACATGGAAAAGCATACCGAGTGTTTGTATGGTATGAGACTGCATACCAGTTTGGTATAGATATGGTACAGTATGCTCGGTATGGTACCGTATGAACTGATACAGCTCACCTTGATATAAAGTGTGGATTATATTATTTTAATATTCTGTTGTGTTTTATGGCTTCTTTTTTACATGCAAGCATATGTATATATAAAGTATGGATTATATTGTTTTACATTTTTTGTATTGATATCCATATCTCATATCTTGGGTCCATGCTTCGTGGGTTATAGAAACAGAAATGGCTCAGGAGAGCATTGTCCACATAGATAGGACAGCGGAGATGGTGAATATTGTTGGAAGAAGAAAAAGCATAGCATGAGGAATAGACCTTGGGTTCCCTACACATCAGCGCCTCTTTTTCATTTGAGTGTTGAATTACCAAACAAGGATGAAGGTGAGGATACTCTGCAGGTTTTGTTCTGTGATTGAGCAAGGGAAGTTGCAAAGGTTAGGGGTGCACATGCTTCACAGGAATAATCTCAAAGGAAAAGTAAAATGAATGATAGCTTGTTTCGTCTAAGAATTGAATTTTACACCATAATGCCTGACCAACCAATGAGAGCATTGTACCTTTTCTATGTCACACATTGACTGTTGGGAAGATTGCATGATATGTCAACTAGTGGAAGAACACTAAAGATTGTGTACAAATGTAAATGCAATTCATAGGCCTTATTGTACAGGATGTGAAGCATTTAAACAACTTTTTAGCATAAGGATATATAACAATTTGGCTAATGTAACTACTTGTGAGGGAAAATGAATGCAGCTTAGTTAGTAGGTGGCCGTTTTTTGTTGTAATACCAATTGCTCAATAAAGAAAAATGGTTAGTCTGTGAACTGGCAAGGCTTGCCAACTGAAGTAATGTCAGCATCCCATTCTATGTCACCCAACCTGTACCAATTAATTAGTCCTACAGTATAACTCAAGCCACCTAGCAGTGCCATTGAGTCTAAACTATCAAATATCTAGGAACAACAAGGACATGGCATCTTTATCACACTAAAAAAAAAATTCTTTGTACACGTTTGTTGGATGCAAATAGACCCATTAAAACGTAGCATAGAGCTCTCACGCTTGCTCACTTTTCACATTGGTTTATAGTCACATCTGATTGGAAAGGATCTGATCTAGATAGGAAAGGCTAGCTGGAACATGTTATTGGGTTTCTTAGCCCTGAATAAGTATCCAAGATGAACCTAGGGATGATTAAGTTCATTCACAACCTCTCCCAAGATCTACCCAATATCCAAGGTTTATTGAAGATCATAGAGGCTCCCCTTGTTGGTGTCCTGGGGTTCTGAGGGACAAAATTCATTTAAATCCATTCATAAGTACTATAAATTCAATCATAAACACCACCTTGTGATTAGCCTAAATAGGCTTGTGTTGCAGTATGCCCTAATCCATATTACCAATGGATGTGGTTTGCTCTCGTTTGGAACAAGGACCTCATCTAGAATGGCTAGCTTGGGTTCCTTGGTCCTATGTAAGTACCCAAGATCAACCTAGTGCATAGTTCTTGTGAGATTAAACATAGCTTCCCCTATTTAAGCCTTAGTACCCTCATCAGAATAAGGGATTAAATTCATTCAAATCTATTCAGGTGTACCACAAATCCAATCTCAAACACCATGATTGACACATGATTAGCCCAAATAGGCCAATATTGGAACGCCCCCTACTTCACATCAATCATAGATCGAGTCTACTTAGATACTATTTGGAACATGACCTCACTGAGAACTAGTTGTAAGGTGTTAAGGTTCCTTGATCCTGTATAACTATACAAGATCTACCCAGTGCATGGCTGATATGGGATTAAATATATGCCTCCACGGTTCAGGTATATTCAATCAAAAAGAAAAGAAGCAATTCTTTGAATCCCTTCAACTCGGATCTCTAAAAGAAAATAATAAAATAGTAAGAATCCAAGTAGCATCATTTTCCTGACCAACTCTTTGAAGATGCTTCTCATCTTCAGGATGCATCATTTCCTTGATCGACTCGCTGGATAGCTCGGGAGACTCGAGGATTGAATCGGTGGTTTTAAGCAACCATGCTGGCTGGTAAATCTCCAGCTCGAGAACTGGAGATGAAGACGGAAGCGATTGGGAAGTTGATGGTCCTACTGCCTAAGGAATGGGGGTTAGAGTCTGCACCCGTGCGGGGTACTGATTCGAGAACAGAAACAACCTCATTAATTGCCGCTAGTGTTTGAGCAAGCTCGGTGGCAATGGCAGGATCCAAGGTCAGATCCACAGAGACTTCCGGAATAGCAACTAGAACCTCCTCGGAGGCCCCTTTAGGAACTACCTCCCGAGAACCCTCAGAAATAGATGGACGAGTGAGGACAAAGGCGGTCACCTCCACCTCGGGTTACACTACTTCAGCGGATCGACCCTTGGCTTGAGCGGAATTAGCTGAACTTGGGGCCGTGGGAAGCTCAGCAAGGGGTGTAGCAACTACCTTCATCTTCTTCTTCCTCGAGGGGCCAATCTCACTCCCACCAAGCTTTCTCTTGTGAGAAGTGCCCTTGGCGATCTCAAACATCAGCTCCCTGAGGTCAAATTTTATCCCTACGAAATAAGCAGTGAGTCGGTACAACACATGGAGTTTTTTCGGCGTATTAAGTGTCGGTATGTCTCCTATATCGGGTGCTGGTACCGAACCGGTATGGTATAGTATGCACCGTATCGCCCGGTTTGGGCCGATATGGCAAACTATGATGGTACCGGTATAAAGTATGGTACCGAGATGGTGAACCTTGGTTTACATGTTAGCTATAGAACAAGAAAGGCTTGGCTATAATTAGATATTGGTGCAAAATAGAGAGATTACATATGGATAAATTGCTTATTGCTAGAAACTAGGAAGCAAATGTACTTAAAATCACATGCCATTTCTATGTCAAATACACATTGGATATCTATACTTGTCGAGTACTTCTCAAATATGTGTTCAATACATGTGTTAAGTCTCCTATCTTTTAGAAATTAATAACCTCTAGATCAAGATTTGTCGTTTCATCGGTATTGTACCATATTGGCATGTAGTCTTGTACTATACTGACATTTGATGTCTCGCCATCTTGTACTGTACCACTTACCGACACTAATGGGATGGTACCAATTTGGGTTTGCTACCATGATGGTGAGCCTTGCTCCAAATGTCATAGGTATATTGGTATATTTTCCTGATACCTTTAATAATAAGGGGAAGGGCATTTTCTTTCTTTTTTTAGTGTGGATCTTTTAAAATTGAACGGTCTATTTTGGACTATGATGTTAAATATTGAAATATGATATATGAATTAGGGTTTATAGATTTTAATGATGACTAGATGAGCTCGGAAAAGTTGTTATCATACAAAGCAAAGTTTACCATCTCGATACCGGTCGCTGTATCGGTACCATCCTATTACAATGTCAGTATGTAGTATGATACGAGATGGAGAAGCACGTCGAGTATCGGTACGGTATGAGACTATATATCAGTTTGGTATCGGCATGGTACGGTATGCTTGGTACGGTACGGTATGGACCGATACAGCGAATCTTGATATAATGTTTGGATTATATTATTTTAATAGCCTACTCTATTTTAAGGTTGTTGCCCAACTATGCAAACCAAGAATTAGGTTTTTTTCACAAACTTTAACTAATATTGTAGCAGAATTAAATGCTGAATAGATAAGTATTTAAATCAGCAAGAAAATTTATGCAAAGAATTAAAGCAAGAAAAACAAACTAGGCAAACACAAAAAATTTATATTGGTTCGGTGCCAATCCTATGCCTTCATCCACTCTCCAAAATCTCTTGGGAATTTCACTATAATCTATAACCCAGATTATAGCCCAATTATTTTTTAGGTTCACAACAAAACTCAGTTGATTTTTTTAGGTCAATCAACCCAAATCTTTATTGATTATTTTTCGGGTTTATGATCAACTTAGTTGATTTTCCAAGCTAATCAACCAAAACCTTCTTCGAGCCTATCCCAACCTCAACACAATCCAATTACAAATTTGTCTGGACCATTCCGGCTCAACACAATCCAGTTACGGATTTGGATAGACCTTTTCCAAGTTTCAGTTCCTGAAACTTGTTACAGCAAAAAATAGAAAGAAGTAAATGTTGTTACAATGAATACAACTCCAGAATAGTAAATGCAAAATAATAATTGGAGCTACACTCTGTTGGTTGACTTGATTGCTCTTGAAGGCGTTTCACCAACTCTTAAAAGTTGAAGATGTATCTTTCAGCTTACAATGAAAACTCTTAAATGATTTGCTTGTTGATGCTTTCTCTCTCTTTCTTTCTTGCTCTTAATTTTTTTTGTAGTGCTTGAGCTCTCTCCTTTCCTTTAGTGTTCCTATGCGTTTATACTTTTTGGAGAATGTTGGAACACTTTTCTAGCTGTTAGACAGTTCATAGAGCCGTGGTGAGATAAAAAAAGCCGTTTAGTCTCGTAGGAAAACTAGCTGTTACAGTTGTCAAGTGCAGCGGGGTCGACTTGAGATTTTAAGGAGTCGACTCATGATCTTTAGGGTCGACTCGTGCTATGCTGGAGTTGGCTCGAGTACTTCATCGGTCGCCTCGCTAATGAGATGAATTCCCTAGCTTTTTATCTGTCCTCCGAGACTGTTTTGGGGTTGACTTGTGATCTGTTGGAGTTGGCTCGTGAGGGTGCATTTGTAAGCGACAGTGTTCTGGGGTCGACTTGTTACAGGCTTGAGGTCGACTCTTGAGGTAGCTTGGGATGAAATCTTCTGTGTTTGTATGTGAGCTTCCAAGAAACGTATTCATGATTTTTTGGGGTTTAGCTTCTTTGTTATGGAGCTTCAGATGATGATTTTCTTTTGATAATGACTGAAGGCTTTCTTCTTGCTTTCTAAAATCTATCGCTTAAACTCAAAACAAATATATTAGTCAATTTTTAACTTAACTGTTTTGCATTATCAAAATCAACCTTTTAGGTTCAACAAAGACTTCTTTTCTACAAGCAAGCATTTGTATATATAAAGTATGGATTATGTTGTTTTACATTTTGTATTGATGTATCCTTATCGTGTTGTATCCATATCTTATATATTGGATCCATGTTTCATAGGCTAGAAAGTATCAAATCTGGACTCCGTGCAAGTAATTTTCTTGAAAGGAGCACACATTCAGGGATTTGGTGTGTGTAAACATGCAATTGAAAATGATTCGAAAGGTTAAGACCCTAGTGCCAAATAATATGTATGTCAATACAATATGGAACTTTCAGGAGTAATCAGGTTGTTTTGGTAAACTAACACTTTTCTGGGTGACATTAATGCAAGGTCCGCCGAACCGGTACCGGTTTGTATCGGTGCCCAACCGGTTTGCTGCGCAGCGGGTGCCCGCGCGGTTTCCAGCACGTGCGGGCTTGCATACCGGTGCGAACCAGTCCAGTTTGCATCGGCACAAGCCGATATTGGTAGGTGTGCTCAGTTTGCACCGGTATGCCTCTGTACCACTTAGTTCTAGCCCCTTTGGGGCCGAAACCGTTTTCCACTGCCTTTGGAGCCGGAACCGTTTTCTACCGCCGTACCGTACCGGTCAGGTTCAGCATACCATGCATTAATATTATAGATCATGCTTAGTGTTGACATGTTATGGTGGTCATTGTAAAGTAAAGATTATGTGTAATTGAATGACAATTATCATTGAAGTGAAAGTATGAGCCTTACAATGAGTCACAAAAAAGTAGAGATCTTCTGGGATAATCTGGAGTTGACATTCACCAATAATATCAAAGGATTATGCTTCGAAGGATAACAAATAAACATATGACATTGAGGACATTGTAAGATATGTTTTTTAAATTTGAAAATATACTAAATGCTGAAAGGATGATGAGGTTAAATATGCATGCAGCTGATGGTGATCTAAGTGATACGTGTGCTTAAAAAAATAGGGAGAAAAATTTACAAACTAAAATGGGTGAATGAGAGAAAAACCTGGGATATTGCAACAATCAAGCTAGGTATATTAAGGGCTATAATGATAAGGTTTTGGTTAAAGTAGTGAGATTAAATAAATATAAAGAGTTCATTGCTAGAAATTATCAATTGTGGTTTCTGTTACAGGACTTCCGTTAAAATAACCATATGTAGGGATTTGGTGTATGTAATGTAGAGATACCTCTGAAATCAAATCAAAAGGTCAAGAATGTAGGGCCAAATAAGTATGAAAATTTCCTTTAGAATAAGTGTGAAAACTTTAGGAACAATTAGGTTGTTTTTGGTGAATTAACTTTTCGACGGGATATTGATATTGTGGAACATGCAGGACATTAATATATTGAGGTGGAAGTGTAACTCAGTTTTTTTCTTTCCTGGATGTTTAAATATTTCTTTTTAATTTTTCATTTTTTTAATCTATTTATGAAATTTTCTTTTTTATTGGATGTTTTCTTTTAGTTTTCCACTTGTATGCATCGGCATGTGGACCCCATACTGCATAAGCCCTATGCCTATGAAACATTTTTTTTGGGGTATCCATATAATTAAATTTCTGCCTTCCCTTCTAAACACAAACATTTTACCTTAGCTGCAGAAGCTATCTGATACCACCTTTAGAGGAGTCTTCTATCTTCCATTTTCTCTTACTAGAATGTTTAAGCATAATAAAGGAAAGCAGGAAGAGGACTCTTGAGGGATTAAATTATGCAAGCTGTAGTCAACAAATAGCATAGGTTTTCATTGATGTTCATTAATTACATGGTGGAATCCAGAAACATTTTGCTCACCAGGTGATGCTAGTAGATATGTTGAAAAGTTCACCACATTATAGTACACTTGCTAATGTTAATGATTATAGGATTCAGGTTAGGAAGGTATTTCATTGATTAGTGCCACTTGATGGAATGTTTCAGAATACAATAGTTATTTAAATTATTCAAATTTTGCTAATTAGTTGGCTTCTAATTACCTTGTGCCTGATGAAGGTTTTGTATGCATAACTGCTAAGTGTATTAAGCTGAAGTTGGTCATGTCTCTTCATTGGTCCAATCCTCAGGAATTGCTTGTTTTAGTACATGCTTGCTTAAATTTGTTTTTCCTTCTTGGATGCCTTCATTCTCTGTACTCTTGCTTATTCAGTATAGCTTACTTACTGGGGCCTGTGCACAAGTAGGCCTGCAACCTGGCCTGGTCTAGACTGGGGCATGCATGACCTGGATGCAACCCAGTTCTTTTTCAGGTCATGATTTTAGACCTAAACCCAACAATTGACTGACCAGGTTGGGTCCATTGAAATTTTCTTAGACCAATGGGTCATTTGGGCTGGGCGACTGGGCTGTCTCAAGCATAACCCAAGATCAACCCAGTGCATTTGTGTTCAGGTCGAGTCTGGTCTAGGTTCAGGTCCAACACAAGATAAAAGGAAACTATACTATTCATTATATGTTTGAAAAAAAAAGTTACTAATGGATTTCGAAGACATGGGTTTCTGACTTTCTGGATTTTTGGATGAGGTCGAGCTAGGTTGAATGAGGCCATCTAATGTTTGAGTTGTTTTCGGCACATTAGTACCCAAGTCTAACTAGATCCAAGTTGGGTAGGAGAACAAGATGAACCAAATCAGGGTTTTCAAACCAGTCATTTTTAGAACCCGACCTGACCTATGGGTCTAAAGGCCTAGTCAGACTGGGCCTCTATGGGTTGGAAACTCAGGACCAGGTTAAGTCATGAGTTGACCTGACTCATTTTCTGCCCTATACCTGAAGCAGAGTTTAGGGTATGCATGTTCACTTGAAATCATGATCCTTCCTCTATCAGTGCCATTGATGTACTTAATTCACATTTTACGTAATTTCTGATTGATTTCTCCCTTTTCCCTCCCAGAGGTTACGAATCTATCAACAAAGGTGCGAATCCTTTGAAACCATTGTGCATTCTTATACATCTTGCCAATATGCTTGGGATGAACCATGCTTCTCTCATCGTCTTGTTGTTGAGGTATGCATAATTACCTGCTCACTCACTCCAATGCTTCTATTCACATAGTTATGCATGCTAATATTCATATATATTGGTTGTTAGGTGCCTGGAGAGCGAATTTTGGGAACATATAGTCTTGATGATGTAAAAGAATATGTGCCTGTGTACTTACCTCCAACATCCGAGGTATGGATTCTTTGTTAGTGATGTTAAATTGGTAATGCCATATATAATTAAGAAGTGGTTTTTGTTAAACTTTTAGTATTTTTCCTATTTAGCATTTTTTTTCTCAGCAGAGAGTATCTAGTTTATGTCTTTCGGCAATGCTTTTGCGAAACTGGTTTTTCTCTAACAGTGTTCTTGAATAGAAAATTCCTCTTAGTAATATTATCATGATAGTATAGTATTATACTATTATCTTTGAATGCTATTGTATTTTATGCTGGACCATCTGCTTTCTTTTCCAATGTTCCTTCACTGGATGTTGTTGGTCTTGGAGACTTGACTAATGCACGCTGGTTTCTTGACATTCAACTTCATTCTGTGTTGCAGAAACCAGAAAGAAGACTTTATATCTCTGTACATGCTGAAGGAGCAATTAAGGTTATTTACGGGTGCTTCAATTTCATAGGATTGAATAGAGTACTCTTGAATTGTATTTTTCATTGTTTTATTCTATGATTCACAGGTTCTCAGTATTGTCGATTCAGGTTATCATATCGTGAAAGATATGAAAGAGACTAGCTTTTTTGGATTTAAAGAAAAAAAGAACGTTGATCAAAAACAGGATTGTTATTCTAATTTCACTGAAATGGTTACATTACATCTGCCATTTCTTGGGATCTCCTTAATCAACTCTTCTCCACAGGTCAAAAATATGAGCTTCTTTATGATACAATGTGATTTTTGCACTATTGTATATTCCTTTTTTTCGCATTGCACATTGTTGGTATCAAGCGCCATGATTATTAAGAATTGATGTTTTCTCTTCAGGAATTGGTTTTTGCATGCGTAAAGGAAATCACAGTTGTTTTAATGCAAAGTTTGGATCAGCAGAAGATTTCATTCAAAATCTTATCCCTGCAAATTGATAATCAGTTGCCTGATACTCCATATCCTATTATGCTATCTTTTGATAATGAACATAGAGGGCGATCAATGAATTTCTTGAAAAACAAAGAAAATAGGTTAAGGTTCCAGCATGAGAATATCAGTGCTTCTTCATTTGACAGTTCCCTTGAACCAATCTTTTACTTAGCTGCAGCCAAGTGGAGGAATACAGATACATCATTGGTGTCCTTTCAATATATAAATTTAGGGTACCTTTCAATTCTTGCTTAAATGTTATCTTCTTTTATGCATAGATCCTGGCTTTTAGTAATTCTTTACTATACTAAATTGCAGTTTGGCCCCTCTTTGTATCGAGCTTGAAGAGCAAGTTCTCTTGAGTTTGTTCGAATATTTTAGAACTGTGTCTTCTAGATTGCAGAGCAGAAGCTTACAGAAAAGTTTTGAACTGCGGACTTTAGACTATGGTATAGATGTTCTAATAGAGAGCCCAGTTCTTGATTACAAGTGTAGAAATTCTGAATTTGTGGAAATCCCGAAAAAGAGTGGACTATTACCCTCTGTTGTTCCAATTGGAGCTCCATGGCAGCAGATTTATCTTTTAGCAAGAAGCAAGAAGAAGATGTATGTGGAAGTGTTTGAATTGGGTCCCATTGTGCTGTCTTTAAGGTGAGTATCTTAAAATTTGTGATTATTTATCAAAAAATGTTTGATATGAAACACATACTAAACAGCACAGCAAGATAGTTAGGAAGTCTATGTATTCCTGCCCCAATCCCAATGATCACTTAAAGTTAATATGCTATACTTTCCACTGGAAAATCATTATTTTGTTCTGCTAACTTGTCCATTTGATGTTATAGTTTTTCAAGCACTCCATGGATGGTTAAGAATGAAGTTCGTGGAGATTTGGAACCTTTTATTCACATCACCAGTACTATGTTTCAGGTGGAAATGATTCTCTAAAATGGTTTCTATTCCAATCATTTTAACCAAGAACAGTTTACTTTCTGTGAAAATTGACGAATTGTATTTTTTTACTCTAACTGCAGCTGTTAAAATATCAATTATCTAAAATTTTTGACAGATGCTCCTGCACTTAATTTCGTATAGTGAGAGACACTGAACCACAATTTGCTTTGTTTTTTATTCTATAGCTCATAATTTGATTCTGATGTAATTCGCTTGTACATTTAAATTTAATGTTGCAAAAGATAAAAACAGCTTCCGTAGTCAATATTTTAGTGCAGCTGTGCATATTGTCACGCCCCTGGATCGGGACTGCGACACGGCCGTGCTACTGCAAGCTACTGCCCGCAATAACACGAAGCCTCATTATTAATAATTCATAAACAAAAGGGTCATTTCATTCATAAAGTATTTCTCCAAAATAGAGCAATATAGAGCTCTAAATTTGTACATCCAAAATGAATTTCCTCACCCAAAAGTCTTCCGGCTCTCTGCTCCTAGCACCCTATATATCTGAAAGAAAAACAACAGAGGGTATATGTGAGCTATGTGGCTCAGTAAGTGACCATGTACTATCTTATCGGATCAAGCATAAGAATTCATACAGTTAGCATCATTTAAAGGAGATAGCAGTTATAGCAAAATACAATATTTCATAAAGGATATATTCAAAAATCCATCATAAAACAATGTATGCTCTGGCCAGGCAAGTTCATAAATGTCACGGCCCGCCTGCGCAGGGCACGTGGCCATCGGGCCCACCTCATGATCATATTCAAATATCATTTTAATGCAATATATCACAATAATAATTCATACCTAATCATGTATTCATGAAGAAATACTATTTAACCAAATTCATAAATCACATGCAATCATATGCTTGATCCTAATTTTGGAAAAATACACCATGTCAAATACTATTTCATCATTCATACTTATAACTTAAACAGTAATTTGCAATCAATAAGATTTGTGCAGGGTCACTTATCTCGGTTCGCTCTCGGAACTTTAATCTTGTCCTGACAAATTCTCTATACCTATTGAACAATTCAAAATATATTTTTCATTATTCATCAATTTAAAACTCCGAAGTAAACTTGAATCGATCTTAAGTCCCAACCGAGTATTTGAACTAAAATCCACTTATTCACTATTTGTTTTATTTTTATTTTTATTTTTCTTTTTCCTTTCTTTTTCTTTTTCTTTTCCTTCTCTTTTCTTTTTCTTCTTTTCTTCTCTTTTCTTTTTCTTCTTTTCTTCTCCTTCCTGAAGCTTCTCCCGACTCCTCTCTTCCTTCCATCATGAAGAGAGAGAGGAGGGTGAGCTCGGGAGGGACCGAGCCAGGGCCGGCCGGCTCCCGCGACCGGCTCCCGCGGCCGTCACCCGCAACCGAAGCCTGCGGCGCCCTCGGCCGCGCTTGCGGCCGACGCTCGACGCCCGCGTCCTCGGCCGGCCTGCGGCCGATGCTCGGGCCGGCGGCGCTCGCGGCCGAAGCCGGTGACCGCCGCACGCGACGACGAACCAGTGAGTTCTCCTTCCTTCTCCATTCTTTCTTCCTTTCTTTCTTTTCTTCTCCTCCCTTTCTTCTCTTCTCCCGATCCCTCTTTTCCTTTCCCCCTTTCTTCTCCCACGAAGGGAGGAAGGCGAGCTCGGGATGAGGGCGACGGAGTTCTCGGGAAGGCTGGCCGAGGCCGGCGGCGCCTACGGCGGCCCTCCCTTCTCCTGCGGAGGAGAGACGCGCCCGGAGAAGCTAGCGGCTCGTGGGATGCCAGCGGCTGAGCCCACGGCCGCTCCCCGCGATGGTCGTGGCGCTCACGGCCGAGCTGCAACGCCGCAGTGCTCGCGGCCGGGGCCAGCGGCGTCGGCAACGCTCGCGGCCGCACGCGGTGAGCCTTCTTTCTTCCCCTTCCTTTCTCTCGTTCTTTCTTTCTTTCTTTGTTATCTCGAATAAATCAAGAGGAGAGAAGAAAACAAGGATTAAGGTCTACCTTACCCTGGGAAGTGGCTGCAACGCCCCCTGCTCTGGTGTCTCCGTTGCCAGTTCAAGGAGTTCCCCCTAAGGAAGAAGGAAGGGCATGGTGAGGTCCTACCAATAGTGCTCTTAAGCGGTGGTAACCGCTCAAGCTGCCAGCAGCTGTCCCTCCCAGCAGCGAGCTATCCCTCCCTTCTATTGACAACAGGACCTCCCCAAAGGAGGTGGCGGTGGCCTCCAAATGGCTGGCTACATTGGGCTGGCCCATAGGCCCAACTGGGTATGGGCTGCTGAATGGGCCAGTCCTCACACATATATAGTGTAGTGTTATTTTCCTTGTTAAAAATTAACTTTGTCCAATCATTTTCTGTATGTCAGAAGGTAAATATTTGGGTAATAAGGATAAGGATGCTAGTGATTATTTTTATGTTTGGGGGGCTAAAAAATGATGGCTTCTCAAAGGATCTTTTTAGTTTTTGTGTATTAGGCCAACCCTAATTTTACAGTATAGGTTTCTTTATCAGTTTGTGTTTTGTTCTGACTGTAGCAAAAATATTATTTGGACTAACATATGTTATTCTAATGTCAAAAGAAAGCATTCGAATCTTCAGTCATTTATTAAAATGCTAGAATTTAGGAATTTAGTTTTGGAAAAGTATTAGTTGACTACAAATATTAGCCTGGTTTTAAGCTCAAAATTTATTATGATCATCTTAGTAATGAGCCAAATTTGATAGTCAAGGGTTAAATTTAGTGCATGTATATGGACTTCAACATTATGTTTAACAAAGTTCATAAATTTAGATTCAAAGATGTGAATTTATGAAGTTGTAAACTTTGGATCTGTGAACAATTAGGAAAATAGCAGAGGTCTATATAAATTCATGTTATTTGTTTCAGATACATGTTGGCAATGACACTGAGTATCAGACACATGTTCCAAAGTAAACTGAATACTTTCAATGAGAACCATAGTGTTTTAAGTGATTTATCATAGGCATTTGAGATATAATATTAGTTTAATACATTGTTCAGGATCAGTTGCTTCTTGTTTATCTGTATATGAAAATGTGAATATCTGCATGCATCCCTTTGTTTGCTTCCGTCAGACTATTTGTTGGTACTAACGTTACCATTGATTGCAGAGAGGTTTGATGGCCCTTGTTGATGTTGAAGGAGTACCTGTTCATCTTAAACAACTAATACTAGGACATCTTATGGCTAGCTGGGAATCAATCCAAGAGATCCTTATTAGACACTATACGAGGCAGTTGCTTCATGAAATGTATAAGGTGGACTTTTAATCTTTCTGACAGATATGGTGGAACTTGTGCTTGTTTCTGTCCCCTATTGTTATGTTTAACTTGCATACAAATGTATGCTAATGCTGCTTCTGATGCAAGTAGTGCAATAACCTTGTCATTCACTAAAGTCACAATTTGATTCAGATGTCTGTAGAGGATAAAGCTATTTACACTGTTTGATAAATTTTGTTCAAGATGTCATAGTGTGTGATAGAACACCATGGGTTTGAATTACTGCTTTTATGTAATAGTAATTTAATAAATAGTGGTATGCATCTAGTAAGGTTTTGGGATGTGGTTGTCATATTAGGCCTCCTTGGTGCAGTTTAATTTACTCCTTTATATCATTTTTTCAGAATCTTGCAGTGCAACTAAAAGTCAATATAGAAAATTAAAATATGAGAAAATATTTTGACTAAATCTTCTTGAGCCATACTAAGCTAGTCATGTTATTCTCATGCAGACCTCAATCTGGACCTACCTTGCTCATGTTCAGCTTGTGTACGGCCCAAAATGTACATAGGTTATTTTTTGTTGACTTTATTATAGAAGAAGATAATTTTCAAAAACCATGCTTTTCTTATATCTCCTATTTATTGATGAAAGCTCAATAATAGATTGTTTTCTTTATTTCTTGCTCGTGTTCAGCTCGTCTATGCTCCAAAATGTACATAGATCATTCTTGTTGATTCTGTTGAGCTAGAATATAATTTTCAAAGATCATGCTGTTCTTACACCTGTTAATTTTTGAAGAGAGCTCAGTTATAGATTTCCAAAGTAGCCATGTCATGATCAAATTTGTTTGTTGGATATAAAGTTCCATACGGGAATCAGATTTTCTTTTTTAATTCATTCTGGGTTGTTTGGCCACTTCAACTGTAGGTTTTTGGTTCTGCTGGTGTTATAGGAAATCCTATTGGCTTTGCAAGGAATGTTGGGCTTGGTATCAGGGACTTTCTATCTGTTTCTGGCAAGGAAATTTTACAGGTATGCAACATTCACTGTTTGGGTCATCTTGTCTGGAGGATGGAAGTTATTTGATCCAAACTTTAGTTTAAGTTGGTGCCTTTGCAGAGCCCTGGTGGACTATTAACTGGTATAGCACATGGTTCAAAGAGTCTTCTTAGTAGCACAGTCTATGCCATAAGCAGTGCTACTACTCAGTTCAGTAAAGCTGCTCATAAGGTATTTTTGATGGTTTCCTTCAATAGATTATTATGAAAGGATCATTCTCGTCTCACATTATCAGGCATTTACTTTTGCAGGGTATTGTTGCTTTTACATTTGATGAACAGGCTGTGTTTGAAATGGATGAACAGCAGAAGCATCCAGATTCACACGGAAAAGGCGTTTTAAATGAATTTTTAGAGGTAAAACTTCTTGTATTAATCCCCTAGATAGATTAGAAATATGAAGCATGGGTGTAAGATGCAACATGAGGTTCTCAAAATGTGAGAGCAAGTATTTTAAAAACAGATGTTATTCTATATGTTCTAATTCTATTAATCAGTGTTTCTATAGGCTACGACAATATGTTAAAGCATTTTCTTATAGAGGGGGGGGGGGGGGGGGGGGGGGGTTTGTGGAAACTAATTGGTGTATATAAAATAAAGGATGATTGGTCAAAACTCTTAAGTCTTTGGAAAATGCTATTTAGAATTGTTTGATATTTTACATGCATGTGTTTAATCTTAAAATGGTAATGGTGATTCTAAGCTAAATAATAGTCCTCCAACAGTCTTTAAATATACTCAACTATGAGTCATTTTATGAATGCTTTGTAATATGATATTATCAAGCTGTTATTAAGGCTTTACTTGGTTACCTAGGAAGTAATATGCATCTTTAGGAGTTTGTCAAGATGGGGTTCACCTAACTCCATATTACAATTAGTTTGTCGAGAATATCACCATACTATCAAGACATATATATAGTCATCAATTGACTTTCTGAATGTGGTTTTTGCTAATTGTCATAAATGATATCATTGTATATAATAATGAGTTATGCCTTCCATTTTTATACTGGCCAACATATGCCCTAAAGTAGTGGCATGACAAATTTTATGGATTATAATTGGCATTGTGGTGCGGACACCAGTTTGATAAAGTAGTAACTCGTCACTCGGGTCTACGTTCGCCACAGGAGGATGGTCCAACCAGTTTGATTTTATTTTGGAGTGATTTTATTTTATTTGGACTTATTAGGGTATTTTGTTATTTGACAGCTTTGAGGGCTTATTTTGGTATTTTGCTATTTTGAGGGTCTTTTGTGAGACTAGTTTCGTTTTAGGAATTTTTTGAATTTTCTAGGTCTTATAAATATGTTGGACCGTACATCGTTTAGGGTTATGCGATGAATAAAATTTTTGAATTCCTTTCTTTAGCTATGGCGTGTGAAACCTTGAGCAAGGCTAAGTGCGAAGCCTAGTTCTTTCTTCCTCCTCCCTTCTCTCTCCTTCTCTATTTCTTCTTCTTCTCTCTCTCTCTCTCTCCTTCCTCTTCTCTCCTCTCTTTCTCTCTTTCTTGTCCTGCTGTCCGGCATCACATTGCTTTCTTTCATTTAATAGCTGAAAATAATGTGGCCATATTATTGTATATGTTCAATGCTGTGCTATTTATGCCATTATATGTGATGTCACATTACTGATATACTCCTAGAAAAGGATTCTACGTAAAGTAATTTATTATGATGACTTGCTCTTGAGCCATAAAATGGATTCTAGTGTCAACCCAACTTTCTGATCGGAAACCCCATGGCTGAACATTCAATGGGTATAAACAAACTAATGGAATGAATAGAATGTGCAGAACTGTAGAGTAGTTCTTTTGATGATCCCTAAATCATCTTTTTTTTTGAACTACAATGGGATTTGCAGAATTTTTGCTCTAAATGAGCCGGAGGTAGGATTTTATGTGAAGTACTTATTTGCAAGGTACCTTTTGAGGACATCATGTAATTTGCAGTAGAGGTCGTTCAATAATTGCTTATGGGGATTTGGGATAAAAGCATAAATTACTCTTCAATCAAGATACCAGCACATCACTTTAAACTGCTACCCTGAGTAGATCTCATGGCAAGCCTCCTGGCATGTGTTTTGCAAAAAATTGACTTGCAAGAGCAAAGTTCAAAAACTTTGGTTTACTAAATTATTTTTGGATGGAAGTTAGTCTACATAAAGCAAAGGTTCAAGCCCAGAAGGCAACTTCACCCATTGCATGGGAAACATCACTTGAGGCTTTTGTGATTTTAATTGTAATTTTAATTTTGATTTTGATTAATTTTAAATTGGGTGGTACTTAAGAAACATAAGACTTTAAGGATCTAAAAATTTCTAAGTAGTTCAATTCGAATATTTTTCCCAACTTCACTTTATTTTTGACTGAGAATTTTAAATCAATTCTAATTTTCAATCTCATGGTTCTTCCGATCTCCTTACCACCAAAAACTGTTTCCTTGCAAAAGTTTCAAACAAGGTTATTTTTGTGAATGGATGCATTTATTCAAAGTACCATTATTATATTTTCAGCTGACCAATTTTTTGGATCTACTCTTTTACAATCTTGTTATGTTTCCGCAAGTTTTGAGCGCTTTGATATAATGTTTGATCGAAATCTCAGAGCAAGCATGGAGCTTTCAATTTTTCCTTCATCTTGTCCCATCTTCTGATCTTCTCTTTTTCTTCTATTCTCTCTTTCATTCTGCCAATTATTCCATAGGAGCTGCTGTTCTTAAATTTGCTCCAACAAGTTGAACCTTCCTCTCTTCTTGTACTTATTACCAAGCAAAGCAACCCAACGTCGTCTACCCAATCTAGAATTTCTCAACCTCCATCTCACTGCCAAATTCTGAAATCTAGACATGCATACTATATTCCTTAATATTTTGTAAAGCATGCACAATACATATTCCTTCAGTGGTGTTCTAACATCTATCTTTCAAGATCTAATTGTCTTCATCAAGTGAACTACTATTTCCCCCATAAATACTGAACTAAAAGCATCTTTAACATTATGCGTTCACTTATCTTTATTCTTGTGACTGTCGAGAACTAGTGAGACTAAGATTCTGAATCTGCTCTTGCAATTTGCGAAACATCTCACTATTCTGTGTCTGCTCTTGCAATTTGTGTAACATCTCAGATTCTCAATGATAACTCCTGCCCCTTTGACCACATCCTTATCGACCTCCTATAGCTACTTATATTCACAACTTAAGCACCAAAAGAAACATAACAATATGACGCCATAAAGAACAAGCTTGCTCTTATACCAATTTGAAGCAAACCAATAACAGCAAAATATAATATAAACTATGCCACTTATATTATAGTGCACTAAACAGTAGGTAGAATAGTATCATTTTACAAATAACAGCTAGCTGTGGATGTCAAACAATCCAAAACAACAAGGAATGAAATTTCCTCACTTATTGAAACTATTACTAATGTTAGTGCTGCACAAGCACCAGGTAGTTTCTTAGATCCAAGAAAATACCTGAAATTTAGAGCTTCATAACTTGGTAAAAGCAAGTACAGATTATTATGGGCCTCTCATGCATGATGTGGCAATGGACAGATTACAAGGTTTTGCAAGGTCATAACCTGAAAATCCTTACTTTCAGCCCTCTAATCAAAACCTCATATTTTTCTTTCCAAGACTTCCTATGAAATAGCTCCTATGACAAATAGGATTAAGGGACCAAGTGACCCAGAATCTGCCCCAAATAGGACCTGACCACAACTGGGAAACTAAATTGGTGAAAATACCTCGAGGCTCACCTGACCATTAGGACATCCCAAAAAACTTTCTGACTCTTCAGATAGTATTACAATTACTTATTTGTTTATAATAGTTGTTTTGTATCATTATCCCTCTTTGTTCAACAAGGTTTGAAAACTCAGTTACAATTTTGTCTTCTGTTGGTCTCTGGAGTTTCACTTCAAGGTTCAAAAGTTTCACTTCGCATTTCAAAGTATCATCCCAAAAACAATAAATTCGAAATATGTTTAGAAAAATAGAAGAAAATAGAAAAGTATTTTATAGGATTTTGCTTTTAGGTTCTTTATTTGTGTAGTTTTAGCAATTCTGGCTTGAAATTAATATTGCATATAAGGGATGTTTTTTTTTTGTGAACATATTTTTTAGTTCTTGAGCTTTATGTAGCAATTTTGAAGCTTTTCGTGTTGAGTGCATTCAAATCTTTTTCATCATTTTCTAGCAGAACTCAAATGTATTGAACAGTCATTTTTTTTAAGGTTAAGTGGCTATTTAATCGAATAAAAGTAGATATAGGATGTTATATTTATTTTACATGAAAATGATATTATTCAGTGCCTTGCATGCTTGGCAAACACTAGCACATCAACATGCCAAGTATCGGCATGTAGCCAGCACCTTGAATGTGTTGCATGTGCAATAAAGTGCTGCCATGGTATGTACAAATGCCATACCATGCATGCCGAACAGCACTTAATCCATGCCTCTAATAGAACAATTACTTTATACTCTTTGTATTTATAAAGAAATTCAGTACATGAATTTGTCACATCCATATATATATATATCAAGATATGGCTCTTGCATTGATGTTTATGGAATGCTTCCTGTTACAGCTTATGATTTATATTGTTATATATTGTACATCAACAACAGTCCATATCATGGCCAATTCGACAAGGACATATCTTATGGAATGCTTGATATGTCCATATGCTTGCAGACTCATGTGCACTCATTTTCTACTTGTCATTTAATTTTTCTTTTTCAAAACAATGGCCCTGCATCTGATATGAGTATTGGGTCATGGATGAATTTAATCTTTCAAGTAATTTTGTCTGAGCTCATGGATGCAACAGGGTCTTACAGGATTACTTCAATCCCCAATCAGAGGTGCTGAAAGGCATGGCCTCCCTGGAGTTCTTTCAGGTTGTTCTATATAAAGATACCCAGACATTGCGTAGGGTGGTTATATATTGATGAGCGCATGTCTGTAGACCTTTGCTAATGCATGTATTTGTTCCTACAGGAATAGCAATGGGAACTGCTGGACTGGTGGCAAGGCCAATGGCTAGCATTCTTGAAGCCACAGGCAAAACAGCACAAAGCATCAGAAATCGTAGCAGCCCCCACCAATCCAGCCGCTTCCGCATCCGGTTCCCAAGGCCTTTAGCTAGAGAACTTCCCTTGTCGCCATACTCATGGGAGGAAGCAATTGGGGTGTCAATGCTTCTACAAGCGGATGGCTCCAGACTAAAGGACGAGATATTTGTTATGTGCAAAATGCTCAAACATGCAGGGAAGTTTGCTATTATCAGTGAGAGGCTTGTTTTGGTTGTTTGGTGCTCTTGTTTAGTGAGCTTGCGCTTGCCAGACTTTTCTGGTGTTCCTCCTGATCCAGGGTGGGTTATAGAAACAGAAATGGCTCTGGAGAGCATTGTCCACATAGATAGGACAGAGGAGATGGTGAATATTGTTGGAAGCAAAGCGGAAACACTATCCAAGCAGAAAAAGCGTAGCATGAGGAATAGACCTTGGGTTCCCCCTACATCAGCGCCTCTTTTTCATTTGAGTGTTGAATTACCAAACAAGGAAGAAGCTGAGGATACTCTGCAGGTTTTGTTGTCTGCAATTGAGCAAGGGAAGTTGCGAAGGTGGGGGGTGCACATGCTTCACCGAAACAATCTCAGATGAAAAGTAAAATGAATGACATCTTGTTTCGTCTAAGAATTGAATTTTACACCTTAATGCCTGACCAACCAATGAGCGCATTGTACCTTTTCTACATCAAACATTGGTGGATAGCAAGTCTGTTGGGTAGATTGCATGATATGCCAACTGTACATAGTTAGAAGTGGCGGAAGAACATTAAGGATTGTGTACAAATGAAAATGCAATTCATAGCCCTTATTGTACAGTATGTAAAGCATTTAAAGAACTTTTTAGCATAAGGATATATAACAATGTGGCTAATGTAACTACTTGTGAGGGAAAATTAATGCTACTTAGTAGGTGGCAGTTTTTTGTTGTAATACCAATTGCTCAATAAAATAAAATGGGTAGCCTGTGAACTAGCATGATGTCACAAAATTATTTATTAACTGAAGCAAGGCTTGCCAACTGAAGTAATGTGAGCATCCCAAAATTAGTTTTTAGTTCTTAATTTTGATGACGTTTTTCATCTTTAGGAAGCATTATTTAAGCATCATTTTCCTGACCAACATGCTTGGGGGACTTGAGGATTGAATGGGTAGTCTTCATCGTCCATGCTGTTCGGTAAATCTCCAGCTCGAGAACTCGAGATGAAGACGGAAGCAATTGGGAAGTTGACAGTCCCACGGCCTGAGGAATGGGGGTTGGAGTCTGCATCCGTGTGGGGTACTGACTCGAGAGCGGTAGCAGCCTCATTAATTGCCGCCGATGTTTGAGTAAGCTCAGTGGCGATCCAAGGTCAGATCCAAAGAAACTTTCGGCATGGCAACTAGAACCTCGGAGGACCCTTTAGAAGCCGCCTCTTGGGAAGCCTTAGAAAAAAAGGACGAGTATGGACGGCGGGGGCGATCACCTCACCTTGGGTTACATCGCTTCGTCGGATCGACCTTTGGCCTGCGCGGTATTACCCAAACTTGAGGCTGTGGGAAGCTCGGCACGGGAAGTAGCAACTACATTTATCTTCTTCCTTGAGCGGCCAGCCTCACTCTTGCCAAGCTCTCCTGTCAGAAGTGCTCTTGGCGACCTCAAAAATCAGCTCCTTGAGGTCAATTTTTTTCCCTACGGAATATGCAGTGTGTTAGAAAAATCGAGCATCAATACTTTGAGTTTAAATTCAACTAAATCGAGCATCAATACTTAGAGTTAAATTTAATTAGACCAAGAAGTTACCCTCAGTAGAGGCTAGACTAAGGCTTGCATTCACCAAAGTTGCCTCAGAAAGCAGTTGGGTTTGCGATGGCACTTGTATATCACGAAAGGTTTTGACCCTTCCAACCATGAATGGAGGAAGGGCTAGATGAAAGAAGGTAGCAAATTTTTCTAGTGAAAAGATACCACCACTTGGGGATGCTCTCTCAATTGGAAGAAAACTCAGAATAACCCCAAAGAAGGACAAAAAACGATTTTGGTCAGGTCAAGCTGAAATTTATACAAAAGCTCAGCAAAAATGTTTGGCATGAGAAGTCTCAAACCTACCTTTAGAGTTTTTCATAAAGGGGGAGTTGATTCTTCTCTGATGATGTCGCCCGGCCAGAACAGGCAACTTTTGGATAAAGTCTCGAGGGATGTGGTATTCGAACCTAATCCTCCCCAGGTCGCCTCCTCTTGAACCTAAAAGGTTGATTTTGACGATGTAAATAGATGAGCTAAAAGTTGACTAATCTATTTGCTTTGAGCTTAAGTGAAATTTAAAAAAGCTAGAAGAAAGCCTTCAGTCACTCTCAAAAGAAGATCATCCATCTAAAGCTCCATATCAAAGAACTTCAACTCCAAAAGGCCATGAATACATTCCTCAGAAGCTCACATACAAGATCAGAAGATTTTATCCCGAGCTCCCTCAAGATTCAACCTCGAGCTTGCAACGAGTTAACCACAGAAAGCTAAGGAATTCATCTTATTGACTAGTCGACCCATAAAGTATCCGAGCCAACTCCAGCGTAGCACGAGTCGACCCTAGATAAAAAGCAAGTTGACCCTAAAATGGCTATAGAAAAAAGTCAAAGAGCTGAGAAAATCACTAGTGAGTTGACCCATGGATTTTACGAGCCGACTCTAGACAAATAGGAGTCGTCCCCAGAAAGAGATGAGTCGACCTCATGTCTAATGACCTCTCCACCATCTACCTCCACATTTCTCTCGAACAAAAAGGAAAGAGAAAGAAGAAAAAGGGGTAGAACGAGGAGAGGACAAGAACGCAGAATCAGAGAGCCCAACCAGAACTATAAATGAAGAAACTCTGATGGAAAAACAAAGGAATAGAAGTTGACGGTAGTGATAAAGTTAACCCTGGTCAAAGAAGAAGTAGGATATCATAAGCGCAATGGTGGTTCACCCTCGGCCGCTCTCAGATGACTAGTTGCAGAAGTTTCGAGGAGAAGAAGAAATACAAATGTAGGTACTATATGAAGCATCGGGTAGTCTAGATCGATGCAACCACTGGAGCCATGGTTTGATCTTAGCCGTGCCAACGAGGCATTCAATTCTTAACCGTCGCTAGGATTACTATCGACAAAGTGTCCAATCATCCCTCAGGAAATCCCACTACTCATGATGCTGCTCCAAAAAAGGCAGGTACCAACATGCCATTATAAATATAGTCTCTCGAAGGCTTTCATAACTAACAAGATAGCCTCGACTAATCAACTTCGCAGCTCATCTTGATTGTTTAGTTTCACCTAAAGAAAGCTACTTCTTTCGCCTAAGTTGAACAAGTCACCTTAGCTTCAAAAGTGGAGGGCAAGTGATACAACCGACCTATGCTAACAAGCTGAACCAACTAATGAAAGCTCGCTACCTAGCCAAGAGCTGATCATTCAAAGCTTTCCACGTAGCCCACCCAAAGAGTGTGCAGAGAGTCTTTTGTATCTTTAACTCTCTCTACAAACAACTTGGCCATATCGCTAGCTATATCCTAACAAATATGGTTTCCAAGCAAATTTCACTATCAAAAAACATGGGAGGGACTCCTGGGCGAGATATGTGGTGTCACCTTATCAACTAACATATCTTCCTCAAACTACTGGATGACAAGTTTTGGCCCTCGCCTATATATTGCGCTCCCAAGCACCCTCCAAGTAAGTTCTCCTTCGACTCTCTTGCACGGCCTTTCTGCTCCTCTCTGGCTTCCTCCAGTTTCTTTAGAGTTGTGTTTGACTTAGGGGTATTGGAGGGTCCTCCATTGGACATGTTCCAGTGTGTGGATTTCGTATTTTTGCTATTTTAGGTCAGAGTCAGAGTGTTGCCTGAAGCTGTTCCACCAGCATCTAACTCCACTAGAGCATTGCCACGGAGGCGTACAGCGATCCTATCAGATCTTTGATCCAGATAGTAGACGAGCCGGAAACTCTAGCAATCACCACCAACTTGGCGCCTTCCCAGTGGCAACAGGATTATTGTATTTAAAAGTTACTTTTTTGCTGACCCTCGGTGATATCTTTCATGGGATGTACTCCTCATATTTTGTTTAGAGAAATGAGAGCCAATAAGCTTGCCCACATCTTTACTAGCTTAGCTATTTCTCATCAACTCTCATGCATCGAATTTTATCTTTTTTTTTGAGAAAGAGTTAGATAGTCCCAACCCAAATTTCATTAGTAGTAATTTTGTAGTATTTACTAAAGATAAGACAGGTGAGGTTAGGTTAAATTAGGATGAGGAGAGCGACTCAAGGAATTAAGTGGTTGGATGGCGTAGCATCGATGACCACGGAGCATGTTGGAACTTGATGTTGGCAATGGAGGCGATGGAAGTCCAGTTCTTATATGTTTGGGAAGATCTTTATCTCCTTCCGAGGCACCTCTCAAGATCAACGTTAGTGGGAACAGGATTCATGCAGAAGAGATGAAAAATAATATAAAATCGAGAGAGGAGAGATAGAGACACCTCAATGAGTGTTGGATACACGGTGGAGAAGAAACCAACTTGGCCTAGTTAGTTTGTCCAAGACTATCAAAGAAGAGATGGAAAATAATATAAAATAGAGAGAGGAGAGAGAAGGTGATGCTTGATTCGTGCGGAATACGCGGTGGAGAAGAAACTAATTTGGGGTTGCTACTGTGCTTTTTTTTTTCTTTTTCAAAAGGTGGGGATTAATCTTACTCATTTCTTGTCAATAGTTATTATTGTTAGAAATATGCCCTAGAAGCCAATTGGCAGATGCATTGTAATTATTCTGGAACATAAAATTTGTACTTGACCTTTTTATTAATTAATAAAATTAAGCATTTTTTGTTCATTCATGTTATTATGTGTTCCATGAATCGTCCTAGAAATTAATAAGATGATAACACATTCTCAAGAGTTGAGAATTTAAGACATGTGTCATTAGGTACTTATTTCTTGGATTGCTCCTGATCGATGGATCATCATGAAGGACGGTGATCGATCCAATAAGATGAGTGCACAAATCACTTTTCTTGATGGACGAGTCTTAAGTCTACAGTGTGGGGACACTGGAGTGATTGTGCAAGTGCTTGTTAGAGAATAAGAGTACTGAGCGTGACCAAAGCAAGAAGTCACTTGGATGTCTATCCAATCGTCAGTGACTTACTTGATGCTGTAGTTGTATGACTGGTACTTAGACCTGCGATGCCTTAGCTAATCATGATGAGGTTGCTGTAGTTTGACGAGCACATAAACATGAGCCCTAAGGGTCCTTGTGGTGCAAATTGGCAGCAGTAGGTTCACTGTTGGATTAGGATTACATCTAGATGGGATCTATCGACCTTGATAGATTATGAGTGATCCTATGTGATTTATGAGACTAAGTTCGAAAAATCTTGGCCAGGGCAGTTTTAGAAAAAAAGTTTTCTAATCTCAAACTTGAGTCAAATAAATTTGACATATGACAGACTATGGAATTTGCCGAGTTATCCATAACCTCCATCTTGTTGGGGTCCATGATAGAGATACTGTATCACACGCTAACTGCACCTAGAGGTTTATCCATTCTGCTTTGCTGGGTTGCCACTATATGCTGCTAGGTGTTACTAGTGAATTGTGGGACTCAAAAGCATTCACTTGATCAATGAACCCTGAAGAGAAGAGTCGAAATTATTTCAATTCATTGAAAAGAGTTTTAATGATATTATGATGGAGATCACAATATATCTCACTACCAGACAGAAAAAAACCTATGGGGTCATACACATAAGAGGTTTTGATTTTTCCGATGGTTAGATTGCGATTTAGAATCGCAATAGATCTTGATTGTCAATTTGATTGACAATTAGTTTAACCCACTAAGAGTTAGTGAGTTAAAAAAGAAGGATTTGTAATTGGATGGCAAGTTTGATTGATTAAATTGGGCTTAATCAATTAGAACTCCTTATTAGATAAGGAACTTAATTCATAAAGTCCAATTTGGATCCTAATTGGATTAGGATTCACATGAATTAAATTGGAAGATACATTGGGTCCTAATTGGATTAGGATTAAATCAAACAAGAGGGATCACATGTTTTTTGATTAAATTAGGAAATCATAGCATGGAAGGAAGGGTTCCTTCATACGTGTGAAAGGAGAAATAAGGGAGGGGCGTGCGCCCCTCCTCTTTCATCCGCACCAAAGAACGCCCCTCCTTTCCTTGTTTGATTCCCCATGCCAGAAGGGAGGGCCATCCGCCCCTCCTCTTTCTCCTCGTTCTCCTTTTGGCTTGCCACACAGTGCAAGAAGAGCCTTTGATTCTCTCCAATCCCTTTTAAGTAAGGGGTGTGAAGAATTAAGTAAAGGATGTGGTAGAATTTAGAGGGATGAATCAAGGAGTGATTTTTCATTAAAATTATTCCTTGTTTAGATAGGCATGAGATGCCTATAAAAGGAGGAGGGGTGGTGTGAGAGCTTAGGAGCATTGGAGATCCCTTGATTCAGCCACCCACCCCCTTCCTCCTTCTCCTTCCAGGCGTGAGCAAGAAAAAGGGAGAAGAAGCAGCGCCGACATCTTCTTCCTCTTCCTCTTTCTTCTCAAAGCAATCAAAGAGTTGATTGAAAGAGAAAGAAAATCAGTTATCAAGAGAAGATCTCTGCAAGGGAGCTAGCACCCCGATGAGAGCAAGATTTTTGGAGCGATCTACCTCATGTGGATACCTGTAGAGGCCGGACGATTGTGCGGCTTCAAGCGAGTCGAATCATCGATCATCAAATAGCAGTAAAAATCTACCCGCTCAAAGGTAAAGATAGGATCTTTACAATTCTGAATTTTGAGATATAAAATTAATCAAGTTAGTAATTTTAATCTTCTCTTAAGATTTCATAATTTTCTAAGTTAGAGAACTCAGAATTTTTTTGAAATCTACGTTTTCTAGGACGTTCATGAGATGAACGACCCCACGCGTGTCTTTCCGCTGCGATCGTCGCAACGCATGCCAGGGTAACCCGACAATTGTTGCCGCTGAATCCAGACCAAGGTTGAAGTGTAGCTCGGTCGACCTTAAGGTCGGCTGGAGGCGAGCTGAGCAGGTTGGTTGACAGGTCGGGTGCTGGGCTCCTCCGGAGATGACCTGCAATAAAGTCTGCTTGTCGAAAAGTTTTCAGTAGAAGACCCTCCGATGTGTAAGTCAGAACAATGAGGCAACATTATGGAAGGGAGAGAGCTTCAATAGAGGGTGGCTCTGTGAATAATATTGCATACCTACCTAAGGTCCCCCAGGTAACAGCCGGTGGTACGACTGCAGTGTGGAAGCTATTCTGCATGGGCGGCAGGCAGCGTTGTTGGGGATCAGGCTGTGGTACTGCCACGGTTGCAGGTTGTTAGAGCTATTGGTTATTAGGACTATCAGTCCTAATTGGCACATGTTGATTGTTCTCCTCGACTGATACTCCTCCTCGATCAAGACTGAAGTAGACCACCTCAGTTGATTGGCTGCTCGGCTGGGCCCGAAGTTGTTTTTCTCAATTTATGTCCGAGGTCAATACGATAGATCTTGACTGAGGTCGAGTTGTCCAATATTTTTCCATCACTTGTCCTGTACTTCCAAGGCTGAACTGCATTTTGGTTCAAGTAATCGAAATCAAGTTGTTATTTTGATCAAAGGCAAGAGTTTTGTCCTGGGCAATAAATGCATCAATCTATCTTCTCAAAGTGTCGCCATATCCAAGTTGTCCCAAGGCATCATCATTGTAGGGTTTTCCTTGAGACGTCATTACTACAACGATTCTGGCGAATCACTGGATTGTGTCATCCCAAGTTGACACATAGCTTGATCTGCTCAAGTAGCAGAATTGGTGATTTGATCATGGCCATTTGCACCTGTATATAAGGGTAGGTCCGCCCCTCAATCTGCATTTCGTGCTTCATCTGCTATTTTGCCCACGTGCACAAGCATCTAGGCCTCTGGTTGGTGCTCCGACAAATCTTCATTTCTCCAACACTAGCATCTTCTGTGCCCCTCCATTCTCTGTTGAGTTTTTACTCCTTGGCTTCCTAGCCATTCTCCTTCATCTTTATTTGTCTTCGCATCTCGTCCTTGACCTTTTCCTTAGTCTTTTCTTTCGTCTTCTTCTTTTCATCATGAGCGGGACTAAGGCCAACGCTTTGGAGGAGAGTCGATTATCTACCCGATCCTCTCGAGGTCGGCAGTTATCGCCTTCGGGCGAGGCTGAGTTTGAGGCCTGGTCAGGCCCAAATTAAAAGGCACCCGTCCTTACCCAAGAGGAAATGCACCACATCCAAGCTCAGTATTTGGTGCCACCCAAGTTTACTTTTGAGCTCGCCGATCCTGGTGATCGGGTGGGCAACCCACGTCCTTCTCGAGACGGTTTGTATGAGAAAACTCTAGGGGCTAGGTTGAGGCTTCATCTCCACCTCTTCTTTGTGCAACTGATGAGGTCTTACGGCCTCATTCCAACCCAACTGATGCCAAACTCCTGGCAGGTCTTAGTTGCTTTCTTTCTCTTTGTTTTCTCTAGGGCATCCAAGCCTCGATTCCCCTCTTTCAGAGGCGTTTTACCTTGAAGAGGCACCCTCAAGATAGCAGCTGGTGGTATTTCTCTCCTCAGAAAGATCACTAGTTGTACCAACTCCTTTTGTTGTGCCGCCACTGTCCAAGTACCAACTCCTTTTATTGTGCTTGGCCGCAAGACACTTCTAGAAGCACACATCAAACAAGTTTAGGTATCCAAGCTTTCTTGGGTCCTTCATGGTTAGTTTAGATACCTTTTGGAACCCAAACTCTTTTTACTTTCTTTTGATTTACTGTTTTTCCGAGGTTAAATTTGTTTGCTTTATGTTCTATTTTGTCACAGCATAAGCATGTAATACTTTCAGTTTGACTACCTTTAGCTTTTACAAAAAAGTTTTTAAGTAATTTTTGTTTGTTTTTAGGTTTGTATCCTAAATCAGCTTTATTAAAAACTGCTCTTTGATTGTTAAGAATCATTTGTAGTTTTTCTGAACTAAAAGTAAATTTTTCAGCAATTGGTTTGTATTTATCAACTTCCTTAATTAAATTTTGATTTTCAGTTTTCAGTATGTTTGTGTCATTAGTTAAGCTATCTTTTAAAGATTGATTAGTTGTTTTTAATTCAGAAACTTCTTTAATTAATTTTTCTTTCTCCTTCGTTAAGGTTTCAGTTTTATATATAAGTAATTGGTTGTTTATTTTTAACTCAGAATTTTCTTTAACTAAGTTTTCTTTATCCTTAGTTAACTTTTCAGTTTTATGCATGATAGACTGATTAGATAACTTTAATTTTTTGTTCTTTAAGGTTAGAGTTCTGCATTTATTTATTAGCTCATTAAATGCATCATATAATTCATCAAAAGTAAAGTCAGGATGGAATTCAGAGCTCACCTCCGTTTCATCAGCCATAAGGCAGTGACTTGCCTTTTCTTGTGGTTCTTCCTCTGATGATGAATCTTTAGTCTCGCTCAAAGATGTGAGAAGTGCCTTCTTCTTCTTCTTTCCAAACTTCTTGACTAATGGGCAGTCGGCTCTAAGATGTCCCAGTATCTTGCATTCATGGTATCTGACTGCCTCTCTTTCTTTTTTCTTACCTTTCTCTCTGTTGAAGGCATGAGGGGTGTACCTCTTGTTGTAGGAAGGCTTTCTTTTATCCATGAACTTCCTGAACTTCTTCACAAGTAGAAATTCTTCCTCATCTTCCTCATCCTCATCCTCACTACTGCTGCTGCAAGCACTTTCTTTGTTAATAGTGGATTTAAGTGCAATTACTTTTCTTCTTTGGCTCTCATCCTCGGTGTATTGCTTCATAGTCAACTTGTGGGTCATCAAGGATCCAAAAAGTTCTTCGAGTAGAAGCATGTTAAGATCCTTGACTTCTTGGATAGCCGTTACTTTTGCCTCCCATGTCCGAGGTAGAGAACGCAACACTTTCTAGCAAGTTCACTATTAGAATATGATTTACCTAGGCTTTTCAGCCCATTAATAATATCAGTGAACCTAGTAAACATACAAGTAATGGTTTCAGTTGATTCCATTTTGAACAGCTTATATTTGTGTATTAACATGTTTATTTTAGATTCTTTAACTTGATTAGTACCCTCATGGGTAACTTCAAGTCTATCCTATATTTCTTTAGCTGAAACACAGGAGGAAATTCTATTAAATTCATTAGGGTCTAAGGCACAATATAAGACATTCATAGCCTTAGCATTTAATTAGGCTTTTCTCCTATCATGATCATCCCAATTTTTCTCAAGCTTGGAAATAGAGATGTTATCTACTGTGTGTGTAGGAATGTGTGGTCCATTTACAATGATGCTTCATACATCATAATCTTGGCTTGAATGAAAATTCTCAATTTAGCCTTCCAATAGGTATAGTTAGTTCCGTTAAACAATGGTGGCCTATTGGTCGACTGTCCCTCTGCAAGGAAAGACTCGAGTTGAGTTGTCATTTAATCTTTTACCCTAGTTTGATTGAAACAACAATCACTATAAGAGCATCTGCTCTGATACCACTTGTTGCCCAGTAGACAACTCAAGAGGAGGGATGAATTGGGTACTAAATAAAACTTAGATTCTTTTCAGATAATCTAGTATGGATTATGAAAGCTTTCTTGATTTTAATCTAAAAAAATTAATCAAACTATAAAGAAAGCAAAAAAGAAGAGATGCTCAAAGAACCACACACAACACAAACACAAGAAATTTTATAGTGGTTCGGAGCCAACCTTGCTCCTACGTCCACTCCCCAAGCCTCATTTGGGAGTTCACTATAGTCCCTCGGATTACACCCGGTTGTTTTATAAGCTCACAACCAAACTTGTTATTTTTACGAGATCCCAATGAACTTGGTTGGTTTTCATAGGTTCACCGACTAGAACCAATCCGATTATTTTTTCGGGCTCATAATAAAATCTAGTTGATTTTTTTCGGCTCACTAACCACAACCAATCGGATTATTTTTTCAAACTCACAATCTAACCCAGTTGATTTTCCTCGGCTTACCAACCACAACCAATTGGATTGTTTCTCTAGGCTCATAATCTAACCCAATTGGTTTTTTCCGGCTTACCAATCACAACCTTACAACGTTGATTTTAACTGGCTCACTAACAAACCTCAATTTTCTTGATTCAAATTTCTGATTCAATCAAGTAACAAAATCAGAGTATAAGTGTTTAAGAGTTACAACTTCTAAAAAGGAAGATTTAACAATATAAGCAATATGAAAAGAAAAAAGCTCTCAAACAGATTTTATGCTGAAGAAATAGGTAGCTTCTCCTTTTCTGAATCCTGTCTTGAATATTCCGGTGGTTGAGGATCAAATGATCGATCCTTGAATGTGAGGAGTACTTCTGAAATCGATGTAGGCATAGTTACTCCTCTTTTCTCTTTGGAAAGGCTCCAATCTATCTTTGGTGGTTGTAAACTTGAATGCCCTTAATCCCCCTCATGTGTTCTTGTCTCTTCTAGGCTTTTATACACTTTTTAGAGCTTTACTCCTCAAAATATAGCCATTAGGAGGAGTAAAAGAGCCATTTTGATATGACTGTGCAGCCTGACAATGTGACCGTTAGGATCGAAGTCGACTCGCGCGACTTGGAGACGGCTCGACTGAAATTGGAGATGACTCACGTTCTTCAAGAGGCGACTCGCTCACGGCATCTTCAAAAGTACAGACCAGGTGCTCTTCTAGGAGACGGCTCATGACATTCTAGAGTCGACTCATCAAAAATAGGAGACTCGCATCCTTCAGGTGTCGACTCAGCCTCAGTGTATCAGAAACTGACTTTCTGTCTTTTCTCATTAGAGTCGACTCGCCCATAATTGGAGTCAACTCGGCCTCAGTGTATCAAAAACTGACTTTTTATCTTTTCTCATTGGAGTCAACTCGCCCACAGTTGGAGTCGACTCAGTCTCAGAAGTTTTGAAAACTCGATCTCTGACTTGGTCCTCGGAGTCGACTCGGCATCAATGGAAATCGACTCGATCTCAGTGCCGTAGAAAATATTTCTCTGTCTTTCTTGTCGGAGTCGACTCGCCCACAGTTGGAGTCGACTCGGTATCAGTTAGCTTGAAAGCGGATCTTTTGTTTTTCACAGGAGTCGACTCGCCCACAGTTGGAGTCGATTCGAGCACTGTATCTCAGAAAATATTTCTGTCTTTGCTCTATGAGTCGACTTGGTCTTAGTCAGGTCGACTCGCGCTCTGCACTCAGAGATTCTGCTCTCTGTCAATCCGTCAGGAGTCGACTCGCCCAAACTGGAAGTCGTCTCGAGGGCATACCAGATGGCAGCCTTTGTGCCAGAGTCAACTCGTGAATCCTTGGAGTCGACTCGAGTGCAGGGCAAAGATTAAAATAGTTCCAAACATTGTAGAAACTAAACTTAAAGTCCTTGAACCATATTCTAAGGCATTTTAACACAATTAACAATATATTTCCTGAAACACTCACTTGAATTCATTAGTATAATATGAAATATACTCACATGTTTTGGGCTCATTAAAATCACATAGGGGAACAACAATCACTCAACATTTTCACTCTGATCTTTAGGGAGTTTGGTGTACCCATTCCTGAAGAAGAACCATTTAGACTCCTTAGGCACATTGACTACTATAGTGATAAAACCTTACTAGGGATGGGCTTTCATAAGGTAGATGGCCAGTGGGTCAAGAAGTCTGACCCATAGAGGAGATCGCACCTACTAGAGCCCCACCTTTTTCTGCTCCTCCTACTGCACACACTACAGATCTACGTCCAGAGCCATCTTCACTACCATCTCCCAGACCTGCTCATCCTACTGTTCAGTCCACTCCACTAGTCCTGACTGACGGCCAGGTGCAAAGGATAGATTCTGCACTAGCTGATGAGATGGCCTTTTTGAGGCCAATCGAGTGGAGTGTGTTGCGAGGAGATGTCTAGACTGACCTCCTCGATCGACGAGTTAACTTACCAACTGCTGACCCTGGAGCGTAGCTTGCCTCGACAGCTTCGACCCTTCGTGGACGAGCTGGCGACGATTTTGGAGCGGCTCTCGGTGGTGGAGGTGTCAGGGCTGGCAGATATATCTACTTTTGCTCGAGAGGCTGCCTCCCTCAGGGGGAGGATTAAGATGACAACAACTCAGCTTCAAAAATCCTTAAATGACTTCTACCAATTCCAAGGACACCACAACCTAAACATCGTATTCTCCCTAGAGCGTATGATTAGGAGGATGGAGCAGTGGCATAGTGGACCTACTCAGTCTTCTGCACAGCCTTCCACATCTAGATCAGTGCCACCTTTAGGTGGCATTGGATCTGCTAGTGACCCTTACACAGTAGCGCTACCATCGGACTCAGATTGAGACTCTGAGCATTTTTGACTTATTTTGATGTATCTTTTTACATATGACTCTGTATATGAGATACTCACTTTTGTACTCACTCTTACAATCACAAATGTAATCAACTTTTTGATGAAATAAAATGAAAGTATTTATCTTTTGTGTATATCTATTGTGTATAACTATCTTATTTTTGCTTAAGTTGAATGAAAATTCCTCCCTTACTATTTAATTAACTCACTTTTTGCTAATGACAAAAAGGGGGAATAGCAAAGTAAACAAGAAGTACTTAAAAATTATTAAAGAAAAGAATATAGCAAAGTAAAAGCAAAACAATTGAACAATAAAAATGGTTGTACAAATTCCAAATGAAATGAAGAGTTTAAAGCTTAAAAAGCTCATTGCGTACACCTTTCATAAATCGAATGTATAAATTTCAGTCATAAACATTTTATCTAATTTTGTTTTTACATCTACGAAATCACACCTAATACTTTGTATGTTCGAATTTGCATGCTCACGAGTCGACTCGATTCCCTCAGAGAAAGACTAAAACATAATTTTAGAAGAACAGTAGACGAGCCGACTCAAACAGTTCATGAGTCGACTCATACAAAGAAAGATAGAAACACAATTTCAGAAGAACAGTAGATGAGCCGACTCAAACAGTTCATGAGTCGACTGACATAAAGAAAGACAGAAACATAGTTTTAGAAAAACAGTTCATGAGTTGACTCCTGCAGTTCATGAGTCGACTCTCACAGAGAAAGATAGAAACATATTTTTAGAAGAACAGTTCATGAGTCGACTCCCGTAGTTCATGAGTCGACTCCCACAAACAAAGACAGAAGAATATTTTCAGAAGAATAGTAGTCGAGTCGACTCCTGCAGTCCACGAGTCGACTTCCGCAGTAAAAGACAGAAACCTAGTTTTGAAGATCCCGAGCTCGAGTCGACTCGTCGCAAGCTCGAGTTGACTCCTGACTCAGCCGAGCCAACTAAAGGTCTGCAAGAGCCGACTCAAATTTTGCTGGAAGCTCAACGGCTAGTTTTGCAGAGTGTAAGAATGGAGCCAAATCATTTCTAACGGCTAATTTTTTTGGAGTCTAACAGCTAGGAGGTTCCCTCGTCCTCAGAAGCCATAACTACAAAGGAACTAACTTGGATTTAAAAGAGAGATTGGAGAAATTGAAAAAATCTCAATAATCACAAATAATCTGAGGATCCTAGTGTGATTTTGATGTTTACAAAACTATTGAGGTCATACGGGAGTACTAATGCTTTCAATTCAATTGATCTAGTACATAAATGGTTAAGGAAGAAAGATATATAATACATTCTTGATACGCTAAACATATACAATTAAAACAACTCTCAAGAACTCATCTAAAGATAAATTTATTGGAATAACTTGAGAAAAAACCTAAATTTCAGTTTAATAGACTTAAGAGTCAAGTTTCCTTAGTTAAAGTACAATTCTATCTTTTTCATATTTAAAGAGATGAAACTTCTATATGCCAAGCATCCTAAATTAATTGCAATGTCTTTTATTTATTTTATGTGCAAACCTAACCTTAAGATGCAAAAAATCAGGATAAGAGTCGATCCTAGAAAGTTTGGAGCCGACTCTGGCACATTTGGCACAACTGGCACTGTAGTGCACTGTAGCTCGAGCCGATCCGAGATCAGCTCGAGCTGACTTGAGAAAACTGGCACTGTAGCTCGAGTCGACCCCAGTTTGAAATGTCAAGAAAACAAGTCTCTGGATTTTCTAAGTCGGCCGACCCATTGTAGCTCGAGTCGACCCCACTGTAGCTCGAGTCGACCCCAGCTTGAAATGTCAAGAAATAAGTCTCTGGATTTCTTGAGAGGGCCGACCCCACTGTAGCTCGAGCCGACCCCAGCCTGTGAGCAGTAACTTGAGCCGACCCCAAAAAAGCTTGAGTCGACCCCAGCACGACTGACAGCATAACGGCTAGTTCTGCAGAAGTACTTTTTAAGCTCCCAACAGCTATAAACGACTAGTTTCTTCAATTCAATAGTTAGTAACTGATATTTGGAGGTTGGCGAATTATTTAAGAGCCACTATTTATCAAGAAAAGGGATCTTGTGAGGATCTAATTGTGCATTCAAGAAAAAAAAGGAAAATCCAAGAAAGTTCAAATTGCTTCAAGTTCAAACCCAAAAGAAGCATGTTGAGCAGAATTTAAGTACCTTGAAGAGCTCAACCAATCCATTGAAGAGTGAAGCAATCTCAGCGAAGAAAAGAAAATTACCTTCAAAGAGATAACATTTTTCTTTTCTTCTCCTTAGTGCATATTTGTTTTATTTGCTTATTAAGGAGCTTTATACTTTGATTCACATATTCATTGTTGTAAGGTTTGTTGGTGAGCTCGTAAAACCAACTAGATAGGTTTATTGGTGAGCCCGTAAAACTAACGGTGTAGGTTTGTTGGTGAGCTCGTAAAACTAATGGTGTAGGTTTGTTGGTGAGCCCGTAAAACTAACGATGTAGGTTGTTGGTGAGCCCGTAAAACCAATTGTAAGAGTTTTTGAATTGTGAGCCCGGAAAAATAATACAACTGTAATCCGAGGGGTTATAGTGAATTTCCAAGGGAACGCTTAGGGAGTGGATGTAGGTACTTTGGGGCGCACCGAACCACTATACTCGATCGTGTTTGCATTGTGTGCATCTTGGTTTATTTTCTTTACTTAAGCAATTGCTCTATCTAAAAGTGACTTAATTACAATTGTTTAGAGCTTCACTACTATTGCTTCCATTGTACCTATATTTATCACATAGGCCAAACCACATTCACTTAAAAAATTAATTTGAGGTCTTAAAATTTAGAAAACCTAATTCACCCCCCCTCTTAGGTTGTCACCTTGGGCAACAAGTGGTATTAAAGCAGATGCTCTCTTGTCATTTATAGTCTTAACCGACTAGAACCAAAGATCATGGCAACCCCACATAATGTATTATTTTTCGAGGGATTTTGCACAAACAGTCCCCCACTGTTTGAAGAAACTAACTATATTCAATAGAAAGCTAGAATAAAAATCTTTGTTCAATCATAAAATTATGAGTAATGGAATATCATAACAAATGGCCTACACACACCCACTAAGTTGATTGAAAATATTCATGAAAACGAATGGAATGTGTTCAACAAGAATTTGGCTGAGCTAAATGCTAAGGCAATGAACATTCTTTATTGTGCACTTAATGAAAATGATTTTAATCAAATTTGCACATACTCATCTGCCAAAGAAATATGGGATTCTCTTGAAGCAACTTATGATATTTTCGAGAAACCCCATATTAGATTACTTGAGCATAATTGCAAAACTAACATTGAGCTTGCAGGAAATACCCTAAAGTCTTCAAATCAGGAAGAAAGCTCAGAAAAAGAAAACATTGAGGATGAAGACATAGACTTATCATCAACTCCTAAAAGATTCAAAAGCTTCATAAAGACAAAGAAGAAGAGGAAGCAAGAAGAAAGGAAGAAAAAAATAAGCAAGAAAGTCTTGACCAAGAAAGAGTCAAGCAAGAAAATGAATGATGAGATCGGCTCCAAAAAACTCCAAGAGATAACTAACTTGTCCTTTATGGCACAAGAAGATAAGGTAAAATCTGAATCTGATTTTACATCAAATGGATTTCAAGAAGAATTCTCTTATGATGAACTATTAAATGCTTTTCATAATTTATATGGTGAATGTAGAAAATTAGCTATGAAAAATAAAAATCTTAAAAAGCTAAATTTGAAAATATTAGAAGAAAGAAATTCTACCACGGAAATGAAAGACAAATTAAATTCTAAGAATGAATGCTTAAGGTTAAATTCAGAAGAATTGATCCAGAAAAATTAGAATTTAATTAAAGAAAATCAAAATTTAAGTGAAGAAGTTAACTAACTGAAATCTTTTATTAACAAATTCATTGTAAGTTCAGAAAGATTAAAAACGATGTTCGAAAGCCAACATGCTGATTTTGATAAATCAAGACTTGGCTGGACTCCTTTGCTTAACAATAAATTCCTAAAAAAAAGGTTATCAATTCACCAAGCAAACCATCAAATAAAATAACTTATTTCAAACATGAAAAGAGTAGGAATAACAACTTTACCTATAGTTCTAATACACATAAATTAAATAGTAAAGTTATTACAATTAAACAGATTTGGGTTCCAAAAGCAACCATATGTCCTAACCCCCAAAGATCCAAGCAAGTTTGGGTACCTAAAATGAATAACTAAGATTATTTTGCAAATGTGTCAAAGCAGCCCTTGAAACTCATGTGAAACTCTTAACTGGGTGTCATGACACGTGACTTATAAATGATTTTATTTCATCATTTGTGAATGTAATTTAAATTGTCATTTCATATCTTGATATGCTTAACCTTGTAAATTCAATTATGCTATTGAATATTTACTAAATGTCTTGTATGTATGATAAATTTTATCTCAACAATCATAGTATGAAATCTTCTAGTGCTTGCATGTTGATAAGAAAATAATGAATAAATATGCATAACTTTCTTCTTTGAGTTTTCAAAATCTAAATTCTCTCTCTAGTATAAATGGTTGATGCCGATTTCATGCCTTCATGCTAAAACTTTATTGAGCATAATTCTTGTTGAGGGAAATACAAGTCCCCCCAAAGCACGTGAACGCGTTGCCAGCACGTGATCAGAAGCACCCCACCTCGGACGCCTGACCAAGCGTCCGACCTCGGCGACCGACTTGACGCCCGACCAGGCGCCCGACCTCAGAAGCTTGACCTCGCCATCCACTCGCCGCGATCACATCCTTCTACGGCTCGACCAGAGACCATCCTCTGCCACTGCCGTCAACAATTAATGCGCATTAGCTTTGCAGACCTCCGGCTTCCTCAACAATTAATGCGCATGGTCCCTGCAGACCTTCGGCTTACTCAACAATTAATGCGCATGGTCTCTGCAGACCTCCGGTTTACTCAACAATTAATGCGCATGGCTCCTGCTGTCTACGGATCTCAAGCCCTCTACGGCAAATTAGCTCGGCTGCCTCTAATCAGCCGTGACAACTTCTTGGCCCCGGCCTAACCTCCTACGGCAAGACATTAATGCACATGATCCTGCATTGTTCAGCCGACATGCTCAATCTATGGTAAACTCCGCCCCGTCACATCACAAGTAATCCAATGCGTCTCTATAAAAGGAGAACCCTCCCACCTTAGAAGGGGCTGGACACTGAAACTCTGGACATATTTTCCTTCATATATCTTTGCCCCCTCTGACTTAGGCATCGGAGTGCCGGCGCTGGAAACCCCGGACACCAGCTTTTTTGCAGGCCTACAGAGGACGCCGCCCGCCGATGGATCGCCGCCCACCAGTTCTCGCTGGAGCTCCACCCTCTCAGCCGACGGCCGCCCCCGGATCCAATTTCAGCAACAGTTGGCGCTAGAGGAAGGGCCCGAGTTGTGGTCATGAAGTTGAGAAGTAAAGGAGCCTCCAATACTTTCTGGCGTCTTCCACCAAGTCCTGAACACTCCGTCCAGAACTTGCCGCCTCCGGCTGACCCAGTTCCCCAAGTCCAGCCGGAATAGTTCAACATCCTGGTGCAGCAGGTCCAGGCTTTGGCCGCCGCCGTCCAAGGCCTACGGCCTGAGGAAGCCTCACCTATGCTACCTTCACAGGCCCAGGTCCAACCAGTGCTTCCTCCAAATGGACCGATCCTCCTAGGGCCAAAATCTTCATGGCTCCTCCAGGGCTAATAATGAAGAACGAGCATCTTCCTGGAGAGAACTACCGAGGAGAAGCTTGGACAGAAGGCCGCATCCTTCGGAGGCTGAGTCAGCTCTGGACCACCACGAACCGGAGCAAACTACTGTGACAATCCCCCGGGTTGGGGAGCTCGACAGAAAGGTCGAGAACCTGGAGCGCCAGATTAAAGCACTTCATAACAGGAAGGCAAGGCGCGAGGGTGACTTTGAGTTCACCACCAAGTTTTCCTTTTTCTGCCAGATCGAGGGTGAGCCGGTCCCACCGAGGTTCAAAATGCTCCAAGTGGAGCCCTACAACGGAACTGTCGACCCCCTCGACCACTTGTTGAGTTACCGAGCCCTCATGGCACTCCAAGGGTCCTCGGAGGCCGTGCTCTGCAAGGCCTTTCCAGCTATCCTTCGGGGAACCGCTCGGCTTTGGTTCTCTGGATTGAAGCCGAGCTCGGTATCCTCTTTTGAGCAGCTCGGCAAGTAGTTCGCCACCAACTTTGCTGCCAGTCGGCGCCAGCGGCGAACATCGGATTCCCTCCTGGACATCAAGCAGAAGGAGGGGGAATCCCTCAGAGAATACCTCGACCGCTTTACCATTGCAACCTGGGAGGTCCGCGAGCTCGACCAGTCAATAGCCATGTCGGCACTGAAGACCGAGGCTCGCTCCTACAGATTTCTCTTCTCCATCGAGAAGAGCTTCCCTGCCGACTTCACCGAAATGCTGGCCCAAGCTCGGAAGTATGCGAGGGCCGAAGAGGCTATCGCCTCTCGGCGGGGCGCGACCGAGCCGACCTCAACGAAGCAAAGGAAGCACCGCGAGGAGCGCGGCTGCCCGAGAAGCCGTTCTCCCCGCCAGGATAGGAACCTGCCTTGGCTGAAGAGCCCGCCTCGACAGCAGGGACGGCTTCGACCAAGGTCCCCGCCTCGACCGAGATCCCCGCCACGGCCTCGAATGCACTCAGGGAGGTACGAGAATTACACTCCCATCAACACACCCCGGGCCGAGATCCTAATGAAGATTGAAGGTCGGGACTTCTTCCGACCCCCGCCTCCGATCCGGGATGTAGGAGTCCTGCGCAACCCTAGAAAGTATTGCCGCTTCCACCGGACCACGACTACGACACGGAGGATTGTTTCCAGCTTCGAGACGAGATCGAGGCGCTTATCCGCCGTGGGGTACTCAATCGGTTTGTGAGAAACCGACGTGAGGAAAGGAGGCCAGTGGAAAACGTCGTGCCGCCCGAAAATCCAAATGACAACAGGCCTATCGCCAGCACCATCAATGTCATTGGAGGAGGAAGCTCGGTTGAAGAGCCGCCGAAGAAGGGGTTCCCCCAAGGCGCCCGTGCACTTTTGAAGCCGTCTCGTTCTCGGACGAGAACTTGGAAGGGGTTGAGACCCCTCACGATGACGCTGTGGTCATCTTTATGATTGTAAATAAATTTGATGTAAAGCGCGTCTTGGTTGATAATGAAAGCTCGGCAAATATTTTGTACTACTATGCCTATCAAAAAATGGGGTTGACAGAAAACCAGCTTCGGAGAATGAACACTCCACTAGTCGGATTTACGGAAACTCAGTCCCGATTGAGGGCGATATCAATTTTTTTGTCACAGTTGGGCTCGCCCCCCGAGAAAGCACTATGAGGACGAACTTTCTTGTAGTTCGCCTGCCTTCAGCCTACAATGCCATTTTGGGAAGATCGGGCCTTAATGCCCTCCGGGCTGTAGTCTCAACCTACCACTTGCTCGTGCGGTTCCCCACTGATCATGGGATAGGTGAAGCTCGTGGAGACCAGACGGTAGCCAAGCGGTGCTACATGGCGACCTACAAAGCAAAACCACCGGCTGAAGCGTCAAGCCAACAGGAGCTACCAGCCGAGGCGCCAACTCAAGCAATGGACAGCATGATGCCCATTGAAACCTTAGACGTGCGGAACGACCTTTGGAAGAAACGGGTAGAGTCTGGTGAGCTTCTTACTCGATTCCCTTTACAAGAAAATTGCCCAGAGCTAACCGTACACGTCAGCTTCGGCTTGAGCTCCTGCGAAAGGGAGCGCCTGGTCGAATTCCTCCGGGCCAACATGGATGTCTTTGCCTGATCACCCACATGCCGGAAATCGACCCCGCGGTCATGGTTCACTGACTCCAGGTGAAACCGACCTGCAGACCCATGAGGCAAAAGAAGCGGGGCTCCGCCCCAGAACGACAGCGAGCAGCGGCCGAGGAAGTAGACAGACTCCTCGAGGCCGGCTTCATCCGAGATGTCTCCTATCAGGATTGGCTCGCCAACGTGGTCCTCGTAAAGAAAGCCAATGAAAAATGGCGTATGTGCGTGGACTACACCGACCTGAACAAGGCCTGCCTAAAGGATAGTTTCCCTCTCTCCAGTATTGACCAGCTCGTCGACTCTACCTCGGGACATCAGCTGCTAACCTTCATGGACGCCTTCTCGGGATACAATCAAATCCGAATGACGCCTGAAGATGAGAAGAAGACGGCTTTCATCACTGACAGGGGCACTTATTGTTATAGAGTGATGCCATTCGGGTTGAAGAATGCAGGAGCTACATACCAAAGATTGGTCAGCCAAATCTTCAAAGATCAGATAGGCCGAAACATGGAGGTCCATGTAGATGACATGCTGGTGAAAAGCCGAACAGCAGAGCACCATGTGGCTGACCTCAATGAAACATTCTCCAAACTCAAGAAGTACCAAATGAAGCTCAATCCTGCAAAGTGCGCGTTCGGAGTCACCTCGGGCAAATTCCTGGGCTTCGACTGATTTATGGATCGGATTTCATTCGACCCATGGTTGGGAACTAATGATTGGTTCGGTCTACAACGAACCCTTCCTCCTCTTACTAATACTACAGAATGTTCTTGTAAATTATGGCCAATACCAGGTATATAAGAGTGATTTCAAATCCAGAGGGCGGAGTCGAAGCTAACCCCGAGAAGATCCGAGCGCTGCAAGAGATGGTACCTCAAAGGACGGTCAAAGAGGTGCAGAGGCTTACCAGGCGGGTCGCAGCCTTGGGGAGGTTTGTCTCTAGGTCGGCCGAGCACTGCCTCCCATTCTTCAAGATCCTTAAACGACCAAAGAACTTCCTATGGTCGGAGGAATACCAGCAAGCTTTTGAAGAGCTTAGGTGCCTTCTCGCCTCCCCTCCGCTATTCACCAAGCCTCAGTAAGGCGAAGTTCTTTATTTGTACCTGGCCGTCTCTCCGGTTGCAGTAAGCTTGGTCATGGTCCGGAAAAAGGATAAGTTTCAGAGGCCTGTCTATTATACCAGCCGGGTCCTCAGAGATGCTGAGACCCGATATTCTAAATTGGAGAAAACAATTTTCGCCCTGATCACCTCAGCTCGGAGGCTCCGACCATACTTCCAGGCCCACACTGTGACCATACTGACCGACCAACCAATGAAGCAGATTCTGCAACAGTCGGATCGTGTCGGGAGGATTGCCAAGTGGGCAGTCGAGCTCAGGGAGTTCGACCTCGAATACCGTCCGAGGCCGGCAATCAAAGTCCAGGCGCTCGCCGATTTCATCGTGGAGTGCACTTTGCCGGATGACCCCGAGCACCCACTCATGAACAAAGGAGACCCCGGGGCAGCCATAGGTCCTATATGTGGACGGCTCCTCGACCTTGGGGGTTAGCGGAGCCGGTCTTATCCTTACAAGCCTAGATGGGGTAGTTGTAGAGCAGGCCCTACGCCTCGAGTTTCCGGCCTCGAACAATGAGGCAGAGTATGAGGCGCTCATCGTCGAGCTCAAATTGGCGAAGGAGCTAAAAGCCGAGGACCTGAAGGTCTTCAGTGACTCCCAACTGGTTGTAAGCCAGATCTTGGGGGACTTTGAAGCAAGAGAGCCATCAATACAGAAATATCTTCCGAAGGTGCGGAACCTCACCTCTACTATGAGCTCCTTCAACATCCAGCATATTCCCAGGACAGAGAACCTGAGAGCAGACGAACTCTCGAAGTTGGCGACCTCCCGCATGAGCGAGCTTCCTAAGGCAACAATGCTCGAATATCTTCAAATGCCTAGCACGGAGGAGCTTGAGCCGACCCTCTGCATCGAAATTGAACCAAGCTGGATGGACGAGCTCGTCAACTATCTACAAAGTGAAGTCCTCCCCAATGATGAACTCGAGGCTCGCCGAATCAGGTGCCTAGCCTTCCGATTCATATTATATGAAGGTAAGCTCTACCGAAAATCCTTCACCTCTCCTCTCCTCAGATGCCTCCGCTCGTCAGAGGCGGACTATGCTATGCGAGAGGTCCATGAAGGAATATGCGGAAGCCATCTGGGAGGCCGAGCGATGGCTCATAAAATCTAACGCCAAGGATACTTTTGGCCCACACTCCAAAAGGATGCAACAGACTTTGTTCGAAGGTGCGATTGATGCCAGCGAAACGCCAATATCTAGCGCCGACCTTCGGCCCTGCTGACTTCGATCAGTGCCCCCTGGCCATTCGTCCAGTGGGGAATCGACATCTTGGAGCCATTTTTCCAGGCAACCGGACAGAGAAAATTTCTGGTTGTCTCCATCGACTACTTCACCAAGTGGGTCGAAGCTGAACCAGTGGCCCGGATCACCGAGCAGAAAATGCGGAACTTTATGTGGAAATCGATCATCTGTAGATTTGGACTCCCTCGCATCCTCAAATCCGACAACGGCCGCCAGTTCGACAACATTCATTTTAGAGAATTTTGCTCCGAACTCGGCATCGACCACCGCTTCACCTCGATCGTCCATCCCCAAACAAATGGAGAAACCGAGGTAACAAATCGCACCATTTTGCAGAGGCTCAAGGCCAGGCTCGATCGGTCCAAGGGACAGTGGGTCGAGGACTTATACAACATTCTCTGGGCCTATCGGACTACGTTCCGACTAACCACTAGTGAAACCCCCTTCAACCTGGCATACGGGACGGAGGCTGTCATCCCATTGGAAATTGGTCTCCCCTCCCCGAGAGTGAAGCATTATGACGCCGGCTCCAATTCTTCTCAGCTCAGGAACAACTTGGACCTCGTTGAAGAGACAAGGGAAGTCGCCCGAGTCTGCATGGCGAGATACCAACAGAAAACGGCCCAGTACTATAACTCCAAAGTCAAGCCCAAGCTTTTCAGAGTGGGGGATCTCGTCCTCAAAAGAGCCGAAGCCTCTCAGCCAACCGAGTAAGGGAAGCTAGCCCTGAATTGGGAAGGACCTTACCGGATCGCATGAATCCAATGGCCCGGAGCATACAAGCTAGAATCCCTCGAAGGAACCCTCATCCCACGAAGCTGGAATTCCGAGAATCTGCTGATGTATTACTAGTAAAACCCTAAGGGGTCCTTGGTGATCGGGAACATGAATCTCGTTTTCTTCTTACAATAATTCATCTACAGTTCTCCTTTAATCATGTTATGTTTCTCCTGATATTGGGACATTTGCGATCCTCAAACTACCCGAATCAGCTCGGATGCCCGAATCAGCTCGGATGCCTGACCAAGTTTGGATGCCCCGGCTAAGCCTGGAACGCCCTGCCACATCGGTATCGAACTCGGTCTCGATCTCCCTCAAAGACCCCGACTAAGTTCGGGATGCCCCGAGTGTCGACAGTGTGTTCCCAAACCCTTCGACCTCAGAAGCGTCGCAGGTCGACAGTGCGTTCCCAGACCCCTCGACCTTGCGCACGATCCCTCGACTAAGATCGAGATGCCCCGCTGAGTCGACAGTGAGCCCAAGCTCCCTCGGCCTCAGGAAGACGGGATAGTACCTTCGTGGCCCTCCGTGGCGCTCGACATCGACAACGGGGTAGTACCTTCATGGCCCTCCGTAGCACCTCCTCGACCAAGGTCGGGATGCCCCGTGTGTCGACCGTAGAGTCCCAAACTCCCTCGACCTCTGAAAGCGTCACCAGGTCGACAGCGAGCCCCAGCTCCCTCGACCTCGTGCTCGATACCTCGACCAAGATCGGGATGCTCCATGTATCGACCGTAGAGTCCCAAACTTCCTCGATCTCAGGAAGCGTCACCAGGTCAACAGCGAGCCCCAGCTCCCTCGACCTCATGCTCGATATCTCGACCAAGGTCGGGATGCCCCGTGTGTCGACCGTAGAGTCTCAAACTTCCTCGACCTCGGAAAACGTCACCAGGCCGACAGCGAGCCCAAGCTCCCTTGACCTCGTGCTCGATCCCTCGACTAAGATCAGGATGCCCCGTGTGTCGACCGTAGAGTCCCAAACTCCCTCGACCTCAAAAAACGTCACTAGTGGGCCCGAGCTCCCTCGACCTCGGAAAGACGGGGTAGTACCTTCGCGGCCCTCCGTGACACTCGATGACGACAACGGGATAACGCCTACATGAATCTCCGACGACGGAGACATCTCCCAATATGCCGGTGTTCCCGAAGCGGATCCCAGACCAAAGAACACCTCCGAAAGCTGGCCAAGGAACGAAGTGGCTTGCTTCAACATAAGGCACCCCACCCCAATGAGGCAAGAGGTACACCCCGCTTAGCACCTGCTCCATTACATCTATTTACTTATATCGCCGACAAGATCCCGATCAAGCTTGGGATTTTCCCCGACCAAGATCGGGATGCTCTTCTGAGCCGACCATGGGCCAGGGGCCCATCAACCCCGTGCACGCTCTTCCCATTTGTGATCTCCATTTTAGCCTATACAGACCCCTCCGAGTGAGGACTCGGCCAAGCCCGAACATCGAAAAGTCGATGCCAGTCTGCATTGACGACCTCGACCATTGGTGCTCTGATCGACCTCGAAAGGGCCAAGGCACTCGCCATAGGTTCCGATTCTATTCGTCGGAACCTCGACCAAGCCCAAGGTCAACAGCCGCGGAGGCCCCAACGGCAACTCGACTTTGGTCCACGGTCTCCTCGGAGACCGACCCCAGAACTTTTTGTAAACCTACGCCCGAAAAAGCCGAGCTCAAAAACTTGACCGAATATTCTAGAAGATGAATCTGAAGGCCTAGCAAAACCCCTTTGGGGTCCGAGGCCTGAGCTTGGTGCCTTAGAAATTCGGGAGCCAGGCTCAATGGCCTGGCAAGCTTCGAATCCGAGCTCGAAGACTTAGTGAACTTTTCTAGAGTCTGAGCTTGGAGCCTTCCCTAGCGAGCATGGTTGAAACCTAAGTAACCAGAATCCAAGTCTACGGAACTTAAGTCTACGATCCTGGCCGAGCTCAAAGACTTAGTGAATTTTCCTAAGGTCTGAGCCCGGCATCTAAAAGTTATCTTTGTCGGACCTAAGCTTGATAATTTAGCAAACATAATCCGAACCTAAGTCCATGAGCTTAGCTGAGCTCGAACACTTAGAGGAATTCGCCGGAAGGGATTCAACTCGAATGATTAAAGTAAAGGCTTATCCATTACGCAAAGAAGAGAAAAGTAGACATGAATTTGTAAAGAAAGTTCTTTCATTAATAAAAGCTCGAAGGCTGAAATACAAAATCAAGGATCGGCCATACAACAGGTTTGGAGGCCGACCTCGCTTACAAAAGAAGAACAAAAGGAAAAAATATCCAGATTGGCTTGCTAACATAGTCCCTGTTACGAAGAAGGATGGCCAGGTGGGTTTTTGGGACAAGGAAAATAACAAGCTTCAGGAGGCTGCGGCCCCATCGGTACCGGGATCGTCGACGATGATTACTTGAGGATCCTCGGCAAGAATCGGCTCGGGATCTTCCGCAGCGGGCTCAGACGAAGCTCCGCCAGCAATCCCGGAAACTCCCCCAGTAACCTCTCCAACGGGAGCTACTGGAGCCGATTGATCGGCCTCGGTCTCGGCAACCTGCCCTCCGACCTCGGTCTCGGCGACTTCTCCCTTGATCTCGGTCTCGGGCAACGAGATTAACTCGGAAGGACGAACTCAGAAAACTTCCGACGAGGAACTAATAGAGCGGCTGGGAAAAAGCTTCCAGCAACAAAAGAGAGAAGAAATTTAGTAAGTAGTAGTAAAAAAAAGTATAGTACGCATTCCCCGCTCCATCAGAAGGACGCTGTATATCTTAGCTACCGTAGCGCACCTACAGAGCGAAGAAGCCAATTGATATCCAAGTTGGAAGCCTTCCGCCTGCCCGCACCGGTGTCGATACCCAAAGAGAAATGAGACTAGCGCGAAGTCATGCAGACGTCATTCAGCAGCAAAGCAGCAGCGCGCTAAGGTGCAGAAAGCAATTCAGCCCCGTCCATAGAAAGTTCTATGGGGGGAGGAACGGAACACACGCGCAGGGGGGCGCTAAAGCTCTTATTAGGCCCATTACCCCACAAAGAGAGGAAGGACCAGGTCCGCGCACGCCTTCTCGAGGGCTACTATACTACCACTACCACAGCTGGCAAAGCCAGCCCGGACATCCAGCAATGAGGTGCCGAGCAGCTTCTCGTTCTCAAAAGCCATCTTAGACCTTAATGCAGCAGCTGCTGTGCTGTCGATCCCGATCTCGATCCAGTCGTCGATGAAGCAGCAGAGCCATGCTGCAGCCGATCGATCAATGACGTGACTCGCGCCGGGCGCATCTACCAGCCTGCGCATCTGTGAGGGCCCACAGCTGCTGCCATGCCGGAAATCCCACCTCCGCCCCGCCGGCTAGAAGAAATGAAGTGCCGTATAGAAAGGGTCATATGACGTGGCTCATTCCAAAGGAATTCCGGCTCAGATATCACTGCTCCAAACGTCGCCACGGAAGCCTTATACAAAATGTGGAGCAAGGCGCCCATTTCCCGTCGACTACCACAAAAAGGAAAGTGGAACCGGCAGACTCGTACTGTCCTTGCAGAGGAAAGAGTCAGAAGGTCCCAACTCTGAGTCTGATTTTTTCTGGTATCGAAGCAGTCGAAGCAATATTCTATGCTACTTTTCAAAGTCTGGATCGACCTATCGGGAAGGTAGCTGTTCTCGACCGACCCTTGACCTAACCCTCGGAAGCAGAGCCACATCACAGAGCGTTGTACTACGCTCATCTATTCTATAGTCAAAGCAGGAGCCTATCCTTAGCAACGTGCCCCGGTTGTCATCTTTGTGTTTGTGTGTGTCTGAATGTCTGAGTGGGACCTTTCCTCGTGAATTGCCTTCTTCGAGGCATGATCGGGGCGGGATTTCACTCTTCAATGGTACGGTACCAGCACGGGCCCTTTCTCGATATGGGTCATCCTTAGTATACTAAAAAACTCCGTTTGGTGGGTATGAAGTCAAGACCAAAATCTCCTCTTTTCGGAAGAGCGTGAAAACTTTCATTATATGGCCAGATCTTGGTAGGGAAATGGGGCCTTCCGACCCCTTGGGGCCGGGTACTTGGGATCAGAAAGAAAGGCTTGTTCTACGCTTTAAAAACGGAGCTTCACGGCGATCCTCGAATTGGGAGGAAGAGAACCAGCACCTATCAGAGATTTCGCCCTGCTACAGCGTGGTGGGAAGATGGAGTCAGTCTCAAAGGAAGGCCGCACGTTTGTAGGAACATCACAATTATACGAAATCTCAGAGTTGTTTTGAGTTAGATACTATATCTCGTCCCTCAGATCAATGAATTACAAGCTATCTTGATCGGTCAGAGAAGGAAAGGAAGGAGATTACTCTTTCAAAGAATGATGACACCCTGGCTCAATACATTTTTTTAAGAGTAGTCTATGTACTGAACCAGAGCCTTACATCCCGCCGTCACTTAAATAGAATTTTTTCCTAGTGGGGGACTGGAACAAAACGAGAAATGTGACAAGCGAAGTCAAGCTATAGAAGAAAGCTTCTTCCGGTTCAGCAACAGGGGCAAGTCCAGACTCGTCAACAGTACCAAGCCCGGCAGGAGCAGTAAGCACAGAGGCCCATTCTACCTTTAGTCTGTCCAGGAAAAAAGAAGATCAATACAAGACGACTTTCCAAACAGTATTGAAGAGTGTTTTAGATTCAAGATCCGTGCGAGAATAGAAAGCAGCAATGCTTAGCGTTCATGCTCTTAGGTAAGCCACTGGCTTTGGATCTGCCTTGGGACAAGATAGGAAGAGACTTTTGGTGTGGAAAGTCGAACCTCATTCATAAGCTTCGACTTTTGCTGTCCTATAGTCCCGCTGGAGGCATGCCAACAATTCTTCGTGAAGAACCACTCGCTTAGAGTTCGGTGCTGCGAGGAAAGCTATGGTCATGATCTACGGCCCAATTTTCACCAGCTTCAGGGCGGCCTCTTTCAGCATATCTTTCTGCCTATCTTTCTTATGATGCCTTAGCGGATGAAAGAGCTCATTATTCTTTTACTCTTCAATATTCCTTGTCCGGTGGAATTGACACTACTTTGCCTTCTGCTCTTATTGGTTCTGGGACAGACCGTCCTTCCCGACGAAAGTCGTCCCCAATTGATCTCCATGCGTATGAGGAATTATTGGATGGAATGCCCGCATCTAGAGGGTTGCCGTGGGGGAAAGATTGGCTCGCATGACGTCACATCAAAGTGAGTCCGTACACGGGAGGAGGCACCAGAGGAGCTTAGCCTGGAATGCTTGGTTTTTTAAGTTAAGTAAAGAGACCGAATGCCTAGACCTCCTTCGTCCAAAGGCTGACATACCGTTTACCAGTTTACCGCATAGATTTTTCCTTTGTTCCCATTTGACCACAGAAAGTCTCTTTGTAAAGACTCCAGGTGGTCAACTGTTGATAATGGTATCTTGAAAGAGCTCATTCTGTGGTTGGATATGCCAGCCGTGACTTATTTTATGAGCGTAAGGCGACCAGCAAAAGTTAACAGTTGAGCTTTCCAACCTTGAAGGCGATTTTCTACTCTGCTTATAGTTGCCTTAAATTCGTTACGCGATGGCCTACGCGTCAGAGGGGAAATGCCCAAGTAGGACTGCATTGGCGATGTCTTTGTGATACCTAGCAGTTTTTTTAAGACTTCCTTCTTCCTGTTTGGGACTCCTGTGGATAAATTGGCAACTGATTTGGAAAGATTGACCTTCTGGCCCGATTCCATGTGGTCCAGGTCCAGTATTTGCTTGATTGTCCGGCAAGACTTCTGGTTTGCGCGTATGAAAATTATGGTCTTGTCGGAAAACACTAAATGTGATAGTGGTGGGCCCGATCTGGACACTCTGATGGGGTCAGCTAGATCTAGTTCGGTTGCCTTGTGGATAGCCGCTGACAGTGTTTCCGCGCACAGGATGAAGAGGTACGGGGGGAGAGGGTCCCCCTGACGTAACCCTCATGTAGGTTTGAATGAATCAGTCTGAGTTCCGTTAACTAGTACTGAGAAGGTTGGGGTCCGTACACATGTCATTACCAGACGAATCCAATGGGAATAAAATCCCTTTTTATATAGTATAGTCTCAAGGAAGTCCAAATTCAGACTGTCGTATGCCTTTTCGATGTCCAACTTGATACACATACAACCCTTCTTTGCCTTCGACCGTCGTAAATGGGAAAGCACCTCGTGGGTAATGAAAATCTTATCTGATATAAGCCTGCCGGGGACGAAGGCGCTTTGAGCAGGTGAAATCAGTTTGGGCATGATCTTTCTTAGACGGTTCATTATCACCTTTGTTATAATTTTCTACGCGACGTTACATAGGCGGATGGGGCGGTATTGGTTGAGCGATTGCGGAGCTTGGGTTTTCGGAATGAGCACTAGGTGGGTAGCATTGATCTGGTTTTCTAATGTGGCCGTCTCGAAAGCTAGCTGGACCATTCGTATTAAATCAGATCCGATGATTGTGTCCAAGCAATGTTGATAAAATACCGGCTGGAAGCCGTCGGGGCCCGGCGCCTTGTAAGCTCCCATACTAGTGACTGCTTTTTTTACCTCTTCCAGAGTGACAGGGACGGATGACATTGCAACGAGATGAAACCTGACAGCAGTAGATCGAATGGAATTAGCCTATATAAGGTAGGCTTCAATAGACGCGAGAAATTGCTAGAAGCATCCGTGCGGGACCGGATAAGTCGATGGTTGGAAGGACACTTAGCAATATTCTATAAAAACGTTAATCTCATGAGGCCGGCCCATTGTGACCCTGACATAGCGTTAGGTCGACGTTTGGGGACGACCATAAGTAAAGAAAATACAGGGCAGCATGAGTCAACAAGGTACTGATGCGGAGCGAAATTGTGAGTTGCTTTCTCAATTGATTGTGGATTGACTTAGCGTTCAGTCTCTGAACAGGCTCAGATGTCTGCGCCTGAAATTCCCGCCACGATCCATCCCCTTTGGCTCGCTAGCTGCGGAGTTCTTTACCTTGTCCCCACCGAAGGGAGCCTCTTCTTTTCTTGACCGGTGTCTTCGTTCGGCAGAGCGTACGAGAGCTCTATTCGAGGCAAAACCCTCTCCCGAATAGGTGTGAATTGGTTGGTGCAGCATAGCATGAGCGGCTTAGTCTTTCGCTACTCATGTGTTCCTGCGATTATGGCTGCCAGAATCATCGTAGGTTAGTCGAGGTCAAGCTTGATGAGTGTGGTTTCCGACAGGAAGAACGTCGGTTTGCGCGCCTTATCCAGCTTTAAAAGCCCTTACCCAAGTTCACTCGTAGGGGGTCTTAACTAACGGTTCGCCACCAAGAGTGAATTCGCGAACAGTAGGCCCAACTCTTTATACTTAGCTGGAAGCAGGGCATTACTCTTAGCCGGGAGTGCACCGTTGAGGGCCGGCAGTCGACTTCCTATTCTGCTATGGGTTCAGGGCAGCAAGGCAAGCCCCCTTCCTTTCGGTTCTTCGGTAGGGCCTAGGAACACGGTATGCCACCCTGCCCTGCTGCTTTGTTGGCATTGGCATGATGAGGTGTTGTGAAATGGTTCGATGGACTATTGGAAGATGCACAATTGCAGACGGCATCGCGCATCTCAGGCTAACCTGCTTACCTCAAGGGACCAGAAACGGCATAATATACTAAGGAGAAGCGGTATACGTGACCAACCCTCGGCTAACAACATGAGGCGAAGAGATCACCTAAAAACCTCCTAAAGGTCAGTAAGTACTACTCCTTAGATCAATCAGTACAGTAGTAGAAGAATAGTAGTCTGATTGTTTAGCGTAAGCCCGTATTTCATCATCAGAAAAAACTTCTCGCCCTTCTTCCCGTCCTTGCCTTAGAAAAAGCGTTCTTTTCAATTCTTGCTGATCAAATAAGATGAGAGAAGCTGGGTTAATGTTTAGTCTCTAACTTTTCCTTTCTTCCCGCCTAAGCCCATCCCTGATAGCTGCTTCGACAGACTCAATCACGGCATACTACTTGAAGCATTGCGCCAACACCTAGGCGGGCGGAACAGAGCTTTCATTGGGCTAATTGATTCCTTCTTGACATGTGAAGTAAGGGATGTTGGCTGCACTGTGAAAGAGTTGAATCGAAACCCCAGACATAACACAAAGCACAGCTCTTCCAAGCCAACTATTGGCACGCCTCTTTGAAGTCCTCTTTCACCTGTGCTTGCGAACATCTATCTGCACAAGCTCGATCAGGAGATGATGTCCCTGCTTGCAGTGGAGTCTCAGCTGACATACCTTAGATAGGGTGATGACTTTCTTGTTGGGATCAGAGCAGGCGAGGGAAAGGACAGCTGCTTGGCTCGCTTTAAAACCTTCTTTTTTCGCGCTCTAGCCGACCTTAAGCTTGAACGAACGCAGAGTGGAGTGAGCTACTGCGCGGGAAAGGAAGCATGTTATCCCTCGGCATTCTGCTTTCGATCCGGGATGATGGCACCATAGTCCAAACTGCTCCTCTGCGCCGTATTCGAAGCAAGCTGAATGCACAGGTCATTAATCATATA